>NC_092689.1:32095456-32789206 GCF_964275005.1 Diadema setosum
CTTAAACCTTAAAGGGTGAGTACTTCTCGAAATTAATTTGTGTGAAGAGAAGCAGAAATATTAAAGGGACGGGATAGTGGAAGTTTGAGCAAATTCTGATCTTAACTACAAAAGTTATGATTTTTTGAAGTTGATATCAATCAAGCACAATGATTCATCATGATTGTATCATGGGTGCATGTATGAGTGGATATTTACTTGATGGTAAAATTAACATTACATTACAAAGGAAATGGGGGGGGGGGTTAACTCTTGTGTAACAGCATGGGATCGCCAATTTGTGTTTGATTGTTTATAACTTCAAAAAATTATACCTTTCTCAGTTCTGATTGGAATTTGCTTGAACTTTTACTGTCCAATTAATCTAAGTTTTCTTCTTTTAGTCACAAAAACTAATTGCCAGAGTGGGATTCCCTTTTAATAATACTAATCAATATGATTTATATTGTGCCAAATCCACTTTGTAGAGTGTGCAAGCATGCAAATAGAATAAAGACAAAAGGAATATAAGAAGTATAAAAAGTACACAGAAACAAAAACAGAGATACAGTATTCATCGCATAATCGGGACAGGTTGGGAGTAGCAAACACGGCCCCTTTAAGCAGGGTGCCCGATTTCGCGATGAGCACCACTCACCATACACTAACGGCATACGACATGTACATTATGTAGTGCACACACACACACACACATGCATACTGACGTACTGTACATGTACATGAATACACAACCACGCTACCCCTCAGCGCGACCCTCTAGCTGTCCCTGCATTCTCGCAATGATGTAGTCATCGCAACCGGGTTCTTCTTCTGTCACCTCTCTTCGAACACAAAATATGTGGATTAAAAGCTAGCACTTTCTTAAACATTCGTAGAATTCTTGGACACGTAGGGCGTTCTGTATAAATACATATCCACAACCATGGGAAATGATTACCCAGAACTGATGTGGGAACGTCAATGAAAAGTCCTACAATCATTCAATCATCACGGCTTGATTGTTTACTTGCCGCGATCACTGCACTGTACATGTGTTGTAGCGATCTAGCTCGCCATATATACACATGTACAGAAAAGCGAAGGCGGGCAGCGAGCTGAAATGTACGTGTACTGGATGGATGGAGGTCAAAACACACCAGTCCGAAGCTTGCTTTGTAAGTTTGATGTAAACAACAACTGATAGGGAATCTTTGAAATATTGTTGTGGTATTTTGGTAGATTTTTTGTGTAAAATATCAACAAAATCAAAGGTCGCTTGAAGAAAAATTGTCCCGTTTATCAGAGGTCCCCGCCCGATTATCCAGTGAAAATAACGTGCATTGGAAATGTTTCTGGGAAGCGTATGTCATTTAGGCGAGGTTCCCGATTATCAGATGCCCGATTATGCGATGAATACTGTAATATGTCACATTTACATTTACTGGCAGATGGCCATATTCATGTTTTCCAGCAATCACCATCTTTTATCATACATGGTGTATGTGCCAATTGATCCTGGATTGTATTGGATGCCTGACTGAATCCCCTGTTTAGGTTATCCTCCAGCATCCCAATTTCACTTGCTTGCCTGTATTTAAAAAAATCTTTTGCTGGAGTTTACTTCTGTCTCCATAGGTAAATCTGGCAATGGAGGAACAGCATCTTCACATTGGCTAACTTGCTCAATAACGGTTAATACTATAGAACAAAATTTTGCACACAACTGGCTCCTATAACAGAAAGAAATATTCAATGATCGAATAGATGCACATTAAAAAATCTGAAGTACTATGAAATGTAGCACACATTCAGCTAAGTATCAAACAAAGTCATAAAGTCAACTGACAGAAATAAATATTCAGTATGAAAGATGCACTCACAAGTTGTCTTTCTTTCTCACCTTCAAAAACGTCGAGGAATCTTTGTAGACCTCATCTCGCAGACCTTTATCTGCAGCATCGTCACCTTCCTGTGTAAGGCATGAGTGAGCATCAATACGGATTAGCTGGCATATGAAATTTGTTTCACATAGCCATGTTGTCACTCTATGGGCAAACACATCCACTGAACATAACCATTTGTTTACCCATCTTTTTTTTTCTTTTTTTTTTCTATAACAGTTATATCAAAGGCTGCACAGTTGAATATTGGCTTAAAGGTCCTCTTTACATTTGGGAGCAGTGATTTAAAAAATTTTCAAGGTACTACATTTAATGCAAATACGTAGGTCTGTTGTATCACAAAACATCCTACCATATAAAATTTTTGCAATAAAGCCTTAAAAAACAAGAGACCCGCGGGTCTAGCGCTCACCTGAGTATCGCAAGTTCACCTTTCACGCAGTCACTAATCTAAATTATTCACAGCTCTACTAATATTTGACCAGGCATTCTCAAGTAGAAGATGAAAATGTACAATAAGGGCCCAAATTTTTTAAGATTCCTTAATTTGGGGGGATTGGGGCCTTTGATAAATTGAAATCCTGACCCCCTAGGGATGCTACCTGCCAAGTTTGACGAAAATCCATCATGAGGTTTTCAGGAAGAAGATGAGAATGTACAATTCAGGCCCCCATTTGGACCTTCCCAACCCCCCGCCCCCAAGAGGGGTACCCCTGGATCTGCTATGAACAAACTTGAAACTACAGTCATTAATGTACTCACTCATAGTATTATCTTAGCTCTATCACTTCTGATTCTAGAGAAGATTTTTAAAGATTCCTTCATTTTGGGGGGTTTGGGGGCCCCCTGGGTGGGGCATGGTGCCCATTTTAACAAAATGAGATCCTAACCCCCTAGGGATGCTACCTGCCAAGTTTGGTGAAAATGTGTCATGGGGTTCTCAAGAACAAGATGAAAATGTACAATTTAGGCCCTGCAGTTGTATTAGGACCCCTCCCCACCCCCCCCCCCCCTCCCCTGGGTCGCAAGGGGGCACCCCTGATTCTACCATGAACAAACTTGAAACTACAGTCATCAATGTACTAACTCATAGTATTAACTTAGCTCTATCACTTCTGGTTCTAGAGAAGAAGATTTTTACAGATTCCTTAATTTGGGGGGGGGGGGGGGGTTGGGCCCCCCTGGGGGCCCCCTGGGTGGGGCATGGTGCCCATTTTAACAAATTGAGTTCCTAACCTCCTAGGAATGCTACCTGCCAAGTTTGATGAAAATTGGTCTTGGGGTTTTCAAGAAGAAGATGAAAATGTAAAAAGTTTACGCACGACGGACGACGGACGATGCACGACGGACGACGCACGACGGACGCCGGACGAAGGGCGATCGCAATAGCTCACTTGAGCCTTTGGCTCAGGTGAGGTAAAAAGGGGATATCAGTATTTTTCTCATTAAACCGTAACTGTAGACGGTTTAGTCTGGAAACATTTTTATTAAAACTATTGTTCACATTTTGTGTATTAAACAATACTTAATATCGATTACACAGATTCAAATTTTTACAGTGGTTGTTTCTATCCCTAACTCACACTTTAGAACTATTTTAAAGCACTAATGCTGGGTTTTTGTTTCTTCTGCAAATGGTAAATTATGCCTTTAAAGGAAAATTCACTATCCACCAACTACATGAATGAACATAACTTGATGCAGTGAACTTTGGTCTCATCTATTCATATCTAATACTCATTTATTGCTAACTTGCTCCTACTGCAAAGACAAGTTGTTTCTTAGCCAGGCTTAAAAAGGCCTGGAAAGAATGGCGGAAAAGACTGACATGTTGGTAGAATGTTGCATTGTTTACATGAAAGCTTCATTCAACTTACATCAGTTGATTTCCTCCTGTCTAGGATTGAGCCAGAGCCCTCCCTTGCTCTCCGCTTGGCAGGGGGAGCCGAACCACCTTGATAATGGGAACCCCTGAGAAGAGAACAAGTAATGGAAAATGATGAGTCATAAGGAGAGCCAAAGATCTGATTTCAGAGGGAAATAACTGAAAACTAGAATAGCTTAGAAATGATCAAAACATAATGGTAGTCACTAAGAATAAAGTATTCCACTGCAACATGGCTTCATGAGTCTTTGTTTCAGCTGTCATTGTATATCAAACTTCGCTAGCTGTCATATCATCAATAACCAACCACTCCCGATGATGCATATCATATCAGCGCACACTGCACAGGAAGCTGTAAGAAAGATTGATAAAGATAGAGAAATAGATATATAGAGGAAAAGAGAGACATAGAGAAGAGGAAGGGGGATAATAGACACATACATGCATGCATGCATAGATCTACAAATTCAGATCTACAGATAGATAGATAGATAGATAGATAGATAGATAGATAGATCATTAGATAGATAGATACACAGACAGATAGATAGATAGATCATTAGATAGATAGATACACAGACAGATAGATAGATAGACATAGATCTACAAACAATGATTAGGTATCCAATTTGGACAATTAGTACCATACACACACAAATTACTAAGCCCTTTGACATCTAGCTGGATTTTAATACATCTGTTGTATTATACAATATGCAATGTTTTGACTCACAGACACGACACTGTGCATATGTGAAAAGATTGCCAATTCAAAAATCAATGGTCATGCTTCCACTGCTTGGTGTAAGTTTTGGACTTACAGTGAACTTCCTGCTCTGCTGTATGCAGGGTCTTCCTCTATCTCCCGAATGTTGTTCAGCACCGACGCAATGTTTTCTGTATCGGGGGCTCCAAGCTGAGTAACCGCAAATCACACAAATTCACAAATTGAAATGATCCATCAGCGTTACGATAAATGACTTAAAATCACACACAGCGACATACGGACACATGTATGTGTTGTGCATAATAGGATAAAAAGGACAGGACTATTTGTGACCAGTGTATGACATGAGATTTGGGTTTATGACTACAATCTACTCATATAAGTACCCGGTAACATAATAAATTTAAGTTTTAACCCAATTCTGAGATAACCAATTGAAACATAAATTGTACTCGAGTTGTAGGTATTATTGTATAGGCATAAAAGTTCAGGGGCATTTCAAAATCAATGCAAAGTACACAACAAAAACTATGGTATGGGGTAATCCTCTATAAAACATGACATTGAACTTAACCTCAAAACAAAAAGATCAATCCTGTGTCTGTGAGCGTGCATATAAAGACAAGCAGGCGCATGCTAGGTGTATACCACCATGGTCCCATACACTATAATTTATGTTGTACATTGATCTTGCTTCGATTACCTATTCAAGACTCACGAGTCTAGACTCTACAACAGACCCTTAATTCTCTCTTACCTGTTTGGCGAGAAGTATTCGGCGCTGCTGAGAGCGTTCTTTAATAGCTTTCAGTCTGTCCGACATTTTTGCTCGGATTTCTCATATGCGACGACGGCAGTGCTCAGCGACTTCTATTGAAAAGTTGAGTCACCACGAAAATATAAACTGTAAATGTTGGGCATGGGATCTTTGCTGTATATGAAAACATGTACGGCGGTGGGATACGGCGCGCGCTCTGCTGCAATGCGGTACGGCACGGCTCGTACTTAAGGGGGTTTCACACCGGGCTTTGCGTACAGTTGCGTAGAGTTGCGTAGCGTCTACGCCGAACTTTACCTGCGTACTCGTGAAAAATAATCATGATGCTACGCGTAGGACTGACGTAGTCCCGGCGTAGTCCAGGCGTAGAGTTACGTATGGTTGCGTAGGAAGCACGTATCCGCGTAGCGTATTTTGCGTATAGCGGGCGCACAGTTGCGTATATATACGTAGGCCGGGCCGTACATACCGCGTAGAGTTGCTCGCAGTTGCGTAGAGTTGCGTACCGCCGATTTATTTGTTTGATTTTGTTTGATAGATACTTTATTTTTTGCAAATCAACATACATAAGTAAATTTACAACACAGTCGTTTGACTTGCATTAACAACGATATGATAGGAAATTAATGATATAATATACAGTACGCATGTCTGTGCTGCAGGGATTACAATAACAATTGTAATTTAGAAGCGATTATAACAACTGTAATTAAGAAGCGATTTATTAACAAATTAATGAAACTGCGGAGCTACTTCACCACATTTAGCCTTCTGCTTTTTAGTTCACTCTTGCATGCTGTTCGAATACGTAGCAAAATATCATGAGGGAGGTTATATCCTTTGCTACTAGCTTTAATTCCTTAGCATTTTGGACCGCCTACAGATTCGCATCGCAGAATGCGAACGTTTTCAAGAACGGAAAAAGAGAAGAAAACGAGCTGTTGCAACAATGAGAAGGAGAGTGTGGGTCAAACCTTGGATCCGGCGTTGATCCATACATCGGCAATATGAACAACTGATGAAAGAACTTCATGCCGAAGATTTTTCTTCATTAAGATGATCAATTTTATGCGGATGGCGCCACAGGTATTCAATTAACTCCTTTCAGGAATTGCACTGGGAATTACAAAACAAGATGCCAACTTCTGGAATCTTTGGAACCTGAAACCTGCCGTAACTTTAAGGTTTACAATACCTACAAGACCCTACAATATGGATTTCGATTTGCTTATAAACATGTTGTCATCAAGAAACCTGCAAAGACCTGAAATTTGTTTTATAACTTCAAAGGTTTCTTCTCGATTAAAAGGGATGGCTAGTATAGTAAGGGTACTAGGTCTCGCGCAGGGACCTAATGATCGCGCATAGCGTAACTGCGTATAGAAAGCGATATTACGCGTAGGACTAAGCGCAAAATTTGCCGATACGCCCATGGAATAAACATACCTGACTTACCGCTCAACATGAGAAGGAAGCAGGAAAGAAATTTTGATTTCCAACAAATTTTCCACTAAATTTCCAATTTTTTACCTTGTACAAACCTACCTTCCCTTAAAATCTGTTCTAAGGATGTTGTAGCCTAGACGTGTCGTCTCGCTTGTCTCGTTCGTAGTCGATAGAATTCGTAATTTGTTCGATCGATCGTTTACCACGTGACGTCATCATACACAAGAACAATGTATGCTGCCAGCTACGCTGAAATACTGTTAATAAATGTTGTTTTAAGTCAAATTTTAACACAACGATTATAATATTACAAAGGAATAAATATTTCAGTCTATCGAAGTTGAAGTGTGATTTCAATTTGAATTTGCTTGTGATTTCTTGCGCTAACTTGTGATATATTTGTGACAGGGGAGGGCCATAATGATACTGAAGAAAACAAATTAGATGAGAGTGTGACAAATGGGTGACGAAAATGAGAGGGTGACGAATGGGTAAGCAAACACACAAACACACACACACACACACACAAAATATAATTTGGATTATGTTCATATTTTACTATTTTCCATTTTATGTTACGTGTATATTATTGGTTAAAGTGATTAGAAATATTGTAAGAAAACTTTATAAATGAAAATCATTAACGATTATGAAAATATCAATGATGAAAATAATGATTATTAGAATGATAAAATGATGATGGTGGTGGAAGTGATAATAATAATAATGAAAATGATAATGATGATGATTATGATGATCGATGATGGTGGTGGTGATAACAGTAATAATGATAACAATAATAATAATAGTAATAATAATAACACATATGATAATAATAATAATAATAATAATAATAATAATAATAATAACACATATAATAATAATAAGAATAATATACACAAGTTAGGTAAAACTGCTGTTGCTTAACAGGGACAAATTTAATATCAAGTGAAAAAATATTCTACGAAAGCCGGAGCACGTTACAGCCGCAGAGGGGCAGACACTTTCACGCATGAAACTACAGAGGGCAGCTGCGCGATCTTTACGTACCCCGAGAAATTGAACGCATAAAAAAAAGTCCGACATACAAACGGCGACAGCGCAGTACTCCGTCATCGTATCATCAGGAGATTCCGGGAGGTGATTTTTCTGCATTTTCGTGATATTCATTGAGAAATTCAGGTACGATTATGGAATAACTTCTATTATAAGAGCATTTCAAATTTTCGTGCGCGATATCTAGACCCCTCAACCATAACTGATCAGTGGGAATCAGTGAGAATGCTGGGGGATGATTGTTCAAATCCTTGTGGGATTCGTTTAAGAGAACATTATATCTGTTGTTGTGTGAAAATTATTTGCTTCAGAATGGTCTCATATTCAAGTAACGTGCAGTTTGATATTTCCAGGTTAGCATGCCTGGACAGTAACGGGGCAATCGTTAACGGGCCGTTAACGATCGCCCCGTGTTCAACCAGAGCCCTTTCAAGACAGCCATTAAGCCATCAAACTGAACCTCCCTGCAGCAGAATCTCTGCCCATGATGACCATGCAGCCATTTGACTACTTCCTTGTGGGAGATGATGCTCTTGCGCTGAGGACTTGGCTGATGAAGCCTCTGTCATTTTGTGGCATGACTCGCCAGCAGCAAGTCTACAAGTATAGGCTTTCACGAACCAGACGGGTTGAAGAAAATGCGTTTGGGTCTACTAGTGCTGGCGAATTGTCTGCATTTTGATCACTAGAGGCATGTATAACGAGCAGGAGAATTCTTGTTCCTACCACACCTTTTGTTCTTCCTTTTCGGCATTTTACAATATTATTACGCCTACAGAAGAAAAATTGTTAAGTACTAGTCTTGAAGAGCACAGGTTAGTAGGCTATACATTCACCAGCAATTCAGAGTCCAATGGAATGAATGATATTAAAGGGGGTTTCACACCGGGCTTTGCGTACAGTTGCGTAGAGTTGCGTAGCGTCTACGCCGAACTTTACCTGCGTACTCGTGAAAAATAATCATGATGCTACGCGTAGGACTGACGTAGTCCCGGCGTAGTCCAGGCGTAGAGTTACGTATGGTTGCGTAGGAAGCACGTATCCGCGTAGCGTATTTTGCGTATAGCGGGCGCACAGTTGCGTATATATACGTAGGCCGGGCCGTACATACCGCGTAGAGTTGCTCGCAGTTGCGTAGAGTTGCGTACCGCCGATTTATTTGTTTGATTTTGTTTGATAGATACTTTATTTTTTGCAAATCAACATACATAAGTAAATTTACAACACAGTCGTTTGACTTGCATTAACAACGATATGATAGGAAATTAATGATATAATATACAGTACGCATGTCTGTGCTGCAGGGATTACAATAACAATTGTAATTTAGAAGCGATTATAACAACTGTAATTAAGAAGCGATTTATTAACAAATTAATGAAACTGCGGAGCTACTTCACCACATTTAGCCTTCTGCTTTTTAGTTCACTCTTGCATGCTGTTCGAATACGTAGCAAAATATCATGAGGGAGGTTATATCCTTTGCTACTAGCTTTAATTCCTTAGCATTTTGGACCGCCTACAGATTCGCATCGCAGAATGCGAACGTTTTCAAGAACGGAAAAAGAGAAGAAAACGAGCTGTTGCAACAATGAGAAGGAGAGTGTGGGTCAAACCTTGGATCCGGCGTTGATCCATACATCGGCAATATGAACAACTGATGAAAGAACTTCATGCCGAAGATTTTTCTTCATTAAGATGATCAATTTTATGCGGATGGCGCCACAGGTATTCAATTAACTCCTTTCAGGAATTGCACTGGGAATTACAAAACAAGATGCCAACTTCTGGAATCTTTGGAACCTGAAACCTGCCGTAACTTTAAGGTTTACAATACCTACAAGACCCTACAATATGGATTTCGATTTGCTTATAAACATGTTGTCATCAAGAAACCTGCAAAGACCTGAAATTTGTTTTATAACTTCAAAGGTTTCTTCTCGATTAAAAGGGATGGCTAGTATAGTAAGGGTACTAGGTCTCGCGCAGGGACCTAATGATCGCGCATAGCGTAACTGCGTATAGAAAGCGATATTACGCGTAGGACTAAGCGCAAAATTTGCCGATACGCCCATGGAATAAACATACCTGACTTACCGCTCAACATGAGAAGGAAGCAGGAAAGAAATTTTGATTTCCAACAAATTTTCCACTAAATTTCCAATTTTTTACCTTGTACAAACCTACCTTCCCTTAAAATCTGTTCTAAGGATGTTGTAGCCTAGACGTGTCGTCTCGCTTGTCTCGTTCGTAGTCGATAGAATTCGTAATTTGTTCGATCGATCGTTTACCACGTGACGTCATCATACACAAGAACAATGTATGCTGCCAGCTACGCTGAAATACTGTTAATAAATGTTGTTTTAAGTCAAATTTTAACACAACGATTATAATATTACAAAGGAATAAATATTTCAGTCTATCGAAGTTGAAGTGTGATTTCAATTTGAATTTGCTTGTGATTTCTTGCGCTAACTTGTGATATATTTGTGACAGGGGAGGGCCATAATGATACTGAAGAAAACAAATTAGATGAGAGTGTGACAAATGGGTGACGAAAATGAGAGGGTGACGAATGGGTAAGCAAACACACAAACACACACACACACACACACAAAATATAATTTGGATTATGTTCATATTTTACTATTTTCCATTTTATGTTACGTGTATATTATTGGTTAAAGTGATTAGAAATATTGTAAGAAAACTTTATAAATGAAAATCATTAACGATTATGAAAATATCAATGATGAAAATAATGATTATTAGAATGATAAAATGATGATGGTGGTGGAAGTGATAATAATAATAATGAAAATGATAATGATGATGATTATGATGATCGATGATGGTGGTGGTGATAACAGTAATAATGATAACAATAATAATAATAGTAATAATAATAACACATATGATAATAATAATAATAATAATAATAATAATAATAATAATAACACATATAATAATAATAAGAATAATATACACAAGTTAGGTAAAACTGCTGTTGCTTAACAGGGACAAATTTAATATCAAGTGAAAAAATATTCTACGAAAGCCGGAGCACGTTACAGCCGCAGAGGGGCAGACACTTTCACGCATGAAACTACAGAGGGCAGCTGCGCGATCTTTACGTACCCCGAGAAATTGAACGCATAAAAAAAAGTCCGACATACAAACGGCGACAGCGCAGTACTCCGTCATCGTATCATCAGGAGATTCCGGGAGGTGATTTTTCTGCATTTTCGTGATATTCATTGAGAAATTCAGGTACGATTATGGAATAACTTCTATTATAAGAGCATTTCAAATTTTCGTGCGCGATATCTAGACCCCTCAACCATAACTGATCAGTGGGAATCAGTGAGAATGCTGGGGGATGATTGTTCAAATCCTTGTGGGATTCGTTTAAGAGAACATTATATCTGTTGTTGTGTGAAAATTATTTGCTTCAGAATGGTCTCATATTCAAGTAACGTGCAGTTTGATATTTCCAGGTTAGCATGCCTGGACAGTAACGGGGCAATCGTTAACGGGCCGTTAACGATCGCCCCGTGTTCAACCAGAGCCCTTTCAAGACAGCCATTAAGCCATCAAACTGAACCTCCCTGCAGCAGAATCTCTGCCCATGATGACCATGCAGCCATTTGACTACTTCCTTGTGGGAGATGATGCTCTTGCGCTGAGGACTTGGCTGATGAAGCCTCTGTCATTTTGTGGCATGACTCGCCAGCAGCAAGTCTACAAGTATAGGCTTTCACGAACCAGACGGGTTGAAGAAAATGCGTTTGGGTCTACTAGTGCTGGCGAATTGTCTGCATTTTGATCACTAGAGGCATGTATAACGAGCAGGAGAATTCTTGTTCCTACCACACCTTTTGTTCTTCCTTTTCGGCATTTTACAATATTATTACGCCTACAGAAGAAAAATTGTTAAGTACTAGTCTTGAAGAGCACAGGTTAGTAGGCTATACATTCACCAGCAATTCAGAGTCCAATGGAATGAATGATATTAAGCAGTTTTCTAACATGGATCAGGCATTTGAATGCCAAATCTGCACCTATAATAATAGGCTACGCAACTGTAAGCAACACTACGCAAATGTATGCCAGGCCTACGCAAGTCTACGAAAATGTACGCCAAGTCAACGCAAGTCTACGCAAATGTCTACGTAACAGTACGCAACACTACGCCATGTCATACGCGAGCACAAAAAGTGCTCTGGTGTGAAAGGGGTTCGGTGGCGTACTGTTGCGTATAGATGGCGCACAGTTGCGTAGTGTTGCGTAGACTTGCGTAAAACCTGCGTATCAGAGCTCTACGCGGAGGGTACGCGAAAAAATTAAACATGTTTAATTTTTTGCGTACATCTTGCGTACCTATTTTGCGTCCCTCGGCGTCCTCTTACGTAGAGTTGCGTTCTCACTGCGTATAGTGGCGTAGTGTTGCGTAGTCACTACGCAACACTACGTAACACTACGTAACTCTACGTAAAGCTTGGTGTGAAACCCCCTTTACGGGATGTAAGACCCTGCCAGTTGCGGTATACCGAGCGAACTTGGTTCGGGATCTGGGGGTCGACAGGCCCCATAACTAGGGGCCGAAGAAAAGATGCGCTTAATTTTTGCGAGTTACTAAGAAAACTCTTCCTGAATTTTTAAAAAGCATACAATTCTGAGTGGAATTCAATGTTTATTAGATGAAAATCCGCTTTTGAAATGACTGAGATATATCCTAAAACAAAGTAACCCTAATAAAAGGTGAGTCCCACCTTTTATCAGGATTGGTTTGTTTTGGATATCTCAGCCAATCAAAAAACAATTTTCATCTTAAAGAGTCATCTTATAATTATGTTCTTTCATATTTCATAAGAGATTTCTCAACATCCCCCCCCAAAAAAAAAAAAAAAAAAAAAAATCACTATCAAAAAGGAAAAAAAAAAAAAAAAAAAAGGTTGGAAACCTCAAACCCCATCTCAACCAAAACTGTGCCATCGCTTTAAAGTTGATTACATGCATCGATGATTTATGTTGGCAACCAATATTTATCTTATTTTTACGGATATCATTTATGCTTATTTTTACGGATATCATTTATGCTCTGCCACAGACAAAAGTTTGAAATATGCTACCGTATAACAGAACATAAAGAAAACGGAAACTGCCGTGTCACATACTGGCATAAGTAATATCATATAAGTGATTTATGGTGTGTGTCCACAACAAAGATATAACTTACACATCAAATACATTCTCAACACGATAGACTCTTTTTCCCTGGTCAAAGAAATTCACCCCGGAATATAGAGAGTGATTGTTATGAGAAATCAAACAACATCATAGGATTATGGATTTTCGCCCAATTGGGTTATTTTGTGCACCTACAATAATGTTTCACTCTAATGCACTTAAATTATCTCCAATGATCAATAGTCCTCAATTACAGCAGAAACTACTTGCTAGAGTTCACTGAAATCAGAAACATGCATTGTTTTCCTGATCGATTTCAATGACGAAGTTTTAAAACTAGTATGAATACAATACAATACAAGTACAACAAAATACACGATACATGCGATCATAATATATTAATGACTATACGCTCTTCCCATAAGACTTTAGCACTATATTGTCAATCTTAGAACTCAAAATATTATGTTGCCTAATACACTTTTGGAATGTACATGTGTTTGTTTCATATATCCTTCATCCATATCTACAATTTTTATTGCATATTGAAATTGTTTTCATTTTGCTTTTATAAAATTGAAGTATTCAATACCCTATTAATTATCATCACGTGCTATCAATACTTTGACCAACTTATTCAATAAAATAGGCCTATTATGTCCAGTATAGATTTTAAAAAATCACATAGAAAATTACACATAGGATATATCGAAAGAAACAATGTGGTGCCTATACATTCTTTAGATCATGTACATTTACACAATTCTTAAATGAATATCTCTTCCCCTATAACGCAAAATAAATGTGCCCCGGACAAATTACTGCATAGATCTATGTTATGTATATAGTTATGGACATTGGTGTAGATAGACACAATGATATTGGAAGAAGGTAAATATACATTGACAGATACCTACAATTATGGCTCGAAAAGAGATTACTATAGATGGATGGATGGATTGACAGAATAATGATATATCGACAGAAAGATACATTGATGAATAATTAGGTATAGGATATATTCTATGATTAAAACAATAAAGCTTCATTGTGAAGAGTTCCTGTATAATTCCAAAAAGGTGCTAATTTTCATCGAATTTCAGCTTTTGATAGAAATGTATTCATCTTCATAAGTCCACACACTATGAGAGTGAGACTGAATCAAGCAATGATTAATGAGTTTTATTTCAAAAGGTGCTAAATACATTGGGACGTTTAGTTCCAAAAGCAGAGTGGCAAAATCCATCAGCGATCCAATCAGAAACACACTTAAGCGTTCTAGAGTAAGGCTAGGCTGGCTGGCTTTCCTGCCTGTGTAACTTTGCAGATGACCCAAGTAAGTACTTGAATATTGGCTGTGAAATGTTTCATTTCTATGCATTTATTTGGCAGAAACAGTATGGGAGAATTATGTGAAGAGATAACAAATCATTCATGTCCAATGACAGTTGTTTCCAGCAACGATATTATTTGGGGCAAGGAAAACATGCGGTCAATCTGATTGCTGGGGACACATCTCTAGGAGTATAAAACCTTGTAACTAATGGGTATTACACTCCATGATATGCATGAGAAACTACTGGGGAGTACATTTTATTAGAAATATAAAAACAGCAAGGTAAGGACAGAGACAGAGACGTAAGACGAAGACCGGCGCCACATTTTCAAAAGTGGGAGGAGGGGGGCGCTTTATACTTGAGGTGCCACTCAGTCCGGGGTTCTTCAGCTGACAAGCAAAATAAAACACAACAAAAACAAAACAAAACAAAAACAAAAAAGTCTTCAGTGCCGCCCCACTCCCGTTCCGCCGCTCTGTAGACAATAACAGAAACAAAAAACAGGGACGTACGGACACTGATAGTGATGAAGGCAGGGACATCAACTTCGAATACTACAACAAAAATAGGGACATTCATGCATGGGTTCCATCAAACGCGCAGTGCAGCTAGGAGGATTATCGAGGGTATACAAAATGTATAGAGAATAGAACATTCCAAAATAAACAAGACAAAAACCTAAAACAAACCTAAAACTATGACATTCGGGCGTGTTGTGCATTACCTTAGTGCTAAAAGTTTTGGCCAAAGGTGCTAAAATCGCAATATTTAAAAAAAAAAAAAAATCAAATCTGGAAAAAGCAGTGTAGACCCGTATAACCAATTTCCTTTTGCTAATACCAGCTATCATGGGTACTTTTATGGGACATAAAGTTATTGCATGAAAACATTTAGAAGCATGTGTAATCATTCAAATCAAAATGATTTCTCCTGACAATCATGCAAGAGGGAATTTAACATCATTTGGATAGAAACTCTTGTGCCCATGGGCCTAGAGATGTATGACTTCAAGCTGTTTACTGCAAATGAATAACTTTCGCTTTTTGTTGGAATAAATGATGTAACTATGCTGGAAATATTTCCTTCTTTTTCTCACATTTTAGTATTTTAAGTTCTACTAAAAGAGATTTTGTACCAGGTTTATACCCGTCATGTAGAATCGAAGTTGTATAATATACCAAGACACTGTAGATGCAGAAAGATATTCCTGCAAGGCACTTATGAATACACGCGGCGCCGATTTTTTTTTGACGCTTTTTATAGCCTTTATTCAGACAAATCAAATGAAATTGTTACATTGTAATGACACAAAATATAACTATAATACAATGTTTAACGGAAAACAAAAGGTTGTGTGCAAAGTAGTATAGATAAAACATACATAAATTGTACGCATTTGACATGATTCATGAATGTACAATAAACACCTCATACAGAAATGGAAATATACATACTTCTAAGACATTCAGCCTTCCTACTCGAGGAAAGGAGTCACCAGTCTGAATAAAGATTTTATCTAAAACAAATTAGAAATGTCGCTATGGCGACTGGTATGCCTCCGCAATAATGCATGATTCTCCTAATAGGTCTAGATAGTACATGTGGACAATGTGATTACATTTTCACAAAACTGGCAAAATATTAAAATGACAAGTTTGTCACAAATGTGTTGAATGTTCACCTTCCTTGACCTAGGTTTGATTGGATGAATAGGAGAGCATGTATTTGGGATTTAAGGACTTTAACTTGACTTTGACCCATTCATACGTTTATGCATTGAGTAATTTTCATGGTATGGAGAAAAAGTGCAATTTCTGTATTGAATAGTAAATTGTTACCATTTTCATCTGGCTTTTGACCCTAAGATTCATAAGATAATCACTGTCAGGCAGAACATTCATAAATATGTGGTACATTTCAAGATAACTTGAGCCACTTCCGAGATATGGAGGAAAAACTTAGTTCAGCACTTTCACTTGATCTTTGACCTTTTGACCTTTGAGGCAAAAACAAAAGAAAAAAAACTTTCCAGAGAATCTCTATTAGGTTATACATGCATACACCAAGTGTTACAAAAAAATAATCCTGCTGGCATTGCATAAACATGAGGGAAATAGTAAAATTTTAGAGTGTTGCCCTTGACCTTTGACGCCTGACCTTTGACCCCATGAACCCTAAATTCACTAGATAATCACTGCCAGTCAGTACATGTATATATACTATGTTCCATGAAGAAACCTTGAACAATTTCCAAGGTACAGAGAAAAAAGGTGAAGTTTTAATATTTCTACTTGACCTTTTGACCTTTGACCTTTGACCTCATGACCCAAACTTTCACCAGAGAATCTTAATTGAGTAATACATGCATACACTAAGTTTCAAGAAAATATCTTCAGGCATTGCATAGATATGATGGAAATAGTGAAATTTTATGTATTTGACCTTGACCTTTTGACCTTTGACCTTGCGCATGTGCACCCAAAAGTTGATAGGCACAACTTCACCCCCTAATACACATACATGCCAAGTTTCATTAGGATACCTCAAAAGGTTTTGATAGTTACCCTGTCCACAAAATTCATTACGGACGGACGGAAGGACGGACGGACGGACGGACGGACGGACGGAAGGACGGACGGACGGACAACCCGAAAACATAATGCCTCCGGCACCACTTCGTGGCGGAGGCATAAAAACGTGAGAGGTGATGGACTTTCAAAATCTTTAAAACGTATCCTATTCACCAGTTATGAGCATCATAATGACTAATTTCTCGCAGGGTCTTATGCAAGTGAAGATTCATAACCAAATAATATTTGATTAAGTTTTAATGATATGAGGATCAGAGAAAATAAACAAGTGGAGCGGGCAAAGCTGAAAACACAGGAGTTTCGAATCATTCTAGATAGATTCGCTGAGGTAAATACAAAAGATATATCTTAACAAAATGCAATAGTTAAACCCACCCGGTATTTCATGAAGTATAGTTTTCCCATTTCGCGTAGTGTAATGTCAATTTATCTATTCCTTTAATGTTGCTTTTTCGTATTCAAACTGTTTTGAGGTGGCAATTGCCCTACATATTTCTTCACAGGTTGGAGCTCTTCCAATTTTACGATTGTAGTATAAATCATATGCTTAATCAAAATTAATACATGATTCAACAAGGCATTAAGTTTGATATTTTCCCTGAATCCAAGTAAAACATCCAGCCAATTTATATTAATAAACTGAGGAAATTTTAGTTTATTTCCTACCTCGTTTATTTCCTACCGATTACCGATTTTAGTTTATTTCCTAACCTCGTTTCTTAACTCCTACCGATTACCGTAGTACACAGACATGACCAGCGCCCTCTTGTGGCAGGCACATTCTTTTCAAAGTTTGATGAGCGCAGTGTGCAGTGCAGGCTGCACGTGTTTTGAAAAGTTCTGTGTTTGTGTGTGTTTTGTGTGTGGGTGTCTGTTCGTGAATCCACGTGGGAGTGTGGATCGCCGCCACACACAGGTACTCAGTGGCCAAATAAAACAGGGCCTCCATCGCGCGGTGGCATCGGGATGGTCCGCGCATCGGCGTACTTGGGCTGACAGGCACGCTGCTCGGAGACGAAGACGAAGAATACGGCGAAAGTCAGGGGGCTGGAGAGGGCACGGCAGAGATCCAGAAGTCAACCCCCATCATCTCACGCTGCTTTCTGTGTGTACGTACGTGTGTACGCGTGTGTGCTACCTCGGCCTCTCACTTACTTGTGAATTGTGCTATGAATTACATTTGGAGAAGGCAGAGCTAGAGAAGGAGCGGAGAACTTATCTAACTAAGAAGGAAGAACAGCCAAGAAAAAGATCTCCTTTTGCAGCATAAATGGCCAGCAAAGGGAGCATCTATGTTGGGAACCTTCCCAAGACATTTACAGAGGTATGACAATTCCACATTAAGGTTTCTCTTAACGATACTTTGACAGTGCAAGTCCTGTAACGTTACTCACGGGATGACTTGCACCGCGTACCGCGACGTCAGTTCATAGCTCATTCTCATTCTCAACTCTCTGGACTTGCACTCGGCAGTGTGTAGACCATGACCATTCTTACAGGCCCTCACCCAGGTAGAGACCATTGACGTTTTACCATTTATGGGATGCTATGCTTGCAAGTGAAAGTTTCAAGCAACTCAGGGTACCGTTTCATGAAAGTTGTCAGTACTGGCAAGTTGTCAGCGCTGATTAAATTGATGAAACACCCCCTGGACTCAAATCCAGTCCAGAGGTCAAGTTTGTAATATAGTCCATCCCAGGTGGGCATAAGGGTTAAAAATAGCTGATGTGATACCACAGACTGTAACTGGTTAACAGAACACATTGGTGTAGAATTCTATGTACATGATTCACAGATTGCTTTAACCATGGACCTACAACAACTTTAACTGACTGATGTGTGTTGTTTGTCCACACAGAATGATCTTCGCCAGCTGTTTGCAGGAACAGGGGACATAGCATCAGCCGTGTGCAAGGAGGGAAAATCCAAGGATGGCTTGCAAATGTTCAACTATGGGTAGGATTACTGGGCAGATCTATTTGATCTTCTTTACCATATGTTTTTTTATGCCTCCGCCACGAATTATGAAGTGGTGCCGGAGGCATTATGCTTTCGAGTTGTCTTTCCGTCCGTCTGTCCGAAATCGATTTTGTGGACAGCATAACTAAAAGCAAAAACCGTTTGAGGTATCCTAATGAAACTTGGCATACAATGTATAGGCCTATGTATGAGTGGGCGAAGTTGTGCCTATCATCATTTGGGTGCATATGCTGAAGGTCAAAGGTCTAAAGGTCAAGGTGAAATGCTCTAAATTTCACTATTTCCCCTATATCTATGGAATGCGTAAGGGGATTTTCTTGAAACTTAGTGTATACAAAGGTCAAAGATCAAGTGAAAATGTTAAAATATACTGTTTCTCCATATCTCGCAAATGGTTTGAAGTATTTTCATGGAACTTGGTATATACATACATGTACCAATGCATGTACAGACTGGCAGTATGATTATCTAGGGAATTTGGGGGTCATAGGTCAAAGGTTAGGGGGTCAGAAGTCAAGGTCAACTCAAAATTTCACTATTTCCCCTCATATTTATGCAATGCCTGCAGCATTTTTGTTGAAGCTTGATATTATATGTATTACCAAACAGATTCTCTGGGAAGTTTCTTGCCAAAAGATCAAAGGTCATGTGAAAGTGCTAAATTTCACTTCTTCCTCCATAAATATCTCGAAAGTGACTCAAGGTATCATAAAACTGGGAATTCTAGGGCCATAGGGTCAAAGGTCAAGGGTCAAAGGCCAGGTTAAAATGCTATTTATTATTTTACCACTTAATACTGAAATTACACTTTTTTCCATACCTTGAAAATTACTCATGATGCATAAACTTATAAAAGGGTCAAAAGTCAAGTGAAAATTATCAAATCCCCAAATCCCTGCACTCATAGACAATAATGTAGCCATTCATCCAATTAAATCTTAGTTCAAGGAAAGTGAACATTTAACACATCTGTGACAGACCTGTCATTTTGATATTTTACCCATTGTCTAGGTAGGACATACTATAGACCTATTAGGAGAACCATGCATTATGGCAGAGGCATACCAGTTGCCATAGTGACATTTCTATTTTTTTCTATGCCTCCACCATGATGTGTCGCTGGAGGCATTATGATTTTGGGTTGTCCGTCCATCTCTAAATTGATTTTGTGGACAGCACATAGAACTTTATGTTTGGAGGAACTGTTCAACTTCAGGTATCCATATAAAACTTGGAATGTATGTATGAATGGACAAAGCTGTGTGCCTATCAACTTGTGGGCAGACCGTTCAAGGTCAAATGAAAGTACAAGACCAGTCCAATTTTAAAAATTTCACTCTTTCCCCATCTCTTCAATGCCTTATGCTTGAAGCTATTTTTCTTGAAACTTACTGCATTATCTTTTTTATATTTTTTTTAATTTTTATGCCTCCGCCACGAAGTGGTGCCGGAGGCATTATGTTTTCGGGTTGTCCGTCCGTCCGTCCTTCCGTCTGTCCGTCCTTCCGTCCGTCCGTCCGTCCTTCCGTCCGTCCGTAATGAATTTTGTGGACAAGGTAACTATCGAAACCTGTTGAGGTATCCTAATGAAACTTGGCATGTATGTGTATTAGGGGGTGAAGTTGTGCCTATCAACTTTTGGGTGCACATGCTCAAGGTCAAAGGTCAAAAGGTCAAGGTCAAATACATAAAATTTCACTATTTCCACCATATCTATGCAATGCGTAAAGGGATTTTCTTCAAACTTAGTGTATACAAAGGTCAAAGATCAAGTGAAAATGTTAAAATATACTGTTTCTCCATATCTCGCAAATGGTTTGAAGTATTTTCATGGAACTTGGTATATACATACATGTACCAATGCATGTACAGACTGGCAGTATGATTATCTAGGGAATTTGGGGGTCATAGGTCAAAGGTTAGGGGGTCAGAAGTCAAGGTCAACTCAAAATTTCACTATTTCCCCTCATATTTATGCAATGCCTGCAGCATTTTTGTTGAAGCTTGATATTATATGTATTACCAAACAGATTCTCTGGGAAGTTTCTTGCCAAAAGATCAAAGGTCATGTGAAAGTGCTAAATTTCACTTCTTCCTCCATAAATATCTCGAAAGTGACTCAAGGTATCATAAAACTGGGAATTCTAGGGCCATAGGGTCAGAGGTCAAGGGTCAAAGGCCAGGTTAAAATGCTATTTATTATTTTACCACTTAATACTGAAATTACACTTTTTTCCATACCTTGAAAATTACTCATGATGCATAAACTTATAAAAGGGTCAAAAGTCAAGTGAAAATTATCAAATCCCCAAATCCCTGCACTCATAGACAATAATGTAGCCATTCATCCAATTAAATCTTAGTTCAAGGAAAGTGAACATTTAACACATCTGTGACAGACCTGTCATTTTGATATTTTACCCATTGTCTAGGTAGGACATACTATAGACCTATTAGGAGAACCATGCATTATGGCAGAGGCATACCAGTTGCCATAGTGACATTTCTATTTTTATGCCTCCGCCACGAAGTGGTGCCGGAGGCATTATGTTTTCGGGTTGTCCGTCCGTCCGTCCGTCCGTCCGTCCTTCCGTCCGTCCGTCCGTCCGTCCGTCCTTCCGTCCGTCCGTAATGAATTTTGTGGACAAGGTAACTATCAAAACCTGTTGAGGTATCCTAATGAAACTTGGCATGTATGTGTCTTAGGGGGTGAAGTTGTGCCTATCAACTTTTGGGTGCACATGCTCAAGGTCAAAGGTCAAAAGGTCAAGGTCAAATACATAAAATTTCACTATTTCCACCATATCTATTGAATGCCTGAAGATATTTTCTTGAAACTTAGTGTATACATGTATTACCCAATTAAGATTCTCTGGTGAAAGTTTGCATCATGAAGTCAAAGGTCAAAGGTCAAAAGGTCAGGGTCAAATACATGAAATTTCACTATTTTCGCCATATCTATTGAATGCCTGAAGATATTTTCTTGAAACTTAGTGTATACATGTATTACCCAATTAAGATTCTCTGGTGAAAGTTTGGGTCATGAGGTCAAAGGTCAAAGGTCAAAAGGTCAAGTAAAAATATCAAAACTTCTTTTTTTTCTCCGTGCCTTGGAAAATTGTTCAAGTTATCTTCATGGAACATAGTATATACATGTACTGACTGGAAGTGATTATCTAGAGAATGTAGGGTTCACGGGGTCAAAGGTCAGGGATCAAAGGTCAAGTGCAACACTTCAAAATTTTACTATTTCCCTCATATTTATGCAATGCCAGCAGGGTTATTATTTTTCTACACTTGGTGTATGCATGTGTAACCTAATAGAAATTCTCTGGAAAGTTTTTTTTTTTCTTCTTTTTTTGCCTCAAAGGTCAAGAGGTCAAAGATCAAGTGAAAGTGCTGAACTAACTTTTTCCTCCATATCTCGAAGTGGCTCAAGTTATCTTGTAACTTAGTACATATATTATGCATGTTCTACCTGAAAGTGATTATCTTATGAATTTTAGGGTCAAGGGCCAGATGAAAATGGTAACAATTTACTATTCAATTCAGAAATTGCACTTTTTCTCCACACCTGTACCTTGAAAATTACTCAATGCCTAAATGTATGAATGGGTCAAAGTCGAGTTAAAGTCCTTAAATCCCTGGATACATGCTCTCCTATTCATCCAATTAAACCTAGGTCAAGGAAGGTGAACATTCAACACATTTGTGACAAACTTGTCATTTCAATATTTTGCCAATTTTGTGAAAATGTAATCACACATTGTCCACATGTACTATCTAGACCTATTGGGAAAATCATGCATTATGGCGGAGGCATACCAGTCGCCAAAGCGACATTTCTAGTTTTCTATGCCTCCACCATGATGTGTCGCTGGAGGCATTATGATTTTGGGTTGTCCGTCCATCTCTAAATTGATTTTGTGGACAGCACATAGAACTTTATGTTTGGAGGAACTGTTCAACTTCAGGTATCCATATAAAACTTGGAATGTATGTACAATTGTATGAATGGACAAAGCTGTGTGCCTATCAACTTGTGGGCAGACCGTTCAAGGTCAAATGAAAGTACAAGACCAGTCCAATTTTAAAAATTTCACTCTTTCCCCATCTCTTCAATGCCTTATGCTTGAAGCTATTTTTCTTGAAACTTACTGCATTATCTTTTTTATATTTTTTTTAATTTTTATGCCTCCGCCACGAAGTGGTGCCGGAGGCATTATGTTTTCGGGTTGTCCGTCCGTCCGTCCTTCCGTCTGTCCGTCCTTCCGTCCGTCCGTCCGTCCTTCCGTCCGTCCGTAATGAATTTTGTGGACAAGGTAACTATCGAAACCTGTTGAGGTATCCTAATGAAACTTGGCATGTATGTGTATTAGGGGGTGAAGTTGTGCCTATCAACTTTTGGGTGCACATGCTCAAGGTCAAAGGTCAAAAGGTCAAGGTCAAATACATAAAATTTCACTATTTCCACCATATCTATTGAATGCCTGAAGATATTTTCTTGAAACTTAGTGCATACATGTATTACCCAATTAAGATTCTCTGGTGAAAGTTTGGGTCGTGAGGTCAAAGGTCAAAGGTCAAAAGGTCAGGGTCAAATACATAAAATTTCACTATTTCCACCATATCTATTGAATGCCTGAAGATATTTTTTTGAAACGTAGTGTATACATGTATTATCTAATTAAGATTCTCTGGTGAAAGTTTGGGTCATGAGGTCAAAGGTCAAAGGTCAAAAGGTCAGGGTCAAATACATAAAATTTTACTATTTCCACCATATCTATTGAATGCCTGAAGATATTTTCTTGAAACCTAGTGTATACATGTATTACCCAATTAAGATTCTCTGGTGAAAGTTTGGGTCATGAGGTCAAAGGTCAAAAGGTCAAGTAAAAATATTAAAACTTCTTTTTTTTCTCCGTACCTTGGGAAATTGTTCAAGGTATCTTCATGGAACATAGTATATACATGTACTGACTGGAAGTGATTATCTGGAGAAGGTAGGGTTCATGGGGTCAAAGGTCAGGGGTCAAAGGTCAAGTGCAAGACGCCAAAATTTTACTATTACCCTCATATTTATGCAATGCCAGCAGGGTTATTTTTTTACACTTGGTGTATGCGTGTGTAACCTAATAGAAATTCTCTGGAAAGTTTTTTTTTTCTCTTTTTGCCTCAAAGGTCAAAAGGTCAAATATCAAGTGAAAGTGCTGAACTAACTTTTTCCTCCATATCTCGGAAGTGGCTCAAGTTACCTTGAAACTTAGTACATATTATGCATGTTCTACCTGAAAGTAATTATCTTATGAATTTTAGGGTCAAGGGCCAGATGAAAATGGCAACAATTTACTATTCAATTCAGAAATTGCACTTTTTCTCCACACCTGTACCTTGAAAATTACTCAATGCCTAAATTTATGAATGGGTCAAAGTCAAGTTAAAGTCCGTAAATCCCTCGATACATGCTCTCCTATTCATCCAATTAAACCTAGGTCAAGGAAGGTGAACATTCAACACATTTGTGACAAACTTGTCATTCCAATATTTTGCCAATTTTGTGAAAATGTAATCACACAGTGTCCACATGTACTATCTAGACCTATTGGGAAAATCATGCATTATGGCGGAGGCATACCAGTCGCCAAAGCGACATTTCTAGTTTTTAATTTATGTTTTATTGAAAAATCATACAGAATCACACTATTTACAACAATTAACTTGATTAGAATAACACAATCACTGAACAGTGTAGAGGAATTGTAAAAAAGAACAAAAAAAGAACTTACTGCATTATAATATTACCAGATCAAGGGTGCTCTCAGAAAAGTTTTTTTTTTTTTATGCCATGGGGTTGAAGGTCAAGTGAAATTGCTAACATATCACCCATTTCTCCATATCTCGGAATAGCTCAAAGTATCTTCATGAAACTTAGTACAGTGATATTGTACTTATACATTGTATGTTGTGCAGGTAACGTTTCCCTTTGGAAGTTTTGGGTCATGGAGTGAAAGGTCAGGGTAAAATGCTAAACTTAATGCTATTTTAAAATGCTGAAATTACACTTTCCATCATGCCGTGGATATTACTGGGTGACTGTGCATCATAAAATGAACAAAAGTCGCATGCCCCGATTTTACCCAAGGACTCAAAATAGGTAAAATGGGTCAATCTAATCAATCTTTAGTTTTTCATATTTTCTGAAAGGAGCAACTCTTCTAAAGTTTGGGATGATAAAATGGAAGGGTTATTGTGTTTTTAGCAGTTTTTCTAGAACACTTTTTGTGGGTTTGCAGGTATGTCTAAGAGGCCCCTGTTCATTACTTAAAATCCCACACAGTACACACTCTTCACTTTCAACTCTAGTATGACTTTTGGAACGATAATGCGACCGCATTGAAAGTTGGTATAGCGCATTGCACAGAGCACAGCTTGACAAGATTAATCCCTTGAACTCTATTCTATTCTTCAGAACCTCTTTTCTCAACACGCTTTTACAGAGTGTGTGCTTTCTTTCCAATTTTTAGATAGGTTAGGAGAGTTGGATTTGAATTGAGTTATATATTGGAATCTGCCCTTCACTAAAAATCTATGTTAAATGACTTGTTGGTTTTGTGCTGTAGGGTCACATACACTGTATGCATACACTTAGTTAAACTCGCTATGTTCATGAATTAACACACATTCTGTAGGGAAAGATGCAAGAGTGAAAGCAGCAACATTAGTAGAACACATCAGTGAAAGTTTGAGGGAAATCGGACAATCGATGCAAAAGTTATGAATTTTTTAAGTTTTGGTGTTGGAACCGCTGGATGAGGAGACTACTAGAGGTTATGACGTATGAGTGGACAATACAAAGAAAATATAAAGAAAATTCAACAAAAATTCACTTTTCTAGCATTATGAAAGAGCACTTGACTAACCGCTTTCAGAAAGCAGGGGGAATGATTGCTACCCTTGATATATGTCAGTATCAAGTTGATGGAATTTGAAATTTTCATGAAAAATGAATTTTTGTGGAATTTTCGTTATATTTTCTTTATATTGTTGTCATACTCATACGTCATAACCTCTAATAGTCTCCTCATCCAGCAGTTCCAACACCAAAACTTTAAAAATTCATAACTTTTGCATCGATTGTCCAATTTTCCTCAAACTTTCACTGTTGTGTTCTACTACAGGTTGCTGCTTTCACTCAATCCATGTTGCTCTGTGGGTTTGCGTTCCCTTTAATGACACTTTGTGGAATGTCAAGAATGTCAAGGAATGTAAAAACCGCTAAGCACAGTTTGGGATGTGTCATCAAACTTTGAAACAGATGTTATTTCAATTTCTTGCTTATTATGTGTAACTATCAACTCTCATTGTCAAAATGGACTAAAGACCAATTTAGAAAATTTAGTACTGGTAATGTGATGGAGGCATGCCAGTTGCCATAGTGACATTTATAGTTGTCATTTGTATGCAAGTTCATACACCTTGTACAGATTATAAAAAGATGAAGGGAAATTACAGTAGATCGTTAAGATACAAGCGTGTACACTGTAGGAGTAGACAAATGTTTATTGTTTGTGTTTATTATGTGCATGCCATTTCAAGTTGAGTTACCTATGTCAGTATTTAGTATGGTGGCCTTTATTAGATCTATTTTGCAAGTCTGTTTCTGCTTCAAATATTTCTTAAACATGCAAGAATCTCATAGAAAGTAGAGTTTTCACAGTTGGGGAAAAAAAAAGTAGTTTGGAAAAGTTTTGTATTACAAATGTTGTAATTATGAGATGTTACACATATTGTATTTACATGATATGTTTACCCGGTGATTGTAGAATCTTAATTTGCAGAGTTTGTGTAAATCATGTTACACAGCAATTAATATATTGACTTCCCCCACACGCCCAAACTATCAGATTTGTTAACTATGTGGATGAGGCATCGGTACAGCAAGCAATTTCGGCCTTCGCTGGAAAGGTTGTGCAAGGGAGAGTATTGACTGTCCGGAGATCTGAGCGAGATAGGAAGTAAGTACACTGAGGCAGAGCCTGTACAGATTGGTCTTGAAATGGCACATTCTGGTTTAGATGATTTCATAAAGTTACTGATTTAACCCGTTGAGGACAGGTCCTGAGTATACTCGGGCAGGTGTCCATGGGAAATGCATGATGTAGCAAAATCAGTCCATCCTCAACAGGTTAAAGTATGAAAAAAAAAAAATGTCTTCTTTCAGTATGACATCTGCTGTGAGTTTGTAAAGGGCTTTTCAAGTAGCCCTCTCACGTCAACCTGTACAGACATATTTTGAGTTTTACAAGAAATGACCAAAGATATACTTTCAAATTTACTTGAGGGTCCAAAGTTTGTATAATTTTTACAAGGGTGTATTATTAAAGAAAAATTATATGTGTAATGAGCAGAGATGTGAAAAATATTTTCCTCCTGTAAAAATAGAGACACTAGAAAAACCAAATTCAGAGTAGAGGTGGTTAATACCCAAGACAAGTGGGAAATACACATGTACAGTATGTCCCCCCAAAAAAATTTCAATCAAATTTTTGCATCGATAACACCCAATATGATTAAACTGTCTAAATGCTACTTCAGGGTCTTAAAATGTAACATCTTAGCTGTAGTTTGCAGAAAACCCCATTCAATTTGGGTAAGCGGTCACAGAGAAATGTGGAATGTTGTAAAGCATGTGGTGAGTCTGATTCTTCCAAGTTTAGCACTTCGATGCTTTTGTGTGTGAAAACAATAGACAGAACTTGGAGGGAAGAGATTCTTGACATCCTCTACAAAATTCCTCATTTCTCTTTGACCGCTGAAGCAAATCGAATGGGGTTTTCTGTAAGATGTGGGCAATGAGTTAGAGTTTCATACCCTGAATTTGTATTTGGATTGATTCACTATTTTAAAGATATAATTGATGAGGGTCCCGTTGTAATTTTTTTTTTTTTTTTGGACAGACGGTACAGTTGTATCTTTATTTGCCTTAAGAGTTGAAAGACAAGATAGATACATGTACAACTTATATCTATAAGATATTGTAGTGGTTATCTCAGTGACAGCAAATGTCCATCCTATGTTCAAGTTGACAGTAATGAGTTGAGTTAAACATGGGAACAGCATGGTTCAAGTTTATTTTGATCAGACTTAAAGATAATCAAAAGTTTTGGTACCTCAAAAGTTTCCCTGAATTTCTGTGTTTCAGGTTAAAGTACCTTTCATATAATTAACACTGTGAGACTTACTCGCCCCAAAGTGCTCTCATTTCTTAGTAATCATGCAATTAACTGCGACCAGCAGTCCCATACGCATAGCGACCAGCAGCCCCATATGCATAGCGTAATGGGGCTTCACATTGTAGCATTCAGGATCATGACAGATTTAGTATCGCGGGTAAATATCAACTTAAAATCCAAAAAATTCTTCAATTTGAAGACTTACCAATTAAGTTGAAATCTTGAAAACAGGCTTCAGGCAACGTTTGGTTCTGCCAATAGTCCCTTTCTGTTCGAATTGATGACTGAATGTGACTCTGTCAAGAGGACCTTGGGAGAGCTACATACACTGATTACTACGGCCAGCGCATACGCACACATCACATGCGAACAAATTTCAAATCCATGAACGGATAAGATGTTTGTGTGCGCATGCGCTTTCCGTCAATTCAGTGTAGCTCTCCCAAGGTCCTCTCGACCGAGTCACATTCAGTCATCAATTCGAACAGAAAGGGACTATTGGCAAAACCAAACGTTGCCCGAAGCCTGTTTTCAATACTTCAACTTAACTGGTAAGTCTTCAAATTGAAGAAATTTTTGGATTTTAAGTTGATAATAACCCGCGATACTATATCTGTCATGATCCTGAATGCTACAATGCGAAGCCCCATTTAGCTATGCGTATGGGGCTGCACGCTGCTGGTCGCAGTTATCATGCAATAATGGTTTCGTACAATACGTGTACTACCTCGCCGCCGTACGGCGGCGGCTCTGGTACGAAACCATTATTGCATGATTACTAAGACATGAGAGCACTTTGGGGCGAGTAAGTCTCACAGTGTTAGTTATATGAAAGGTACTTTAACCTGAAACACAAACTAAGACAAGGAAATTCAGGGAAACTTTTGAGGTAATACCAAAACTTTTTATTATCTTTAAGATGAGAATGTTCCGAACTTTTAAAGCTCCGTATGTGTTTTCAGAGAATATTGATATTGGCAACTACCACACATGCAGGTTAGTGAAGGTAATGATATCAACTCAAAATTGTCCCATCAGTTTCTGCTCTGAAATACCAAAATCATGCTGCAATTGATATTGTGGCAACAAAAACCCATTCACCCATTGCAGACTAGGTGTGAGTGTACTTGTGCAGGTGTGTTCAGGAAGTGCGTGTTATAGCAAAATCAGCTACATAATGGGTGAAATCTCATCATTAGTGGATTGTCACATTGCATTGTGAGCATATACAGTGGTACATGGGTTTTAATGAGGAAGGCATAGCAGAGAGTGCCAGAATCTTAGCTGCCATGTCTTTAATTGGGCTTTGCAAAACACCTTAGTCCCCCTTACAAATACTTAAGCCTTGTATCAAAGCAAGTGTTGTTAAAGCCTTTCAAAGGCTTAGTCTTAATCCCAGTGTGGAGAGATAAGCACCTCCCACAACCCCTAAAGAGGTAAGTAAAGATTTCCCACTAATCCCCTTAAGTAATGCTAATAAACTGCTTACTCAACTTTGTACAAAAACTCTCCTGCTGTTTTACACAGACCATTTACAGACCATATTATTTTTTTCTTTAAAAAAATACTAATTTGATTAATCTTTCAATCATCATATTGTGCACTGAAAACATTGCAGTTACTGTAAAAGTGGACATTTTCGTGGTGTTAAAACTTTGGCACATTTTGCGCATCCAGAAAATAGCATAAAAATAAAAGTGTAGCAAAAAAACCTGCTGAAAACTGCTTATCCAATAGTGGCGAGCCAATGGAGTAAAATGGAGTCAAAAGGGGCTTGAGCATGCAAATAAAAGCACATACAAAACTCTTCTTACCCACTGAGCATGAAAAATTATTCACAGGAAAATATACACTTCTAGACTAGCTACAGATTACTTTAATAGGTCACAGAGGGAACTGAGAAGTAATACCAAAAGTAATTCTTTGGTCTCAAATCTGCAGATCTGCTGGTGCTGGAAATGACAATCGTCAGTGGCAGCACAGGAATGGAGACGGAACACATTATAATGATGCCAGGGGGAATGATAAAGGTATATAAATATAACAGATTCTTGTATCATTGCTCAAAGTGTTTAAAGGTCCTGTTTACCTTTGGGAACAATGATTTTAAAAAAGAATTTGAGATATGCATATGTGTAGGTCTGTTGTACCACAAAACATCCTATCATATAAAATTTTCACAATAAAGGCTAAAATATAAGGAGATATCTGTATTTTTCATGATAAATTGTAACTGTAGATGGTTTAGTGTGGAAAATTATTATTTTAAGTATTGTTCACATTTTGTGTATTTAACAATACTTTACATTGATTTTACCAATTCAAATTTTTACAGTGGTTGTTTCTATCCCTGACTCACATTTAAGAACTATTTTAAAGCTGGGTTTTTGTTTCATCTGCAAATGGTAAATTATGCCTTTAATGTTCCCCCAACAACAGAAACTATTAAAAAGGTAAAGTGAGAGACTGATAGGCACTACCTATAAATTTGATTAGATAGAAATCATCGAACTGACTCCCTTGGACTCCATTTGAGCAGTGTCAATGCTAGACACAGGATTCACATGTAGCAGGTGCTACCGTTACTCGTGCTGTTGAAAAGAAATGTCATTATTTTGCTTCTGCCTGCCGATGGAAACACTTGTGTGTAAGTAAGTGCAAAATACTGCTATTTCAAATCTATATGCCGCCTGTGAGAGTTTCATAATGAAGTTTTGTTTTCATGTCATGATTTTGTTTGTTTTCATATCAGGTTCAGAGGGGGGTCCACAGAAATTGCAGGGACAGGAGGTGAGTCCATGATTGAGAAAGACAGAAACATTCTTCACAGCTTACTACCCTGATATACAATGTTTTGTTTCTTACATGTATATTGCCGCTTTTAGCGCCATGATCTGTCAAATCAGAGTGAATCCTGGGGGAGAAAGTACCTGTTATACCGTGTGTTAAAGAGAAATTACAATGGGACCTCTTCAACGATAACTTTAAAAATAATAAGTCAATCCAAATACAATTTCAGGGTATGAAGCCATAATATATTACCCACGTCTTACAGAAAACCCCATCTGATTTGCTTCAGTGGTTGTCAAAGAGAAATGGGGATCTTTGTGGAGCATGTCAGGAATCTGTTCCCTCCCAGTTCTGTCCATTGTGTTCACACATTAATATGCAGTTCCAAGAGCATCCAAGTGCTTAACTTGGAAGAATCACACCCATGACATGCTTTACAATGATCCACATTTCTCTGTGACCACTTAACTAAATTGAATGGGATTTCCTGTGAAATATAAGCTGCGTTCAGACGAAGGCAGTTTTGGTTGGAGTAACTTCGAAACAAGGTCGTGGTAACTTCCTCTGGTCGGGGGAACTTGCCGCGACCTCTTCCTGTGACCAAGATACTCCTGAGTTTTCTCAGGAGTATCTACAACTCAGGAGTATCTCGCTCCCACAACTAGCCGGGCGGAGTAAATTGCCTGTGCGGGTTTTGACCTATACAAGGACTTATATGTTTCTCCTTTTTATGCCTCTGCCACGAAGTGGTGCCGGAGGCATTATGTTTTCGGGTTGTCCGTCCGTCCGTCCGTCCGCTTTCGTTTACGCGATAACTTGAATAATATTTACTGGAATTTTACCAAACTTGGTCCAAGTATGAAGTATGATGGGGCAATTATTTGAGTAGATTTTGGGTGAAATCGGCTAAAGGTCAAAGGTTAAAGGTCAAGGTCAAATCATGAAATTGTATCCATTTACGCGATAACTCAAGACTGGATGGAGCAAATTTCACCAAACTTTGTTGGAGGATGATGTATGATGGGACAATTACTTGATTAGTTTTTCAGTGAAATTGGACAGAGGTCAAAGGTCAAAGATCAAGGTCAAATCCTAAAATTTATCTGTTACGTGATAACTCAAAACTGGATGAAGCAGCTTTCACCAAACTTGGTCCAAGGATGATGTATGATGGGACAATTAGTTGAGTAGATTTTAGTGACATTGGCAAGAGGTCAAAGGTCAAATGCTATAAATGTTGCAATTTTCCCCATATATATGCAATGCCCGAAGGTATTTTCTTGAAACTTGGTGTGGACATGTATTACTGCGTAAAGTTTCTCCAGAGAGTTTCAGGTCTAAGGTCAAAGGTCAAAAGGTCAAAGGTTAGGTGAAAATGTTGCAATATTACTTTTCTTGCAAATGGTTCAATGTATCTTTGTGGAACTTGGTACATATGCATGTACTGTTTGGCAGGGATTATCTAGGGAATTAGGGGTCCTGGGTCAATAGTCAGGGGTCAAAGGTCAAGGTCAACTCCTCAAAATTTTACTATTTCTCTCATATACTAGTATATGCAATGCTTGCATTATTAGTTTCAAAACTTAATACATGCATTACTTAATGGAGATTCTCCGGGAAATTTCCAGCCAGAAGGTCAAAGGTCAAAGGTTAAGGGTCAAAGGCCAGGTTTCAATGCCCCCCCAAAAAAAAACAAAAAAAAAAAAAAAATCTATTTTGTACCGTCATCACACTCCTTCTTCGTACCTTGGAAATTACTCAATGCATAAACTTCCCAAAATTCCCCAAATATGTGTACCTGCAGTCTTAGAAAATTATAGCAAACCCAGTTCAAGACATTTCTGACAAACCTGTCATTTCAATATTTTGCCAGTTATGTGAAACTGTCATGGATCACACATTGTGAAGACATTGTACTATACGCCTATTGGGAGAATCATGCATTATGGCGGAGGCATCAGTCGCCATAGCGACATTTCTACTTTATGTGTGTTTTATTAAAGAGTTTGTGAGTTGGATTTTGTTGTAACGCAAAAGGTTGGCTGCAGTAGCGAGGTTTGTAGTCTAAAGATGCTCGACATGATTATTTAACTGTAAATCTTGGGCATACTAGAGTATTCTGCTTTGCTATTGGAGTAGAAATATGATGGATATGATATGATTAATCAGTGATGAATTATGTTGCCTAGTTACAGAGGACTAAACAGGCAGTGAATAGTTTTTACCTGATATATATTTGCTGCTCTAGGACGGAATATCATGTTGTCGTCCCTATCTATGATTGCGTTCAAATGAGCAAGATCATTTGATAATGCATGCTTCTGTTTCATGTTACTTCTTTTTGCATGAATGGCACAGCGCACATCATATTTCTTGAATGTTTTACAATTTCAACTCGCAGGAGAAGGTGACCATCACCCATGTGATTGATCCGCACACTCTATATGTGCAGATGATAAATCAAGAGGCCCTGGAAAGTTTCTCTGCCATCATGTCCAGCCTCCATGACCACTGCCAGTCTGCGCCAAAGTTGACGGGAGCGCCGGAGAGAAATATGGTAGTGATGGCAACCACACTTTTGCCACGATTGTTGCATTTTGGCTGTAACCGCTCCGTACAAGGTTTCGAAAGCCTCATAGACTTTGTACAATCCAGTACAGTACAGCATCTTCAGTTTATATCCCAGCATAGTTTTCAGTAGAAAACGCATGGGATGAAAAAACAAACAAATATATATATATATAATATATATATATATATATATATATATATATATATATATATATATTTATATATATATAAATAAATATATATATATATATATATATATATATATATATATATATATATATATATATATATATGTATATATATATATGGATGATCTAGGCTGGTATAAATTGGTATATGATGCATCAAGCATGTCACTTGGGATATAGTCATGTTCAGTTGGTGTTCTTGTCCAGAGCTTTTGTGTAGCTCATGTCCTCTGTCCGTTTTACCGTAGATACTCTGCAAAACTAGGCTAAAATGCTCTAGGTAGTATTGATAGCAAGACTGCAAATTTGCAAAGGCAGGAGAAATTCATAATTGGGACTGCTTCAACTTGTCTTAAATTATTATTGTAGATTCTAAAACAATGTAGCTGCTCGAGGATTTGTACATTTCAATAGTTTTATGGTGAGAAAATGTAAAGATGAAAGTGTCATGTAGAGAATGCTCATCATAACTCAGATATTAACTCTGCTATTTTGTGTGTTATCATGCACAGAACATTTCTCATTGTGTTGCAGTGTAATGTGTACTTGGTAATACATTATTTGGCTTGAACGACACAATTTTGAAGAAATAGTATGTGATCTAAACAGAGACTAGTTGTATAGAAATTTCTTGGACATTATTTTCTAGCCCTTTACTCAAGGGATGAAATCCATGTGATTTTCTCTGTATGTGTTTTCTACAATGGCTCACAGATGTATGGTGCCATTTTTGCCGAGGACGGAGCCTGGTATCGCTGTTCAGTTTTGAATCACAATGGTGGAAAGGTAAGATGTGACATTTGATAATGTGATAGGGCAGTATCAAACACCTCTCACATTTCTTGAGTAAAAAGATGGATGTAGGGATGTACTCCAGCAGGCTAGGGGGGCCTTTTATCATTCAGTAGTGCTCTTTATCTCAACCCTCTTACAAGCACTCATGTTTTGCAAAATAATTTTACTCTTTTTTGCATTTGTTGAAACCGAGTGCTGTTTCACCCACAGTACTGTGCATGATTACTAGGTCATTCTATTCGAATTGAGATACATGTATATTCTGCTGTGTTGACAAATAGCTACACATTTAACTTCTTGTAGCACAATACCTTAAATCACCTTTTATACTATCTCCCTTGGATGGTCTGAGAAAAACAGACTGGACTCAGTTGTCATTGCCAGTTCTGGGGGGTGTTTCATCAACGTTTGTCAGCGCTGATAATCACCATAGTAACAGTCAGTGACCAGAGCATCTCATCCAATCAAAACCAAGGATTTTGCTGAAATTGTCAGCGCTGACAAACGTTGATGAAACACCCCCCCCCCCCAGGTCTTTACACAGAGTAAAAGACAATGCTGGAATGGGGTTTCAAGCTTTAGAGACAAGACTTTTGTGTATGTTTAATAGGATCTTTGAACTTGAGTAAGTGCATATTATGTCTTAGACTCCCAGACACAGATTTTTTTTTGTGCAGTTCCATCTCTTGTTTATGCTTGACCAGAAGTGTGAATGATTACCATTATGTTGTCTTAAATCTGGCTTTACTTTTTACAGGCTCAGGTGTTGTACATTGACTACGGGAACTCTGCTGAGGTTGATGTAAATGAGATGGTGATGCTGTCACCAGAGTTATCAAGCATCAGTCCTATAGCAAAGAAGATCAGGATCCTTGGGGTCGCCCCACAGCTTACGGTTGCCTCCTCTCCTGCAGCAAAACAGGTTGGAGGAGACTAAACAACAACACCATGTCTTCATCCTCATTTTTAATGCACTCTCTCTCTCCTTTCTCTCATTCTCTTTCTCCCTTTCTCTCGCTTACTCGATAGGATCTTCTTTTGTCAAAACTGATTATTCAGTAAGTTAACAGAAGAGAGAATAAACTGGTAAAAACTCTTGACAAATTTAAATAAAAGATGATTGTCAGTAGAGTATTCATTACATGAAAGAATGTATGCAATTACTTCACAGGCCAAGAAATGTGGTAATTATGGATTCTATGGGGTACAGTTTCAGTGTCTTAACTGCCTTTTGCCTCCGAAGGGATGGCCTACCGTCAAGATGATGACTTTTATCATATTTATTGTACAGGTTAGTCCTTGTAAGACCAACATTTTGAAATGCCATTAACATCTTACAACATCTTGTAAAAAGTGAGGCTGACAGAGTTAATGGCAGTCCACCTGTACCCAAGGAGGGTAACCTGTTTCTCTGTTTCTCCACAGGCTTATCAGTACCTCAGCACTTTAGATGACGATGGGGGCGTGAGCCAGAAGCTGAAAGTGGTCATCGCTAGGGGCGTGTCCGTCCTGGATGACGGATCCTTACCCGTCCAGCTCGTATCAAGTGACTGCGACGTGGCGGAGACCCTGAACAAGCAGTTTGCCCCCGAGTACCGAAGCCGGGCGGAGGGTGCGGTGGAGGGGAGGGATGCAGGAGGCGGGGGAGCAGCTGGCGGAGGTGGTGTTGGTGGAGGAGGAGGAGGGAGATGGACCGGCAGGGAAAACAAGGGCGGAGGAGATCCAAGGGGACGGAACCAGAGGAAAGTGAAGGACAACCAGGCTGCCGGAGACACCAATAGTGAGTCCAGTGTGCAGATTGTCGCAAGATTGCATGGACCATTGCTGAAGGGTAGGGACGTAGTCTGGTAAAATGTAGTCACGCTGGTAATGTCTGTTTGAATGAATGGCGAACATTCTGTTGTTTGTTAATTTGATGGTTATGTCCAGCTCATAATGTATCTATAGTGTGATAAATATCATCAAACACCCTTCGGTATGTAGAATTTCATAATCATACTATAATTTGAGCAACATTTGTCTGTCTGTCTGTCTGTTTGTACCTCTACTCCTCCCAGGTCCTTGGTCCGATCTCCATCAAACTTAGTGGGTGGATGCAGGTTGACCGCGAAATTGCCCTTGAGGAGTTCATTTTTGAAAAGGTCAAGGTCACTGGGGTCAAAAGTCAAATAACTTCTAATTTTCGTCAGCTGCAATCAGACACCCGATAGAGGGTGCTATGTAGGCCTACTTATATGGGGATTCCCCCAAAAATATAATCAGACACCCGATAGAGGGTGCTATGTAGGCCTACTCAGTGCCGTATATAAAGAGAGTCTGGCCAACTGCTAATTTGGACGCCATGTCGTTACCGCGCGTATTACGCGTTACAGGGTTAGCGTGTACGCTCAGACGTAACAAAATAACCAAGCCAAATAAGGGGTAGTTAACAATGGGCATTGCGTATGAGCGAACTTCAGTAACGACATGGCGCCTGTAGATCACGGGACCAGCTTTTGACCAATCACAGGCTTCAAAACACATAAGCCAAAAACCAAGTTGGCCAGACTCTCTTAATATACGGCACTGGGCCTACTTATATGGGGATTCCCAGGTGTACGCCTACTTATGCTTCAAGCAAGTTCATCATCATGGGTCATCATAAGTGATTTTTATTTAATATCTGTAGTTTAATCCAATTAAATTAAATTCAATTTTATTCAAAAACCAAATATAAATAACAAGATGAGCAAGTTTGGCCAAGATCGGACCAAGGAGTAGCGCAAACAGTTATTTGACCTCCGTAGACCCATAGAGGATTTCTGGCACTCCACGGGTACATTGACTAGTGACTATAATACACAGAATTTAATTTTTTTTTTTTTTTTTTTTAAGGGGGAGGTATGGTAGGAAAAGGAAAATGAATATTTGGTGTTGAAAGGTTAGACTGGATGGTGATTATTAAATGCAGCTCAGTAGATTTTGCAAGCTATTGTGACTTATGCTAGTTGTGAACTCAGCTACTGAACTAGTTTCTCTGTATGTGTGTGTGTGTGTGTGTGTGTGGATGTTTCCATACAGAGTCTTATGGGAGACACAGGCTTTATGAATAGATCTTTGAGTCAAGCTCTGCACCAGGTGATGTTTTATATCTGTGCACTGCATGCGACACCCAGATGTGATGCCCAGAGCCTCCCTGGTTATGCTAAAGGCTCCCTGAAAACTTGTGACAATATATATCAAAGGTTTCCTGATTTGAGGTTATTTGTATCAATTGAGGTGGATGTAAAACACTAGGCCAAACACTATCACTAGGATCTCCCTGCTTGCTATTTAGAACCTCCCCGAGTTTGAATGTTGGCAGGCCTGGACACTTACTTGTATTAAGCAAAATGTGATGCTTTTACCAATATTAGAAGCAATTCAGGGACTCTAAAATCTATTTTTTGATCACAAATTTAAGAATTATGTAGACAAAGGATTGCTCTTTCAGTTAATATGAAACAGTAAACATCGATTTGGTGGACCCATTTCACCTGTCTTGATCCTCACAGGGTGGACCCAAAACAGGTGAAATCAGGGGCTAGCATGTGACTTTTTGTTGGTTTCGTGATGCATGGTCACATACGAACATGTATACATTGCCTCCTAAGCACACAAGTTCCCTGTCATCTTCAAATCTGAACAGATTACCATGAAAACAGGCTGCAGCACACAAACACCAACCAGATAAGAAAGATCAAGAATCTTGAAGACATCGTGGAGCAGTTGCGGAATGAGAAGATAGTTCTCCAAGAACAGCTTCTCGATGCAAAGGTTAGTGTCACAAATGGGAGAGAGAGAGAAAGAGGAAAAAAAAACTTCTGGAAAAAAAAAAAAATTTCTGAAAAGTATTCTGTGGTTTAGTCATGAAATTATCTCACGTTTCTTCTATACTTGTGTTTCTTGGAAATCTGAAATCTCTTCTTCAGGGTGGTTTTCAAGGACATATATTTTTCCACTGGTGAAGACAACTTTGCCCTGTCATCTCACTATAGGCAAACCAAGGCAAGACATCAATCTATTAAGCCATGTACAGCTGGTAAATGTGATGAAAATCTTGTACATTACAATTCTCAGATTTATTTTTGTCCCTGCAGTCATTCGTCAGGACTGCGCAGCTGATACCCTGGTGTCCTGATGAGATTACAGTATCCTTTTTATACCTATAATATACAAATAGTGAATGGTGACGAGTGCGATAGTTCAAGATCTCACAGGAGGTTAAGACTTGGGTGCCCTATTCAATGAGCAAAGCCAAATTAAATAGTGCGCCTCATCTTTCAACAAGTGCGAAGTCTTGTTCCAGTGCATGAGTAAAGACCATACATTATTTGTTTTATGCAACACCTCAGATGTCAACAGATGTGGTCCACACAGATTCTTGAATTTGATACAGAAATGGCAACCATTTTTCTGTGAAAGGCAAATGAGTAGTACAGTCACAGTCAGTCGTACATGAAACCGATTGGTTGAAGTTGTTTACAGTGAAATGAGTAACAGAATGCACACAGAAAGGGTTTGTTTATTGTGATATCAGAGCCATGCAATGGAACAAAATCAGTGAGTCGAGAGTCGGGAGAGTGGGGGATTTGGCAGAATGGCCTCAAAATAGGAAAGTTGGTGTCACTGAGAGCAGAGACTGAATAACATCTGACTTGTCGAGATGCTACTTGTATTTAGAAGTCTACATGAGATTGAGTATTTAGAGTATTCAAGAAGCACACAATGATATTTATACATGAGTTATTTTTAAATACATGCTTGTGTGCATCCAGATTGATTTAGTGTACTCTTTCAATGATTTATCTCCTCAGATGTTTTTTTTTTTGCTTCAATATCCTATTGTTGTTTTGATTCTTGTGTTGTACTCGTTGCGTGGCAGACCAAAGCGCAGCGCGAGGCAGACTTGATGTCGCAAGAGCTAAACCAGGCCCTGGAGGGGAGATTGGCACCGCTTGCCCACAGCCTCCGCAGAGTGAAGGAAGCCAGGTGGGTGCATCTATTAAAAAGGTAAAAGAAACAAATACAGGCAAGTTCGGGGGTCAAAGGTCAAGCATATTCAGCAATTTCAGTGTCTATGCAATTATTCTTATTCCCCCTCGATCAAGAGAAATTTTTCATGAAATGTGGTGAATGTCAGTGTGGTATTGTGAGTGCATCTCATAAAAAACTGTGTAGTATGCAGGAAATGATATTAAATACAGTGACATTTGATGTTTCAAGCATTTCGACCCTTTCTGTGTCAGGGACTATGGAGAGCATGTGCCAATAGACACTCCGAAACAATGTTCATTTACTTCCTTTCTAATTTACAATTGTATCCCACTGGGCTGACCAGGAACGGCTTCAGCACGGATCCAGACCACGAGGACACCATACTGACCGCCATAGATCTGGCCATGACCTCCATGGCGGGCAGCCCAGTCAAGGGCCAGCGGGATGTCATCAGTCTCATCCCAGACTCGGCCCCGGTTGGGGACAGGTTGCAGGAGCTGGAGAGTGCCCAGCAGGTCCTCCAGAACCTTGACTCTCAGGTGATGAACAGATGGAACTCCAGCTGGAAAGATCAGGGAGACCTTATTATAATGAGCCGATTTACAGCAAAGAATCGCTTTTAATTTAAATTTTTAACAACTTAATTTCTTTGAATATGTCAGTCCCAATTTTCTATTTCTGTGTTTAGCTGGTCTCTGTTTTAGCAAATTAAAGTTACAATTAAGTAACAGTTATGATGAGGTAAAATTGGTGGTCCTGGTGACCTTTTATAGCGGGGTTTCCATGTGTTTTCATTTCATTTCAATTATTGTATATTTATTTAAACAAAAACATTATCTTAAAAGTAAGCATAAACATAAACATAAATGTAAATGTAAACATAAGCATACGCATGATCATAAACATAACCAGACATTGACACAGTTACAGATACAAATTAATGAAATGATCATAGCTGTAAGCAAAAGTGTAAACATCAGCAAAAGCATAAATATACACAAAAGCATGTGATAAAAAACAAGGAAAAGTAGAATTTACGCGGTGCGTAATATATGTCCCCGCCGGAAGTAGCATTTTGTAGCAAAATGTACAATACAGGTCACAAATCAAGGTCAAAGGTCAAAGAAATCAAAGGTCAAAATTCTGTGTAGATGTTTTGAAGCCCTCACCTGCTGCCATCACATAAAGCAAACGGAATCGAAATCGGGTTAGAAATGGCGAAGGAGTAGCATTTTGTAGCCATTGTACAATATAGGTCAAAAATCAAGGTCAAAGGTCAAAGAAGTCAAAGGTCAAAATTCTGTGTAGAAGTTTTGAAGCCCTCACCTAGTGCCATCACATAAAGCAAACGGAATCGAAATCGGGTTAGAAATGGCAAAGGAGTAGCATTTTGTAGCAAAATGTACAATACAGGTCAAAAATCAAGGTCAAAGGTCAAAGAAGTCAAAGGTCAAAATTCTGTGAAAAAGTTTTGAAGCCCTTACCTATTGCCATCACATAAAGCAAACAGAATCAAAATCGGGTTAGAAATGGTGAAGGAGTAGCATTTTGTAGCCAATGTACAATATAGGTCAAAAATCAAGGTCAAAGGTCAAAGAAGTCAAAGGTCAAAATTCTGTGTAGCAGTTTTGAAGCCCTCACCTAGTGCCATCACATAAAGCAAACGGAATTGAAATCGGGTTAGAAATGGCGAAGGAGTAGCATTTTGTAGCAAAATGTACAATACAGGTCAAAAAATCAAGGTCAAAGGTCAAAGAAGTCAAAGGTCAAAATTCTGTGTAGAAGTTTTGAAGCCCTCAACTAGTGCCATCACATAAAGCAAACGGAATCGAAATCGGGTTAGAAATGGCGAAGGAGTAACATTTTGTAGCAAAATGTACAATATAGGTCAAAGGTCAAAGTCAAAGGTCACAACTGAAATTCTGTGTAGAAGTTTCAAAGCTCCCACATAGTGCTATCATATAAAGCAAACAATCAAAATTGGCTCATAAATGACAGAGAAGTAGCAAATTGAAGATTTTGATCACACACGGACGCACACACGGACACACGGACGGACACACGTACGGAGCCCGTTTCATAGTCCCCTGCTCGAACTCGTTCGGCGGGGACAACAAACCAACTCCTAACCAGTTAACAGTTTGTGCTGATGTATATGTGCTGTACTGAGAGCAACTGCTGTCTTCTGATGAATGCTGAAAGTGCTTGTTTAAAAAGATTTTCACCTAAGCTGTCTTCAGCACATAAAAATGTTGAGGGAAGGAAGTCTGCAAGGCCAACACTCTTATTGTACCCGCCGAACAAGTTCGAGCAGGGGACTATGAAACGGGCTCCGTACGTGTGTGTGTCCGTGCGTCCGTGTGTCTGTGTGTCTGTCCGTGTGTGCGTCCGTGTGTGATCAAAATCTTCAATTTGCTACTTCTCTGTCATTTATGAGCCAATTTTGATTCTGTTTGCTTTATATGATAGCACTACATGGGAGCTTTGAAACTTCTGCACAGAATTTCAGTTGTGACCTTTGACCTTGACCTTTGACCTATACTGTGCATTTTGCTACAAAATGCTACTCCTTCGCCATTTCTAACCCGATTTCGATTCCGTTTGCTTGATGTGATGGCACTCGGTGAGGGCTTCAAAACTTCTACACAGAATTTTGACCTTTGACCTTGATTTTTGACCTATAGTGTACATTTTGCTACAAAATGCTTCTTCCGGCGGGGACATATATTACGCACCGCATAATTTCTACTTTTCCTTGTTTTTCTTTTTGTTTTTAGCAATGACAGTGGGTCACTTAACCCATTGAAGACTAGTCCCTAGTATACTAGGGCAGGTGTCTGTGGGAAATGCATCTTATAGCAAACTCGGCCCATCCTCAATGGGTTAATCGTTTTAGTGTGTGTAGCAGTGTTAGCAAACCCACCTTTGCTCCTTGACAAGTTAAATGTATCATTAGCCTGTATATGTATCTGGCATTGTGACATCTACTTGCGTACCTGACCAACCTTCTTTCATTATGTGGCTGTGTTTGTGTGTTTGATATAAAGGAGGAGCTATCTGCAGCACTGTTGAAGCGCAATGAAGCGAGACATGCTGCAGTGAAGGCGTTGAATTCCTTCCTGGAAGATGTGAAGAAGCTACCCATAGACAAGAGGATCAGAGATATCCAGGTAAGTGCCCACATTAAGTCAGTGGTGGTCAATCATCCATGTGCATATAGGCAAGGAAAAAGTTAGTTTGGGGACCAGTTGTTCCAAGCTCACTGACTATAGTGTTCTCTCTTTTTTATGCCTCCGCCAACGAAGTGGCCGGAGGCATTATGTTTTCGGGTCGTCCGTCCGTCCGTACGTCCGTACGTCCGTACGTCCGTACGTCTGTACGTCCGTCCGTCCCGTTTTGTTTTTGTCTATATCTCAAGAACCGTGTGGTGGTTTTGCATCAAACTTGGTATGAGGGTATATCCATGGGGGATGATACTTTGTGTGGATTTTAGATTCACAGGGTCAAAGGTCAAAGGTCACAGGTTATTTTGTGAAAAAAAAATTGAAATTTCATGTTTTTCTCCATATCTTGCAAATGGTTCAAGGTATCTTCATGGAACTTAGTATAAATGCTTGTACCGATGGGCAGTGATTATCTAGGGAAGTTTGGGGTCATGGGTCAAAGGTCAGGGGTCAAAGGTCAAGGTCAACTCCTCAAAATATAACTACTTTCCTTATATTTATGCAATGCCTGAAGGATTTTTTTAAAACTTGATGTATGCATGTATAACCCAATATATATTCTGTGGGAAGTTTCTTGCCAAAAGGTCAAAGGTCAAAAGGTCAAAGGTCAAGTGAAAGTGCTAAATTGCACTTTTTCCTCCATATCTCAAAAATAACTCAAGGTATTGTCATGAAACTTACATATTTATGCATGTTCTACCTAACAGTGATTCTCTTTGGAACTGTGGGGTTAAAGGTCAAAGGCCAAGTTTCGATAATACTATTTTACCATTTCATACTGAAATTATACTTTTTCTCAATACCTTGAAAATTACTCAATGCATAAACGTGTAAAAGGGTCAAAAGTCAAGTGAAAATCATCAGTTCCCCCAAATACCTGCACTCTGACGTTTTAATCATTCATCCAATTGAACCTAGTTCTAGGAAAGTGAACATTCAGCACATTTGTGGCAAACCTGTCATTTTGATATTTTGCCAATTGTGTGAAACTGTCATCACACATTGTCAAGACATTGTACTATAGACCTATTAGGAGAACCATGTATTATGGCGGAGGCATACACCAGTCGCCGTAGCGACATTTCTAGTTTTTTTTTTTTTTTGCTTTTTTTTGTTGAATATTTGAAAAAAAAATTAGCATTGATTATTTCTTGAAGGTGCCTCTGAACCATAAATAACTGACAGCCTTAAAAAATAAAATGTGGAATCAGCAAAGAAGAAGGTAGTAGACACACCATGCTCTTTAGTATGGTATGCTAGTTGTGAAGAAACATATATTTCTTTAAAATAAAAATCTTAAGTCTTGTCGATCTATCTTACATGGCTGTAGTAAAGGCAAATATCCTACCAAATGATAATATATAGTATAGTAGTATTGTAACAAATACGGTATATCTGAACATGATTTTCACTGAATATGATATCTTATGTAAGAGTTTAATATACTGTAAAACATATATTCGCGGCATGAATTTTTCGGGAATTGGCGGCGACGGCCTTTTTTGCGGCATGAAATTATTGTGAACTGCCACTGGCATTCAATGCGTACAGTGTAGACAAGAACTTTCGCATGCATTTTAATTTGCGAATCTTGGCGCTCGCGAAATTCGCGAAATTAAAGATAATAAGTTTTGGTACCTCAAAAGTTTCCCTGAATTTCCTTGTCTTGGTTTGTGTTTCAGGTTAAAGTACGTTGTCTGTGAGAATTACTCGCCCCAAAGTGCTCTCATGTCTTAGTAATCATGCAATAATGGTTTCGTACCAGAGCCGTCGTGGTACCGCGGCGAAAATTATAGTACAATGTATGTGTATTGTACGAAACCACTGACCGCGACCAGCACCGTGCAGCCCCATACGCATAGCTAACAGCGACCAGCAGCCCCATACGCATAGCGTAATGGGGCTTTGCATTGTAGCATTCAGGATCATGAAAGAATTAGTATCGCGGGTAACAGTCAATTTAAAATCCAAAAATTTCTTCAATTTGAAGACTTACCAACTAAGTTGAAGTATTGAAAACAGGCTTTGGACAACGTTTGGTTCTGCCAGTAGTCCCTTTCTGTTCGAATTGATGACTGAATGTGACTCGGTCGAGAGGACCTTGGGAGAGCTACATACACTGAATACTACAGCCAGCGCATGCGCACACAAACATCTTATCCGTTCATGGATTTGAAATCTGTGTGCATGCATGTGATGTGTTCTCATGCACTGGCTGTAGTATTCGGTGTACGTAGTTCTCCCAAGGTCCTCTCGACCGAGTCACATTCAGTCATCAATTCGAACAGAAAGGGACTATTGGCAGAACCAAACGTTGCCCTAAGCCTGTTTTCAATACTTCAACTTAATTGGTAGGCCTTCAAATTGAAGAAATTGGTAAGTCTTCAAATTGAAGAAATTTTGGGATTTTAACTTGACATGTACCCGCGATACTAAATCTGTCATGATCCTGAATGCTACAATGCGAAGCCCGATTACGCTATGCGTATGGGGCTGCTGGTCGCAGTTAATTGCATGATTACTAAGACAAGAGAGCACTTTGGGGCGAGTAAGTCTCACAGTGTTAGTTATATGAAAGGTACTTGAACCTGAAACACAAACTAAGACAAGGAAATTCAGGGAAACTTTTGAGCTACCAAAACTTTTTATTATCTTTAAAATGCACGCGAACATTCCTCGTTTTACAGTAATTCTTATATAATGGATGATGTTGTGCAATCCATATTTGGATTGAGTGCCCCCCCCCCCCCCAATCATATGATGTCCTATAAGCCAAGGCATCAAAGGCATTGACATGTTGGTGTATACATTCACCCATTGCCAGGCAATGGTGAGCAAACTGCAGACAGAGTACAGCTCCTACCTAGATCCCAGCAAGGTCCTGCAACAAGAGGAGGAGTCACTGGGGGACCTGGGGTGCTACGAGCAGTACCGGTCGTGGCTGGTAGGTGCACTTCATTTGACCCGCCCCTTTTGCCATCGTCTGATCGCAGTTCATGTTGAGTTGGTGTATGATGATAATATGATAATAATTATAGTGCTGTGAGAGGGCTACTCATTGTAGGGATTTTTTATGAAGAACATCTTTGGACAGGCAGTGGGTACTTTGGTTCATTTGAAATAGCATTGAATAATTTGCCCTAGCAAGGTATTTACTTTCACTGATCCATATGACTGTCTCATGATAAATGATGTCTTTTTCCAGACATCAATGGATTTTCCGAGGCTGAGTGGTATAGTAGATAGACTGCAGATTAAATATGTGCTAGGTGTTTAGTTGTTCTTTCATTCTGAAGTCAAATCTGACAGCCAGTCTTTTAAAATGCAGCTTTTTTTTTATCCTGTTGAAGACTAGACCTGAGTGTTGAAGACTAGACCTCGGCAGGTGTCTACGGGAAATGTGTGTTATAGCAGAATATAAAGAGAGTCTGGCCAACTCATAAATTGGACGCCATGTCGTTGCCCAGCGTATTACGCATTACAGGGTTACTTGTACGCTCAGACGTAATAATGAAAACCTACCAAATAAGGGGTAGTGAACAATGGGCACTGCGTATAAGCCCACTTTGGTAATGACATGGCTCCGCAAAGATCATGGGACCACTTTTGACCAATCACAGGTTTCAAAACTCTTAAGCCAAAAACCTAGTTGGCCAGACTCTCTTTACATACGGCACTGCTGTAGACAGTTTAGTCTGGAAACTTTTTAATTTTAACTATTGTTCACATTTTGTATATTTAACAATATTTAACATCGATTATATTGGTTCAAATTTTTACATTGGTTGTTTCTATCCCTAACTCACATTTTAGAATTATTTTGAAGCACCAATGCTGGGTTTTTGTTTCATCTGCAAATGGTACATTATGCCTTTAAGAAACCATGTTTTTCTTCCACCACCAACAGGCTGAGAAGCAGGGCCTGGTGGAGCCGCTGAGAGAGGCAACCGATGAGCTGAGAGGAAAATGGTGTGAGCTGCTCTCTAGCATGCATGAGGTACAGGGATAGCAAATAAGGAGAATGACCTAAATAGTTTCTCTTTTAATTTAATTGTGTTATTACAAATCAACCAAATGAGTGCATACTTGTGGTTTCGATTATTTGACATGGTTGCTTATAATATGTCTTGCTGTCTAAAAATGGCTTCAAGATGTGATGAGGTATACTGAAAGCATGATAAGGATTCTACCCGACAAAAAGGAGGAAATGATAGTTAGATTTCCCGTGTAGATGTCAAGTCAACGGGAGGCATAGATTCTTTTTCCAAAGTCCCATCTTAGTGACGTTTTTGCATGAACTGCAAAAATGAAAGTGCCATGATTGTATAAATGATACAAGTAGTAGGATTGTTGTTGTTATTGTGTTTTTTTTTTTTTGCCATGAAAAGAACATGCAGTTTAGTTTTCAAGAGTAACTACTGTGTGAGATGATGTTTTACCCCTCCAAATATTGTACAATTAAAGAGAACAGAATCAATAGAGAAAACACACTAGAGAGGAGCATACTTAATTCACAGAGCTATCCCCAATGATGTCTTAAGACACATTCTGATTAATTTCCTCAGTCTATGAAAATGCAGAAATTCATTTTTATGCCTCCGCCACGAAGTGGTGCAGGAGGCATTATGTTTTCGGGTTGTCCGTCCGTCCGTCCGTCCTTCCGTCCATCCGTAATGAATTTTGTGGACAAGGTAACTATCAAAACCTGTTGAGGTATCCTAATGAAACTTGGCATGTTTGTGTATTAGGGGGTGAAGTTGTGCCTATCAACTTTTGGGTGCACATGCTCAAGGTCAAAGGTAAAAGGTCAAGGTCAAATACATAAAATTTCACTTTTTCCACCATATCTATTGAATGCCTGAAGATATTTTCTTGAAACTTAGTGTATACATGTATTACCCAATTAAGATTCTCTGGTGAAAGTTTGCGTCATGAGGTCAAAGGTCAAAGGTCAAAAGGTCAGGGTCAAATACATGAAATTTCACTATTTTCGCCATATCTATTGAATGCCTGAAGATATTTTCTTGAAACTTAGTGTATACATGTATTACCCAATTAAGATTCTCTGGTGAAAGTTTGGGTCATGAAGTCAAAGGTCAAAGGTCAAAAGGTCAAGTAAAAATATCAAAACTTCTTTTTTTTCTCCGTGCCTTGGAAAATTGTTCAAGGTATCTTCATGGAACATAGTATATACATGTACTGACTGGAAGTGATTATCTAGAGAATGTAGGGTTCATGGGGTCAAAGGTCAGGGGTCAAAGGTCAAGTGCAACACTTCAAAATTGTACTATTTCCCTCATATTTATGCAATGCCAGCAGGGTTATTATTTTTTTTACACTTGGTGTATGCATGTGTAACCTAATAGAAATTCTCTGGAAAGTTTTTTTTTTCTCCACACCTGTACCTTGAAAATTACTCAATGCCTAAATGTATGAATGGGTCAAAGTCAAGTTAAAGTCCTTAAATCCCTAGATACATGCTCTCCTATTCATCCAATTAAACCTAGGTCAAGGAAGGTGAACATTCAACACATTTGTGACAAACTTGTCATTTCAATATTTTGCCAATTTTGTGAAAATGTAATCACACATTGTCCACATGTACTATCTAGACCTACTGGGAAAATCATGCATTATGGCGGAGGCATACCAGTCGCCAAAGCGACATTTCTAGTTATTTTTACGAGAATAGATACTATTTATAGATTTCCTATAAATGATACAACATAGCAGATATTAAGACTTGCATTGAAGAGACCCTTTAGATATTTATGCTCTGTTTATAAGTGTTTTCTGTGATTGCACCTCAGTATTTTCAGTTTGGTGATGGCCCTGCCCCGTCATTGGTAGACATTGATCAGCTGCGTGCAGACTTTCTCATCGCCATGGAAACTGAGATAACGATGACTTGTCATGGCTATGTGTCCAGCCTTTACCTTGAAAATGGTGCCATAGGACAAGTCAAGCAGGTTTGATCACAGTCTCTTTATTACCAGATGGTTTCATGTAGTGAATTCATGGACAGTTGTCAATCATTGGAAGTTGTAGGTAATGCTGACTGGACCAATTAAATTTGTTCCTTGTTTTGTTTTGTTTTGTTTTCAGCATCTAAAAGAAGCATTTCTTTTTGTATATGTATAGTATTCCTACCTTGCCACATCACTTGCACACAGTTTATCTGTAGTAGCTGTATTTAAATGTGGCACATTTCATGATGTTGTGTAGATTTCAGCAAGCAGTATCGGTATTGCTGGAAAAAAACAGACTGAGAGAAAAACTCAGATGGAATGAAGTGTATTTCATTAAACAAATTACTGCATGCACTGCATGATATTGATAGATGTGTATCATGCCTTTTGTCAGCCAAAGATCTGTTTGTGCCAGCACACTCTGTGTGGAATGTCCATTTCAGATGAAGTGTTTTCCTTTTGCGAAATTTAATATTTGATGAATTTGCACTATCACATATTATGTGAGGCTTTCAATTTTTGTTTGATTTTGTCATCCATTGTGGTTGCACTATCGTAGGATAGAGAAGGAAGGTCTGTTGACCATAGTCTTTAAATTGACTCATTTGAAAGCAAGGTAGCCCAGCTTGGTGCATTCAAGATTATATAAAGGTTATATTTTGCTCTATCTGATGATGAAGTTACTTTAAAATTTATAACAAAGATGCTAAACTTTTTACTTTCTCCATCATGCTGTTTGTCTGTCTTCTCTGCTGTGATCAGGAGCAGGACGTACGAGAGGTGGAGGTGGTGTCCGCGGTGGTCCAGGCACTGGTCAGGGGACTGAAGGCCGAGAAAGATACCCTGGACAGCCTCATGGAGCTGTGCACCCAATTCGCAGCCACGGCGGAGCAGCTTAACCCCTGGCTGAACAGCCGGCCGGACGTGTCCGGACTGCAGGCCATCAAGAAGGAGATCAAGGCGCTGCGGTCGCAACTCCGGCACAAACTGGCCGATCGGCACGACATTGAGGAGGTCAGTGGTTTGCTGCCATGTTGATTTCCTGGAAGACTACCAGAGTGTTATGGTTTCTCAGTATTTATTTCAGACCTAGAGACATAACCTTCTATCTGAACTTATGAGGGTGTAATAGAGGGTTCTACATGTAGTGTCAAGATTCAAATTAGATTGCCCTGACAACGTTTTGATAGAAAACTTTTTTTTTTATGGCAGATTCACCACATTATCTGACTGTAGCAAATATCTGAAACATTCACACTTACAAGCCAGTAATTGTATGGGTGAGTGGTGAGTAGGAAGCAGTTTGTGGTCAATTTCCCCAATGTGGCAGAAGACTTTACTAGGTATGTCTTCTGCAAACACTTTCACACACTGTTCTTGAAATCTAGATTATTACATTAAATATGTTACAATAGATACATATTTTGGGTTAATCCATCTTCATCTATTCATCTGTCTATCAATGTGTCCGTCTCTAGATCTATATGTCTCTATTTATTGAAATATCTATCCGTCTTTATCTGCCTGTTGTCAATCTGGGTGTGTGTTTATGTATGTTTATTTATCTACCAATGGTATCTGTCTGCCTATCTGTCTGTGTGACTGTCTATCTATCTATCTATCTATCTATCTAGTAATCTATCTATTGATCTGTCCATCTAACTTTCTGTTTATCTATCTGTTCGTCTCTCCATGTATCTATCTGTCTGTCTGTTTGTCTGTGTGTCTGTCTATTTGTCTGTTCATTGATCTGTGTTACTTTGTATCTATGTGTTATTTTTGTTCCTCTCTCAAAGGACCCAGAATGCTATGAAGGAAGGTCTCTAGAGGAGCTGAATAAAGAAATTCAAGCCATCCAGGACAAACTGTGGACTTCTTACCAAGAGGAAAATAAATTGTTGGTGAGTAATTCATGAGTACAGAGAGGAATGTAGTATGTAGCTTTGATGAACAATTGGGCAACATGTAAAATTACTGTAAAAAGAAAAGAAATTAACAAAAAGTAGAATGGTCGCTATGACCATTGACTGTGAACATGCATAATTAGCTAGAGCCAAAAGCCAAAAGTCATTGATTTTTCCCCTCTTTCACTAGTTATTTGTAATAGCTAAAGTCGATTGTGTATTTTTTTGATGCACTTTTCCAAATAAGGCTTGATTTAGTGAACATATTGCACAGTTGGCTTTCCATACCCACATTATACATGTTGTTAATGACCATGTGTGAAAATTTGGTCTTTTTTTATTGCGTTGGACCATAACAGCCATCACGGTCATATTTTTCTTTTTTATTCTTGATATATTATGTATATTATTAGTAACTATATGCTGTATCTTAATTAAACACCTTTTCCTTATTAATGCGCTTAGAAACACCAGCATTAAGTACTATTGAAGTGTTATTTGTCATTATTATCATTATTATTATCACTCCTTGTGATGATAAAATTTGTTTATCATGTAGAGGGAGATGGCGGAGCTTACAACAGACCATTTTCCTGAACTACCCTTCCTTTATCCTGGAGTGGGCATTTCAAAATTCTTGGTGAGTTAAATACCATCCATTCAAGAAAAGCATTTCTCATGATATTGTATTTCTGGTACAGAAAAGTATGGATGTACTCTGATGATATGCAATAGATTTCAAGTCGGGAAATTTTGATGACTGGTGTGAGACGTAGGGAACTAGGGTATAGATAATGATTGGCTGCAGTAGCTACTGCATATGATTCATCTTTGTCACTGTACCTGTCACAAAGAGGAGCAGTCAAATTGGCTTGTAATGTGACAGACCAACTAGATGGGAGGACCACCAACGCAGCTGATGTAATTCATAATGTTCTGCTGTGCAAAGTATGAATAATTGATTAAATGCTTGTACACTTCATAATACCTGTTTGCTTTTTCAGAGTTACCTTAGTTTTCTGTATTTGTTTTGTTTTGTTTTGTGCTGTAGTTACTTACCCACATGAGTAATGTCTGCCCCCACATTTTTATGAAATAGCAAGTTGGTGCATGATAGGGAGTCCTAGACATACAGTAGATGCTGTCACTTGGAGATGAAATATCATGTTATGTAAAGCTGGTTTAGTCACATGTACATATAGGCCTATTGCAAGTTATTTACAAATGACCCTTATCGACGTAAGTAAACACAGATTATTTAGTGTTTGAGTAGTGGTCGCGATAAAATATCTTGGACCTATGCACTCGGGTAGGACTCAAACCTAAGACCTCGTGATTACGTAGACAGGTGTCATATCCACTAGATATCAGCATGTGCCTGATAGGCAGTGATGGTTCTTAACTTATGGCAGCAGGTGCTGTGTATCTCTATTCAGATTAACCTGTTGAAAAGACCCCGAGTATACTTGGCCAAGTGTCTATGGGAAATGCATGTTGTAGCCAAATCATCCCGTCCTCAACGGGTTTATGTCAATAGCAATAAAAACAACTTGACACAGGGATCATGTACACTTGTATATATGATTTGTACTTATGTTTTTCCCCCGTAATGATAAACGTAGGAGACAAATGGTCTTGTCAGAGAAGGTCGTGACCTCAAGCACTTCAACCTGACCCCTGTGCCCAACTGTGACAAGACCACGGTCAAACTCGCCGCTGTGAATGGAGCGCCAGTTGCTTTCTTGAAGGTGTGTGCAAAACCTTATAGGTTATCTTTGGGTAGGTGACAAGAACTGAAACTTTCTCTGATCATAGAATTGAATCGTCTCAAAATGCATTTTGTAATCGTTGATGGGAGATGAAGGTAAGCTGCAAGAGAAATAAAAGTGGACATTGGGAATGACTCAAATGTCATTTTACCAGATTGAGTCAATGACAGTGCATAAGCCTTCATCCTTGAAAGCATATCTGACTATTGAACCCCAATTCTCTGAAAATTCACTTTGCTCTCATTCATATGGTTCTGAGACTGGTCATACTCTTAACCCTAAAAAGACTGGGCTATTTTGGTAGCTCGAAAGACTGGGGGGGGGGGGGGGGGCCTAAAGGGCCCCCCCTTAAGATCTCGGCCGTGGATCGCGCGATCGCCGCGAAAATTTGCACAATGGTAGTGTGCGATGTAATCTACAAGATCGTATATTCAAATTTTACAAAATAGTCTTCTTTTATTTTATTTTGATTAATTATGCTAATTTATGCGAGAAATCAGACTCTTTGATCTAAATCAGTAAATAAAGCTCCAAAAGTGCTCATTTTTGGTCTAAATATTCTTAGTGGCATTCTTAGCAAATGTACTTGAAAAAAAATTCGGTATCAAAATTAATTTCTTATCTATTTTATTGTTTTATGAATTTCTTATGTATTTCTTTGTTTTTTCGACCTTTTGTTTTTGTTGTTTTTTTTAACAAAATTTGTGGCAGACACTTTTTGAAGCATAATACTGCTAAAACAAATTAATTTTAGCCATTGAGAGTAAAAATAAGCATATTTATATGAGCCATGTGAAAAAACTCAATTTGTATTGACTTTATACACAAAATCACATTTTTGAGCCATTTTCGGCCTCACGTGCATGTACAAAAAGTTATGTAACTTCAGAACCGTACTCCTGGGCGTCACAAATTTGGTGTCAAAATGTGCGGGAAACTCAAAAGAAAAAAAGTCATAGAGCATCACGGCGAGAGCATTGCGCGTTGCAGAGTAATCGCGCGAAATGTCGAGGGGGGGGGCCTTTTAGGCCCCCCCCCCAGTCTTTTTAGGGTTAAGGTTTGTGAATTGCCAGACACCTTCAGATTCAAGCAGTCCTTGTCAAAAAAGGAATTTTCTCTTGATACTAAGTATCATTGTTTCCAGCACTTTCAATCAAGCATTATTCAGTGCCCCTAACCCCCATGGAAGCAAGAAAAATGGAAAGAGTATGAAAAATATAAACTTGTTTCTCAAGTTAAAGGGGTGATATAGTTTGGCTGAGATGGGGAGTCGGGTTTTAACTTATTACAGGATGATTAGAAACCACTTATATGAAATATTAAAGAGCATACAATTATAAGAGAAGTTAAAAGTTTATTTGATACAAAGTGGTTTTGAAATGGTTGAGTTATCCAACAACAAAGAGGTCCTAATAAAAGGTCCCACCTTTTATTGTAGGACCATTTTGTTTTACTTTGTTTTTGGATATCTCAACCAAAACTATATACAATCCCTGTAAGTAGATCATTGAAGAACATGTTCCTCTAGGCGCAGGTTGATTTTCAATTGTAGTTCAGAATGAGCCGTTCCTTAACCCTAACTAGGCCGAGTTATTCAGATAGATGATAGAGCTGGAGGGGGGCCTCCCAGGCCCTCCTTCAGATCCTGGCTGTCGACTGCGTGATCACACCGAAAATTGACACACACATTGCCTGTGATGTAATCTACAAAAACGTAAAGTTGCGTTTTCCAAAAATCATCAATAATGCTAAATTATGGTGTCAAAAGATGCAGGAGACTTGAAAGTTAAACATCGCAGCAGTAGATTTTTGCAATGGCGACACACCCCTTGGAATATCCATGGACAAGGTGACTTGACCTCGAGATTGTCAATGATATTTTGTGCAGATCATTCACCTTCCGGAGAAGGACACGCTGGACAAAATTGTGGCCTTCTCTGCCATCGACGTGCCAAACTTTATGAGAGTCGACGCTGTCTACACACAGCCAGATGCTAACCAGCTCTATCTTCAGCTGCCGTACATGGAAGTGGGGAACTTCGAATGTGCACTGCGTGCAGGGAGCATTCATGGGATATCGCAGATTGTCAGTGTGTGCAGGTGTGAAAGTTTTACTATGGAATTTTGGAGTATCATATCATTAACACTTGAAATCATTAACAAGTTTAACCAGTTCTAGGGCAATTACCCCCTGGACAATTACCTCTTCCCCTTCCCCTGACCCTAACCCTAATCCTAATCCTGAACTTAATCTTAGCCCTAACCCAAACTCTAACCCTAAACCTATCCCTAACCCTAATATTTACTCTAACTTTATCACTAACCAGTATTTGGCCGGGGGATAATTGTCCTCTAGCGGGTAATTGCCCTGATACGGTTTAACCCGTTGTAGACTAGTCACGAGTATACTTGGACAGGTGTCTATGGGAAATGCATGTTCTAGCAAAATCAGCTCCTTCTCAACGAGTTAATCATCACATTTCATAATACTAGAATTGTCATTTCAAGTACTGTTGGAAAGGTAGCGCCTGCATGGTGATCAGAGGTGATATAGCTAAAGATTGTATGCTGTCCCACAGGCAAGTTCCGAGAAAGACTTTAATACTCAAGGAAGAATTAATGCAAAGTTGTCATCGGTCCTCACAAATCATGTTGAACCAAAAATCATCGCCAAATCATAAAACATGATACCTGGAGGAAAATCTGGAGGAATGGAGGAATGTTGAACCAAAAATCATCGCCAAATCATAAAACATGATACCTGGAGGAAAATCACACAAAACAAAAGCATTTTAGATTATCACGAATTATCATACACTGCAGTGTGTTTCAAGGGTTTGGATCGGATGTCACAAGTGGATAAGAAAATAGATTGTTCCATTTTGTGGTCCTTTCTGTTCCTTCTGCAGGGATGTGTTGGAGGCCCTGGATGGCCTACACCGCCTGGGCCTGGTCCATGGTGGAGTGCATCCCAGGAACATCCTCCTCAGTATGAGTGAGGCGGCTGATGGTGAGAAGGCTCACGTCTCTGCCAAGCTGGCCGAGTTCGACTTCACCAGGACAACAGTGAGTATACGTCACACTGTCCATAAATTGTCCAGCTCTGGTCCCTTGTTTGTAGCAGAGCTGCCAATTCATTCCAGTTCTGCAAAAGGCTTGTTTCCTTGATTGCTGATCTGTACCTGATGGACTATACATGCCTCCCTGATTTTGAAATTATTATGGCCTGTTGAGATGCACGTAACACACAAGTTTCTCCCGAGAAGCATTTTGGATTCTTTCTGAATTTGATGTGTTGATACTGTCAGCCCTGTCATGGGGATTCATGCAAATATAATTTCCCCATCTTCTGTATCAAGTACTTGAGTAACGCTTTGAATCTGGATTATCTAGTCACTGTATATGGCTGTTCTCATTTTTGTAGTTGTGTGTGCATGTTGATTATTTGATTTGTCTTGTTGCTAAATTGGAAAAAAAAAAACCAAAACCAAATGAAACAAACAGAGAAAGGGATTTGATGAAAGCACACCATCACATATTACATACATTATGTGTTATATATGTAAGAGCAATGTTTGTTTGTTTGAGTCAGACATAAAGATATGGACAGAAAGTTGCTGTAAGAGGGCTTGTAGCCACCACCTAAAATGCTTAGAAGACCTGAGACAGGCTTTAATACAAAATGCAACTCTTTTTCCAGTATCACATTGTCATTGTGCCTGAAAATGGCTGATTCAGTATTTTGCTTGCCAACATTCACATTGATGAATCTGAAGATGACTATATAAATTTCTGTAAATGTTTATTAAAAGTCTCCAGTGTTTGGTATGTCTGGTGACAGGGGCATCATTTACAGAGTGCTGTTTAGAACATTAATTTAGTACTTGACTTGGTTTCAAAGGCATGGAAAAATTAAAATTAATGCTAGTTTAATACTGGTCTATAAAGACAGAGTCATCAAAGTGTGTTTCTGTGTGCACCTGTATGCATGGGGTTTTTGTGCTGCTTAACTTTGCTGGCATCATGACTTTACACGTCAGACTCAGACTGCCCTGAAGGGCTATACATCAGAATCGGGCATCAGGTTTACAGCACCAGAGGTCAACTGCGGTCTCCAAGCCACGTGCCAGTCAGACATCTTTGTGACCGGGTTGTTGCTTCTCTGGGTAAGTCTCCTGGCACCCCAAGCCTCGTAAATATAACTGAAGGAGCCTGTCAGAGAACACTCACACTGTCTGTCTGTCTGTCTGTCTCCCCCTGTTCAGACGCAAACCAGTTTATACCAAAACTTGATTAAGAAACGATGTATAAAGAATCATTGTATAGCCAACAGACCATTCACACGCTAATCTTGACTGTTCTGGAAAAGGTTGTACAGATGCACAGTTTTTCACTGTGTATGTTGTTATGGTCATGACATCGCCGCAAGTGGAGGGGTATAGGATTATCTTTTGTGCGTGCTCACATTTAGCCACACCCAGTTATACCATTCTATGGTCGCCATGCGTTCAGACACACATGAACATGATGGAATGCTGATTCGTTATCAAGTTCTAGTTCGAAACAATGCTCTGACCATTGTTTGGTTAGATGTTATTGTGTTATATATCGTTTCGTTAGTCAACATTCAGATGTATAATTTCATCACATAGCTATACCGTTTTGGTATAGCAATACTTTATTAGTATAAAAGTTTTGCGTCTGAGCACCCTGTCTAATTGCTTAATATTTAGTTTCTATCAAAAAAAAAAAAAAAAAGGATTTGGTGTTTTGTATGCGAAGCAGCGGGCACAGTCAGATATGGACACATTATGATATTCTGTTTCTCTCTTAAACTTTGCTTTTTGGATATGTCTTTCTTCCGAGGAGGACAGTGCTGTTGACCTAAATCAAAGTAAACATAGATGTGCAGTAAGAATGGGAGGTTACTGAGGGGTTTCTTGCCTTATTGGTAGTTACGTATTGTAGAAGTTATGTTATTATTAAATATATGTTGCAGAACATGTGGTTTCAAGAACCAGAAGTGTTTCTTCGGTGGGCCTGATTGGGAAATTTTACTGAAGTTCCAAAGAGGGTCACTCTTCCTCTTTTTTTTTTCTTTTTTTTCTTTTTTTTTTTAAATTTATGAAATATAGTTGATGAATAAATTATGTGTATATTCAGTACATGAATGGATCTGATTAAGGGGGGGGGGGGGAGGGATGGGGAGGGTAAATCAGTGTTTGGGGATTTTTTTTTTGTGTGTGTGTATTGTAGTAATGTATAGCATTCTTGGCTTTGTTTATACATCTTCATAATGTATAATTGATGTATGTATTTTATTTGGTATGGACGAGTTGAAGAACAGCCATTGGCTGAAGCAGGTCCCCTGAACTGAACTGAACTCTCTGCAGATGGTATATCTTGTGATGCAAACCTTTTCCATTACAGTGTTTTCGTCTGCTGTTTTTTCTTTGAGGAGTGGTTAGAAATTTCCCACACAATCAATCATAATATGCATGTTTCGTGTCCCTTCACTGATGCTGTTGGGAAATGGGGTCAGTGTGTGTACAAATAATCCCAGTGCCTTTGATTGCCTGTGAAATTTTTCTCAAACACATTGTCATTTTTGCCACCTGGGCAGGCCCTCTACCCGAGCACCAAGTTTACGATGGAGCAGGACGGCACTCCGGAGCTGACCGGAGTGGATCTGCCACCCTCTCTGGCCGAACTCCTGGAGGCCATGCTGAGCTACAGCCCCATGAAGCGCCCCCTCGCTGCCCGCGTCCTCGAGGCGCCGTTCTTCGTCAGTCCTCCGGAGTTCAATGACCGGCAGGTGGAGGAGGAGATGGAGGAGAAAGGGGAGGAGGAGAAGGAGAAGGAGAAGGAGAAGGAGGTAGAGGAGGAGGAGAAGGAGGAGGAAGATGTTGTGGATGATGCTGCAGGGGAGACACGGATGGAGGTAGGAGGGAAGGAGAAGGTGAACGGGTCAAACGATGAAAAGGAGCAGCAACAGCAAGAGGTCATTACAGATGCCATTTCTTTGTGCCAAAAGTGTAGAGTTACAATACACTTGTTCTCAGCATTGAAGTGAAAGTATTCAAACAAAGTGTCGTCTAGGACAGGTCTGAGCACACAGGTATAATGTTACTCTGTGAAAGTGGCATCCCACTGTACCTAGAAAAATAGATGAAGTAATGAACATGAATGAAAAAGCAATGGGCAGATAGAGAAAATTTTAAGGAACATATATGTCACTCTCATTTTACTTAATAACGGTACATCTCAGTTCATTCTATTCCACATTGTGCAGTGTCTGAATGTCTTTAGGACCCTATAGTCAAGTTTTCAAGTGTCAGGTAGAATTTTCAAGTCAGGTCTGCTGTGGAAGAAATTAAAATGAGAAAAGTTAAGAATAATTGGTTCAGGACAGGTTTGATTATGTAATCTTGGACATTTATGCAAGCTTGCATTATTTTTTTTTTAATAGTCAGTGTAAACATAAGTTACAAAACAGGAGACCATTTGAGCAGTGTGAAAGCAGGTGAAGAAGGTCAGAACTGTTTTTGTTCAGAAACTGACCAGGTGAAAAGTTTTGTGTCATTTTGCTTCCAGCCCACTTGTATGTCTGTGGCTAATGTGGGAAATATACTTATCTATCGAGCTACATATCTATCTGTACATAAGTTATTTGTGTGTATGTGTATGTATGTATGTATGCGTGTACATGAGGACCTCAACTATCTGACCATTGATTATCTGGATTGCTATTATCCGGTTATCGACTGGCTGACTTTTTTTTTTTTCATGTTTTAAGTGTTTTCAGTGCCAAATCTCACTGAAAGCAAAAGCAAGTTCGACCAATTTCCTGCAAATACACAACAGGATATATTTCAATCATTGCAGCAAACTGTAACTTTTATGTCAGTTTGTGAGACAAACTGTTAGTTGTTGTTTTTTTTATACTTAGGAGAGAGTAACCAAAAATGTTACAGAAGAGGAGTCCATTGAGGTGGTGCAAGACTCAGACTCCGGGGCCGTGACCAAGGAATCTCCGGCCAAAAAAGGTATAACATTGCTTGCATTACATTTTGAATGTGTTTAACTTTCCTTAGCCCATTGAGGATGAGTCCCGAGTATACTCAGGCAGGTGTCTATGGGAAATGCGTGATGCAGCAAAAATCAGCCTGTCCTCAATGGGTTAAAAGCATGGCTTGCTGCCATCTGAGTGGAGATGTAGAGTTTTTCTCTGAACTTTGTGTTTTCAATTTCTGTGTGGATTGGGTTAAAAGGGGAAGGGGTTGCGGTGGGAGCAGGCAAGCAGGGAAGGGGGTGCGATGGGAGCAGGCAAGCAGAGCTGCCCTTTTTTAACACTGTTCCAATACTATTTCATTCATTCAAGGTGTTGTCTTTGCAGTCATCATGTCTCATTGCTGTTGGTCCCTGATATGTACAGAGATTACTAAAATGTAATGCAACATATTCCTGAAAGTGAAAGTTTCTATACCTGAGTGCCAGGTTTGAGGAAAAGTGGTGTTCTTTTGATAGAATTAGTACCAAGCAATATCAATACGAAGTGAAAGAGTAAGACGGAAAGAAAGAGCCAAAGTTGAGCAAGACAGAGGAAATAGGATAGAGTATTTTGTGTAGGGTTCTGAAAAGAATTGTGCAGAAAGAATGAATGGAATTTTCCTTGACATGTTGGGTGGTCTGCACTGCTGGCGAATGTCAATTGCCTAAAACAAAAGGTCAGCGACGAAAGGTCAAGAGTCAAGCTGCCCATCGAAGACAAGTAGCTGTTTCATATTTAGAGGACAGTGCAGATGGGATAGATGGACAAAACTTCATGCACCCAAGGGAATTGAATGTGCATCGGCTTAGCTATGGATGATGTGGCTCGGATATGTCCGTACCTTTCTTTTCTTTTGTGTTTGTGAGCACCCTTCCTATGTCACATCTTCATTGCTGGTGATCAGGGAATGCCTTTGTTTTTTTATGAGGGGCTGCTGGGCTATTGATTAACTTTAATGCAATACTAGACAAGCACTCAGAGAGCACTCACCGCCGCCAAGCAGCTTATTTCCACCCATACACACATGCTGAAAATCACCCAATTTCCCAGTGGCAGTTTAAAAAAAGGAGCTAAAAGAAGCGTTTACCTCATCAGCTTCCTGCTGTGCGACTCCTCAAGCAGAGCCCATGCTTTAGTACGCATTTATGCAAACCTGAAATACGCACAGTTTGAACTCTCAAGTTCATTGACCCTATTTGCCAAAATATGAAAAAAAAATTGTTCAAAAATTCATAAAAATTATACTGGATCACACCCAAAATTTCACTATCTGTTCCTTGTGTCAGTCATTATTGACTTTTCCTATAAGTTTCATCCAAATCCGTTCACAATTTTTGAGGTTTTTTTTTTTTTGCGAAAAGACAAACCATCAGCGACAAAATCATAACTTCTTTCCTTGGTGGAGGTAATTAACAAGTAGCAAGTAGTTAAAATTAGGGTAGTTGATGTTGTGTAACAATTTTGTAGTTTGGATGTGGCTAACCTCACACTAATCGTCACTCTTTCTGCTTTATGTTTTCTATGCACCTCTCACATGTTACAGCCAAAACAGAGGAGGATGAGGAGAGCAATTGTGACAGCGGTGAGAGGAAATAATTGCTTCTGTTGTTGGCTTGTTTGTCTGTTTCATTGTTTGTTTTTTCCATCCTAGAGCTTCATGTCCTGTCCTTTACCTGAGCCTTTTGGTACGTTTGAGCCTCTCCTAATGCAAACTGTACTGTACCGTACCCGCGCCAGAGGAGCACTCGAATGCTCCTAAAGTGTACCGTACTGAACCAAGCCAAAAATGGACCACTTCCTGATGTGCTCCAAAAGGGTACCAAAAGCGTACCAAAAGTTGGCATGTGACAATGTGCATATGTTAAGCACATACGTCACAATGCACAGAGTTCATTCTGGGACAGCTGCAAGTAGTTCAAGTGTGCCAGGTGAAAGACCGTCTTGCTGCAAAATGCATGACCCCTTCTAAAAATAACTTGTTAGGTATGCTTTCTCAACAGAGTGCTCAAACGCTCCAAATCTGGTACAGTTCAGTATGGTACGCTTTAGTTCAGTTCGCTTTGGTTCACTTTAGAGCACTCAAATGCACCCTAAGGCTTATTAAACTTGGCAGGTAGCACCCTAGGGGGCTAGGATCTCAATTTTTTGCACCATGTTCCACCTAGGGAGCCCCCATCTCCCCCCCCCCCTTCATTAAGGAATATTTAAAAGTCTTCTTCTCTATAGCCAGAAGTGATAGAGCTAAGTTTAATACTATGAGTTAATGCATTGATGACTTTTGTTTCAAGTTTGTTCATGGCGGATCCAGGGGTGCTGTCCTTGGAGCCCCAGTGGGAGGGGGGGGGGGAATTTTGTGCCGTGAATATATCATGTTTTACAGTATATTGTAAAGTGGCTGTCACACTTGGGTTATCTCAACTCCAGAACCTCCACCACTTGAAGATGACGATGTTGAAGATGTTGGGGAGGAAGATGGTGTCGGAGAGATGCATGAGGCAGATGGCAGTGATCATCAGACAGGTGAATTTGAATTGAATTGATATGGTTTATGGACTAAAAATAGCAGCCCAGAAGCTGAAATAATGTTCACTTTACACAGTTTACTATAAAAACATACAAATAATTCTTATCAAATCAGCGAGCTACTTATAATTCACAAAATGTACATGAAATTACATGTACATCTGTATAAGCCATCAATGTATACAAGTGAAAATAACAATCAGTATTAATCTTATTTCCAACAATCCTGAATTACTGCTTAGGACAATTAATATCTTGGTATGAGCACACAGGAAAATTTGTACCTTGCACTCTTATGGATCTTACGTTAAGTTACAGCAAAAACATACTCTCAAGTGGCATTTGCTTCCTGTAATTTCATCCATGATCTTGCCCTCTTTGATCTTCCCATTGTGTTGTCGCAGAAGCTGTTAATAAGAATGATGATCAGCCCAGCACCAAAGCAGAAATGGACGATGATAGCTCCCCTGTGTGAGACGGTGTGTTTCAGACTAAGACCAAGGAATGTCTGCTACAGAGTCACCTTGTTGTTTTTATTGAAATTTCTTTTTCCTCATGTTGAGCAGTATTATCAGTGGAAACCCATGTATCTATTTCTAAATGTAATGTCAAAACAGCAGCGCTATTCTGTTTTTAGAGATTTAGAAAGAAAAAAAAGTTTAAAACCACACGAGTAGTTGTGGAATGTTGTATTGTATTCACTCCACCATTTGCAGCATTTTATGCAGAGGTGTAGTTGACTTTGTTATATATTGTTAGGACAGTTTGTATTACACAGGGCTGTACCTCTTATTTGATGTGGGCAATTTGTTCAGACAGTGTGGAGATGAGCTGTCCGTATTCAGGATTGCTGCTATACATTTCATCGTATTTCCAGAGGCATGCTGAAGGAGTTACTTTTGATAATTTGCCTTCACCTCGAACATTTGTTCCTTGGTAGAAAGTGCCTGTATGTCTCCTGTGAAAGAAGCACAGCTGGTTGTACGTACTTTGCATACTAGTAGGTGTTATTTTTAAGAAGCAAGTGTGTGCTATTAATGTGTTGGGTGTGTGGATAAGTTCATTCATTGTCATGGCAACGCATCCCAGTGGCTGCATGTAGTCTGCACTTGCAGAGAGCAAAGGGACAGAGTCAGCTTTCGTTGCAGACAGTTGAGTACGTGAAGATTTTAAGCGATTTTGGCAATGATGCTGAGCAAAAGCTCCTTCAGTCTTCGCCAAAAAGATTACAAGGCCATCGGTATCTCCTCGAATGATCACGGCCCAAATGCAGATGGTCATTGATCAGTGCGTAAAATGATGGAGTTCATTGATGGGTTTCAGAAATATGTTGAGCTTATGGCTTGTAAAGTCAGTGCAAGTCTTTGGGTGTAATATGGCAGCTTTAAGGAAAAGATGTATTCTTAGCATTAATTTTATGTTCATGAGGGAGGGCATATGCAACAATAGAAAAGAGACAAGCAAAATTAAGAACGAAAACAACCCAAATGAATAGAAATTGCCAAACTTCATGATGTAACGAAATGGGTGGAAAATTATACATGGCAAAATACTTGCCAAAATACTTAAAGGGGAAGGCTAGTAACTGATCAGTGGGAATCAGTGGAAATGCTGGGAGATGATTGTTCCAATCCTTATGGGATTCATTCAAGAGTTCATTGTATATCTATTGTTGTGTGAAAATGATTTGCTTCAGAATGGTCTCATATTCAAGTAATGTGCAGTTTAATGCTTCCAGGGGGGTGTTTCATAAAGCTGTTCGTAAAGTTACGAACGACTTACGAGCGACTGGTGATCAGTTCTGATGTGCTATACTTATCAGAATTTCCATAATTCAGCACAAGAACTGATCACCAGTCGCTCGTAAGTTGTTCGTAACGTTACGAACAGCTTTATGAAACACCCCCCTGGTTAGCGTCCCTGGTCAGTGACGGAGCATTAATTTGCACATTACTTGAATATGAGACCGTTCTGAAGCAAATCATTTTAACACAACAATAGATATACAACGAACTCTTGAATGAATCCCATAAGGATTGGAACAATCATCTCCCAGCATTTCCACTGATTCCCACTGATCAGTTACTAGCCTTCCCCTTTAATACTTTTTATAGCATGCTCGTTTTGTTGTCTGATTGCATCTTATGTATTTCCTTTTACTTTGAAAATAACCTCTAAACAAACCAAAGAAAGTTGCTAACTATGCATGGTATTCAGTAGAGAGCTTTTCAGAAACAAACTTGATACTTGTGCATCTCCTCAGTGTGTGTTTTCTCATGTTTTCCCCCCAGATTGTACTTAAATTTGGAGACAGCTGATATAAACTATTTGTGCCAAATATAATTCTGTCATTATACGACAGTATGCATAACCGCATTGCCATGTGTGCATAGAAGTAGATATTTTGCTTATGTTTTATCAATACTAAATGTTTATGACATTTTTTTTTAAACAGTACTACAGTATCCACCTAAGTTTTACAGTCATTGACAACCTAGTACAAAAAAAAGGAAAAAAAAAAAGAAGAAAGATTAGTGATACATCTTGTGAGAGGTTTGTGTTTTCCTGCTCTTTTAGTGAAGACCATTGGATTGTGTGATTACTTTTTGCACAGAACTTTATTTTCTGTGTCATTTTAAAATATCCCCCACAACACACCAATAATTTTTCTTGTTTATAGTAGGAATTATTGTATTATTTAAGGACATGCAGTGAAAAAGCAGGGCTACGTTTTTATATCTTTTGGACAAGAAACTTATTAAGACAGTAACAATAGGAGCAACTGCCATGTTGGTAACATGTTCCTGCACCCACGCACAGTTGACCCAATTGTCTCTGTTGATTTACTAATGCATACATAAACATTTATGGTATGTATGATATACGAGGACAATATGAACAAAGTCAAATTTAAAGGGGCTGGAGAAGAACCCTTCGACTTATGTGAATTTTGATGTACACAATAGAATTGACATAGTATTTACATCCATCTGGGTAAGATTTTTCATCAACTTTGCCAATTTTGCAACTTTTGCAAGGTCAACTTAGGCAAGGTTGACTGTACTTAATGAAACATGTCCAGACATTTCTTGGTAAAGTACAAAGTACATTGTTGTATTGTATGTATGTATGTATGTCTGAGTTTGATGTCAGTTCAGTCAAGGTGAACTTTTTTGTTGTTGTTTCTTCTTAGTCCATGAGTTTGGCTGTGCCATCCTGTGCTTATTTTACAGTTTGTGTTTGATCAGCATCAGGAAGTATAGCCGCATTCCAAAGTAACAAGTCCACTACAATTGTATAAAAATTTATATCAGTAGAGAGCAGTTATGACCTTGATTATGCAATAGTTTGCCATCTTCTTTGGTTGCCAGATTGTGTCAGGCTTTTACACAAAGTATGTCGGTCTTAAGTTTCACATTTGTACATGTTTATTTTATGGTACAGTGCACATTGTTTATCTGTGCTTATATGTTTCTGTTACTTCTAGTTATGTACTGTGATAAATTCAAATTAAGATATATATTTTTGTTGGTATCTCCTACACCAAGTCAGAATGCAATAGCTTTAGGTATTGAACAGGACAAGTGGGTGGTAAGTAGCTCTTTCAGTACACTAACTTGTACAATGTATTCAGTTCGAACTCGTGTCTTTTACTCTCATTAAAAATGCACTCTTTGAATCGTGGCACAGAACTTGTATTTGCATCATGGTAGTGAGTGCTAGTGACCCAGATTATGTATGAAAGCACAAACAACTACTCAGTTTGGAAGGGTCCTAGATTCTATCTTTTGTTTAGTGGGGAAGCAATGTGCTTTTAGCTTTTACGTTATTTTGTAACAAATAGATTCATCCGTCTCTTTCTCCATTCCAAAATGTGTACAGCGTGAGCTTTTTGTTCGTTTTTTGTTTGGACATTTTAAGTAGGCTGAAAACTGTATTGATACCAGATGTTTTTGTTTCGGCTTGTACAATCATTTTCTTCTTTCAATGCATGCATCACAGTACATTGTAGTCACTTATATTCAGCGAGATTTGTTTAAATTCATTTCACATCTGTCAAAAGAGAACTATGCAGGGAAAAAGTGTGCCTCAGATGATAGTCAAAAGATTCTGTCAGTTTTTGTCTTCCATGTCAATTTGATCAGGCATTGTGTGTGGAAAGTATGTTGTATTGTTAAGAAGCTTATATGTGTGTATGTTTTTTTTTAATGAATAAAGGTTCTTTTCCATTATAAAAAATATGCTGTAACTGAGAATTCATTCATCGCATGCGAGAGATTTAAAGGGACTAAGCAATGCAATTGCATGTTGACTTGTCCTGATTCGTAATACGCTCAGCGTCATAGAGGCCATATGTATTTTTCATGATAGTTTTTTTACTTTATTTCTTCAGATAATATGGATATACCAACAAAAAATCCTTCCTAGCAAGATTCTGCCAGTGACATTATCTGTGCTAGAGTTCGAATCTTTTATGATAAACAAAAGTCATTGGAATGCCCCTTCCCCAGGACCAAGCATAACTTGCCTGTTTCCACACAATCTCTTTTTATAATCATTAGTAACGTCAAGACATGAAAATTATGCTAAGTCTAGGGTAAAATGCATTCTAATGTCTTGTTAATCTAGTACTTTTTAATAGCAGAGATTGACATACAGGTATGATGTCATTGACAGAATATTGGTTTGGAAGGTTTTGGTGAGTGTATCCAAGGTAATATGAAGGGGAAAAAATAGTTCAAATTATTACAGTATACAATATGGAATGTATTTAGATATTCATTTGGCCTCATAACTGGTGTTGGGGGTATCACAAGTCAACACACATTTCCATTGTGCAGTTCCTTTAAAGATCTATAGCTGTGTAGGTAGAAACATATCCAACCATGCCTCAGCATGGTGGAGCATGCTGAAGACACTGTCTTTTCCCTCCCCCTGTCCCGAATGCAAATTACAATGCCAAAACCTTGCGTCTCGCATATTCTTGGATGCAATTACAATCGTGTGTGGCTGTAGTTGGGTTTCATACCTTCTGGGTGTTGTGTTTCATGGACGGGATTTTTTTTCCCCCTAATTCATGCATCTCCTGTTGTCAAATTTCTTCCCCAAAGCGGAAATGCTAAATTGAAAAGTAAAAAGACAGTTATCGGCAATGTGTTCTAAAGTATTTGCCTTGGACCACTTCATTGCCAAAATATTTTCAGAGGTGTTTGGATATGTTCTGATGAAGAAACCCCATTATTTCACAAGTACTGTGCCTTTGTGTGAGTTGATGTGAATACAGATTTATGACTTTAAAAGTGATGTCCTACGAAGCAGAGAGAACTCGGTTTGACTTTACACCTTGACAATAATATTTATTTACAATATCTCTTAACAGTAACATGAATGGAAAATGTACATAGGGTATCAATACTTGCAACATAAATGTAGACATGCCAGAATTTTACATTTCTCTGAGATTTATAACAATTCTTGATGTTTCTCAAGTACAATGCCGTCTTACCCTTCAAAAACTATCATCTTTAGAACTGTAATACATGTACCAGCATTTAAAAGTCCAAAGCAGTACTTCTCTGTAGCCTATCTTTGTGGAGAACTGCAATTTGGGGAGCCCTTATAAATGCTAGTTTTCATGAGACCTGTTGTCGAATTATTCTTACTCTTGCATTGCATAAAATGTCCTGAAGAAGCATTGTATGGGTGCTATACACTAACTTTTTGTGTATGTCAGATTGGAACATTGCTTACTGGTATGAATGAATCATGTACATGAACAAGAAACATATCTTTGCAAAGAAAGCCACAAATTGATTCAAAGGAGAAATGAGAGCTAATAATATATGTAGGGTAGGGTCACAGTGCAGCTCTGATAATACCGAGACATGCACTAATTGTACATCCAGCACAATGAACAACATGTATCCCAAGCACCAGAGAAGCAGCACAGGAGATGATTTCTCTCACACTTTCGAGGGAAATTCATGATGAGATTAAAGGTTGTATGAAAAGAAAGAGTCAAATCTACAAGTCTACATAAAGAATAGGGAAGTTATGTATTGTGAAGTTTCAATAATTTTTCACAGTAACAGTTCCAGAACTGTCAATATGAATATGGAAATGGTGAGTTGATATCACTGCCTCACCACTTGCCATATACCACTGGTGGTTTGTACGTAAATCTCGAAATATCGAAGTTTTTCGTTCAAGTGTAAACATGCTCCAATGTCAAATCCTAATATATCTGATTTATCATTCTGGGAAGTTATTCAGCCAGTAATAAAATTATGTTTACACTTTTATAGCGAAGGAATGGAATTTACTTTTTTTTTTCTTTTTTACACAAATGGAAAATTGCCAGGCAATAACTTCATCAGCTCACTATTAAAAATTTGCATGTTCATATCAGCTTTTTGAGGATTGTATAACTTCCTTACTTTATTTCACTTTTGATTAAATCTTTACAGCCATGTTTGCAAAATTTTACTCTTCATACTCAGACTAACTTTCAACTGGTCCAGAATTCCCCCTTAACAAACATGTACTCTGTACACATGAAGTCAAAATTGATAGCGGAGACATAGATATACCTCCTGATGATGTTCGTCAAACAAACTTGTGCAAATACATAATAAAGTAGCTCAAACAATCCACAAAAGCAATGCAAATGCATAAAGTTCATACCACTGGACAAATAATGCACAGATTTTGTTACTACTGACTTGCAAACGATAACACAGTGACTACAGTTGAATGTTTATTCACTATTTTTTTTTTTTTTTTGTAGGTGTGCAGCATAATATTTCTGTACAGCTCCAAATTTTGCCACCCACATAAAGTGTACACAATCCAGAACAAGGGTTGGAAAAAAAAAAGTAAATTCCTGTTGCTAACCTCTGAGATATTTTCTTTCAAACGCAGAAAAAAATACCAAGGAAACTATTCACAGGAAAATGAATCCCCTGCAGAGTTTGCTTCATAGAAAAATTTTCAGTAGTGAGACAGATGTCGAGGTTCTAGAGAAGAGAATCTTTGAGTGGTATTTTCAGTCCCCTATTTTTATCAAATATTGGGCTCATAACTACTTGACTTTCCTTCTCAAAAATCATTTGTGTTCCAAGATATCTGCTCATGAGCAACAGGCATCTTTTGTACCCCTCTGGTCACACTTTCTGCATACATAATAACTACATATCGAATTGTATTCAACATAATACCAATACAATTTCTTTGATAACAGGACTAAAACCTGGTACTGGCATTTCATTAGAACACTATAAAATTGCAATGAATACAAATATTGGGAATGGTAAAAGAATACAAAATGATCGTATCTGCTTAATCACAGTTATGCTCTTCGATGCTGACACCCAGCAAGAGCACGGCCTACTTGTGGTTCAACGTTTCACAATAAAAAATTCTGATGATGTGTCTAGAATGAATATAACAGTCTATGATTGCTCTGATGTGCATCTGACATGGGGACGCTATCAAGAAACCAGAAATCAATGCAATGTGGCCCATCAAGAGAATCCAGCCACTATTCTGCCATCTGCTCCTCCCCGCCTCCTTCAGCTTGTTGTTCAGCGGGTTCACCCTCTGGGGGAGCCTCGGGTGCGGCGGCGGCAGCTGGAGCTGCCTCCTCCGCGGCTGCCGTACCCTCTTCCATTGGAGTCTCTCCCTCCGCTGGCTGCTGGCCTTCTGTTGGCGCATCTGCTGCTGCTGCTGCTCCCTGTTTGAGAGGTGAAAACACAATTGTACCCCACAATTGCAAATTATCCTCATCAATTTCTGGGGAAATAAAAATTTACTCTATAACTGACATTATCACAAAGTTGCTAAGAATCGAGAAGTGTAACACTGGGTTCTTTACCCTAATCTAAAACGTGAACCATGCCACTGAAGACCTTTACAATAGCATTTTGTAGTGGGAATGATCAATTTTGACACAAATTCTGTTCCTTGCCTTCGACAATATCTTCGGATTAATTATCCTTGTGTATCTCTACATGGTGAGATCTAACTAAAATTTATCTTGCTTCGATGTGACAATCTTCTTACTCTTTACTCATGGACTGAATGGACCTTGCTTTCAGGTTTTTATAGTTTTTCTAGATGAAATATGACAGCATTTGGACTTTCCAAAACTCCACTCTCACTCCACCAAGCAGGATGTAAGTCAAGGTACTATCACAGTGAAATGATTGCAGGTACAGTGCACTCCTGTTATAAAGAATACAGTCATAACAACATTCTGAAATTCAGGTCCTAAAATTATCATCTATGATATCTCTTTCCACACTTTACCGTCAGCTTTAATGAGATTTTTGAAATAACGAAAGAAAACTGCCAGTCCCGAGGACTTTGTTATAATGGTAGTCGTCTGCACATGTGTGATACAGACCTCTTGCGTTTCCTGATTGGCTGCCTTGGGCTCCTCCTCAGTCTGCTCCTCTCCTTCTATGACGGTCTCCAGGTTTGGTGCTCCAGGAAGGTTGCTCCTGTCCTTGGGGGCCTGTGCCTTCTCTGCAGCCTCTGCCTCAGCTCTTGCTTTCTCCTCGGCCTTACCACGCAAACGAGGCCAAAGAAATGGCAATGTTATCATTGATGATAACATATCAATATCATTAAAAATTGATAGTAAGTCATGGCGACATTCATGATGGTCATGATAAACGGTACTTATGATGAAAGTGATAATGATCAAAATACTTCCTGTTCTACCAAAACAACTACTACACATACTAACTCTACCATCAATGAAAACAGCAATTTCTATAATAATGTGCATGAACAAGCCACTGTTTTTGTCTGCCTTTTTGTGTATTTCTAAAGTTACAATACAATAATGTATACTCTTTTGTAATATGTGTATGTAACTAAAGTCATTACATTGAAAATATACTGTGATCATATATAAATCTGTCAACTGCATACAATGTGTATCAACTTACCTCCCCCCCCCCCCCCCCCCCCCAGCAGACTAAGTCAAAGCAGGTTTCCTCTGCAGAAGTGCTCAGGCAGTTTAGTAACTATTGGGGTTCAGAGTTGCTCCACCATTAAAAGTGGCAATGTGAACTATACACGTGTACATAAAAAGAAGATGCTCATAATGGGGTCCAAGCTGAAATGTGTGGATTTTTTAATTGCATTTTATGACATCTGTTAACCCATATCCGGCCATCTACGGGATATTCCGTAGTTCATCTGAACGCCACAGGGGTCACATATGGAATATCCCATAGTGAATGAAATGACATCGATATATGAATGACGTCATTCACTTCCGCTGAGTACTATGACTGTACTATGCGTTGAATGGCAGCATATCAAACCATATCAAAGAGATTTTTTTCCTCTTTCAAATGATACATAACTTGTCTATGCTTTTTTCATTGCTTGCTAATGAAGAGCGATCGTTTGGAGAGTTGTTTGTTTGTCGGCATGTGTGCGCGAACAGTCACTTGGGTGTTTGTGTACACAGGTGCGTTGGCCTGATATGGGTTAACTGCAAGGTATGAAAATCTCTCCAATGCCATATCATAATGTATGGGAGTGAGACGGCTCATAAATGTTATATCCAGACTCTTCAGAACCCTGGTGCATGCACCGACAGTGAAAACGAACTCAAATACGTGCTACCGGATGTGCAAACATGCTTAAACACACATGATTAAACTGCACATTGCACCTAAAAGAGGACCTTGGTATATTGTTTGTTTGATTTGCAGGAGGTACACTATCAACTGGATTTCATAGTGTGATTTATCATGCTTGCCAATGCTTTGTTCTCTCACAGAATGACAAAGGGAAAATTTTGTCAGCATGAATGATGAAGCTCTGTTTGTCGTGTTCTTTCAGGATATCTTCTCATCTTCTGGCCCCCCCCCCCCCCACCCTGGTCAAAGTTCTTTAAGATACATGAGAACATGCATTCCCCTACTGCCAATGTTAAATTCATTTCCTGAGTTGCAATTACATTAAAGGACATATCCCCACTGTGTGCTAAAAGACACTTCAATATTATGCAATATTTTTACACCATCCAATAACAGAAATATATCATTATTAGAGGTTCTAGGGCAATTTCCCCCCCCCCCCCCCAGACAATTACCCAAGATCCTTCCCCTGACCCTAATCCTAAACCTAATCCTCACCATCACCCAAACTCTAACCCTAAACCAGGGCCGCACACTAGCCCATTTTTTTTTTTAATCTTCTGGTCAAACCTGTCTGTCGGACCAGTAGGTATCCAGATTTACCATTCTTTACCGTTCCATTCCTGAAAAAGTTACTGGTCTGACAGTGAGTTTTACTGGTCAGGGACCATCGGACCAGTACCAGTGTGCAGCATCTAAACCTAACCCTAACCTTAATCTTTACTCTAACCTTATCACTAGCCAGTATTGAGTAGCCAGGAGGTTAATTGTCCTTGGCTGGTAATTGCCCTGATACGATTATTAGACAATTGGTAAGGGATCTCACCTCTCTTGCTAACCTCTCCTCCTCAGCTAGTCTCTCTGCCTCTTGTCTCATCCTTTCTTGACGTTCCTTCTCCTTCTCTGCCTCGATCCGTTCCTCCTCCAGTTGGATACCAAGTGCAACTTGCTGCAGGATACAGATGATAAAAGAAAACATAGAAAAAAAAAAAACAACCCACGAAAATCATGCCCTATACTACAATTGTAGATTGCTGGCACTGTCTAATACACACATAATAGCTATTTTATACTGTAGATAAATAATCTTCTAGATACATTGTAGCCTAGACTCTAGAGATAGATCAATTGTCTCCTTTTCTATCATGATTTTTTCTCTTGCTATATTGAAAATTTTCATGCATTTTTGCATTCCCAACAAGCCTGGAAGGCTTTAATTGGTCCCCATCAATGAATATGCTTATACTATGACTTGAAATTGTAATGATTGTTGTTTTTAGTGTGGAAATAAATGAAATGAAATGAAATGCATCAATGTACACTATGACTCTCCTTCTCTACACCCACACACAACAACAACATGACAAAACCAAAAAGATATCAAGTCATGTAGAAAGTTTGCTGCATACGAGAATTTGACATACAGATATAGAGATTTGCCACACCAAAATGCTTTGACTACCATGCTTCAGCTACCAGGAGTACCTTTCTCCATCAAGATCAGCTCACTCTTCTGGTATTAGCAGCACTTGGCAAACTTACCTCTTTAGCATAAAGTTCATTTTCCTTGTATTTGTAGAGCCATTGTGCCATGTATTCAATAGGATCTAATGGTCTCTTTTCTGCCACTTCAGCCAGAACTCTTGTTAAACAATCTCCAAGGTGTTTTTTCAGGTATTCTGTGTCCATGATGCCTGAAATCAACACAAACATGATAATGATATAAAAGTGACAACTAGTTTGTGTCGCTGAGTGAAGTTGTACAAAATGAATCTACAATAAAGTTATTATAAATGCTTACTGTACTAAGCTGTTATTTTTTGCGAATGCGGAGGTCATGAACATTTTCGCAACTTGTTGTTTTTGCGAATTGATGACACAACTCTATCGTAAGTGCACTATTATTTCAGCGCATGGCATTTTCGCATGTTGTTATATTTGCGGTCCAACAGTGATTCGCAAAATTCAAGAAAATTAAATCCTCAAGACAATAACAGCTCATAAATACAGCATTACAAGGAAGGATATAGGGTTAAACCTACCCAAATTTGGTCATTTAAAGCTTTTTTTTTTTTTGCAATATTCTTTTAACTTAAATAATATTTGTATACAAAATCATATCTACAACAATGCATGTGAAATACACTGTATATCAAACTTCTTTCATCTCAATTTTGATTTTGTTAAATACATCATATGATTTCAGAAAATGCACAAATATATCACTATGATAAGCAACCAGAATATGGTCAACGCAATCAGAATTAGGTCAAGCGTTCAATGTCAATGTGTGTACAAGACCACTGAAAAACGTGTTGCGCCATACCTTGTCGGCACAAGGTTGCATCAGGGATGTTGCGGCGCTTAAGCTAGAGCCTAGATTCTGATAATTAAAAACTTGTGGCAATATTGCAACTGATTGAAAAATTGCCCTACATCGACGTAAACAAGCACTGAATTGATCAGTGTTTTAGTAGTAGCCATGATAAAAATCATGAGTGTACATACTTGAGCAGGATTCGAACCTACGACTTCCTGATCATCGGACAGGCGTCATCTCCACTAGACCATCGAGCTTTCGCCCGACAGCAAGTGTTGGTTCTAATCCTTATAGCATGCAGCGGGTACTGCGTAATTATTCAAATTCATGAAATTCTTCTGTCAAGGTGTTTTCATTGCAACTGATTGACAAATTGCCCTACATCGACATAAACAAGCACTGAATTGATCAGTGTTTTAGTAGTAGCCATGATAAATATCATGGGCGCACATACTCGAGCAGGATACCATACGGTAATTGACGTTAAACACTGGATGCACCTGACTGACAGGGCTGCCAGGCAATGGGCAAAGTTAACTAAATAACTGTAGTCCGCGGACCGCCCTAACCTATATCCCTTCCAGGCGCATCCAGTGTTTAACGTCAATTACCGTATGGTCGCCACTTGTGTGTAATTCTTGTGCACGTCCGGGCTGGCGAACTAATATCGGCACTGAATTAGTTCGCCGCCCCTAGCCGGCCACATATTATTAGCGTGTGTGTTATACATACGCTTCAATGAAGGAGGCATTGTCGGTCATTGCGTTTGAAAATCTCCCTTAATCTGCCACCTGAAATCCATTCTAAATCAAAAACATCCTCGCATTAAAAATGGTTTTATCACCTGTTACGTATGGTAAAATATATTTTGATTAAAATTATTTGTGTTTTTACGGAGGAAAAAGGTGAATTACGAATGTATTTTGAGAGTGATGAAAATCCGTCGCACAACCTGATCTCCGATCGCGGCGCGCGTTACATGCGATGTGAATGTCTGGCGACCTTACCGCAGTGGCGACCATACCGTAATTGACATTACAGATTTATGTGCCACTGATTATCATAATGAAATATTCATAACTAGAATCTATACCGTTTAAAATCTCTTGCATAAAAATACAAACTATGTAGAAATCCTTGTCTAAGTATTAGGTCTAGTCTAACACTAACCCCGGGACGCTCCGTGTACACAGTTACACACTGTGGGAGCGTCCTGAGTCAATAGAGTGCTATATCGGTAAGCTTGAAAAACATACACAGTCTGTCACAGATTTTCGCGCCTCCGTAAGTTTCGAATTTCACGAGAAAAAAAAACTTACTTTTATAGTATACATAAGATTCTTATCTAATTCCTACCATGCGTTCACCTTGTTCTTGTTCACACTGGTCCAATGATCTTGAAAAAACGTTTTTTTTTTACGGCCATATACAGGTCCGTAGTCCTAGCTCCCCATCCCATTCACCATTTTCGAAATCAGTGTGCAGTACACTGCGCACGTAAATATTCATGTGCTGGCGGAGTCGCAATGCTTTTAGCCTTCTGACAAGACCTGCGCGCGCGCACCCACCCAGAAAACAACGCAATATACAGCGAGAGTGTTTGCCACAACAGTATGATACGGTCTTGCCATAAAGCTACAGCTGTACAGATGAATGGACGGCCAGCGCATGCGCACAAATTTCAAATCCATTGACTGTATAAGATGTCGTTCTCACAAGTTCCTCTCGACCGAGTCGTATTTAACTCATCAATTCGAGCAGAAATGGAATATTGGCAGAACCAAAAGTTGAACGCAGTCAGTCTTCAACATTATAACTTCACCTGTAAGTCTTCATATTACATAATTTTTGCGATTTCATATTGATATTTAGGCGCTATACTTCGCCTGTCATGATCATGTCTGCTACAATGCGCAGCCCCAACACTGCGTGTTGGGGCTGGTCGCAGTTAGTCTAACACTAACCACTAACAGATTTTAAGTTGTAGAAAATGTGAGTTCTGTTTGCTTGTAACTTTATCCTTCACATCATTACCAGCAACTGACTGATGCTCTCAGTGTTACTCTCCCTCGCCTTGGCCTTCTCCAAACTCCACAGTACACGACCGGCGACCGCGATGATGCATGCGCCCACAAAATGCACCCGCCACAACAACAAAATGCACAACAGCGTATCCTATCGATTAGCAGGACACGAGAATGAAGGAGTGGGACTTATTAAAAAGGCATTGGAGGACAGTTTGTCAATTAGACTACATCTTTTTATACGTTCTTATGTTTGATTTTAAATGTTTACGCAACAACAGCATATACTTTCTTTATTTACAGTGATGCATACGTGTATGAGAGCTTACCGATGGACTGAAATCAAACTAGTTTAACTGACGGGAATCGGTTCAGAAGAAGAAATTAGTTCCGAGTTCCTCCGTTTGCTCCGGTTGCTAAGGTGGATTTTCCGAGATTACTCTTTACAAAACACCCTCGTTCATATATATGTCATTCCATGTCCCAGGTAACAATTTTATGCTGCCTTTACATAGATAAAATTGATCATAAATAATTGTAAATTTAATAAATTATCATGTGTGTAATTATTTTAAGAATTGTTATAACCATAATGGCCTTCTACAATTTGTAAAATATATCAATATTTCTAAAGAAAAAAACATAAATGTATTTATGAATATTCATTAATCTTGTGACTTCGTTCGGTGATGTAGTGTTGAAATTTGGCCGTCGAAAATAACAGTCTATTATTCTCTAGAGTTATCATTGTGAGTACCGCTTCATGTACATGAGGTTTTGATGTTCATATATGTGATGCCGTAAGTTTTGTTTTGTTTCTGTTGAAGATGGGATATACGAGTTTGGCGTGCCATCATTACTGATGAGTAGTAAGGACAACAATCCCACGTATTCATAATCCTGTAGTGTTATCATTAACAGTGCAACAGCATTGCCCTAGCTAGGCCCTACTAGGCCTAGCGTTTAGGCCGAGACCCCCGGCCTCGCCCCGGGCCGCGTCCTGTATCATCAGTACGACAGTAAATCCTGTTAGGACTTAAATTTTATCTCAAAATTGTATTGTAGACCCCCTATGAATATAGCAGGCCTGTAGCTAGGGCAGGGGGGCTGGGGTTGGGTTCACAGGGCAGGGAGTTCTACGGAACCCCCACCCGTACCTGCCCCAACCTCTTTATTATATATTTAAAAATTATAATATTAATTTAAATGAATGTCATTGTCAGCCCGCGGCCACGATGACACGACTCACGAGCTCAAGTAAATTAAATAGATTTAGGCCTACCGGTAGTTGAAAAGTTAAACTGGCATAAATAAATTGCGATTTTCATTTGATACCACTTCATTCACCAGCTTTTCACTGCATACTGTATACGCCATATATTTCGCGAGTGTAAATTTTCGCGAATCTAGAATTCCCGACGATTTTGCGAGTGTTTAAAATTGTGATCATGGAGTCCTGTACTGAACAAAGAAATGTACATGCGTACGACAAATTCACATCGAGAATAGAGTCGATATTTTCGTGTGTCTTTAATTTCGCGAATAGCACCCGACTCGCGAAATTCGCGAAAATAAAAACCTCGCGAAATATTCGGCGTACATGTATACAGTACTTCAATTATCTATTTCATTTTGTTAGAAGGACAGTGTGTGCAGCTTGCATGTGCATGTACTCATTATTGTCTCTCTGGATCTGGAGGCTAGTCTGCTCTGTAGTTGAACTTTTCTACAGGTAGACTTTTAATATATACTCTACATGCAATTTTAAAAAAGAAATCCTAGGCCTAGTATAGTTACAGGAGACGACCAGAAGTTTTCTTCTGTTGTATCGATTTTGTTTAAATCAAAATTTTGTTATGAATAGCTGATAATTAGATACCATATTGTATACTTCAAAGATGTCTCGATAATTTTAGTCATTGGATTTATTTTACTTTGTTGTTATGAAATGTTCATACAACTGTGTTCATTGAGTGTACTTTAGTGGATGGAGAGACACCAACAGAATGTTGTCTGATAAGACTGAAATGAATCACAACGACAAACCCCTTTAATCAATGTACCAAGCTGAAGTGTTACAATTTGTACAATACATATGACGTATATGTTTCTTCTAATTTTGTCAGACAGAAGTACAGTATGTTTTATATATTGTAATGTAAACTGCACTCTCGTTGACTTTATTGCTTGAGCTTTTAATGCTGGCATCAAGTGTTTCTACTTTCAATATCTATTATTGAAGAAAAGGACAGATCTGTGTATCATAGATCTAACATGTAATTTACTAAAACCTAATACAGAATATCCTTCCCTTTCTAATTCTACCCCTATTTAATGTGTTCATCCCCAAAGGATGGTCTACCATTTGTGTCTTCATCAAGGTGCTTTGAACAGGGTGTATTGCGTAAAGTGTTTCAAACAGTGGAGAACTAGATCATCATGAGTGAGTCTGAGCCTATATTTGGAGAAAATTCTGGAGATGGTAATTCAGCAGCGGGGGATGCATCACAAGGTCCCATGTACCATGACTCAACCCAGTCTCCCAGAGCGGTAAGGAGAGCTTTGAACATTTATAATTGCCTATGTCATACAGACATTAACTCTGAGTTCATGTATCTACATCTGTGTAAAAGATCATACATGTAGTAATTGTACACACTGGAATATTCAAAGAGCCTTGGGAAAAATGAAAAGAGGGGGGGGGGAGAGACAATTAGTAATGATAGAACAAACTATAATGAAGCTTATGTACAGTATAATGCAGATCTATCTGGTTTGTGGTTTCTTTTCTTTTTTTTTCTCTCTCTCTCTTTCATTATTGACAAACTACTGTAAAAGTGGATATTTTCGCGCGACTAATTTTTCGCGCTTGGCCAGGTCAGAAGAGTTTCGCGTGTTTTTAATTCCGCGGAATCTAGACATCACGCACAGGGACATATGGCAAGCAAAAATATTCGCGGGATTTTATTTTCGCGCTAGTTTCTGGTTGCGCGAAATGCGCGAAAGTTTCAACACCGCGAAAATTTCCACTTTTACAGTACTCAGTTGAAGCCAGCACTTTTGGGTAATCCTGTGCTGTAAAGTGAGTTGAGCATCATGGGTAATGCTTACTGTTGGAAGATGGTGCAGTCAAAGCATACATCGGCATGTAATGAATATATGCCTGTATGTTGCAATTATATGTACAACATTGCAGTGTATGTCCATTAGCGTATATACGAGTGAGGAGAGTGTTTCAAGATTAACATTTTTGTCGTCTTCATTTAAGTTATCTGCTGAATATGCTTGCAAGTTTAGCTGTAATTGTATTTTAATCCATTGAAGACTTGTCTTGAGTATACTGAGGAAAGTGTTTAAAGGGAAGATAAACCCCAAGAGCAATGTGGCTTGAGTGAAAGCAGGAACATTAGTAGAACACATCAGTGAAAGTTTGAAGAAAATCCGACAATCGATGCAAAAGTTATGAATTTTTAAAGTTTTGGTGTTGGAACCGCTGGATGAAGAGACTACTAGAGGTTATGACGTAGGAGTGGACAACAATTTACCAAGAAAATATAAAGAAAATTCTACAAAAATCCATTTTTCATGAAAATTACAAATTCCATCAACTTGATATTGACATATGTAAAGAGTAGCAATTATTCCCCCTGCTTTCTGAAAGCGGTTCCTCCATTGCTCTTTCATAATTCTAGAAAAGTGAATTTTTGTTGAATTTCCTTTACATTTTCTTTGTACAATTGTATTGTTGTCCACTCATACGTCATATCCTCTAGTAGTCTCCTCATCCAGCGGTTCCAACACCAAAACTTTAAAAATTCATAACTTTTGCATCGATTGTCCGATTTTCTTCAAACTTTCACTGATGTGTTCTACTAATGTTGCTGCTTTCACTCAATCCACATTGCTCTTTGGGTTTACCTTCCCTTTAAAGGAAACATGTTATAGCAAAATCAGCTTGTCCTCAATGGGTTAAGAACAATGCATTTTTTATGCTTTTAGTGATCATAGGTCACAAAATAGATTCAAGGCGCAAAATTTACAGTCCAGTTTAGTAATAGTGAATTCTTTTAGTACAGTGTACATATATATAAAAATTGAAAGATTAATGTGTGAAACAAAAATGTGTAAATATCTTTATTAGAAATGTATGTATTTCACTTGTATATCTCTTCTGTGCATCTTTCTATTTTCTTTTGATTGCAGAGATGCCTGTTATATTCCTTCATTGGTGTCATTGTCATCAATGTACTTGTGAGTATATTATATTTTACTGTTGATGTTCCAGGATGAACAAGTAACCTACAAGTGTATCAACGTTTTCTAAGCCAGCTGTATGCAGTAATTTAGTTGAAATTTATTCTGTGAACTTAAAAATATACCAGCAAATGAATTGCCTACAGTACCACTTGAAAGGAGATTGTGTTTCATCTGCTATGACTAATGATGGTTAAGTAAGAACAACACCAACAATACTACTGGCAATGTGCAGTTACTATTGCCAACAGTCAAATTTGTAGAATATGACCTGCAAGTACAAGGATAAACATCCTGCAAATGGGGAGGATCACATTGTCCCAACTGCACTCTGATACAATCAAGTGGACCCTAAACCTTGTCTAGGCTAGAACTGATGAAGATGTGATTTATCATGATCCAAATTATTGTTACCAAAATAAGATCGGACAAAAGAACAGTACCCTTTCCTGTACAGTCTGTATATGAGCTATGAATGAGAAAATATTTTATTGAAGAGGTTGTGCTTAGTTTGTATGTTTTTTTTAAAGCATGTCTGGTAGGTGTCGCAAGCTCATATCAGAACTATGCTGGTCTATGTTATTAACACATTTGCAACAGTAACATGTAAACGTTATGTTCTGCATTGAGCAAAATTTCTTCTGTACCCCTTTCTGTGGGAATATGCAAGCATACATACATATAACATATAATATATATGTTTAGAGGTGTAGCCTTGTGTACTGGTAATTGAAGTACAGCCAAACCCTGCTAGAACAAACACAGATACAAGAAGATTTTGTTAATGCAAGAGGATAATATTACCTGTAAATCTGTGATTATAATTCCCTCATTTCCTTGTCCGTTTTAAAAAGAGCTTGCACTGAGAAAATTCTTTCAACTCAACAATCTTGCTATCATGAAAGTGTTCCTGTACGTGTGCTTTGGAGTTGCTCACACTGGTTTTTCTCCACACTGCCCTCTAGATTGCACTGATCCTGTGCTTCTACCAGGGTGCAAACACAAAACGGGATGGATTCCTCTACTTCCTCATGGCATGCGTCCTCATCCTCCTTGTAGTAGCAGAAATTCTCATGGTATGTTACAATAGTCATTATCTCTCAGTTCTGGGGATGACTGATATCAGTATGGCTCTAGTGCCACATTGGGCACTGGAATTTTTTTTCATTACATTACAATAATGTGTAACTTCCTGCCTTTGGTCTCGTGTTACGGCTTCTGCCTTTATCCAAAACCTTTGTGTAAAAATCTAGGGAACAGTCATATTTTGAAGATCATCTACAGAGCCAGAAATAGTGCCAGATGGAATTAGCAAGTTATTTTGTTTTGTTTTGCGTGTTTGTTTGTTTGTTGTTGTTGTTGTTTTGTTTTTTTTTTGTGAAGAAAAGACAATTGTAAAATAAATAGTGATGTGTATTTAAAAAGAATTTCTAATTCATTTCTGTGCTATTTTGCATTGTTGACAATAGCGTCGGGTTTGTGAATACCAAAAGAGATGACTCAATCACTCATAAAAGGAGGTTTCTCATGTACTTTTAAATGTGTAATTTCCACGCCAATATTAGTGTCGAGAGTATCGTTACACACCCAATTGTTGTACTCACACTTTTTATATGCATACTTATTATAAGTTACCTTTTTTGTTTTGTTTTTTATCTTTCGAGACTTGAGGTATGAAAAGAAAAGATAACTTCACTCTGTTTTAGGAAGCTTCAAATTGTGCTCAATAGTGAACAACATTGGTACACTAAACTCTGTACTCAAAGTCTTTAATACTGTGAATTCGTAGTTTGGTGATAGAGCAGGGACCTTGATTTTTGTATCATTTATCGTGCTAACTTTCCTGCTACAAAAACGAAACTACATTCATAGAAATAGAAAGTATTCCTGAATGTCTTCCTCCAAGTTTGAATTAAGATATTAATACACATGTATAAAGATCTGTGCTCAAATGGAAGTTTAGGTAAGCATCAAATATGCTGTGAAATCACTCATCCCCCTGTTATGATATTTTTTGTGCTTCTCCCTACCTCTGCAGATCCCAATGTTTAAAAGAGGAGATTTTGCCAAAGAGAAGCACTGGTTCCTTTACTTCATGGGCTTCTGTATCTTGCTGGAGGCGATATTTACTGACGTTTTAGTCATGAATTAGTAAAGAAATCTACCATGAACTCTTTTGAATACTGACACGAAGCCTTGTGTGTTCACAAAGATGTTCTTTTTACCTGACGGCTATTTTTCAGGTTCCAGGCATATTGAGTGGTCTAGCTGACCCGCAACAGGAAGTCACTGAATGTTTGCATTGCAATTAGAATACATTTTATATTTAATGCAATCAATCATTTGTGGTTTGCTAAAACATGCAATTTGCCTTATGCTAATTTTGCCATGTTGTTATTCTTGGGAGACCTAGCGATGTGCTGTTTATGAACTCCTGCAATCAGGAAAAAAAAAATGTATATACACGTATATATATATATATATATATATATATATATATATATATATATATCTATGTATGTATATATATATATATGTATATACATATATATATGTCATAGTATACTTAAGTAGCACATGTAGAGAATTACTGATACCTGGTATGTATTTCTGCTCTTTGTCTAAACCAGGATTGAAAGTTGAATGTTCAAGGAATGGCTAACTGAAGAGTGTACACACCATTTAACTAGCAACCCTTTTAAAGTATAAACTCTTGTACAATATCAGGGTTTCATAAAGATAAAATGTAAATGTACTTTGAACTATGAGGTGAGAAAAATGCTTAGATATGAAAGTTTGTGATATTAATGTTCTTTATAACTAGAGTCTACTTAATACATGTATCAGTTTTTTATAAAAAGTAAAATGCAGGTGGACTTTGAACTATGAGGCAAGAAAAAATTCCTTGACATGAAAGTTTGTGATATCACTGTTCTTTATAACTAGAGTATACTACCGTGAGGAAAAGTTAGAATTTGTGTGAAGAAAGTTTCAACAGATTATAGCAGTGAACAACAGAGATCCAAAGCATAATTTTGGTGGAAAATGTCAGGAAAATGAATTAAAGGGAAGATAAACCCCAAGAACAATGTGGATTGAGTGAAAGCAGCAACATTAGTAGAACACATCAGTGAAAGTTTGAAGAAAATCGGACAATCGATGCAAAAGTTATGAATTTTTAAAGTTTTGGTGTTGGAACCGCTGGATGAGGAGACTCCTAGAGGTTATGACGTATGAGTGGACTACAATATCAAGAAAATATAAAGAAAATACAAAAATCCATTTTCCATGAAAATTACAAATTCCATCAACTTGATATTGACATATGTTAAGGGTAGCAATTATTCCCCCTGCTTTCTGAAAGCGGTTGGTCCACTGCTCTTTCATAATTCTAGAAAAGTGAATTTTTGTTGAATATCCTTTATATTTTCTTTGTATTGTTGTCCACTCATACGTCATATCCTCTAGTAGTCTCCTCATCCAGCGGTTCCAACACCAAAACTTTAAAAATTCATAACTTTTGCATCGATTGTCCGATTTTTCTCAAACTTTCACTGATGTGTTCTACTAATGTTGCTGCTTTCACTCAATCCACATTGCTCTTTGGGTTTACCTTCCCTTTAAGTATTCCCTTTAAGTATACACTGCATTATATACATGCATGCAGTACTAGTATATAACACCATGAATAGAACAGTATTCAGTGCAGATTGTTCCTCAGCAGGGGAGAATTCAGTGACTTTCAGTGAATGATGATACATCTTTGTGTGCACCCATTCCTCCAGGACCCATTCAGCTTTCATGGGTCATTGACCTAGGGGAGCCATAGCTTGCGTCAAAGACCGTCTTCTCGCCATTTCTCGTCATGGAATCCATAGATGTAATACAATGCACTGACAAACGATGCAACCATGAATTGAAATTTTGTTTTTTATCATACTTGCCATACCCGAAAGAAAAAACAGAAATCTATTTAACATGTTCTAATCCTTATTTTTGCTTTGATATTGCCTATATCTGGATTACATGTGACAGTGATAGTGTTTATCCTGTAAAGGAAATGAGACTACATGTGACTACATGACAATAATGTCGCCATGGTGTGTATACAGTATAAGGTTTTGCACGTCATAAAAGTGCACCATTGTTTGCCTACCCTATACGTGTAGTGCAATGAGTCAGTGACACTTTATCTTGTTTAGTGTGAACAGGGAGGTGTCACCTCCCTGGTGTGAACAAATGTTTTATTCCACGTATCTGATAAAAGTCCAGTCTCTAAATTACACTTACATACAAACATGCATGCACACACACACATCCACATACATGATATGTGTGTATTCATCTATAAACGTTGTAATGTACAACCATGGAGCTACAGTAGCTCCATGGTACAACTATAACTGAATCAATACAGTACAGTGAACTCTCTTTAAAATGAACACGGTTATAACGAAACTCTCGTAAAACAAAATCAATTTTCAGGTCCCCAAATCATTATCTGAATATCTTTTCTTACTTAATTATTCGTCTGTAACGAAATTTCTATAGAATGTGTATAAACCAAAGAAAACTGCCGGTCTGAGGATTTCGTTGTACATAATGGGAGTCGCCTGTACACAAATTGGATACTGTTTAGTAATGTTTAAAGTGCAAAATTTGAAGGGCAATTAAAAACATGCAACAAGATAAAGGGTTAAAGCTCACATGTTCAATGATATTACACCCTGAAGATGTGCAAAGATGTGTTTTTATGTATTGTTGCTCTGTCTTCAAAATTTATATATGGAGGATGAAGCCTCAAATTAGTAAAGTACACTTTGTATCGTGACATGACAAATGTCGTTTTATCTTTTTATCTTTACATGTACATGTAAATACTTAATTACAATGTACATGTCTGTATTTCAAATTTTGAGATACAGCTGTCTTGTGTCATTCCAAATACAGAATGAATAAATTTTTGTACGAATCCATTCATGTACGACATGATTTTGTGGTGTACGTGCACATTACGTGCACATTACGTGTCTTGTAAGTATAAAATGATACTTACGTCGTACATGTATTCTGACTAAAATCGTGCAGACATCTTTGGGAGTGCGTTCAATGTACTTGAACTTTGGAAATTACGGATTATATAGATAGATCAACATTTTTTTTTTCCTGTGTCGTAAGTATTCACTCCACTTTGAATACACAAGTTCTACATACATGTTCGTTGATTTGGCGAACGTAGGCCTACAAGTTATATGTTGCCTTGTAAATACAATGTACACGTACATTGTAATTATGATTGCGTTGAACGCTACATGTATTGTAACTGTAAGATACACACTGTACGTAGAAACCGCTCTATGTAATGTTAGAAAGCATATACATTGTAATTCCGACAGGAATTCAAAGTTTAGTTGATGAAAAATCGGCTTTGAAATGGCTGGGATATCCGAAAATAAGGTATAATCCTAATAAAAGGTGGGTCCTACCTTTTATTAGCATCGCTTTGTTTTGAATATCTTAGCCATATATCTCAAAGCCGCAACTTTCATCATAAACTTTGAATTCCTGTTAGAAATAGATGTATATGGTCTTTCATTATTATATTTCATAAACGATTTCTCATTATCTCAACAACAACAACAACAAAACCAACAACAATGAACGTTGGAAACCTGAGGCACCATCTCAACCGACACTGTACCCATCCCATTGACCTAGGGTGGCTCATCTGACTACATGCAGGGGGGGGGGGGGGGGGGGACCTTGAAACGGCGTTCCGATGAAATCTGATCCGACAAGCTCCATAGACTCGCACTAAGGTTCACCAGGGAGGTGACTATGCCTCTCGCCTCCCTGGGTTCACCGATTGTAATACCAACGCCAGAAGAGCCCCAGACAGAACCAAAACTCGAGTTAACCTGTTCGATGATTCTTTAAAGCTCTTTAACTCTTTGAATGCCACGTTTATTTCCTGTCCATAGGTTAGTGTGTGAAATTTGTGCCCATTTGAGTCGTTGGTACATAAAGAGTTAACTGTAGGAAATTCAACAGGCTGTCATGCGGACATTGTGATCGTGTCAAGCCGACGCGTCTGCTGGACACGCTCGATAGTCGTACAACACAAGTCTAACACACTTAGGATTGACTTGTGACACTTGTCCGACATCGACTGGACTTTGGACTGGAAATAACGTTTAACCGGGTATGAGTAAGGAGGTTAACGGAGTCAAAGCGGAATACAGTCTATTCCCATTTTATCCCATGTCCGACCCCGCCACTTGAAAATGCATATTATCATGTGCCAATTGGATCTGCCCCACAAAATAGGAAGACAATGGATTCATGTCTCAGCGTTAATAACCACTCACTTTCTAAGGAAGATATATACATATATTTTTCATGATGATGGTAATTCTTTTCGGGAATTTGACACATCAGTCATTAAGGACATAGGCCTATTACTTATGGACTGTAGCATACTAGTTTCATTTGTCGCCATTAATCGGAAAAGTGATATAATCGGTTGTCCAGGAGGGTACAATTTTCAAACACTTTCACAACATACACCTCAGATTTGCACTTTATAGCACATGATTGTTTCTGAACGGGCTTGACCTTTGCGATATAACATGTATCAAGTTATAATTGCATGCTTTATCAGTTAAGTTTTACTTTAATAAGCATTAACCGTAAGCAAAATATCCTCAACATTATGTTAGTGTTCAAAATGAATTTCAGATTGATTGCTCAGGAAGATGGCGGCATCAAACTCCATGTATACATGTATAAAGGTGCAAAATGGATCTGTAACTTTTAAGCATTCATAGAAAACGGCTGTTTGTATCCAGTAAACCGGTCCTGTAATGTGTTCAGATTTTATGCATGCTTTATTTGCAAAAGTTGCCCTTAAACAACCACAAAGCTTGCCGAAGGCTTGCCCTACCTATCAACAGCTAGGTGAATTCATGTCTATGGAACATAACTACATGTATAATGGGAGGGGGTAGGTGAATGAAAATACGATTACCTCGTTACTATAGGGAAAGAAACACTCATAAATTGTAATAAATCACAGAAACGGTCTGTTAATTGGAACGCCATCTCTTGAACCTCCTTGGTACATGTATGACCAAGGAGATTCAAGAGAATTTAGTCACAACGTATTTCCTTTGAATCCATGCTTGATGCCGCCTTTCAAAAATATTTGAAGTGTGTGGTTAAAGGACAAGTTCACCTTCATAAACATAAGGATTGAGAGAATGCAGCAATATTAGTAGAACACATCAGTGAAAGTTTGAGGAAAATTGGGCAATCGATGCAAAAGTTATGAATATTTAAAATTTTTGTGTTGGAACCCGCTGAATGAGGAGACTACTACAGCTTGTGAGTCATATGCGTACAACAGTATAAAGAAAATGTAAAGAAAATTCAACATATTTTCACTTTTTTCGCATAATAAAATAGTACTTGACTTGCCTCTTTCTAAAGGCAGGGGGAATGATATTACCCCTAACAAGGTCGGTAACGAGTCAAGGGAATGTGTACTTTTTTCAAAAGATGAAATTTTGTGAAATTCTCTTTGTATTTTCCTTATATTGTTGTACGCATGTGACATCTAAGTTATTCATACAATGCAGTAGTCTTCTCATACAGTGGTTACTGCATTAAAACCGCAAAAATTCATAACTTTTGAACGGATTGTCCGATTTTCCTCAAACTTTCAATGATGTGTTCTGCTAATATTGCTACATTCTCTCAATCCTTATGTTTATGAAGGTGAACTTGTCCTTTAACTGGAGCCGCCCTGCAGATAACGAAGACGATTAGCCAGTTCGTATACTTCCACTTTGCGCGTGAGCAGAAAAAGGCTAGTTTTACCAACAGGCATAATGGTACATGTATTTAAATTCACTGAAATAAGCATCCGTGATGCAATACATGTGAATTCATTTTCCTGAGACAGTGGTGCTTGCCAGCACGTGAATGCACCTGACAGCAGGCCTGGTATTTTGGCAAGATTAACATAAAAAGTTTGCTAAAGCATGCATAGCAATTCAAAACTAAGAAATGGACGCATCCCCAAGTTGACAGACCATTCTGGTCACCTGGTCCACGCAAGTTCATTCTTTCTTTGAACATGAATTCCATAAATTGTTACCGATACGTCGGGTAAGTTACGGGTATACAACCGAGGAAAAAGGTCAGTTGTAACAATGTGCTCATTGGCTAATTACAAACTGGCCTAAGTAATTCATGCTTCATTGCATAATAAACAGCCACTCTGTGCCTATGCCTTTATGATGGCAATTTATACTTTTCGCCATCCCTTCTTATAACCAAAAGATGAGCGGCACATCTTGCTGGAAACACGGGGCTGCGCGAATAAAAATTGTTCAAGATTGGTGATGAAATGACTTGCTCGATTTTACATGTGTTTGCACTAATCTGACATAAAACTTAAACAGTGAATTTACACTTGACGATTATACAGTTGTACCTCATATTAGTTTCATAGAAGGGAAGTGATCTGAAAATATGATTAATAGGTTATTCAGTGAGGGTACAGTTTGATATTTTCACAACATAATACAGATTTGCACTTTTGCTCATAATTTTGTTTCATACGATGTTTGTATCATTAATTGATTTCCATGTCATTTGATAGATAATCAAGTAAGATAAAGCGGACATTATATAAGCTCTCAAAATGAATCCCTAGCAGATTGCTCAGGAAGACGGCGGCACTGATTTAACCCCGATCAAGAAACGCACAAATGCACCTGCGAATTCTTTTACAAGTGTATGCTGTCATAAAGAAAATTGCCAGCTGTTTGAATAATACAGCCAGTTAGAACCCCGCGTTGAAACTCCATCTCTTGAACCTCCCTTTATGCATGCTCAACAGTGGCGTATTGAGCGGTGGCAAAATCTTCGTGTGGCCATTATTTTTCCGTCTTGTAGATTGAAGATTTCATATTCGTGTCTGATGAGTGTGTGGGTTGTGTGCCACTAGTGCGCGGCCCTGCAGGCATCGTATAGGACCTATCATTTTTCTTTTTTTTTTTATTTCATTCATTTTATTTCCAACAATGCAAAACATTTTCATACACAAAATAATACAATATCAATACAACATAGTAACAAAGAAAATACGTCAAATTAACAGTACTACGCATCACAAAAGCAGATGGAATTGAATTAAAATTAAAGTTGCAGGAAATGGAAGAGACATGCTGCAAAGCAGCTTCGGCTGTTGATTGGTTACTTTTTTTTTTCAAGCTCGGGACCATTTCCCCAAAATTGAAAATTGTTCCATCTTGCCATCTCGTCAATTTCAAGACAGTGTGACACCACGAGCAAGATATTCAATGAATGCTTTACACCCGGTGAACGAATTTTTGCCGAAATTGTGTGCAAAATTGTTGTAGGCCTATTATACATAATACATGTATTAACTTTTTATGAGATAGGTGCGACATGTAAACTGATAATTTCATTAATGCAGTCATTGTTCACCAACTCAAAAAGATTTTAACAACTAAAATTTGGCTTGTTTGTTTGTTTTTTGTACAATCTTAATCATCAAGTTCCATTCAACATTTCCATCTCAACATTTCCTCTGAAACATACACGACTTAGTATTGTAAATAAGAACCACTTCTTGATCTCCAGACCTCCTTATCGAACAATCATGCGATGGAAGAGGGGCTTGGAGAATGGAACATTAAAGCCAGTGGAATTTCAAGCATTGAAACAAACAAACAAACAAACAAACAAACAAATAAAGAAGCTAGATTTATTCATCTGTTTATATAGGAATTTTAATTGCGACTTTGGTTATTCTACGAGAAGGGCGGGGGGGGGGGGCGGCGACACTACTACGGTGCATCTTGCAAAAAGGGTTCCATGACACTTGCTCCTGCGACAGTATTGCTCCCATGTCATATCTGCACGTTAAGCCAAACATAAATTACACCCACAGACTTAATATTAACCCTTATCCTAATCCTCACATCAAACTAAACCGGCTAAAACCCCATCACAACCCTAACCCTAACCCTTAGTCGTTGGAGAAAATATTACCAGAGTAAAGGGGTAGCGCCCGGGGATACCGATACAGCGCAGGTTGCATGCCTCCACGTTCGATGGGGTGTAGTACTAGAGGATCAATTGCAATCATCACTGTCTGCATGCGTACTGCGTGCATGTGGACGACACACACGAGTCAGGTGTGTATAGAATGTTAATGTGGGACGTGCGTAATATGACGTGTGTCTACTACTAGTACTAGTATCCTGTGTAGCGGCAGTAAATCAGGGGGCGTCTGACGTGACTGACTATCTCGAGCGCTTCGTGTGGTTAATTGGTTTACGTTCAGTGAGTGTGAGGCGAAGTGCTCTGTGCCCACGAGTAATACTAGGCTAAGTAAAGTAAGCAGTGTGTACACCCTCCAAATACAACCATGCCTAACTATAAGTTAACCTACTTCAATGTCAAATATCGGCCTGAGATCACACGTTTGATGCTTGTCGCGTCAGGGACGGATTTCGAAGACTGTCGTGTGAATGACTTGACTGAGTTGAAAGCCAATGGCAGTGAGTATTATTACTTCAGGAGGATACAGGCACGAGGGAGGTGGTATTGATAAAGGGGCCAGGGGACTGGCGATCCGGCCGGGATCGCGGGAGGGGCCTTTGGCCGTGTGGGAAAGAGGCTCCTATAAACTGTAAGGAGCGCTCCGGGGTACGGTTTTATAGCCGTAGGGATATGGAGGGCGGAGGAAGGGATGTATGGTGAAATACTAGAACAGTACCTTGTATTGTCAGCAGCACTCGGTATAACATAGGCCTATGTTTTGGTCAGTGTTTCATGGCATTTGACTTTCTATGACTCTTTTATACAGGCAGACCGTATGTAATTAGAAAAAAAAAAGAAAAAAAAAAGCGTTTTGAGAGTTACAATAACGTCCGAGATGTGTACGCCGTGCATGGGTGTCTCAAAGTGTTGTATGTAACTTGCCTGTAGGTGAATGATTGGTGGCTAAATCTTGTTTGAATGGAGAATTGTCATAACCTCACTTGATCATTCCCTTACCTAACCATGTGCCCCCAACCCCCCCCCCCCCCCCCCCGCCTTGCCAGGTGGTCTAAGCGCACACAACTTATGCTTGTTCCAGATTTTGGGTCAAGATTGTGACCCGTTCACGGGCTTTTGGAGGGAATTCTAGCCATCAGAATTACCCCTATCACAGATTTTTGGGAGGGAAGATAGTAAAATTACTCCCAGAATGAAGGAAGAGTTCCGAGGTGAAGATTGTCCACAGTTTCAGTCCATGTGGACAGGAATAGACTTTCTCATTCTGAATATATACCAGAGAAGATTGACTTCCCTGGGGAAAGAATGCCAGCTCGGCGTGTTTTGCGGGAAAAATGCTCAGGTAGGAAATGAATTCGGGAGAATCGGAACAAACTTGTACCAAGAATCCGCACTACCTCTAGGCCTATTTTGGGTTTTTTTTTTAACCCTGTTCATGCAGGACCCTATTTCAGGGATGTTGGGGAAAGATTTGAAAACCACACCAAATGAAAATTATTTCGAGGAATATCCTGTAAGACCCCATATTTCAACGATTTTCGGGATTTACCCTCTCTTTCCCCCTCCCGCATTACTCATAATTTATGGGGACGTCATCTCTATAGAACTGTACACTCGTACAATTTTGTTTTTTCCTTATCATTATTATTATTATTATTATTATTAGTAGTAGTAGTAGTAGTAGTATCGTAGTAGTAGAAGTAGTAGTAGTTGTTGTTGTTTGGGGGTTTTGTTTTGTTTTGTTTTGTTTTGTTTTGTTTTGTTTTATAGTAGATACCGTATTGGGTATGCCCACGTATGCTAAAAGAAAATGACTACCGGTAGACTTAATCCCGTCCCTATATTGAAACTAAATTCGCCATTAGCACTGCTGACGGATAAGAGGTCGTATAGTCTCTCTTCCTTTCTTTACATATTACATGCGTATGCATCGAAAGTATCAATCTGACCTAATGAACTCCACGTTAGGTTTGCAGGCGCGTGGGACATATAGGTCTGTGATGTGGTAAAGCACTGCGCAGGCAGTGTAATTACCGTGCATGGATGAATACTAGAGTGTTTTAACAATACGATGATAAAGTTGTAGTCTTACGAGACCTGCTGCGACCCACTACTTATTATTCTTCTAATTACTCTTACTTAATATGATCCTGATATGCACCACTGAATTTACAGTGTTCACGAAAAGGGAACGGGAGGAAGGCTCATGTTACGTTGCTCATGTGTGTTATTATTATTGTTTTGTTTGTATTTTGTTATTGATCATATCATTATTATCATGATTAGAAGTAGTAGTAGTGTATTTATTGGCACCAAACTTTATTGCGTTGCTTGTACGTATATTAGGCGTACTTCACTGACAAAATCGTGTTTGAGATGATCCTAAATATGCTTTGTTTTACGGGAACCAGAGCTCCCTCTCGGGCAGGTGCCAATCTTTGAAGTCGACGGCCGTTTGATCATACAGAGTCGGGCTATCCAGCGGTATGTTGCCAGAGAATTTGGTAAGTTGGCAAAGCGGACTCCGGTGTTAACATGCTGGATCATTATTTTATTGATATAGGCCGTTTTAAAGCCCAGGGTCCACCATGTTGATAAGACTTGCTGATAAATATTGTGTTGTTTTTTTTTCTGATTCGTCCCCCCCCCCATCGACAAACTTTTTAGTACCGTCTCTTTGTGTCATGAAAATATTTTCGAATTAGATATATAAAACATTTGCTCTCTGATTTTCATAGTATGTTTTCGATACATTACATTTGATACTTCTGGTATTAAAAAAATTAAAACAAAACAAACAAAGCAAAGCAGTTACATAAAACATGCTGAGTTCAAGAGTTTGCAAGATACCATTAGTATCATTAATGATGGATTTGGTAGCGCAAACAAACGTCAAAGGGCGTTTTGAGCAAGCACATGTACAGAAGTTACCTCGCTCTCAATCCGTGATTTTGTATGATGGCGGCAAATTCCGTCATGCTCATGTAGATGCTAAAATGTGCTCACAATTGCATATTATTTGATTTCTTTGAAATATCCGGAGGCAGTCCTTTTTTTCCTCGTGATTTATGTCTGTAAGAGTGGTCCACATAAATATCTTGTGGAATTACGCTCGGCGGCCGGGAGTTCAGTGCAGATAACAAACACGCCACACTGTCACAAACACATCTTCTTTTCCCCTTTGTCACTGACGTCTTTCAAAAGCATTTCCATTCATTCTGATTCGTAAGCAACTATACAAAATGAGATAAAAGAAAGAAAAAGAATGTATGTGATAGAGAGAGAGAGAGAGAAGCAGATAAACCAATCCTTATGCACATTGTTATACAGTACGCGTAGTTGAATATAGGCATTCTTAAGCATTCGTGTGCATTTGAGAGAAAAAAGAAAATCTTTTGTACCATGTACGCTCCAAACTTCTGTGTTCTACGAGCATGTATGGCTTTAAGCTGTCTCCAAGGGAAAATGATCAGCATGAAAGCGCTGCTTATGATACGATCCGATCATTATCGGCAGCCGGCCTTTTTTTATGACTGGTCGTAAAAATTGAACTATTCCACTTTGTCACAACATTTTTCCATTTTTTTTTTAAACCACGCTGGTATGATATAGCGTTGTACGGGTTTATAAGGGTATAATTTAATGTATTCTCTCCGAATGGCACAGGAGGCCATATGTGTGTGTCCAGCAGACTGTGCATATCCCATTCTAAAAATCTCGTTAGAACGATTCAAGAAAGAAACAACGTGCTAACGTTTTCCTAGGTATGGGTTAGTTTGTGTAAGACGAAGTGTTTGATAAGCTTATTTGTCCCCCAAGATCAAAGATCACTTGAAATGTCATTTCCAGTTGTGTCTTCTGCTAGGCATTATGTCCAGTCATTGTGTGTGTGTGAGAGAGAGAGAATGATTTGGTATTGTTCTCCTTGGTGGTTTGTTACATTTGTATATTTTTTAAAATCATAAATATTACAATGTTTTGGGGGTGATACATACAACAAACAATCATTTCCTCCTTTTTATACATACATACAACTGACACATTTATAGATTAATACGTAATACAGCATGGTATAATGTATGTGAAGCGTGCATGGAATAGAAGAACAGCAATAGAGACAACGCTTAAAATATCTACAAAGGGAGATCCACCTAATTAAGAATCAAGTCGACCCCCAAATCAGAAATTGTTCATATTCTTAACGCTAAAAAATGTTCTCCTTCAAGGTTTCTACGGAACGACGAACGATGAGCAGACGGAGATCGACCAGGTGACCGAGACGTTCGGCGACATTCTCGATTCCTCGGCGCCATGGCTCTACAGAGAGAAGGACTTGACGAAGAGGGTATATGATATGCACCTGTATTCATATATTTATATATATATATATTATATAAGAAGAATGAGTCTCAAATACGCCATCTGTAGATCCAACAAGAAGGTTTTTATTCACAAAATTTTCAACCTGCCTCGGACCTTCGTCAGTGTAGTGTATATATATATATATATATATAGATATAGACAGATATAGATAGATATATATATATATGTATATTATATATGTATATATATGTGTGTAATATATATATATATATATATATATATATATATATATATATATATATGTAGAATACCAAGCTAAATGTGTTTTGCTTAACTTTTTTTTTTGAAGGAAGATAATATACATGTATTATAAAGGTGTTTTTTTTCTTAATCTGAATTTTTCCTATTTTTTTTTAAAGACAAACATAGTTTCCCTGAGAAGGTGTGTCACATTCACACATGTTCATCCGTTTGTCCTGTTCATTTCATTCAGTAGTGTCGTGGAACATGTAGATATTGTCGAACAATAACTTCTGTAGTCTCAGTCGATTTTCACGAATACAAGTTGACTATTTTCATATTTTGATTACCTTCCCCCCCCCCCCTTTTTTTTAAATCTATCGCAGGCTGAAATCAGGAAGGAGTTCGAAGAAGTGAAGGGACCCAAGTTGTTTGGTTTTCTGGAGAAGAAGCTGGAAGCGAGCTCCTCGGGGTACTTTGTGGGCGACAGCGTAAGTTTTCTGATTACATCCTTTGAAAACATGGCGGAAGTGACGTATGGGTTGCCATAATCCTCACTCTCTCGCCGGCCGAGAACACTGAAATTATCCTATGCGGTCAGCAGTTTTACATGTACAGGATTGAATGATGTATCAACACAATGCATGAGATTAAGTACAAGTTGTACGTACATTGTATACTGTATTGGATTTGATGCATGTCGTACCTTGCTGCCATAAGCAATCTTGATTAAAAAACCTTCCCGTGTCCTCGTCATAAGGGGCAACCAAATCCTCGTATTAAGCCGTGCATGTGGAAGTGGAAGTTTCATAATCTTTGCCTCATTAAGTTCTCTTTTTCACACACACATATATATATATATATATATATATATATATATATATATATATATATATATATATATATATATATATATATATTTGGGGGGGGAATGAAGGGGGATTAAACGGTGTCTTTGAAAGCTGATGAAATTCTACTTTAGCGGAATAAAATGATTTCATCGTGATATGCTGTAAAATAAAGTTCGCATTTCAATGATTGATTTGCCTCCATAGCATTCAGGTATTGTGAGCTGGCAGAAATTTTTAATTAAAGCACGATCCCTGCTATAATCCTATTAAGTTTGTAAATATTTAGCAATTGTTGTCAAGACACCGAGTTAGTAACTACAGATAATAAGCCATTCAATATAATTTCTTTGTAATTTGACATTTAAACGCATTTCACTTGTGAAAGCTGAAGTTGGTCGAAACGGGAACAGTTTTTAGGGCTTCAGAATAATGTGGACAGCTAGCTTCTTATGAAAGAAATCGTGTTTATGTTGTATATTATGTACCCAAGCATTGCCATTTTCCATGTGCCATTCCTTTCGTTTATCGGCCCTGGGAGTAAGATATGAAACGGAACAAGGTACGAGTTTCACACTCGGTGACTCCAACACATGGACAAAGACCAATGCGGCACGACTTTACAGCTATTAGGGTAACAAATAGTGCCTTATCATAATTTCATATAACCCGGATGCTTCACAAAAAAACAACATTGCAGTGATAGCCATGTCCATCTCTCTGTCCTCGTAACCTTTCGAACTTGTCTATTCTTTCTCCAATTCCAAACTGGGCGTTGCAGCTAACTCTCGCCGACTTCGCAGTCTTCAACGGCGTCGACATCGTGGGCGGCCACATGCCCGACCTCTTCAAGCCGTTCCCCAAGCTGCTCGAGCACAAGGCCAAAATTGAGGCCAACGAGCGCATCGCAAAATACCTCGCCACCCGGCCAAAGACGCAGATGTAGAATCACACTAACTCAATCCGTCTACCTCGCATAATACAATAAATAAACCGTCACGTGTCTACCATTGCTTCCCCTTCTGCTTCCCCCGACACACTTGATTTAGAACGTTGTTCCCTCACGTTCGGCGTTGGTTGATAATTATTTTGCTACAGAAGTGTATTTCTGGTACATGTATTTAGAGAAGCTGATCGGGGCGTAGATCTATTTTCATCCAGAGAATTTAGGTAATTCCATTGATGATACGAGGGCTATGTGCCCAAGATTGCATTTCGTGAAGAATTTCGTCTGTTAAAGCAACTGCGCTTGACTAGCTACAAACTATGGCTATTATAATCGTGAAAGTTTGATTCGGACAGTAATTACTATGTTTTAACCATGCGCAATTTCAAATAACTCTTGAATGGTCAGCTGCAAAATGGCTGTTGAGTGTTTTGGTTCTGATTTTTTTTTTTTAAGGCTGTGTTTGTTGTATTTTTACCATAGTAATGTTTCAAAATACCGAGTGATTAACCGCCAAATGGCTGTTTTGATCGGGAGAATTTGATTTAGACCGTTTTTATTGTGTTTTTAGCATGCGATATTTGAAAGAACCGAGTGTTTAGCCGCAAAATGGCTATTTATGATTGTGAAAGCTTTTATCTACAAGGAATAATTGTGATGTACGGGATGTGATCTCTGTCATCACTGTCCTGACACTCCATGTCAGAGCAATAATAGGGAGCTTTAGATTTTAGACGCGCGGACGTTCGAAGGGGAAAAAAAATGCTCTGAGCGTGCGCAGAAGCGCGGGTCTCCCGATGCGCTTCTGCGCATGCTCAGAACATGTTTTTATCCCCTCTGAACGTCCGCGCGTCTAAAATCTAAAGCTCCCTAATCTCTCTTACACTGTATCCAAACTACAAACAGATCCCACAGACTTACAGCTGTATTTTATCGGAGCCCGTCACTCAAAATTTGACCGACTGCCCATATACATTCATAATGTATATAGCCCGTTGTGAAAGAAGCTCAATAAAAAGTTGTGAGTCTACACTCATGATGTGAAGTTGTCTGTTTTGTGAATTTGCTGAAACACTAGCGAGCTTCAGATCTGCGACGCGAACGCTAAGACGACACCTCCTCCTAGGTTGGACAATGGGAACAGCTGTCTCAAGCATGTGCAGAACACCATTTTTTTGTTTTGTTTGCCTAATAGTGTCGTCTTTAGCGTTCGTGTCGCAGGTCTAAAGCTCGCTTTTAACAAAGGATGTACATGTGTGTATATATATGATATATATATATATATATATATATATATATATATGTGTGTGTGTGTGTGTGTGTGTGTGTGTGTGTGTGTGTGTGTGTGTGTGTGTGTTGACCGTGTATCACAAAACGAACAAGTCGCACACACTGATTTTGTGTGATGACTGGAAATAGGTGAAATGGGTCAACCTAGCCAGTCTTGACTTTTTCATGTTTTCTGAAAGAACAGGTCTTCTACATTATGCAAAAATTTGGGATCATAAAACGAACAGGAAACTGTGTTTTTAGCAGTTTATCTCGAACACTTTTTTATAGAATAGTGTGATTACGTGTGACTTTAGAATCCATTTTCATTTCTTAAAGACCCTGTGCACACTCTTCATTTTCAACTCTAATAACTCTAGAAAGGATGATGGTACTGCTTTGAAAATCAGCATTAATTAATATGAACAGAATGTGTGGATAAAGCATGCTAAATTTCAGCTTAATTTGATAATCGCTTCATTGTCGTTACTTTGCTGGTTTATATCCTGTTTGATCTTTTTTTTTTTCTGTTTGTTTTTTGTCCCATTCATCGCACAGTTGGAAAAGTGTTGGTAAAGATTAAGCGCTTGAATAGACTCCTGTGCTTCAAAGCCTCTTTTCTCAGTTCACACTTTCCCTGAGTGTGTGCTTTCATTCAAATATTTAGATAGGTTTTAAGAGTCCATTTGATACATCATTTTAAAGTTTAAAGTCTGCTCTTTCAGAACATGCTCTAACTATAAATCCGTGTCTGGCAACTTTTTGTTCGTTTTGTGATGCAAGGTCACAATACTATAGGAAGGGGAAACTTCTATATCCAATCAAAAAACTTAAAAGGTGCCAACGTATCCATTGGAAGAGGCTGTTTGCATCTCACATTTTGTTTACTTTATGCCAGAATGATATACACGTACACACACTATTAAGATCTTTTGATTGTCAAGACTAGGGACCCGTTTCATAAAGATTGATCGTAAGAATGATCTTACGATTTATGCGATTCAAAAAAAAAAAGTCATGCTCAATCTGCCATTGAATTTGTGCCCTAAATCAAGCTTGGGTATCTTTATGAAACAGACTTACGATCAGGATTGATCTCAGGCACGATTTGCTGAGTTACGCTCAATAAATCGAGCGTAAGTTCAATCTTAACTCTTTATGAAACAGGCCCTAGATGTTACAAGGGCTTTTTACACTTGTAAATTTTTGCTTAGCCCCGGACTATCGGTGGGGCTAAGGGGGGGGCCTTAGCCCCACCGATAGTACGGGACTATCCTTAGCCCACTTTCTGTTTACACTCGTTTTTGCCAAAGTGGGCTAGCCCCACCGATAGTACGGTACTATCTGGCCCTGCAAAATAGCAGGGGTTAGCACCGCAATTGCGGTGCTAGCACCGCAATTGCGGTGCCAAGCAAGTGAGTGTAAACAGAACGAAAAAATAATCCTGGGCTAAGCGACGGAGACGAAGTGCGACCCTCACTGACCAATCAGAAACGAGGTAATCAAGTGCTGCCGGTGCGTGCGTGTACGTTTACAGTACACAGCGTAATTATGAATATTCATGTGGTTTGGAAAGTCCGGGGCTAAGAAAGACGAGTGTAAAAAGGTCAGTTTTCTCCTTAGCCCCGGACAAGAGATAGTACGGGACTAATTGGCGAGTGTAAAAAGCTGAAAAAATTGGTACGGGACTAACGATAGTCCTGGGTCAGAGAAAGTCCGGGGTTAAGAAACACAAGTGTAAAAAGCCCTTAGATGCCCAATGTAATATGATCGCGCTAGTGACAGGGGAGGTGTATTCAATTCTCACATTACCATCGGCATCTCGTATACCTTACGACGTGTACGATGTCAATTTCAATTTAAAGGAGACCTCCTGATGATTTTCAGACTTTTACATATGAACAACTGTAAATTAGTTACACAGAACACAGAGTTTCAGAATTTGTAGTGATTGGGATGAGAAATAGGAGTGTTTTTAAAACTTTTAACAAATCATAATGAACGAGGATGATGACATGCAGCCTCACTACAAGAATGCATGAGTAGGGGATCAAGGAAGCAGAACAAAAGAAGAAAGCATGCATTAATTCTACACAGGTGGGCATGTGGTATGATAATGAATTACATTGCTACATTTCTGAAATATGTGAAGCTCTACGTCATCATCTTTGTTCAGTGTAATTTGTTTTAGGTTTTTCAGAGTATTGATTTCTCTGCTCAAGGACCACAATAAATTCCACAAACATGGAGCTGTTGATTTATGTACTAGAGGATGTGATGTGTAATTATGAAAAACGTCTGGAATGCCCCTTTAAGACATTAGTGTGGAGTGTTAACCCACCCTAGTTTGATAGAAGTCAGAAGAATAATCACGACTGGGTACACTGTACTAACGTATCATGACGTATACCATGGACCTAATATACGTACACATGGACTGTTCACGGCAGTCTTTCTTTGATGTAATGATCGTCACCGACACCTGATTATGTGTATCTTAATGAGTACATTCAGGTGTAACGATTGTGTGATCATGTATCGTCACTAACAAAAGGATCGTTTCCCTCATTTCGGTCTTGTTTTGCTGGTGTGCCTATTTCAGACGGAAATGTCTTTGAATAAATACAGTTGATGAGGAGCAGCAAACCTGAGATCATGACAAATTTTGTGCCAAAAGATGGGTAATTGCTGATTCGCACATTTTTGCACACGCATAAGACCTTGCCTAATGGCAAGATATATCTGTTCTCTACCATTACCGTCCCTTTTTGCTCTGGAATAAGCTGGAGAAAAGTGAAATATTGAGATCATAAATGACAATCGTTCTGCCAAAATGTTAGCTTTCTTTTAAAAACTACCTGCTTCTCCCAAGAGAAATTGCTTGAGGTATGATTTCCTAACATACACCACAACTGTACATTCACTTTACTTGATTTTTGTGAGTTATTTTCTTATGCGCATATAGTTTTAGATTTCTCGAATCTCCGTCTTGTCCTTCTCCCGGCTTGCTGGCGGTGACGATCATAGGATAAAAGCAGTGAAGCATGCTAAAAATGTCTTTGTGGCATTTTTGAGATGTACGGGTGCATGAATTAATTAACGATACGATGAATGTCCATGTGTATTTAGGTCCATGCGTATACCAATACTCTAATACGAAATGCCCCCGGGGAGGGGCCTCTAAACCGTGTGTCGTAGGAGGTTACACCATATGGAGATACCTCCATGGTTATACACCTTGTACAGTGTACACGAAACCAAACTGGCAGCACAAGGGAGCAGCAGCACAATATGAATTGCGCCCCCTGTATGTCGACACTGTTCCCGCAAAACAAACGGGGGGGGGGGGGGGGGGGGGATAGGAATATTATAAGAACATTGTCTAGATTAACGGGTACACGCCAGATTAACGAGTACACGCCACTTGACTGATGAGTACATTTCAATAGCGCCCTCAACGAGTAAAATACAAATACACGTAGTGGATAAAATAAAACTGTATGAAGGTTGCAATGTGACGAGCAAATTAAGACGCCAAACCAATTTCAAAACATGTAATATTTACCATAATGTGGGTACAGTATTATGACTAAAACGCTTGTAATATTCCAATTATGGTTCTTTTGATTTCATGAGACACAATAACATTACCATGCTTGTTGCAGCTTTTACTGACGTTCAAAGATTATTGTACTTTGGTCCCCGATATTCATATTCAATCCGATTCCTTTTTCTTACTTGACTTTTGCTTCCTGCTTAGTAAGAAGTGAAAATTCTGACCGGCTCATAATGGAATTCCCCCCCCCCCACCTAAAAAACATAATGATAATAACTTATATTATTCGAACTAAACATCATATTTCTGATAAATAAACTGCATTGTACACTGAACAAATGCACAGTATCAACGAGTTACAAAAACATTCACAAATGAAATAATCGATGCATTGACCATCAGCTGAATCAGTGTGCTCAGCGCTGTTGTCTCTCGAGGGTCTAGATGTAGTTACGCCATTAAAGAATATTACAGACAGGGAAATAGAATAATAGAATAATAAAATAATAGAATGACAAAAAATACAATAAACGGTAGCTGAAATTCTAATTATATGTTTCAGTGTGGAAAAGTACAATTTCCTTTTTTTTTCGGGGGGGGGGGGGAGTTCAAACGGCTACAACAGCAGCGTGATACTTCCTAATGTCATGTATTCCCACTTCAGATACACTATTTAAGTCAGAGTTATCTTGAATACGCAATTTGTTCTAATGAGAATGTTGTGCGAACTGACCACAACGATAGACACCTGATAATCTAGATCGATCGCAATTACTTCCGAATTTATGAGGTGCTCCATATTTGTTGTCATTGGTCAGTCACGTCACGTGTGAGTGAGAGGAAGGGAAAACTGAATGACGTCAGATCTTCGTGTATGAGCTCTATTCTTGCTTTGCATTGCGAGTTCCAGGGTTGGTCTGTTCACGTTGCAGGATTTTTTTTTTTTAATTCTATGACTCAGGGAATTGAGCCCTGCCTTCCTGCATATCTAATGATAAAACCTGAAGGTGAATTCTCACCCTGAAGTAACGATGCCACTTTTGGGAAGGATCTTTAGGTGTTCGCCTATAGCCAACTCCAAACTCAAAGACGCGGCGAACTTTTATAGAGCTATAAGTGGCAGTGGGTCGGATACGATCATGGTGGCGACTGGACAAGGGAGGGGTGTAGCATGCCAAAATCATTCGTATGTATGAAAGCTTATGAAATCTGATCCTTGTGGATTGTTGTTATAGAAATGTCATATTGAAATGAGACACAGATTTTATAATTCACGAAAGATTGAAACGAGTAGTAGTTGGGCCTATCTTAGTTAGCTCTTGTTTGGACAAAACTTACAGGTTCAAATCCAATGCGTTTCTTTTTGTGTCATAGCGAAGACATAGGATGTACCTCACATAACCCATCAGGGAGGATTTGGGCCTTGGAGCATTGCTTCCTAGTAACTTGACCTGATTTCTGACCTCGACCATTAGGATCCCAGCCCTTCTTCCGATTTCGTATTCATGGGATGACCGCGATAAGACCGCCTTTTGGCAAGGTAGTAATTCCCTCATTGCCAGGTCTTTCGGAGGAGACTTAGCCCTCGGTCCTGTAGAAGAGTCATACCCCGTTATTGCAAGCGCGTGAGGAACCCACTTCACTTTTCTCGTAATGAGTAAGGGAAAATTCCGTTAAAGTGCGACGTCAAACACACAAAAATTGACTGAGACGTTCGGATGATACGATGCCTACAATGGATCACAGTAACTTAATTGACTATTCATTGTCCTGGTAGACCATGAGTTTGCCAAATAATAGATAATACAATATACACAAATGATGCAGAGGACCGAGCGGATCTGTAAGAATTGGATGCGCGATCGAGTTTAACTTTGTAATTGTTCGTTTGATAAAATGGGCCCGTAAAAGGCGTAAATACATGAAATTCACCTTTTTGCCCCATCTTGCATCCGGCACATCCATAACGTACAAGGCTTATTGAGCCATGCGTTCGGATTTTACCGGACGTACGGCCATGCGTTTTTATTCTACCGGACACATGGCTCAGTGTGGACAGGGAGCTCACCTCCCTGGTGTGGATCAGTAAAAATCAATACACGATGATTGACCAATCAGATTGCAGAGATTCTAAAGCTCATTGCCAATTATTAGTAATAACTTTGAACTTTTTTTTTTTTTATAAGTGCCCCTGAAAAAAACACACAGTATACACGGAATAAAATTGAGTCCCTTAGAAGATCATGATGTACAGTATATTCATCTTAGTATATCAAGCGCAAGGTAGTGGTATATAATGTGGAAATAAATTCAACCTGCCTCGTCCCGCATAAGTATACATGAAAAATCACTGACTGAATCTCGATGAAGCAAGCATTTTCTGTGGTTTACATGCTTTAGTCTTTCAAGCGGGATATATGACAATGATGTATATATTATATACATATATATATATATATTTATACAACACCTCAGAATGATGTCGAATTGTGATTGGCCAAGAACATGTCACATGACATTCAATAGAAAATACCTATCAAACTCATTGAGAGTGACAGCCATGCAATAGGCCCCTGGCATTGGCCTATTGCACGGCTCGAAGGTACTATAGCACGGCTTCGCAGGGGGCTACTATTGCACGGCCGCTCACTGTAGAGTTCTGTGGCTCACACTAGCAAAGCGCCATGCAAGCAAACTACGTGCTGGCCGGCTGCTGGTCTCACAGACCAGGCGCGGCGGAGTACTGCAACGTTAACACGTGTACGCGCAGCTAGCTACCTTACCTAGCTAGTTTTAGTTGCATGTATTGCGGCCTTACCTACTGCTGTGTTTTTACATTTGACTCTGATCTGCTACGTGGACCACAGTGATCCCAAAATCAAGACTTCATTTCAAGTTGAGAAACCGTAATTTGATTATTTTTCTGTGTTTTTATGCAAAATCATTTTCGGAAATAGACAAAGTGTAGACCTACTACTAACATTACATCTACCGACATCTCAGATCGGCCTAACACTGTCAGGCCTAACTCGATCTAACGTTAGTGTAGAATGGGTATAGCTAGACCCTGCAGAGTTTGTGATTCCTGTGAGTGTGACTGTGTGGTCGAATCATGACGAGTGTTTGAAAGCAGCAAACAGGGTGGTTTACAATTCTCGGCCTAATTGTTACATTTATTTTTGGGCCTTCATGAGTTGGCGGTCACTCCCCTAATTTAGTACTGTGATTTTGGACAAGGTGTTGTATAAAACGAATAATTTATGATTTTGTTCGTGCATTGGGGCACGTAATATCGCACTCGGCGCGAGATTCGCCACTGGTCTATTCAACGCGGCGCTACGCGCCTTGTTGAATAGACCAGTGGCTTATCTCGCGCCTCGTGCGATATTCGTGCCCTGATGCACTCACAACTCATAAATTATTCGTATATTATATATATATATATATATATATATATATATATATATATATATATATATATATATGTATATATGTATATATATATATATATATTTTTTTTTTTTTTTTTTGATACGATCATTCAGACTCGGGCTATCCGCAGCAGTGTGTTGGCAGAAAAGAGAAGAGTTCATTATGCAATAATACAATTGGTGAAGTATAGTTAGCATTACTCAACGGATGTAAAATCTAATCCACCATGTCATAAGATCAAATTTCAAATTCTAAATCTTTTGTTCCAATATGCGCTCGCCAATTACTGTTTTTACTATGTTATGGCACGATGTAATTCTTTAAAAGTACTCTTAAACTAATCCAAGAATTGCATCCATATTAACAAGAAAGTTTTAGTGAATGATTTAGATTATAAAAGCGGTAGGATATTAGGTGCTTTGGCATTACAGAATGATTCTTGAGCAAGATCAGAATAAAGGAGCAGCGAACTCAGTCACGTGAGCAATGTTTCTATTGTATAAGGCTGCGTTTACACAGAGCTCGCTAACGGCAATGGTCCGGGTTTTTTTTTTTTGTGGTATTTTTTTGTTTTGTTTTGTTTTGTTTTTTGTTTTTGCTATGGTGCGCCAAAAGGAACCAGGTCTGGTTCTGTTGCAATATCACTTTGCCGTAATAATAATGTTTTGTTACAAAATTAATCTTCAACTTAGTGATTTTCTTGCTCTTGAATTTGACAAAAGAATATTCACATTTTGGATGATTTTGGACCGACTTGCTGATTTTTTTATTTATTTATTTATTTTTTTTTTTTTAACAGAACCAGACATTGTTCTTTTGGGAGCACCACATTATAATAAATAGCAAAAAACCCGGACCGTTGCCGTTACCGTGCTCGGTGTAAACGGGTCTTAGCTGGGAGACACTTGCACAAAGTCAAGCATATAAACAGAGAGGAAATGAGAGGAAGAGAAAGAAAGGGAGAGAAAAGAGAGGGGGTCGGAAAGATAGAAAGGGAGCGAGAGAGAGAGAGAGAAAGAAAAGAGAGGGGTGATGGATGGAGATTGCCAGGGAACAGAGGAGCAAGCATTAGTATCAGACATGTTCAAAACGTATTAGAGCAAAGTAATGAAAGAATTTGTCCACTGTATATAAGAGTTCAATGTTCTGTATTTAAGTTTTACACGAAATATCGCCACCGAGTCACGTGTTGTGGAGTACGATATTGTGAAAAAAAGTTTGGTAAGGTTTAGCTGTTTCATAGAAACTCTTATTACTGTCATCAAAATGCAGCATGAATCAACCAGATTTTTTTTTTTTTATTCAAGGAACTCTTTTAGAGATGAAAGGCGTAGAGCAGTTTATGCAGTTTTGAGCCGTGCAAATCGTTGTATTCGTGCAGCTCATTTCTCTGGTATTGTTCAGATGGCCAGCGGTGCGTACATTATGCATGGCTTTGTTCTTTCTCTGCAATTTTACGACGATCGTGAGCTCCCAGGGTGTGGCAGCAGCGACTTACTTTAACATGATGCTCGTTGGATTTATCGATGGTGCTTATGGCATCAACAACGGAAGCCCATGGATGCTTTCTCACCTGGTATTTCACTATAACATAGAATGCTCATTAAGCATGGTGCATTGCCATGAATGCTGTATATGCAAGTACAATGTTATGCTTTTTTGTAAGCATGTATGCATTTTGCTCAAAGATAGGAGTATTTTTCATTGTATCGATAATTTTGATACATTTTAACGTTTATATAATTCCAGTACCTTTCACTCCCTTGTTAGTTGATATAGAATCACAATAAATTCGTTTCGACCTAAATTTGATTCTCGTGTGCATAAGCTTTGCCAGCATAATGCTGCTTCTCTACTCGCTCTCGGAGATTTCAAATTACGGAACGACGAACGATGAGCAGGCGGTGTTCGACCAGGTGACCGAGACATTCGGCTACACATTTTGGACCTCTCGGCGCCATGGCTGTAAAGATAGGACTTGACGAAGGGGGTATAATATACTGAGCTGACAATTTACACAACAATTTAGCAAGTTTACCATCCCAATGAGACACGATCGATCAACATAGGAATACGATTGCAATCATGTAAGGCAAATTTGTTCCAAATTAACTATAAATTGCCCTTGAAAAAGTTTTCTTTACCGGATTTTTTCATTATGAAATGTTCTGAGCGAATACGGTCGATTGATAATTATGATGCATGACGAACGCGCCTGTCAATTTGACACAAATTGATAATGAAGTAATCAAGTCCTCTAATGAATTATTTCTGAGGTATGTAGATTTGAATGACAACAAAAACATCGTTACGATGGATATTTCAGTATACATGTATTAAAACATAATCATTAAACATTATAGAAAGCGATACTAAAAAAAACCTATTAATAATATAGTTTTAGGGGCTGATTGACCAATCACAATTCACTATTGAGGTGCTCGTAGTAGGCTATACGTCATTAACTCTAGTGGCCCGCGCGAAAATGGCGTGCTACATACTGATAGCGGCAGATCGCCGAGTGATGACATAGAAGTTCATCCAAAATTTTTGCGGATGTACAGAACTTTGTAAAATTTAGTCTTTTGTGGATGGATAAATAACACCAGAATCTATTATTTTCTGTAAACGAAAGATATGTTTGGACTGCTATTGCCCTTTAAATCATGGATTTCATTTGTGAATTCGGGCCACGTACAATATGTATATATACGTACAATGATTTATTGTTACTGCAGCGTTCAAGGTAACAAAGTGGCGGCGCACATTACTTGTGTTCTCGTGTATCTAGATAAGACTGTGTGAAAAGATCTCTAATGCATGGACGGAGAATTGGGAGCTGCCATTACTGATCATTTAACTCTCTCGATATATGTAAAACACAAAGGCGTTTTATTGCACTTTCCCCGTTGGGATCGGATGTTACGATACGATACGTTTGCCGACCTCTCCGTCTACAAAGGCGTCGACCTCTTCAAGCCGTTCCCTAAGCTCCTCGATCACAACACCGACATCGAGCCCAACGAGAGCGTCACAAAGTGTCTCGCCACCCAATCAAAGACGTACTTGTAGTTTCTCACGCCTTATCCACAAGTCTTCCACGTCACCCAACTTCGCCTGCCTGCCAAGGAGTATAAATAAACTGAATGCAGTATAATGAAGTGCAGTGCTTCTCAACCAGTGGGCCGCAGGCATGCAGTGTCTTCCTACAATGAAAAAAAAAAAAGAAAAAGAGATCTGTAGTCAATCTAAACATGTTACCGGGCCTCTAATAATAATAATGATAATAACTGCTTGTTTGTTTGTTTGTTCATTTCCATCTGAGAAGATGGCTGGATAGCCCATATTCAGCTAAACTGGTCTTCCATCAGTCCATGGGGTCCAGTTGGATGTGAGGTGGGACCACTTCACCGGGTTAAACACCCTGCTCTTTGCGATGAATGAATGAAGCGGGATCTTTTACGTGCATGAGTTGTTACTCTCTCATACACGGGACCTCCATTTTATGTCCTATCCGAGGAACAGGGTGTTTTGCTTCTTGATAGAGGGGACGGTATGCTTACACACAACATTGCTCAGTCCAGACTCGGGTTTGAACCCGGGCCCTTAAGGCCCGGTTACACCGCCCGAAGCGTACCGAGCGTACCTTGAACGGTAGGGAGAAGGGGCCGAATTTCGACACCGCTCGTCACCGCGCACAAAATGGGGAAAAAATCGAAAACACGGGCGTTGCCTTAGCGGTGCACCGCTGAAGCCGGCGTTGCTTTAGCGTTGGTTTAACGGTAGCGAGCGGTAGCGAGCGTTGGTTTAACGGTAGAGAGCGGTAGCGAGCGTTGGTTTAGCGGTGGCGCGAGCGTCGATAGAGCGGCGTTCTGCGGATGGGGGCGTTGGCTCGGCGGGGGTTTAAAGTTGGTTTAGCGGCATATCGCTTTTGAATACGGAGCTGAATGTATCGCTTTGATAGAAGTTCTAGTAGATTTTTGATAGAAGTCGATAGTTGAAGTTCATCATGCCACGTGGACAAAAGAAGAGGAAGGCTGGAGAAGGAAAGGCAGCAGCCTCCAAGAAGATTCTGCTGCTGGACTAGTGCACCAATCATAGCAAGTCTCTCAGCATCCATGGTAGCACAGTTTTACTGTAACTTTGAGCAAATTCGATATAAATGAGGTCTGCACTCAACGGCAGTTCGATTCCAAATAGGCTCCTGGTCCATTTCTCCTCGTATTTATAGCCAAATTCTGGTCCCGCTCCGACACCTCCATACCAACGCCAAACCGAAGTTCATCACCGCAATGGATCGCTGCTTCAACGCCCGACACCGTTCCAGCAATCCCATGTCCGCTCGTGAAACGCTTACAACCGCTCCACTAAAGTTTGTGCAACGTTTAATCACCGCCCGGGCAAAGCTGGCGAAGCACCGGTGGTCCAGCGTTCAAGATTTCTGCGTTGGCCTAGCGGACGCAAGCGTCCACGAACTTGCGTCTAGCGGTGCCAAACTTTGACTGGGCATTGTTGGAGCGATGGTGAACTTTGCCGGAGCGAAAAATTGTCCGCTCCTCACCGCTCGCAATATTTTGTGCAGCTCAAAACTTTCGGAGCGGTAGGAGGAACCATCAGCGGTGGCCGAGAGTGTACGGCGTTGCCTTAACGGAGGCCAACTTCTGTTAAACGGTAGTGAACGGTTACGAGCGGTGATGAATTTTTTTCACCGCTCCAAGAACGCTCCAGCAAAGTTCTGGCGGTGTGACCGGGCCTTTAGGATCGTGAGGCAGACGCGCTACCGACTGAGCCAACTCACCGCCCAAAAATGATAATGATGATGATATAGTAATGATTATAATAATAATAATAATAATAATAATAATAATAATAATAATAATAATAATAATAATGATAATAATAATAATGATGAAAATAATAATAATAATAATAATAATAATAATAATAATAATAATAATGATAATAATAATAATAATACAGTCGAATCCCGTTATAACGATTTCACTCAAATGGAATTCCCCTGTAATGATAATAATAACAATAATGATAATAATAACCTATGGGAGCCAAAGTGATCCTCGGGTTAAAAAGCGTGAGAAGCGTGGATGTAAAGTGAATTCTTAGGTATACAAATAAATTGAATATTAAATGAGTAATGAAATATCATTGACTGAGCATTGACCAAGTGAATTCAAAATCATGTCTTTCTTTTCACGTTGCGTGCAAGTGAATGTGTATCTGTTTCTGCTTTGCCTCCTTTTGACGTTTTCGAATTATCAAAATAATCAAACGAGAAAAACATGGCATTACAATGATAATTATAACGATAGTAATAAAGATTAATAGCATCAATCTTCTTTACTATCATTATAATTATCATTGTAATGTCATGTCATTGTGCATTCAGAATTGATCGTCGTTATAATAAATTCTGAATGCACAATGGAATAGTATTTGTCAGATTCGTTGAAGTCCGTTGAAATAATGAAATCAATGCCATGAGGATACTTGAGAGATGATTGGCGATTTCATGCCATTTTATTTTATTTTATTTTATTTCATTTTATTTCATTCATATATTTCGTTTCCAACAAAGTATGAATACAGCATGATATTTGCTAATACACCGTTATACAAAGTCAAAGATACTCGTTTATCATGATAAGGGAAAATAAAGTGTAATGAAATACCATCATATGATGTGAAGTATATGACATGAAAGAAAATTTGTGGTAAATGGAGGGGAATGCTGAAAAGCTTGGCTTGTGATTTGCAGTACCTTTATCAAAGATCCTACTTGTAGTATCTTTGCCCTCATAAACAGTATTTAATTACAAATGTACTTAAAGGTCTTGTTTACCTTTGGGAACAGTGATTTAAAAAATGTTCAAGATATCACATTTGATGAATATGTGTAGGTCTGTTGTATCACAAAACATCCTAACATAAAATTTTCACAATAAAGCCTAAAATATAAGGAGATATCAGCATTTTTTCTCATTAAACCATATAGACGGTTTAGTCTGGCAACATTTTTATTATAACTATTGTTCACATTTTGTCTATTTAAGAATGCTTAACATTGATTATACAGATTCAAATTTTTACAGTGGTTGTTTCTATCCCAAACTCACATTTTTGAACTATTTTAAAGCACGAATACTGGGTTTTTGTTTCATCTGCAAATGGTAAATTATGCCTTTAACTAACGAAACTGAGGCAATCAAAATACGACCAAAATGTTTTAAACTGTCTGTTTTTATAATTGAATCTTGACGGGGTTGAGGACTTGGTCATACAATTCTGTTCTTTCCCTGTCAAAATGTTATTATAGGTTATCATTATATTCCACCTGAAACCTTCTTTGTTTTCAGCCATAGTGCAATCTTCTCAAATGTGTTGGGCCATGATTCAAATTGCATTTATTTATTTTTTTTTTTGGTATCATTCTGAAAAACGTTTTGGGCCGTGATTTGGATTGCGATGTTTGGGGAGTATCATTCTCTATACTCAAAGTCCTTTCTCCAACCCAAACTCCCACCTCTCTCTCTCTCTCTCTTGTCTTTCTGCAAAATTATGAATTAACCAGGGTTCTTTTGTATGTGGGGAGAGGGGAGGATAACTTTGAAATATCGTTTGACCATGGACCTACAACAAACGGTTTGATCCAGTTGATACACTTAAAGGCACTGTGTTTTTGTGCTCCGCTCTCGGATCTTATTTGATACGCGCAGGTGGTTTGGCTTGTTCTGGGTGTTTATTACGGGTTGTGTAGGTGTTTGTGTGTGTGTGCGTGTTTTTTTTTTTTCATAAGTACATGAAACAAACAACATTGTGGCCCCAATCATTCCTTGCGACAGACACGGACGCGTTTGCCCACGCGAAATGTGATAGTCTTTCCTGCGGTCATTCTCTCAATAAAAAATGGAAAAGAAAAAGAAAACACCAGATATGCACGATATGTCTATGATGCATTCTCTTGAACAATCTTGTATTTGCATCTTCGTCGCACAGATGAATTCCCAAGATTCGGGGTTGTATAATACACCGTTCGTTTAAGATGTGAAACACGGCACACCATCTCAGCTTCTGATTGAAATGAGAAAAAAGACATTGCTTTCATGCTGGTGACCTTATTGACTGCAGAGTATCTCTTAAAAAATAAAATAAAAAGCAAAATGCCCTGGGAGAATTAATTCTAAATCCGTGGCTCACAAGCGAGGCCTCTAAGTCGGCCGTCATTCACAAATCACCTTGGGAAATGTCCAATATATATGGATGGAAATGTAGAGTCTACATTCTATTGCATATCGCATATTGCAGATGCCTCTAGGGCCCAAGTTGAAAACTCTTTGTCTTGATTTCAAAGGTGAGCGAAATATGAGGAAGAGTTATATTGCAGGAATGGGGATAGGTATTTTTTCAACATCATCATCATTAATTTTCAACATCATCATCATTAATTTTCAACCAACAGGTTTGTTCAGCCACGCCGGTACTTTTTTGTTTGACTTTCCATAATCTAACAGCAAGTAATCGGGACATCATGAATTTCTAATGAGTTTGTCTTACCGAGTTTTTTTTTTTTGTTTGTTTGTTTCCATCCCTCAAGGGCTTACTGTTCACCTAAGCATTTTGTATAAAATATTTTAACAGGGACCTGTGAAGCTTATCCATACAACAATTAATCAATTTAAGAGCATTAATAAACAACAAATATATGCAGTATACGCAGTAAGGTTCTTGAACTGGTTTCATATATTTTTTTTTTTTTTTTTGGTAGCCTGTCCTCCTACAGTTTCGTCACCGTATTAAAATGTGCTTACTAATACTTTTTAGACATTTATTTCGAAGAAAATGAAACAACGACATATTGTCATTGCTCCTATTTCATGATGAAAAAAAATATATATATATACATATATATAAGATGAAAAAGTAAAGTGGTAATGCATTTTGACATTCCAACAGTGCTATTTATTCAGACCAAATTTTCGACGATACATTCGTCTTCCTCAGGGTCTATTTTTTCCTCTACTTTTTCATCTTTTCTACATTGGTACCAACAAGCGGACTACACGTATCATTATGTAATATATATATATATATATATATATATATATTCATCATGAAATAACACCAATGACTATATGTCGTTGTTTCCATTTTCTTCGAAATAAACGAAATAAATATCAAATTGATATATATATATATATATATATATATATATATATATATATATATATATATATATATACATGGACATATATAATTTGATATGGAACAGTATGGAGTTTAAAAAAACTAGCGAGAATGTCTCTTCAGCATGCGGAAACGATGACGATTTTGCGTCACGATGAACCCTTTGCTGTATATTGTATTCAGACCGCATCCGCGAAGCCTTCCTGCAGCTAGGTATTATTCTGCGTTGTCTTATTTTCTAACCGTTCAGATGAAGTTCCCACTGCTCTACAAGCGCGATAAGCTTAGAGCCTGGGGGCTGCAGCATCGAATTACAACAAATACGCCACGGGTGCACGTGAAGAATAGAGAAGAGAAAGGGGTCATACAAAGAAAAACATCACACAGGGGCGAGTTGTTCGATGATCATTTTCTGCGACTGCCTACGGTTTTCCGCTACGAGGATTAAGCAAGTAAACTTTGCAAACTATCCTGCTCTTTTTTGTAATGTCAATGTGTTGGGAATGAGAGCAGGGAGCGGGGGAGGGGGGGGGTCGGAGATGGGAGGGGGGAGAAAAGGGTTATGGAGAGTGATATAAAGAGGAAATATGGCATTCATTGTGTAATAAATGAAGCTCTCGATACTCTGTAGATTTTCGTGTGTTTATCTTCCAGCTGATATAATTTTCACCAAAAAATGAAAAAATTGTTTGGACGCTATTCATTCTTCTTCGTGGTCAAACGCTTTCTCTTCGCTTTTATAGGAAAGTAACTTAGAAAAACCTGCAATACACGCCATTATATAGGTTATCATAACTATAGAGTTTGAAAGCCTCTGATACGTAAAAAGGGGAAAATGGCATAGGAGATACAGGGGGGATGGCCTGAGAGAACATGCGCGCTGAGAAACGTCTTGCGAAGTAATAATGTATCAATAGTTGAGCTTCTATATAGGGCATATAAGATCATAACAAATCAATGTTCCCTTTGCGCATTACAATTATTGTCCATTTTACACGCACACTAACACAACAACATTAAGTATGTAGACAGATCACATTCAGAGTGACGATAGAAAATTACACTTTGAAAATAAAATTGACATAAGCTGTATATCATGAATTAATATAACTTAGAAAAAGAGGTAAATCCTGCAGTTTCGAATATAAACGTCTTAAAATCCAGATATTTACTTTGTTTGATAGAATCGAGGGATCAAAAGAAACGATTAGATCATTCACATTGGACTGACAGAAATAAATTTACTGGGGGAAGCGAAGGGATTTTCTAAGCTACATTTCCAGCTAAATCTCAAATTTTGATCTGATAGGCTTTCTACCTGTGTCGCCAGAACCATCTCATCTCTTTAGAACGGACGCGACTTCAATCCACTGGAACAGATGTTTCACAGGTGTTGCTGAAATTCAAGTTGGATCACTGTAAGTCTGATGATAACAAAAGAGTCATACAAGTATACAATCCCCTGTGGATTAAAAAGAATAGCTTGTTTTGATTTTTTTTTTTTGGTAGCATTGCTTTGTAGTATCTTAGCCCTTTTCTTGCTTCGAATGCTGATTGACAAAAAAACAAAACAAAACAAAACAAAACCTAACCTGACCTAAAGCATTGTACATATTATACTGTCCAAACTTCGTGGAACAGGAAAAGGTTAAAGGGATGGTGTAGTCTTGGTTGAGATGATGATTCAGCTTTTAATATTTTGCGAGATACTGATAAACCACTTCGTGAAATGTTAAAGAGCATACAAGTCTATGCAGGAGGAATTTAAGGTTCATTTGATGAAAATCAGTTTTGAAATGGCTGAAATATCCAAAAGCAAAAGTAAATCAAAGCAACCCTAACACAGGGTGGATCTCACCTATAATCAGGATTGCTTTGTTTTGTATATCTCAGCCATTCCAAAACCAATTTTCATCAAATTAATTTTGAGGTTTATTCCTCTTAGAATCATATGCTCCTTGGTATGCTGTACGAAGTTTCTCATTTTTCTCACAAAAAAGGAAACCTGAAGCCCTATCTCATCGGAAACTTTGCTATCCCTTTAAACTGCCCAAATGTTGATGTATATTATAAAGACCTTATTGCTGTGAAAAATCTGCAGAAAAAGCGCACATTCGATACTGGCGTTATTTCATTAGATAATCATAGATTGAAACACATTCAGTTTTCAAAGTAAAAATAGAAATTTTGATTATAATTTTGGCTACAACTGGTATGATCTCTTGACTGTCAAAATTGATAAAGTAAATGGTTGATCACAGTGCAATTAAGCTACCTGACTTTGTGATCTAAAGACGCAGACGCTCTTTGATAAAAAGTTTTCTCGTATAGACGTTTTCAGTTATGTGAACTCAGCCCTTATAACATGAACTCTAAGTGTACGGTTTTTTATTTTGGGCTTTGGCTTCTTCTTTTCTTTCTTTCTTTTTTTTTGGGGGGGGGGAGCAGGCTGAATCAGTTTTTGTATACACAAATTCTTCAGAAAATGAACACAAGCAAGATTTTCAAAAAGTTGACTTCCAAAATAGTAACAGATATAAGTATTCTGGAAAATCATTTAACACGGTAATAATAAATAATTGATTTTACGTATAGGGGGCCTTCGCCTAACTCTGTCGAATTATGAATATCTGACAAAGGAAACTACGTAAACTAGCAATAAGTTCTTCCTTGCGGATAAACAATAAAGAGCAAACAAACCAGCAAATAAGGTACTGATGTACAGACCTTTTTCAAGTTTTTGTAAAATATCATAACTCAAAGATGTGAGATTTACATGAAAAATGAATTCATGTAAAAAAAAACAACAACAACACGCGTCTGTAGACTTATATCGGTCAGCAGCCCGCAACCGACTCCCGCTGAAATTAAAAGAGTTCATGTCATATGTGTGCTTGCGGGTGTGTGTGTGTGTGTGTGTGTATGATTTTTTTGTACAAAAAAGGAAGACTTATTTTTGGTGGGAAGGCTAGGGTTGATTGGGCTTGAACGATTTCATTCTTGACTTGTGCAAAATATTCTTTTTTTTCATGTACCATATTTTATGATTTCTTATAAATGGAATATTAGCATTTATACAATCCAACAAATTCAGAGGGAATATGATTGCATATATGTCAATATTTTCTCGTTAGTATTCGACTATAGTTGCGTTAATTATAATTTTTTGATGTCGTCGATGTTGGAGAGAGAGATTATTGCAATATATATTGAAAATGAATTTGTTTTTGTTTGTGAATTATATTTGTATTGCTTTTTTTTAATATCCAGATTGGGTTAATTCGTGAATGATTTGAAAGAAATCATTGAAGAGCAAGGAAAAACAGGAAAAGTGTTCATACATGTCTGGTAATCTGTATGATGACATGATTTGATAAGCCTTTCCTCTAAATCCTGCAGAACAATACATTAAGCGAAGGCAATTAACTTCTCAATTGGCTTCAGACAAAAAGGCACAATAAACAGGCAGCCATTGTTACGCATGAAAAGTCTGGCAAGTCCACTGATCTCTATGAAAATTTCCATAGGGAAAAGTAGGTGAGTTCCTCGAGAGGCTGTTCATGGCGTTGACAATACATTTGGATAATGACATTGATACGCGGAGTTAGGTTACAGAAATGTAATTGTTCTGAGTTAATATGCGATGCAGTGTTTGACATGCTTGCACTAAATTTACTGGAAAAATGCTTATTTTGGGCTTTTTCGAAATATAAGAAGTGTAACAGATAAATATGTATCTGGCGTTAGAAGCTAAAGGAGGAAAGTCATTTTTGCTGAACACGCATTCGAGGGGAGGAAAGGGGGAGGGGCGGTTTTGCATCCTAAGAACTGAAGTTCAACGATCTGGTACACACTTCGGGAGAAATATTTGAGAAATTTTCAGTAAGAAATTTAAGACGATATGTCAGTTATATTCAATTACTTTATTTCTTCACGTTGTAATAATTTCAAGATATAGTTGATATAGTGATTGCATAGTGATTTTCCATTCATACTGATCAACTTACTTATGTAATAGCAGCTACCGAGTGGGGGAAGGGGATGCCCCTCCCGCAATTCTCGTAAAGGAGCTTTTACATATTTACTATTGAAATCTAAATTTATGACGCATACATATACACATAAAAAGCTTTAATTTCTCAAATTTTCTCCACATGATCATCAGTAGAGTGTCTGAGGTTTCAAAACCCTAGCGCAGGAGGGCAGTGTGCAATGCTCTTATTTGCAGACCAAGATCGTTAGAAACTTTCAGGGGAATTAATTTCACAACAGAGCAGTCGTAAAATAGACGCTTACTAACGCCGATGACCGGGCATAGCAACACGCGTGGATGGGAGGATGGTGGATTCCGCTCACATGCGTTAGATTTCGGGAGGTCAGTTGACACACTAGCTCCTTGCTTGACAACAACTCCACATGGCAAGGCGGGGTGCAAGAAAAGGCAGACGACACGATACGTCACGGCAGATATCGCTTGATCGAGAATCGTGTGCGCACATCGATTACGCACTCATTGCACTGTATACTGACAAGGATGAGCTAGCGGGCCTGCTCGTCGAGTTTCACCGCAAGTTGTGAGAGAACTCGAAAATTTCTTTCACCGAGTGACATTCGTGCATTAACGTCACTTGGCTCGTATGCTGGAAAGGAGAGCGCGCTCATCATTACCTTGAATCAGGTTCATCGCAGCGGTGCAGCTATAATTTCAGTAAAATGACCGAAAACGCAAGCCACATTCCCATCATCTTGACAAGTTATTTCTCGCCCGAACTCCCGGCGACGTCTATATCTGCTGCCGATGTGGATGCCGGTAGCAGCAGCACCACGCTGTTTCATCTCGGTCCGTCACTCAACTCGCCCCAAAATGGTACCAATTATGATACCGTAACTGCAGGACTAGTAAGTTCTGGAACCACACAGGGTAATTCTGAGGAGTTCTGCGTGTTAGGGGTCTCATTTTGGTCCCAAGTCGTGCTTACAGTGATATATTCTCTCACGATTGCCTTTTCGGTAACTGGCAATGCTATGGTCATTTTGATTCTTGGGTTCACTGCCCGACTCCGCACGGACCTGAACAATTTCTTGATTAACCTTGCTGCTGCAGACCTTCTCGCGGCAATTTTCTGCATGCCGTTCACCTTCGTCTACATAATGAAAGAGAACTGGATATTTGGAAGTGCAACCTGCCCGATTGTTTTATTTCTTCAGCAGGCAAGTTTCACATGCGTGTGTGTGTGTGTGTGTGTGTGTGTGTGTGTATGAAAATGTGCGTGTGTTCTTCGAATAAAGTCACAAATGTTATTACCTAGTGATATCGATTGTTCTGATATTTATTTGCTGTTTCTAGATAATATTCAGTTGCAAGAATGCTGATGACAAGGTTTTATTTTTTCTAATACATTGATAACTTACTACACAGATTGAAAAACAAACAAACAAAAAACCCAAGCACACAAACAACGAAATGTTCAAAGCTCGATCAGAAATTGGTGTACAAAAATGTCAACAAAATTGTTTGCGTTTCCAAACGCTTCACTTCCCCACTTAGTTGACTGGTTCAAGAGTTAAGAGAAGTAGGCATTTCATTCCTTTTTTCCCTCTAGGCTAAACGTGGTTATGTTGTATTGATTGTTGTGTATTATTATTTTTTCTTTACAATCAAACAATGTCACAGTATTTTTTTTTTGAAATAGAATTACATTGACCGGATTGGGCAGAAATATAGCTCTATAGAATGAACACGCTTCTTGATATTTTGAAGGCTAGAGTGTTGTCTGCATAATAGGTGTTGCCTCATTAACATTTGCGATGTGTAAAGGAATGTTAGTTGTTACAAAATAGGGAGTGTACTGATCTTTGGGATTTGTTGGGGGGGGGGGGAGGGCTCTCTATGAGGATCCAGTTGCATCTTTCGCAAAAGTTGGGGACGGGACTCTTTTTCTCTAATTCGAGTATGCTGAATCAAAAAAAAAAATAAAAATCCTGTTTTCGAGCCACAATAATTGATCTTGACCATCTAATTGGCACAAATGAAGTTGCTATCGAATCACCAGAAATTGGCAGTTCTTGAGACATTTTCAAGTAAATCTGTAGAATCCAGCTGAAAATTCATAGTCATTGATTTAAATGCTTGAGACATAAAATGGAATTAACTGTGTGATGAATGAACATTCCTGAGGTTGTTATAGAGTACCGAAGTGTTGATGTCACAGTCTTTTGTTATAGCTTGGATTGGAACCAGGTGCAAACATGGTGACAAACAATAGTTTTCACAGCCTTGGGCAGGTGAGGTTGTTTAGAGCCAGTTTCCATGGCGATGAATGGCTATGAAATCATACTTCGGTACTCTGTAGTTCATGTCGTTCATTAATATGCAAATTAGTGCCAATTTTATTTTGGATAAAAAGAATATCTAGTAATTGGCTTAAAGAGCTTCACGTGATTAAAGGTATTTTCGGCTATGTCAGAATGGTGGCATGTTTGACACTCGATGAAGTACCACTGTATTTGCAAAATGACGTCACTTCTATGGCGACATTTTGCAAATAGATTGCTACACTGTGTTGTCTGAAGATTTGCTATACTGTATTTGCAAAATGATGTCACAAAGCAATTCTTAAATGCGCGCAGCTTTCTACCGTCACTCTGTGAAATGTATTTGTTTGGGGTTTTTTTTACAAAACAATTGTGACTTCACAACATCGCATCCACCACCCAACGTCTCGCCTCGCACTTTCCCCATTACATTCCCCCTTCTTTTGTTTAGATTTTAGACTCAAAATATAGAACAATATGCTTTGCGTAATTTCGAGTTTCTTGTTAAAACAATAGGCTTCGGTGCCTTTACACAAACCATTCCCTTTGGGGCTGCGCCCCTCAGGAAATAGTTCTTTTGGAGTCACCTCTGACCAAAGTTTTAACCAGAAACTCTCAATGTAAAGTATATTTGTATAATATGCAGAAAAATAACACCCATGCAGCACTGGAAGCCTAGTTCCAACATTTCCCTCATTTTCTGTCTTTCTTTATTTACTTATTAATTCATTTGTTTATTTTGTCCACGACAGGCAAATTTCAGCGCACAATTGCTTTCAGGGTAAGAAGAAATCACTTATCTTTTCCGTAAAAAGAATATTTGAAGATACTAGGCATTACAAAAAAAAACAAACAAACAAACAAACAAACCAAAAAACATTCCCACTTTTAATCCTTAATAGTTCGAAAACTATTATCAGGTAACACTGTTATTGATATGAGTAACAGCTGAATAGTGTACAATCTAGGTGAAGGTGATTTGAATATGAAAGCATAAATCAGTCTCATGAAATCTATGATTAATGCTAAAAGTTAGGTTCCAGATTTTGGTCAGATTTAACCTCCCCTCTGTCTGTACAAAACTTGAACTTTACACAGAAACCAACGATGCGTATGTGAGTGTGTTCTTACAATGACCCTGAACAATTGACATGAATACCACCTGTTCAGAGCTCGCTGACCAGGCTTCTCGTCTCTTGCTTCAAGGCACGTGAATGCTTTATCAGTAATTCATGATGGATTGCCCTTGGCACAGCTAGTCTAAATTCATGGCAAAGGGTGAAATGCATGCACATGAAGAAAGCGATCACATGTTTCCATGTGCTTGCATATACTACATTTCAGGATGAATAAAGACTAGCTGTGATCATGTGGTGATAGTTGAATTCCTCATGCATAAATGATAAGGAGTCAAACCTTTGCTATTGTCCAAGACCATTGTGTGGGTGTCAACGAAACACTCCCATACACACCAATTAACTCGAGTGCAAAGTTAAAGTTTTGTACAGAGGGTTAAAAAGAGAGCAAAATCGGAGTCCTAACTTAAAAATTAACGTATACATAATGAAACTGAGGAGCTGTACATACCATCCCTTAACATTGTACGGTACCTGTCCTCACCCCACACCCTCCCTTTCTACACCCCTCTAGCCTCACGCTTATCTGCATTTCGACATTACTATTTCAGCATAATATGATTCTAGTCTCAAGGTAAGTAAAGTTTATTTCGTCAAAGAGTGAGCTTAAACCCCTTAACATCCATGCACACACACGTTCATACACACCACACAGTTACACTTATTGAAAACTAGAAAATTGTTCTTCTTTGTAAGCCCCCCCCCCCCCCTTATGGCCGCCATAAGTTACAGTGCTCTGAAGTCGGATTCATCTGTATGAACCAACACCTAACACCAAAGTAAACAAACCGACGAGCATCAACATTGAGCAGTATAGATCTCAATTCTAATGGTTCATTTATCGAACTTAGGTCTACGGCACAATATTCGGTTCTGCTTGTCGAATTATCCTATTTCATTTCAAGATTAACAAACATTCTCTTTTCCATTGTCGGAAAAAAAAACTTTTGGAAGACAGCAGATTGGGAATAACGAACATTCGGAACAAAGAACCTGTGGATTAATGCAACAGATATTCAAACAGACAGACAGGCACACACACACACACACACACATACACAAACCCTCATGATCATCAACCAAGATTAGAATGTGATATCATTTGAAAGTGATTGGTTCTATCACATTAAATCAATTAAGGACGTGGAACTAGCAGGTTGTTACAAAAATACCATCAAGTAAAGCAGATTACTGACTTGAATATGGGTGGCTTTAAAAGGCAAGTCCGATTTTCATATCATTTTTACATCATGGAGTACATGAATCGACAGCTCCATGTTCAGATTTGTGGAATTAATTGTGGTCCTTGAGCGAAGAAACCAGTACTCTCAAAACCCCGAAGCAAATTACACTAAACGTTGATGACGACATAACAGCTTCACCAAAAGATTGCATGAATGGGGGCTCACAATAAAAATGTAGAAATTATGCATGCTTTCTTCTTTTATTCTGCATCCTTGAGCCCCACTCATGCAATGCTGCTATGTCATCACCCTTGGTCATTGTGACTTGTTATACATTTTGGAATCATTATATTTTGTATTCCTTATCCCAATCATTATAAATTCTGAAGTTCTGTACCCAGTAAACCAAATTTATATTTGTTCAAATGTAAAGGTCTCAAAATCACCCGGAGTTCTCCTTTGAAGATTAGTGGAATGAAAGCGACCGATAAGCACATTTCTTGAATTTCCGTATGGAGATGTTTTTAAGCTATAGGCCAATATCAAAGTGTCCGATCATAAAGGGAGTTTTGTTAACACAGAGAGACTTTCCGCTGCTGGAAAGAATACAGTGTCCCACAGTGTGAAACACAATGTGAAACACAGTGTGAACATATTGGGAATCATCAACTCACAGTGTGAAACAGAAAATTACAATATATGTGAACACTGTGAAAAAAAAAACCCACACACACCAGTGTGAAATCATCTTCACACTGGTACATTCGAGCGTTTTTAAATAGCCGACTATGTGAACACAGTGTGAAACACAACCCTTCTGGAAAGAACACAGTGTCCCACAGAGTGAAACCAGGGAGGTGTTACAGAGATGGAGTGACAACTCTTCGTAATTCATGCAAACACATGTTTGGGTTCAAGGCGGTACAATGGGATGTCTAGCATTCCATTACGCTTTGAAGTCATGCTCGGCACCGCTCTAGTTGCAAGACGAAGTTCGGAGACGAAGAACGCATTTCACCTTTCGTTGAATTACAAGCTTTATTTCACCGCAAAATTTTGAATGAAATACTCGAATTGATTTAGAATAGTTTAGGAAAGAATTCAAAATCATTAACATGTCTTTCTAGTTTATTCTTGATTCGCAAATCGAAAGGAAATGAAAATTAGGCCCTCTTAAAAACCTAATTTTTTACTATAATGCGCACATTTCCGCATGTTAATTTTCTATCTGTTAATAAGGAGATATTTTGATCTTTCAAATAAAGTACTCCGTTCAAGCGTGTTCCAGCGTGTTTTTAATCTATTTGCTGTTAAAATTGTGAGTTTTACACTGCATTTTGATTCGCTGCTCCAATTCAAGGTACACAAATTCATTGTTGCCATCACATTGAAAGAGAGAGCGAATTGCAGTAGGAGCAAATATTTCTAGATGTGAGAGCGCTAGTCCCGATTATTGATGCCCTTTTTTGTCAAAGCACATGGTTAACACCTGTAGTTGAACGCATAACTTCTCGGCGGTGCCGCGCATGACTTCAAAGGAGAGCTTTAGTTGCCTCTCCTTCTCTAGCACCTCCCTGGTGAAACCAATGTGAAAGACAATGTGAACACATTGTGAATCATCACTCACAGTGTGAAACAAAACATTACTTTGTAAACTTCCTGTAAAAACAACGCCACAGTGTGAAATCATCTTCACACTGTGAAATTCGAGTGTTTTTCACATATTACGACTGCATGTTTAATTCACTTTGACTGTTAAGTACTATTTCATGTACAGATTTTAGAACAGTTGATGGTGTGTGTGGTAGAAGACCTGCGGGTCATGGTAATTAAGTTTACGTTTTTGCCCCTGGCAACCCTGTTTTCTTTGTCACGATCTTGTCTGTTTTTCAATTTGTGCTTCGTCGCTGTGTTATAACAATAATGCTGAATCAAATTTGTTTTGTATTAGTCTATGTACACATGTCTGAAAGGCCGAATAAATAATCATAATGATAAAAATAACGTGAACATATTGTGAATACACTGAGGGACACTGCGTTCTTTCCTTCAGCAGGGTTAACAAGCGTACAACTTCAAAAATCTTCAGTATAAGAATGTGGGGTGTATAAACAACAGCAGCAACTGAATCTTTATGATGGCGTTCCACAAAGACGTTATTGTACTGTATTCAAATGCATAAAACACATAAAGCGCAACACCTCCACCTGTTTTGTATAGTATGTTGAAATTTTATCATACCAAATCATTCCATAATTAGAGCCGTAGATTCTATAAGTCCTCTCAGGGAAAAGAATTATTTTTTAGAAGGCTAAGGTATATGTTTGTTGATGCTTATTGTTTGTTTATTTGTTCGTTGTATACTAAAAATTAAAGGAGACCTCCGGGTGATTTTCAGATTTTTACATTTGAGCAACGATTAATTACTATACTGAGTACAGAGTCTCAGAATTTATAGTGACTGGGATGAGGAATAAGAATGTATTCAAAATTTATAACAAATTGCAATGAACAAGGATAATGACATGGCAGCCTCGCCATAAGCATGCATGAGTTGGGGCTCAAGGAAACAACAAAAGAAGAAGGTATGCATACATTCTAAACAGGTGAACTTGTCAATCAAGCGGTATTGTATTGTAATGATATTACACTGCTACATTTCTGAAATAGGTGAGGCTCCTATGTCATCACATCAACACTGTTCAGTGTAATTTGTTTAAGAATTTTCAGAGTATTGGTTTCTCTGCTAAAGACCACAATAAATTCCACAAATCTATACATGGAACCGTCGATTTATGTACTAGATGATGTGAAATTATGAAAATAGTCTGGAATGCCCTTTTAACATGTTCCTTAAAGTGAGATTATTTTTTTTTTTTGTCATAAAAGGCCAGTAAAAAATATACGGCGGGTAGCCTATTTTCAGTAGTGACAATGTTGTCACTTCTAGTCTTCCATGAGACCCTTTTTTTTTTTTAAAGAGTAATTTCATACATAGTATACAGAGACTGATAATATAAAATACAGCACAATCAAGTCATTATAGAACTGAAACAATAAAACTAACGGGAGTATGTGATTATAGATATGTGTTAAATTGTTCATAAATTTTGAGCATGTCATGGTAAGGCGTAACAAAAAAAAAATCATGTGGAAGGGATTTCGGTTCTGTTCAGATTAAACTTAATAGCGGAAAAGAGGAAAGTTATCGTAAATCATCAGATGTCTTATTTTAACCTGCTGCAGCTTTGTATGAGAATGATCTACAGTATTACATTAATTTGTTTTAGGCTGAGGTACAGCCGTAGATCGTTTTGATTACGGATAGAGTAGGGCGATGCTTATGCTTACGTTTAACATACTTTGTAAGAGAACAGATGTGCTTCAGCAGATTTCAGCAATACATCGTTCAAGGTCCCCTGTTGATGGCATCATTTACGTGTTGACTCCTGCTGGGGTGAATATGCGAGCAAATTATATGTATATTTTATATGATTATGTTATTAAACATTTACAATTATCCCAGATTTTTTGTTCATGTCATTTCTCACTCTTCTGCGCCCTTCTAAAGCTCCGTCCCTAAAAAAAAAAAAAAAAAAAAAAAAAAAAAAAAAAAAAAAAAAAAAAAATTAAAAAAAATAAAAAACCACTGACAAACAGAAACTTTTTTGCTGTTATGATGTCATCAATGGTGAAGTCAGCTGAAATACGCGTCATCGTGCCTAATGTAATGCAACTACCTGAAAAAAAAAACAAACAACGCACAATCTGACAACAGCAACACAGGTCTCTAGGTCCATGATAGAACTAAACACCTCAGACGGTACGATAGTATGATGATAATATGCTATTTGCAAGATGTTTCCGGATAGAGAGTAAAGCAGCAAAAGGTGTTGGATTTAGTGAAACCTGTCTTGCTATTTTGAGCTTCTTAACTTCGTATATGCATATTGTGTACATCTCTGAATGCAAAAAAAAAAAAAAAAAAGGTACCTGTACATATCGCTACCACATTAACATGAGAATGGCAGATGCACGAGATTTGTATGAGCATACGACACATATAAATGTGAATGGATGCACATGACTTATCAAAAGAACAGATTTATGATAACTGAATTCATAAACATAACATGAATTCTTGATATGGGTTCATACTGATTGCAGTACTGTATATGATAATGAACACCAATGTGATTTGCAATTTGGATCTATCTTCTATAAAATGGCAAACTGAATAATCATCATAAGGTATTGTGAAATTATTCATTTTTCTTTACTATACCTCTTACTATTGATGACATCATAATAGAAAGGCAAGAAGGAAAACACTGATTCGTATTTTGATCAAACATTTCCTCAATTTGTCATCTGAAGACCTATTCACATGACCAGACGTCATCATAGACACAGAGCCAAAATTGGATATTATGGGGCCTTTAGAGCATAAGTTATCCATCTGTATTTTGGTTATAGAATCAAAATCTAAATTCATAAGGAATTGATATTCTCACCAGATGCTCATTGGAAGCTGTCGAGACACTTTCAGTTTTTTATTCTTTTTAAAAGATCTGTTTCAACAAAGTGACAAAATTAAGGCGGTTTTTTTTTTCAAGGGAAACACAAAGACTAAATTATTATTATAATTTTTTTTTTTTGCTCACGATTTTACAGAAAAGGGAGAGTTTCGAGAAAAGATTATTATTCTATGAAGGAATCTCGCGAGAAGCTGGAGCAGTGTGGGACAAACGTACAATTTGAATCATTATCGGATTCATCCTCGGTTTCTGTTTTTCCCGCGTCTGGTAGGTGGGTGATAGTTTATTTCATATTGAGACAAATAACTTTCGAAGACGTGTCATGATTTACCTTTATTTTTACTGTAATTATGTAAGTTTAGTGTCTGCCTGACCATGAAGTGGACTGCTATGGCGATACTTTGCCACTATGCAGAAATTACTTAAAAGACTGATATTACACTTCGGTCAAGGCACATGATACAAATTTGAGTTGCGGGTCTATTAATTTCTGTTCTCGCAAAAAAAGAAAAAAAATCCACTTATATTGTGACATCGCAAAAAATTTTAATAATTTTCGTGTATAGAGTGTGGTAAGCTAAATTAAGCAAAATCTCAGGATTATGTTGATTTTGTAGCGATTTTTTTTTTTTTTTTGGGGGGGGGGATTTTCCTTAAATGTTAATTGAGTGTTTCAGAATTTCTGAAATCGGCGAATCCATGTATACGTTTCCCTTTAAGGGCGATAATTTGTATATTGTCCGTCAACATGAACATGGCTTGAGTAAATTGTCCTGCATTTCTTACAGTCGTTCAGCAGCCAGCCTTAGGGGGGAAAAAATTAGTTATAGGAGAATTGAATCTTCGGCAAAATAATTCATACAAATAGGCAAAAATTTTCTATATAATACGAGATATGAATTTTTCTTTTGGCTGTTGCTTGTTCTCCTCAACTTTCAACTTTTACATTCGAATTCCACGTGTATTCATTTTTCCTTTGAAAATCACCCTTCACAGACTATAATGAAGGGGTTCTTTCCCCCTACATATCCTTTTTTTCGTCAATTGTTTTCTTTTTTGTTTTATTTCGATATCCTTCGTTGCTGTACATTCGGCTAAAATGTTGCAATTAGCAAAATTTATATTTGTCATGGAGTATGCGTGAGTCATTCTACTTGAATGCTCAGAGACACATTTACATATATATATATATATATATATATATATATATATATATATAATGCTTGTATACCCACTACATAATACCTCCTGCAGAGGAGTACACTTAAATCATTCTGCTTGAATGTTCATGAATTGTAAACCTCCATCTGCCCCATTATACGTTTAGGTCATGTAACATGAATTATTTCATAAAATAGCATGGCCTTGATATGTCACCGTCTTGGCTGTGAAAAGTAGGTTCAAAGGTCAAAAATAGCATACTCTGTTTATAGTTCAAATATACCAATCATAAGATTTCTACTCAATAATACACACCCCAAAAAAGAATGAAATCTTTACATAAAAATCCCCTACTTTCCATTCACATAACACATACAGAAATCTTTCCTTATCATTAATCAATCATTCTGATCTTTAAGCCCTCAACATTTCTTCTCTTATCCTGGGTTGGTGTTGGGTTTTAAGTCCCTTAACCCAACATCAACCGGCCTTGACGCACACACATACATACAAACATTCCTTACGTAATCACACGATCGCACAAGTTAGCAGGTGTTTAGCCACTGATTACATGAAAGTAAATCATGCCTGTGTTCAGTATATCTTTTTTTCTATTTCTGAATGCAATTCACTTCAGTACAGACGCAGCATTGCATCATAAATGAATGTGGTATAGTCACGTTTTAACCTCGCATGTCTCCTACATATTGACCTCCATGTACATCTTGACTAGATTTTAATTTTGTTATCGACAGCGAATACCAAATGAAACATTTATATCATTGCAGAGGATACCAAATGAATTGGAAAGTGGACTTCGAAGGGGATCAAGCTAGACCAGTAAACCCCAGACCTACTTATCTTAGCATTAAACTTACGTAAAAAACAACTGGTGGGAGGAACATTAGGTGATGACATCATGACCTAATTTGCATATGTATAGCAGCCATCGATAGCAAAATAGTCCGAAAACATGTGGAGTATATTAAAATTTTATGAATTTTGTACTCCGTGCCAGTGGAGTATCTAGGGGGGGGGGGGGCAAGGGGGGGCACGTGCCCCGGGCGCCACTCCTTGGGGGCGCCAAAAAAAAACGGGAAAAAAAAACGAAGAAGAAGAAGAAAAAAAGGGAAAAAAAAAACGAAGAAGAAGAAGAAAAAGAAAATGAGAGGAAGAAGAAAAAAAAAAAAAACTCGCCCGGAAGGGGGGGAGGGAGAATGGTGGGGGGGGGGGGCAGAAAATCAAATCAAACAAGATAAAAACAAAACATGATGATGACGCGGACAAAATGACAATGTTTATTGTGTTCACACAAAAATTCCATGTTCTGTGAGCTGAAATACAAACATTTTTGGCTCGCTCGCTGCGCTCGCTCGCCGAAATTTATACAAAAAAGAAGGTAAGAACAAAACGTGATGATGACAAAATGACAATGTCTATTGTACTCACACATGTCATTTTATATTTAGCAGGCAAAATGTTTCACGGAGCAGCGGCTGAAATTTCTTTCGTTCTGAAGCGATCGCCATTTGGATCAAAAGAAGGCGCCAACGGTTTCGAACATACGAGGGGGCGCAAAAAACCCGAATCAAACAAGATAACAACAAAACGTAATGATGACGCGGAAATATACAAATTTCGGCTCACTCGCTCGTACTAATTTAGAGTATTTTTTCAAGTCCTCAGTTTGTTGGTATAAATCGTTATCTATAAGGCCGTCACTATATCTTGATTAGAATTGTATTTAATTGAAATTTAATAAGCAAAAAATGACAAGAGTTTCATGATTTGTAAGCTGAAATACAAAAATTTTCGGCTCGCTCGCTCGCCAAAATTTGTACAAAAAGAGAGAAGAAGATAAGAGCCAGACGTGACGATGACGCGGACAAAATGATAATATTTAGTAGGAAAAATGTTACACGGAACAGCGACTGCAATTTCATTCGTTCTGAAGCGATCACCGATTGGATCAAAAGAGGACGCCAACGGGGGGGGGGGGGGGGACGCAAAAAAAATAAAAAAGATAAGAAAAAAACGTAATGATGACGCAGAAATATACAAATTTCGGCTCACTCGCTCGTACTGATTTAGAGTATTTTTTCAAGTCCTCAGTTTGTTGGTATAAATCGTTATCTATAAGGTCGTCACTATAATTGTGAGATTTAATAAGCAAAAAATGACAAGAATTCCATGTTTTGTAAGCTGAAATACAAATATTTTCGGCTCGCTCGCTGCGCTCGCTCCCCAAAATTTATATAAAAAAGATAAGAACAATACGTGATGATGACGAGGACATATACAAATTTCAGCTCACTAATTTAGAGTATATTTTAAAGTCCTCAGTTTTTTGGTATAAATCGTTATCTATAAGGCCGTCACTATATCTTGATTAGAATTGTAAGATTTGGTCAGCAAAAAATGACTAGAATTCCATGTTTTGTAAGCTGAAATACAAAAATTTTCGGCTCGCTCGCTGCGCTCGCTCGCCAAAATCTATCAAAGTTCATTACATTTAAATCACCCTCAAAAGATCCCTTTTAAGTGCTTGAAAAAGCATCATGTGGACTTTGTTTAAAGTCCCTACCGGGATGGTGTTGGGGTTGAACACTTTTTCAGAAATTAGGGGCGCAATTTTCGTGCTTGCCCCGGGCGCCGTTTTCCCTAGATACGCCACTGCTCCGTGCCCAGTCTTGTCATCAACATCGAGATTCGGGTGTTAGATCTTAGTCGGATAAGTCAATATGGCCGTGACGTTGATTTTCGCTTCAAAGCCTTGACCAATAAAATTTTATGACTCCAATTCTTCCCCCACCCCTAAAATGGGAAAGCAAGGGTGTAGCACTCGCCTTTCGGCGCAATTCAAACAATTAATTATCAGCCAATATATTCGACATTTGCTCTCACTTCTACACGGCAGCAGCATGTTTGCCGAAATCCTACGATGGATGGCAAGAGCGGCGTAATTGAAGGCAGTTACTGGGAAACGCGCAGTATCGCATAAAGCATAATAATGGCCAGTCTTCAGCCGGTGGTCGGTGTTCAAGGCAGAGCATTTGCCATGATTGCAGTGAGAATGAGCACCATTTCTTAAATCTTGACGCTTTTTAAGGAGAACTCGCTATCTTCCCATGCACTTCTATACGGAGATCTGAAATTACGTGTTACGATATGACATGACTATGAGCATGTTTAACATTCAGTTTTTTACCTTCTTTAAATCAGAAAACTTCCTTTCAACATTCACACATCGCCATTTACTCAATCGTCTTCTCTTGCTGATTCCAGCTCGGATGAATCTGGGAACGAATGGTGTAACATTACAGTAACATGTTAATACCCAGGTCCCTGGTGACATACAATTCTACAGCTTGGATTCCATGTAGCCACAGCACTTTAATAGGCTTAAACATCTTGTTAGTTGACGCTGTGGGTATTGTAACCTGACGTCACATTTACGTCAAATGCTGAATAAAGTGCCCTGAGGGGAAAAAAGAGGGGGAATGCTCTTGGAAGACGATGCACTGTGATACCCATACTCTCTGTACCAGCTACCAAGTGCAGTTTGTAGAAATTTGCGGAAGCTGGACATGTGTAACAGTGTTCATTATTAATGTTATCATCCGCACCATAGCAATTAAAATCACCATCATCTTTGGTCATCATCAGACATCATCATTATCAGCAGGCATCAATTGTCATCGACATCAAGATAAAAAAGAGCCACTTTGCTCTAAAAACTGTGAATAAAAAACCTATAAAGACAATCATGCACTCACCAACCAGTTACACAGACATCACTCAATTTGACAAACACAGAGAGACACGTGGATGTTCATAAACATTCATTTCCTTTTTGATGTGATTCCTTACTTGGCTCGAAACGAATTAGATTGCCACAACTCACATCACTTTATATTTGCCATTTGCTTCAACAAAAGAAATTTCAGTTTCCTCCCCTAAACATCGACAATGTAAGAAAGCTGGTTCTTATATGATTATTCAACCTGAATTTACATAATCTGTTGAACTCAGGAGGGCTAAATGTGTAACCTCAATGTTTGATCTCACATGAACTGATTACCTGATAGTGGTTAGTGCGTGATCTTACTAATAATTCTTCCTTCACATCAGTTTTTGATACACGGTATACGCTGAATTTCTATTGTGACCAATGGCTCCTAAGAGCAGTAGTGTGGCTCATTACTTTAAAACTTGTCAACATCGAAATATTTTTTCAGTGCCAATTTCTACCGAAGCAACCCTTTGACTATTTTTTTTTTTTTTTGGGGGGGGGGGGGGGGGGGCAAATGGTGCACAAGTCATCGGAAGTTTCCCAATTGACTCACCAAACCCCATCATTGTCAAATCTATGAGAAGGCTTAAAGAAGGGAGTTGGAAAACGTATATTGCTTCTACAAAAGAAAGCTATACGTATATGTACCAATTCGGGTCATCGCGACCATTCAGATCCTTTGTTCGTAGAATTAAAAACACTAGAGGTAAAAGATATTACACTCTAAAAACGCAAATGTTGAATCAACATTTAAAAGGGCCGAGGAGTGACAGCATTTTTGAAGTGTTGCATCCAACTTTTAAGATAACAATAACATTTTAAATGTTGAATCTAGCAGGAAAACCAACACTTTGAAAATGTTGTCACTCCTCGGCCCTTTTATATGCTAATTCAACATTTGTGTTTTTAGAGTGTAGTTTTTTGCAAAATTCACTTTTTATGTTTCGGTTTGTATAACGGTCAGTTACCATCTTCTTTCTTCTCATTATTTCAGTTAAACAAGGATATACATTCTTATCCCACAAGGCAATCTGATAAATTTCATCTACAAAATCCTAAAACGGTGATGGCTCTGAAATCTATCAGACACACTGGGTCTGATATTTGGAACTCTCTTCCTTCAGAAATTCGAACTTTAAAGTCTATGTATTCTTTCAAGAAAGCTGTAAAGACAATGCTGCCCTCTGGATATCAGTGATCTTATAATGTCATTGCAATTGTATTGTATATGAAATTTCCTCGTTGAATTATCGCCGTTCAGAATTTATTGCGTAATGTTATATAACCGACCATGACATGTAATTACTGTTCACCTGTACCTCGGTGAGAAAATACTTTGCCATGCTTTACTATTCAGTGATCCAGGTGATCTAACTTTGTGTATTAGCGAAAGCAGACAGACCTCTCCTCTCTCCTTTCTCCTATCCTATCTCTACGCAAGTCATCCCTCCCCCTAGTTTCCTATATGTTATGTGTTATGTATACGAGGGCTGCATGCAAATCAAGCAATGCTTAAGCTGCAGCCCTTCTGCGTTATTCATTGCATCACTGATATGTTCTTTTGTACATTGTAAAGGCAATGAAGAAACTGTATTGCTGTACATTCTAAAGGTAATGAAGAAACTTACCTTGTTAGCAATTAATGTTTATGTATATCCATTTATATGTATGGTACCATCTTTGTATATGATATATGTGTATGTATCTGCATGAGCAATGACATAATGCAGGAACCAATAAAATCAAATAAAAAATCAAATCAAATCAAAACAAAGTATGGAAAAAACAACAACAGACAAATGAATTAATGCACAACAATGAAGCAACCAAACAAATAGACAGGAAAGGTTATGTCCATGATGTCTTAATTTCTTGAAAGATTCCATCTCCTGTTTATTTTGCTCTCAATCATGTTCTGTTTTTAACTTCATCGTCCACCAATGAAACAAAAACACACAGATCTTGATATTCCTCTCTCTCTGCACTCACATACGTTACTACACACGCGCGCACAAAAATATAAAGACGTTTCATTAATTCTTGACCACTGGTAGAATATGAAACTGTCATTATACTTGTATATTTGTCTGTGCATGATTATTATTTTTTTTTTACTATTACTATGATCTTAGCTCTTGACAAATCTCACCATTAACAAAACTTCAGTCATATCGCACCGATTTTTGTTGTTGTTGTTGCTATAATTTGTCTTTTTTTTTTTTGGGTTACTTCCTTGTACAACGGGTATCTGAGAATGCAGCGTACAATGTATTTTCAATTCTACATGCCTAAATTTTATGGCACCATACTTCCTGATCAGTGCCAGAGGCAGTTTCATTTTCTTTTATGCAATGAATATGCTCCGGTCCCAGACTATCCACAAATCAATTTCTTAACTAGGTAAAAAGCACATATACCCGCAAAGTTTGCGGTACGAAATTGATTACAGCGAAATGAGAGAAACCTGCTAGGAAAAAAAAACAGTAACACAAGCGAACAGGCTAAAGCAAAAAGACAAAAACAGCAAGCCTCTTCGAGGACAGGTTTCAGAAAAACGTATCCTGATTCGTAAGGGATGCATAATCAGCAGATGGTGATGTGGAGTATGTGAACAGTGATGTAATTGACCGTTTCGTCACGATTTTTGCAGCGGGTCTCTGAGACCTTGATAATTCAGTGGTCACTCATGTCAGATTGTACATTTACAAGACATTGGTATCATGAAAACTGCATGTTTATAATAAGACAGTCAACAAATACCGTAGAACAGTAATGATGTGTCCCGGATTTGTGAATACTGTATATCCTCTTTGTGATTGACCGGAATGTTTACATGTAAAGTGAATGGCGAAACCCGGAAGAAGGGTGATATACCCACTAATATTGCCTGCTGACCTTGACGACCGTTCAAAATACCAACTACAACTGCCCCGCAAAACTACCTCATACAGGTAATAATAAATAATAGAACACATGGCTGCTGGAATGTGATACATGTATATCCAACTATGGGCCAATTTCCCTCAGTCACGGTTGGAAGAGCAACAGAGAGAGAAAAAAAAAATAAAGAAGGCAGCAGATAGAGACAAACACGTCAGAAAATAAATACAAATTGTTGACTGTACATTTCGAACAAAATTTTTCAGTACTTATAAACACCTATCCGCTTTTCTTTCGTCTCGTTCAAGTTTCTGCTTTGAAAACTTTGAAGCTGTATTTGAGTCTTATGACCTGTTCATGATCAGAGGAACTAACAGGTATGTGATTTTAAGATGTACGTTTCACCGCTTTTTGTCCCCTCCCAGAAACATGGATCGATACTTCAGTAAATATCGATTTCGGAGTGAACGAAGTGATTCAAAAGAGTATAAAATGTCTATATCAGAAATGCTTGCTAGTAAACTTTTCTGAGGACATTATCGATGTCGATTCGTATTTCCTGGGTGCCTTCAAATATCAAAACAAGTAGACAGTCAGACGCAAACACAAAATGTATCACTGTGATACTATATTCAAAGAGTTATTGTTGGTCATTGCACATGAACAGAAATCCATATTGAACAATTTGGAAATATAGTTGATAATGAAATCATGTTATGTTATATATATTTTTAACAGTGAAATAAAGAAAGTAGATGATCCTTCCAAAAATTCTTACATTTTTAAACAATTTTTTTTTTAAGAGTAAAGAATCATAACGAACAGAAGAAATTGACTGCGACAGAAAAGGTGGGGGTATAAATACGGCGAATGTTACCTGATGAACAGTCTGCTCCTAATGCCCTACTTCCTATGAGTTGAATTCCTCTTTCATGTTCCACTAAATTGATGATGGGATGTATTCTACATGACAGTTGAATCGAAGAAAATTAATATGTGGTCTAAAGGGCTAAACGTTAAGAAAAAAAATCTAATCTGTTAAAATGGTGCGATCGGAGAGCTGACAGCGTCGTCACATAGATAGATGTGACTAGCTCCTCTGAATGATGCATTAAGTTCGGTCTCGCCTGGGCATCACGAGCGTGCTGGTTTTAAACTCCACAGATTCATCATCTTTATCCAGCGTCGTGAAAGCAGCTGTCACCATCTTGCTCATTGCTCTTTAATATGAATTCAGACACTCTAACTTAGACTCCCTGGTACTTTTTCGAAGGCGAGAGATCTCCTGCCTTGAGCCATTTCCCCAAATTCGCCCGCTTTCCCGCTTGAATTTTAATTCTAAACTTTTCTAACTTCTAACATTGTGTCCCCCGCTTGGACTTTGTCTTTCTCCCGCCAAAATTTAGTTTTGTCATATCGAGTGTGTACGTGTATTACACTGTCGCCTGTACTTGACAATATAAACCTGCATTGCATTGTTTATCATGCAATGTGTCAATATTTTAATCTCTGAAAGTATCTATCATTTCGGTGAAAATCTAGCAGTTGTAGCATCTTCAACCCCCCCCCCCTTTCTCTTCATTTTTAGATTTATGTATTATATACCATCTCCATGTGATGTGCTAATCACGTAGTAATAATGCAGAATTTAGGTTGTATATTGCATGATTCATGTGTTTGTTAATTATACAGTTCTTGTTATGCTAGTATCGAAATACCCATGACGTTTATCAAATCTATTTCCCTTTATATTCACTGCTTTTTGTTTTCCACCAGTAATTGAATGTGGGCACATTCCACCTCCATAGAATTAGTGCACAGTGAAAAGCACACGCGGAACAAGAGCTGACAGATACCACGGTTTAGGCATTCACATTATTCCTAATACATTGTATATACATTTGTTATCTTTTTTTTTTTAAATTCTCAAATATTCCAAGAAAAGTTTGCACTGTATAGATGGGGTATTTCAGTTCTAAACCTGCAAAAGCTCTCTTGTGTGGGAAGGTAAATAAGCCATCCCACAATCCCCACACCCGCTGCTTTGCTGCTGCGCTCAGACATTAGATTTTCAAAGAATCTGATCAGTAAATAAGAAATCATGCGACGCTTATGAATATAGTTGGCTGGATTATTTCCCTTGCGCGTTTCCCCAAAATTGAATATGTCCCCCCCCCCCCCACGAGGGAAATATTATGCATAACATACTCATGTCTCGCAAATGACCCCCATCCCCCATACTCGAATGTACACCATAATAATGGTCATATCTGACGCAAGTATGCCCCGCCCCGACACTGATACGCTGCTTTCGGTCCATGCAGGGTGTCATTACCTCTGTGTGAAAAGCAAAAATCTTTTCTAATAGGGGGCTAAATGAAGTAAATGTTTATTCCGGTGGAGTTCCTAATTGTGTTTTGCACCTGTTGATATTTGAATTTATTACTGAATATGCTACCTTTAGGTCTTACTGTAGGGTTCATCTCTTACGCGTCACAAGAGTCTGTGGTTAAGCACAATTTTAGCCAGCTGCTTTATCACTGAGAGTAGTTAATGCCTTAATCGAGATTTGTCCGACATCCTTTGAATTTCTGACGTCGTTTAGATGCGATGTTGTCGTCCGCGCTATGTATACCCTTTTGTTAATGATGTGTAAATGTGATGTCCTTCTCGAGAGGCCACAATAGGAGATTGTGAAGACAGCAACGTTAACCGGGTCAGCAATGTTTAAAATTCATTGATCATGGCATTCCGCATTCAATTTACCGGGCAGATTATCCCCGTTCGTGAAATTGAAACTCTTTCCGGTATCGAGGGATGCGAGACATGTTAAAACAGCGCGGGGGGGGGGGGGGGGGGGGGGGAGAAAGAGTGTGTCGCTTCATCGCAAGTGTGAATTGCGTGATGAGCATTAATGAACGAGATTCGATGGCGGCCAATCAATATGTGGAAGTACACGCAAAAAAAAATCTTTATTGCGCTATAAAGGTTCTATTATGCAATTCAGCCGCATGTTGACTTACATTTTGGAGTCATAATATCCTGATCATCACTTATGTGACCCAATATATATATATATATATATATATATATATATATATATATGTATATATGTATACACACATATATATATACTCCTAGATGGGTCATTTGGAAGACATTTCCATTTGTTTTATATGCAAATTTATCATTACATGTTCAATGGCAGTTTACGCAATGGAGACACGAAAATTGTCTCCTTAATGACCAGTTGTCTCCCTAATGAAGACACTTCCCCCCAATATGTCTCCCTAAGGTGCCAACTAGGGATATATATATATATGCATATATATATATATATATATATATATATATATATATATATGTATATATATATATCTGAAAATGTATCGTATGTTTCATCATGATATTTCTACTAGTTTTCTTCTGATTACTTGGATCAACATTATTTTCTGCACCAAGATACTGCCCTGCTGCCAGTGACATCATCTGTTAGTCACTGGTAAAGTACTTATATGAAAAAACAAAAGACATTCTAACCTTCCACTATACAAAGCATAACTCGCGCGTCTCCCTGCGATGCTTTTTTGTTTAATAATCTATTAGTAACAGTGAAACATGCAAGTTATATGGTCAGTCTACATAGGGAAAGGTGCATTGAAGTATTATTATGTTAATTGTATCAGTACATTAGCAATGATTGACAGATTATGTCACTGGCAAAATCTTGATTTCGAAAGGTTGTTTTTTTTTTGTATAGGGGTATCGAAATAATCAAACGAATAGAAAATTTGTGATGAAATATAATGGCATTTGTTTTGATATCTATTTGGCCACATAAGTGATGTTTTGGGTATCATGCATGATCCACAAAAGGCAACATGCATTTGCATTGCATTGTTCCTTTAACATTCATGTGGCAGGGACACTACACAGACTCGTTATTATTATATTTTCTATGAACTGAAGCACTTTCACTGCAACTCAAAATATTAGGTATAATACTTTTTCCATAATTTTGAGTAAGTGCCCGTATAAAAGAACGAGATTATGAAAAATCAATGATGCTTCAGGAGTGAAAAAAAAGACTGCAATAATGCATTTTTTTCTTCATCACTCCAGGAATAAAATTGTAAACATGCTGCTTTTCCCGTTCAGTTCCGCATTTTATATCCCAAGAACCGACTATGTCCATTCAAACGTCTGCTTGATATGGAGTAGCGTGGGAATGGTGAAAGTCAACGTCCGAACTTTCTTTCTTCGGATGATGCTGAGCAAGGTTACTCAATCTCCAATTTGAATCATGCCTGATCATGCCATTAAAAAGAGAGCCTTCTCACTTCTCACTTCGTTTCGTTTCTTCCGTTACTGAATGGGTGCTTTTCACCAATGGGAAACATGATGAGTGTACCTTGAAATCGCCGATGCGACACACTGCTTTCCAATCCGACGCTGATTATGAAGGACTCCCTGCAATGGTGACTCGGCGGGCATCCATTCTCGAGATCAATGGCCTTGCACGTATAGTCTGTCTCGTTTTTCCACGTGCGTGGCCGCTTCCTCTTCGAGTTTTCCAAACGCACCGGTTTGCACGAGAGACGCAGACTCTCCAATCAGAAGTAGATATTCAATTTCTGAGTTGGGAGGAGGGTGTCTTGGAGATCTCTGTCTGAGGACACTTCACGAAAATATGCACGTAAAATGGCATTGTCCAAAAATCGGATAAAACATACATAGTATATTAAAATGAAAACGTTGGAGTTCGGAGCAAGCACGTTCATATAGCTCACGCCAAAATATAGCTGACAAAAAATTTCCAATAAAAGAGACGTTCAATACAGAATTAAAAATCATATCAAACTCAACCGAATTTCACGGAAAGTTTTTGTCAGAAACCCTACTATCATTACATACATGATATTCTCAGCGATGCTGATAATCTAAGGTTTTTGTACGTGGGAACAATGCAATGGAACAATTAAAAGTTATGTCTGATAAAAAAAAAGAGTGACAGGTTTAAGCACAAGATTTTAACATCATTCTATGATACAAATCAGATAAGAATAAAGGAATTTATGAAATCGTGACGTCTTGCTTATTTCTTGTAAAGTCAATATGAATATGCAAATGACTGAGCTGATGATGTCATCGCCTCACAACTTGTATAAAAAATAGTTTGTACACAAAAACCGTAAAATTTAATTTGTCTGTGTGTATGTGTTTTCAAACGCTATGATGTCCAAGTCCCCAATCATAAACAGGCCACACTGATCTTTATTTTGAAATGATTCATCCAGCAATATGCGTTATGTTTCACATCTTTAAAGCAGAAAAAAAAAATGATCTGCCCTCGTGCACTATCAAAAGAAAATTGTGAGCTGATGACATCAGCTTACATATTTGCATATTCATATCAACTGTTAGAGAACTGCTTTGCAATAAAGAAAAAGAAATTATAACTTCCCTAATTTTTATCTGATTTTAATTAAATCTCAGCCATTGTGTTCTTGAAAGCTTTCTCCAAGACTAACTTCCGGAATTTCCCTTAAAGCGAGAGAGAAAAGAGAGAAAGGGGGGGGGGGTGCTATATCCATTTCAATATTGTTCCAAACGGTGCTAAATCCAGTTTGCATATTCATATCATCCAATGTTAGAGAACTGCTTTGCAATAAAGAAAAAGAAATTGTAACTTCCCTAATTTTTATCTGATTTTAATCAAATCTCAGCCATTGTGTTCTTGAAAGCTTTCTCCCAGACTAACTTCCGGAATGTTCCTTAAAGCGAGAGAGAAGAGAGAGAAGGGGGGGGGGGGAGTGCTAAATCCATTTCGATTTCGTTCCAAACGAAGCTAAATCCAGTGGGGTCCAATCAGAAAACCAGAGTACATGCTTGACTGCGCTTTGACCCCAGAGTATTACGTATGTCAGGCTTACTCGTTTTCCTAGCTGTGTAGCTTTCCAGATTACTAGTACCTGGTACCTACATGATTGCTTGATGATAAGCTGTGAAATGCTAATTTTTGTGCAATTCTTTGGAGAGATGAAGAAAGCAGGAGGAGAATGTGTAGAGGTAACAAATCATCCATAGAAAAGCAGACAAAGTTAGAGAAACATGTTGCTATAGGTAAAACAACTTTTACATGATATTATGTCGTACATTGTACACCGTAGTTTTGTTCAAAGACATAATGAATCCACAAAATCCCCCAAAATATCAATTATTAAAAAATCAGTGTCGACGTGTAGATTTTTCTAAGCATAAGCATTTGAAATAAAGTTCCATTTTTCCTTACCATTAAAAGTGGATTTAGCACATTTTGGAGAGGAACTTTTCACTGACAGGCAATAATCAGCTATAGAAAAATTAAAACATGATTTGATTTTGTCTATGCTAAGTTATTCTGCAAGTCAAGTTAGGATTACGTCTATGCAAAGTCTGTGAATATTTAGACTCTAGATATTGATGTGTTTACTGAAATGACGTTTAGCAGGAAATAACAATACATTTTGTTTATTTTCTGTTTCTTCAGATCTGGAAATAGTGGAATTTGTGCAATCGATTATTGTCGCGCGTTATGACATTCAGAGATTTACCGTCAACCCCCCCCCCCCCCCTCCGAGAACCACACAGCCACACAGACACAAAGAATCATACAGACATACACACTCAAGCACTCAATATGTGCAAAATTTTAATACACACATCGTATTCAAACAGTCAAAATATGCAAATATTGATAAGGTATCGTATCCAATGGGTACACGATCAGAGCAATAGATTAGCAACTTCATGCATGCAATACCCAGTGAGAAACGCCTTCGTATTCATGCCACGTAAACGAAGATAACTATCGCTACTTACAGTTGATTTACATCTATTCCACAAAATAATGGATTCATGAAATATGTGTTACCTAAGGTTATTACAATCTGAAGTAGAGATCATGGAGTACTTACCATATCAAGTATTCATAAAAGACATGGTCTCCATCCTGAGCAACATGAAAGAGTCAAGTGTGAGATTTAAATCGAGATGTTTGTCAGATATGACAGTCATGATATTGGAAGAGGAATGATTATTTTTCAGAAACAAGCAAACATAGAGAGGAGAATGCGCGTTATCTGATGTAAGGCTTGCTTGTTTAGAGTCTCATCAACGGCAAACACACTCTCGTACATAGACACACATACGCACACACACGCACACATGCACGCAAGCACACCACATGCACAGATACACACATCTTATCAAAAAAGCAAAAATATGCAAATATCAATAAGAAGTTGTGTCCAATATGTGTGTAAAGCAGAGCAAAAGATAAACAGCTTCATGATAACATACCCAATGAGGAACACCATCGTATTTATGGCAAGTAAACGAATTCCCAGTATTTCCTATATATTGATATAATAGCTAATAAAGATAAATATCGCAACGTATATTTTTGATTCACATTTTTCCACAATCTAATAATGGGTGTCTCAGACGTCAGATGAGTGTTACCTAAGTTTATTAGATGAACCTAATTTTTTATTTGATAACAGCGATTACAATACACAACTACCAGAAATTATTCAAGTGTGACAATTAAATCGAGATGTTTGTCAGATATGACAGTCGTGATATTAAAGAGGAATGATTATTACAGAAGAATAAACAACCACAGAAATGAGAATGCGCGTTATCTGATGTAAGGCCTGCTTGTTTAGAGTGTGCTAAAGTTGTCCATCGACCTGTGTCTCATCAACGGCAAACACACTCGTACATACACACAAACACACACGCGCATATACACACACAATCACGTACACCACACGTACAAATACACCCATCTTATTCAAAAAGTAAAGATATGCAAGTATTGATAAGATATTGTTTCCAATATGTGTGTAAGAGGAGCAAAAGATAAACAACTTAATGTCAGTACCAAATGAGGAACCCCATCATATTTATCACAAGTAAACGAATTCTCAGTATTTTCTGGCTGATCAAGATAACTATCTCAACGTATTCATATCTTTTTCACAATCTAATAAGGGATGTCTGAGATGAGTGTTTGCATAAGTTTACTAGATGAACCTATTTTTATTTCATAACTGCGATTACAATACATAACTACCATAAAGTTGTCAAGTGTGACAATTAAATCGAGATGTTTGTCAGATAAGACAGTTATATTGAAAGAGGAATGATCATTACGCAGGAATAAACTCAAAGATGAGACTGCATTTTATCTGATGCGTAAGGTTTGCTTGTCTCGAGTGTGAAGAATTGAAGATCTTTCTATAAAAAAATCGAAGAATTGAGGATCTTTATATACAAAAGATCTTTAAGAAAGGTGTGTCTTGATTTTAGCATTGATCTTCCTGTATCCTTCTTTCCTAAACTTCAACAATGCTTACTATGTATACCTATCTATATGTCTTTACACATCCCATACAACTCCTCCACACACACACACACACACACACACACACACACACACTCTCACACACACACACACATACACACACACACACACACACACACACACACACACACACAGGACGCACACACACACAAACAATCCCACGCATTTTTACCAAGATAATATTTTCCCCTTGGTGTAATCATAATGCGACCATCACACATCGAAATTCGCATAGAGTCATGTCTTCACTCTTAGACTTTATAGAAAAATAAAGTCCATAGATCACAAAGTACTTGAAACTGCATCATTATGGGTTAGAAAAAAACAAGGGGAACACATGTATAGGTCCACCTACTCATAGAGAAATTCATTTTGTTGACAGGCATTGTGAGATGAATTAACTACATTACTAGCACGATATGGTGTTAAAGAAAATCTTGACTTTTGTACCCCCTTAACACCACACAATCATCGTCCCTTGAAGTGCACAAACATAAATGTTGTGTGTTATATGTGCACATGCACTCGTACACACGCACACACACACACTCCCACATAATCAATCAATCAATCTATAGTTTCTTCTCAATTTCCAACACAGTGACTAAACTGCCGAAATGAGGTCTTATTTTGACATCATTCGGGGCTTTGCGTTTTCCCAACTTTCTGTCATTGTTGAGAAAAAAAAAAATCAAGGCTTTCCTGCTATTCGTGATTTCCTGATGACATCTGCAGTAGATGTTGATATATTTAACTGGTCAGAGGACAGGTACGAATATTTTTACAAAGAAAGCAAGAATGATACTACCCAAAATTATCCTTCCATAGAATAGGACACGTAATATTAGATAAGCTGTGAGAAGTAGGTAATGGATAGACAGCGTAATCTGTTGAATATTCAAGCCCCCCCCCCTTTTTTTTTTGCTTAGACATTCGGTTGCCCATAATCTCTCGTGATTTTTATCTGCTTAAGGGCCTATCTCATTGGCGGAGACGTCGCCTCGATTGCCGCGACTTATCAGTCGCGACGACTCGAGAGACAAAACGTACAGAAAAAAAAAGAAGGAAAAGAATTGCGCCCTCACCAAGACGACTCCGGGGCGACGTCGGAGACGTCTCCAGACAAGGTGGCAACCAATATTGTTTCCCAGTCGGATCGCTGCTGGAATAATTCTCGTCATCTTCGTGTTTTTTTTTTTCTAGTTTATACTGCTGCCTCATCAGCACCCACAAACTTCGCTGAAGCTACTGAGGCTCATCCTTCTTCATTTTCATCCTTCTTCTTGCCCTTCCGGTCCCGACTGGCATGGTGGAGGAACAGCACTGCTCTGGAGTTTGAGCTGCACCCTGGCATGAATGATGGTCCATGGGGCCTCTTCCAAGGCAATACAAGAACAGTAGCAGCATTTCTCATTTCTAGCATAATGAAATAGAATTTGACTTACTTCTTTCAGAAACCAGGGTGCAGGATTTTACCTTTAACATATTGTCTGTCAGTGAAAAGTAGATGGAATGTGTAATATATATATATATATAATATATATAATAAAATTTGGTTGAATTCTCTTTACATTTTCTACATACTGCATAATTAATGTGCTGCAATGACGTCATGAATTGTCATAATTCAGCATCCTGAGATGGTATCACAGGAAGTTGATAAACAAAACTTTTGAATGGATTTTCTCATTTTCCTCAAACTTCACTGATTGTGTTCTACTAATATTCCTGCATTCACTCAATCCATATCTCATTTCCATTCCCCTTTAAGGTTTCCGCCGATTACAGGAGAGGATTCAAGCGGGAACGGAGTTTAACCATCTTTTACAGAAGACATCTAGTGAGAAATAACTGTTTAGCCTTTGCTGTTACAAGGTGACACCTTGAGCGAACAGCACAAATTCTAGAATCATTTAAAGGCCATAGTTCTCGTACACCATTTCACAAATATTCCATATACATTTCTTGAGTCATACGAAATCAATTCACAATTTTGTGTTCATGCAGTCAGACACAACCTATATATTCCCTTTCATCGTATCTAGTTCCCGGATCTTAGAGTCTCATGAGATGCACTGGATTTAGCGGCGTCTGATTTCTTTGATTTCATTGTGTGTGTGTGTGTGTGTGTGTGTGTGGGCGTGCGTGTGTGTGCTGTATGCTTTACCTGCATGTCACTTCTCCATGGATTTCATTCAGATTTGCTGCGAAGGTATTCATCACGGGAAAGTCTAGCGGCAAATTGTTTCTATTAAAAACGCCCTCAGTGTTTCCAGCTTCATAGCAAATTGCTATTCAGAGCAAAACTCATGATTTCGAGGGTACTACTTCCCAACCTACCCCCTTACACACATACGCACATACGCACGCGCACACACACACACTCACACACACACACACACACATATATATATATAGATATATATATATATGTATATATATATATATATATATATATATTATAATTATGTACATATGTGTGTGTGTGTGTGTGTATGTCTTCGACTTTCTATATTGCTGCGTTTCAATTCATTAAATGCTTAATCGTAAAACAGTCCGTGAAATCGCTTTTGATTTGAATGCCAATCTTTACAATTTTTTTTTCTAAAGAGTTTTTCGCTTTTTGTTTTACCAATGTAAAGTTGAAAGAGCAGTAATGCACTTGTAACTTGAACATCCATATCCCCCTTTCCCACGCAAAACAAAACAAAAACAAAAATGACGGACGAAACTTAATGTCATTTTCATGCAGTTACCGCGATTAGCCTGAATTAGGTTGCAATCTTCAGAGGGCACTTCCTGTCCGCATCTTTCGTGTCCGCCCGCAAGAACGGTCCTCCCTATCACCTCTCAGCGGACTTTACTTGATATCTTAACACGTCATCGAATGTAACTCAAAGCGAAGAGTCATTACCGTGCCTGTCGCTCTGAGATCTAAAGGCGCAGCATTACGCACCCTCACTAACCCTGTGTGGCGTGAGGTCTTAGTAATGACTTCCACAGCTAGACCAGTCGACATGATCAAATGACACGATTTTACGTAGCAATGGGCAAGGGATGTAATTAATGTATATCAGCACCTGCTCCAAATCTACAAGAGAACTTGCGGAAGAACAGTTTAAAAAAGAATCACTGTAGTTTATACAAATCATGCAAGCTATCTCATGTCGTTTTGAGTTAACTTTTCTTTTTTAATACAGTCAGCTGTCATGTCGGGATTTTTTTTTCTTATACGGTCGTGATCGATAATTCAATTTCCATAACACAATCTAAAATGTCAATTAAGATTTGTTTGGTTTTTTTTTACACACTATCATCACTATCATTTTTAAGTTTAAACTAACATAGTAGGTAATAATCACTTTAATATTTGTCATGTAACAAATTACTGATGTAATAGACAGGAAAAAGTTCGACCCGTTTCTATGCAAAATATCGAGTTAACTGCATGAAAGCTAAACTGTGCGGAGACCGTTTGGCAGTACGAACAAAAGTCAAAACCATGTATTACACGGATTGTATTTGGACCATTTCCTGGACTGCTTTGTTTTATTCATTCATTCGTGTATTTCGTATACGTATTTCATGCAACAAGCACGAAATGATTGCTCAGTCCTAATAATCTGGCCGAATACCCCGACCACTATAGCGCCTGATCCTATGTATATACTCTAACCGATTACTGTATAGCAGGGACGGGTCGTTCTTGACAGTAGTTGACGAGCTATCACATCGCTCGTCGCATCATGTAGAATTAGGCACTCTACTCAATCTTTGAATTCAATGATTAGATAGGACTTCTTTGCAGGGAAACTCTAAAACCCTTTTTACACTTTCACGGATCGCATCACGGATCTTCACGGATCTTCACGGCATCCGGTATTACCATATAGGGTACCTACATGTAGACACCGTGAAGTCATCCGGCATGATCCTTGGCGTACCGGGATATCCGTGGAAAAAAAAAAAGTTAAGCTTGATAGTGCTACGTTGTTCCTGGCGGCCACGACAGCCCCATTTATATCCGAAACGTAGTGGAGCGTGCGTAGATGGGGCATTCTCCTATTTTTCCCCTCCGTATTCTAGTCTTGTTCGTTCCAGTCCTCGCTCCAGAGAGCATGTAGCTATCAGACGCCGTTCTCAAGGCGTCTGGTCAGGCTAGACTACACAATATTTTCCGTCGCGTCCCACTAAGGACCGCCTCCAAGTATTGTTACGGCCTGTTACATGCCGTCTCGTTTTGTTGCATTCATACCATTTGTTTACGGCCTACAAAGATTATCATATATAGCACCGAGACTACCGTGGCATTTTTTGACAGTTTAAAAATCTGACACGGAATCCACGACAATCATGGCCTGTCACGTCTGTCCATCCCGTCCCACCGCGTTGTTTCACGTCCATCCCGTTTTGTCTACGATGGTCTGAAACATGATTGCCGTGGCCACCGGCTTTTGGCTTCATTATCGGAACACATGCGGAGAGAAAACTTTTCCGAATGCGGGATTTTGCCATTCGCGTCCTTCGCAAATCGTTCGCGTGCTCCATGAATGACGCCGGATGCTTTTGACCTCCAAAAGTTGCCGTGTTGGCCTCCCGGATGCCCAAGTCGTCAACACGGATCTCTCCCCGGATCACCACGGATCACATTCGGGGTGATCCGGCATGTCTATGTGACTGGGGCTTTAATGAAGTGCAAGTCACCTGTCAACATTTCGGAGATATTCGTGTAATAGACAATGTACATAATCATGTAAGGATCATGAATGGACCCAGTTGTCCCCGTGCGCTTTCTTGATATCCGTGTTAGCTTCGTATACGTTTCCGGTGTGGTCCGTATTTTTAACTTGTCTGTCCGTGTAGACACCGTACTTGTCAAACTAGACGCCGTACTTGCCCGTGTAGACACCGAATTGGGATGAGAGGAAAATCGTGACGTTGCGCGCCGGAACACCACGGATTACACCACGGATTACCATCCGTGATGATCCGTGAAGCGATCCGTTGAAGTGTTAAGTGGGCTTAGGCGATAGTAAGGCTGATTTGATGGATTAGTGTACAGCTAAACATACAGAGCAGTAAGAGTGTCATTAACATCGGACCAAACTCCATGGAGGCTTAAACTGATTTTGGTTAAAATCACTGATGAACTGAATTGAATTTCACTTTATACAGTTTTGATTAATCAACACGGGTTTGGTGATAACTCAATCGAAGAAGACACAAAGCTCTCCCATATAGGCGATGAAAATACGTAAACCCATGTCTCTCTCTCTCTCTCTCTCTCTCTCTCTGTGTCAATCACTTGAGTAGACCATGGAACATTTTAGCTTCTGCAAGTTTTGTGTTGGAACTTTTTCAAAGGAAATTATGTAATGACGTAGGATGGTAGTGTGCTCAAGGTGTCTTGAAGAACGGATGGTGTATCCAATCGGTCCTGTCCAATGAGAAACATAAACAAACAAGTGTTCGGTTTTAAAACTCGCCGATCCTCTCGGCGGGGCGGACAATGCGAAAAATCGACACACGGGTACTTTCGAATGTTCTCGGATGTCGAAAAATTACGCGATGCCCGTCTTCGACCCGAGGAGTGGTAACACCTCGGCATCATGTTTCGGGCTCAGAGGTAATTCCCCTTGCCCCATCGACGTCTGTCACGCCACCCTTTTCCTTGTCTATTTCTCGCGCCGTCTGCACTTCTCTCCCTCCAGCTCTCGTTTTATACTTCACCTCCACCTCCCCACTCTCTCTTATCTCTTTAATTCTTTGCTTTTATCCTGTCTTTTTCCTCTGTTCCTCTATGTTTTTTCCCGCTCCTATCTATTTTTTTGCCTTCCTCTCTCTCTCCTCTCTCTTAAAGGGTGGTACAATTTCGGTTGAGACGCAGCTTCAGGTTTCCAACTTTTTTATAATTGTTTTGAGAAAATGAGAAACCTCTTACAAAATATGAAAGAGCATACAATTCCAAGAGGAATTCAAAGTTTGTTTGATGAACATCGGTTTTGAAATGGCTGAGATATCCAAAAACATAGAGATCCTAATAAAGAGTGGGACTCGGCTTTTATCAGGATCGCTTTGTTTTACTTTTTGATATTTCAATCTTTTTTACGTGTTTTAAAAAGTGATTTTCATCAAATGCACTTTGAATTCCTCTTAGAATTGCATGCTTTCTAACGAGAGTGGTTTATAAGTATCTGGCCAAAAGTTAAAAGCTGTATCCTCACCTCAACTATCACCATACCATCCCTTTAAAGGGGGTTGTACAGCACTGGTCGAGGTGCAGATTCATGCTCTGAACATTCCTAAGTGAGATGATGAGAAACGTTAAAAGATAAATCCTCGCCTCGACCAACTGTCGACCATGTCAGAACTATACACACCCTTTAACTCTCTCCCCCTTCTCTCCCTGTCTCTTCCCGTTTCTCTCTCTCCCTCCCATCCTATATCTTTCCTTTCCTATCTCTTTCTTCTCTTTCCCCCTTCTCCCTCTCTTCCCCCTTCACTCTCTCTTTGTTGTCTGTTTTTCCGCCATCGTCCCATTCTGTATCATTCTTTGTGTGTGCCCCTCGCCCACCCCTTTCCGTTATCCCTTCTCGCCCCTCTGTCTCCTACTCTCTTGGACGAACACACATAAATACACAAGCTACGAATACGTGATCACACACTCAACCACGCACGCACACATTTAATATACTATCGGCAATGATCGGCGAGTCAAGAGTTAACGTCCTGAGGAAACTTTTAAAACGTATATTAGGTGTGGAAATTGTGTTCGGATAATTTTTCGCGAATACCGACTCCTCTTGACCGATTTCAAAGTCAAAAAAATTACGGAGTCCATGCCCTCAGGAAATGGGCCTTCTTCCTCGCTCTCATGTAGTCATCGAGTTAGTAATAACTCGATTTACCCCCTCCATGTTTCTGTTAGTTTTTCATATATAGCCTCACTCCTGCGGCTAATGATTTACACCAGCCATGTGAGAAATTGAACGGATTTAAATGATTTTATTGTATGAAACAGAAAACGTTTAAGAACAAATTTAAACAGATGCGTAAGTGCTTTTGATCAATGGATATTGCGCTTTCTTTTCCACTCCTAAGCAGAACTTCCAAAACAATTATTTATCTTACTGACATTTTCGCTGTGACTGACAATGGGGTTACTGGTCATATTGTCTGTTTAGAGTTTAATCGGCCATGGAACTCGTGTGATATATATATATATATATATATATATATATATATATATATATATATATATATATATATATGATTTATTAAATTTATCTCCTTAGACTTTGATCGGCCATGGAACAAAAAATTGATTGTGATAATAATGAGGAAAAAACCCCTAAGAAAACACTCGACACAATTTTTACTGAGATCCACGTTCAAAACCATATGTAACCAGTGAAAATTGGTCTCGTGCCACCAAATTTATCCCTCTCCAATCGGGCAACTAAGAATAAAAATGAAGTGTTGATTTTTGTTTTAGGTCGCTACATATTTTTTTTTTCGGGCCACCGAGCTTTTAGCTTTAAAACAAGAAAAAAGTTAGTGCCCTGCCCTGATAATTACATACTAGTATATAGATTAAAAAAACAACGAACAAACTTATAAATATATGTGTGCGTGTGTGTTTGTCTATGTGTGTGTGTGTGTGTGTGCGTGAGTGTCGGGGTGTAATTGCCTACCATGACACAGTAATAAATCAACAAAGCATTTTTTAAACGTTCTCCATTGTGAATTTGAATGCATGCGGCTAATGTGGAAACATTCAGATGACAGAGATGAATGTGATCATTCACGGCAGAAACAGCAGGCACTCCAATATGCGAATAAATATGAATAAAAGGGTGGACTGCATGATGGGGTCCCTGTTTTTTCCCCCTTGGAGAAAAAAAAAATTGAACTCTGAGAGAGAAAGAAAGAGGGTGGAATCGTTGAAGAGGCTCGTCGGATGTTTGTGCGTGCCCGGCATGAACCGTTGCTATCGATTGGTGAGCAAACATCGCGGAGAGTAAGGTGTCACGTGAAGGTAGCTCCCGTGTAGAGCGCAGCCTTCGGGGGAAGATGGCTCGACAGTCCAGCCGGCCCGAGTGACTTTGTTTTTTTCTCCTTTAAAGGAGATAAACTGCTCCATAGAGTCTTCAATGCATGTGATGGCTGGAAGGAATATGGCCTTGAATCAATGCACCCAAGTGATTACCCCCATTTATCTGCTTTCAGCTGCTCGTAATCGATTCGATTTCAATCGCATCGAATAGATTTCCATTGATCCTGGGTATTTTCTTCGTATTTCCCTTCTCTTACTGTAATGCGCTTTCAATTGGCATGCGTTTTGAATTTTGATGAAAAATTCCGTCGCAGGACCGAAATGGGGGGAAAAAGCCAATACGCGAGTACACACACACACACTCAATGAACTGATATCCCTTTATATAATGCTACCACATCATAGAAACTTAGAAAATGTTATATATACATATATATATATATATATATATAGATAGATATGTGTGTGTGTACAATGCGCGACATTAGAAGTGGTCTGGGCCACAATGCGTGGTGTGTGATTTAACAGACTTTGTCATACCTGTCAATATTCACATAATTTTGTTAGTTTATTACATAGTTTTATTGTTTTCTTATGAAGTAATGTCAATTTTTATATATATTCTTTTTTTCATTTTTTTTTTTCAAGTCTCATCGTCGGGCCACAAAAAGAAGACGTCAGTGTCTAGTTTTTGTGTATAATAAGGGTCCTATTACGTACATATATGTGTGTGTACATTTACATATCATACAAGATGATGATGCAGTATTCATGGTTACTAGTAGTTTTTGAGAATAGGCATTCTCTGCAAAAGAAATAGGTGTTTTCCGCTATGGACTACTAATGGTCTTGCTATAGCCATTCGTTTCTCCCAAGTGCAATCGCATTTGCCAGCCTAATTGAGGATATTACGGGAAGCAATGTTATTGAATAGAAGAAAAAAAACAGTCTTGCTAACCACAGACGCAGAGAGAACAGTCTCAACTTTCACCGACTTTCTCTTAGTTACGCCTGAATCGAATTTATGTATCATACACTACTTGTCAAACTGTTTCAAAACTTATCTGATTTCGATAAGCAGTTGAAGCTTTACTTGATTTCCTATCTTTTCTCTGCTTTGCCACTGTATACTATTTGAATATGCCGAACGGGAAAAGGTCACCGTCCGATGCCGAATTACTTTTGGACTTTAAATTAGCGTGATTGTTGGAAATTTACGTGATTTTGTTTGTTTTGCTTTTGTGGGCTTTTTTGTGGGGGGATATTTTGTCGCTGCTGAGTCTTGTAACGAAGTGGTCATTTTTTTTTCTTCTTGTTCATGCTCTGTTGCATCGTGTTATCATAGGTAAGGAGAGAAAGACACCCTAGGCAAGAGAAATTAAGTTCGTTTTCTCAGACCAATTAAGGCAGCCCGCGCCTCGATGCACCAAGCTGGAGGCCTTTTAATGTACACAGTGAAAATAAATTATCATATAACGCATATGAGACGGTGTATAACCTCACTTGCTTAAAGGGCTGTCATTTCATAAAAAATCATTATTCGTATTTGTTGTGACGGCCCATGCAACAGTTTTTTCAGCTTTGTCACGAAAGAGCAAATGTAATAGTCTATTCTCTCTTGTACCTAAATGGTTACAGAATTTAATTTTGCTCAGAAAATCAATTAGATCACAATCGTTGCATTAGAACTCTTGTAGTTTCCGTTTGCATATATTGTATCCTTGGGGGAAAATTGCATAAAATGATTTAATGTTAATAAAAGATAATGAAAACATTGTGAACTTTTTCGTGTCGTGATGTCAAATGAAAATATGCTGATCATAATCATACGGACCTGGACAGAAAAATCATTCGTGATATAACTTCTCAAATATGACTGGCTGTGTCCAATGAAGGTCGCAAATGCGTGGACTTGTCGTCAATACAAACAAGATTCTTCTCCAGTCCTAATGACTAACTGTAATGATTTGTTTCCTTTACCATGCGGGATCGTGTCTGTTGTTTTGAATTTCCCTCAAGAAATTGCCGATTTGTTTTTACCAGTGAGAAGAAATCATTTTGTCGAGTATTGAGATAGGGAAGACCGGATTCCTTATGCATTGTCCATATCTAAAAAAAAAAAAAAAAAAAAAAAATCTTGTCCAAAGTTCTGTCTTGTGTTTGTGCGTGTCTAAGTGATGACACGACATTTGCTCCTGAGACAATTGCTCCAGTCTTATTTTCACCAAGGTCTTAGGGTTGGGGTTAGTGTTGTAATAGGGTTTTAGGTTTAGTTTGATGTGAGGATTAGGATTAGGATTAGGGTAAGGGTTAATTATGTTTATGGGGAGAAATTATGTTTGGCTAAGCGTGCATATTTTTCATGGCAGTACTGTCGCAAGAGCAAATGTCATGGAACCGTCTAAGGAGGTATCACTTCCTTGGTATGTCTGTCTGTTTATCATTTTACACTGATTCGTTATACTGCATGTGATACACCAACTTATGTGGTCATGATCAGATTATGATGTAATTTCACTACGGTTAAAATAGGATCAAATCTAGAATTAAACAAATAAGAATAACAACTCGCCATCGCAATTCAAATATTGCATCATCGATCATACACTGCCATTGCCAAACCATTTTTCCGTACGTGACACTCCTGATGCTTCTAGCGCTCGGTTTGCCATCCAAATCCCATGGTAATAAAATTTATGAGGTTCTGAAGGTTTCCTTTTTTTCCATCGCTGCAAGATTGTCCATTAACAGATAGCCCCTAAGGGATGTACTGCATAATCATAGCTACTCGTTGCAACCATTCTTTTTTAGATTGGCTCCCGTTTAGAGTCCTACATGCTTCGTCAAACGACATAGTACATCGTGTAAAAAAAAAAAGAAAAGAAAAAGCGATCTCGGCATGCTTGTGTAACATAAAGATAGATTTTATTCATCTCAGTCTCAAATTTTGCAATAAGGGCTTTTATCAGTTACGGCAATATTTCAGAAAAGGATGGAAAATATAATATAAGAATTATGTACTTTAATCATTTAAACAGCTGTGTACTTTTTCAAATTGGGAAAGGATGGAAATGACGACCCTTATGTTAATTTTCCATTACGTATCTCTTATTTTTGCCTAACTCATCAAACAAATGAATTCGTAATAAATACCTGTGGTCTAATGATAAATGATTTGATATTTCCATATTTGCATGAAATTACATCTCTTTTCATAAAGACAGGAATGATTTTCACGAAATTGTGACTAATATGATTTGCATCGACATCGTCAACCTTCCCGCAATCAGACACACAATAGATACACAGGAAATAGGGTGTCCTTTAGAAGATGGTACTTCTTCCTCTTTGCAGTTTGTCTTCTTTTACAGCTATCTCCGGGACAGATTGAAATGGACATGTAGTGGGCTTGGTTTTAGGTTAAAAGACGGGGTATACGTCGATGAGATGAAGCGATAATTTCTCAGTCCTCTGGAGGGGAGGCAACGTCAATGAAGTCACTGAGACACTCATTTCTGTCGATAGGAGCACCTATCTTCCGCGCTGCAGCGGAAAAGCGATTGTATTCCCCGCTAGATGATTGCTTCAGATGCTCCGTTTTCCCTGTCGATAATGTTTGTCTGTGTGTATAGGTATCATTTTATGTAAATTATACTTGTTCTCACACCTAAAACACTTCATTTCAATCAATCGTATTAAGGAAAGTAATATTTTTTTATATATCTATATTCCACATATCAACTCTATCTATACACATACACACCCTCACACACGCGCGTACACACACAAACACACACACACACACACACACACACACACACACACACACACACACATATATATATATATATATATATATATATATATATATATATATATATATATATTATGTTAGAATTGGAATCAACTCAAATGAGAAAATGAGTTTGATAGGCTACTGGAATGACCACATGTATATTGATCGCTCACGTATACTTTGGGTGGAATGATATCCGCTCTTGAGAAAAGAAAAAAACAACACTGATACGGCATTATAGGTTTGTTTTACTCGAAGTAAAAAAGAAGAAAGAAAGAAAGAAAGGAAGACCCATTAACAAAACAAAAAAAGAGAGCTGTTTCAATACTGTAAACAATATTGCTCACCTAACGCATCTACCGAGACACCGCCTTATAAATGTTAGGTGACATGGTGTGGGAAAATTAAGTGTCAACCATGATATTGCATTTACCAAGTTTTCCCAGTTTCAGCGCTCCCAGAGGCATGATAAAAATAACCTGAAAGGATTTTGTCTTCTCTGAATTCTTCATTGGATATATCAATCAAAGGGATCGTATAGTTTTGGTTGAGCCTAACTTCAGGTTTTTATCATTTTTTGGCGAGATAGTGAGAAACCTCCTATGAAATATGAAAGAGCATAAGAGCATGTAATTCCAAGAAGGATTTAATGTTTATTTGATGAAAATTGGTTTTAAATGGCCGATATATCCAAAACAAAGCGATCCTAATAAAGTGTGGGACCCACATTTTATTACGATCGTTTTGTTTTACTTTGTTTTTGGATATTTCAGCTATTCCAAACCCGATTTTCATCAAATAAACTTTGAATTCCTCTTCAATGCTCTGTACTATTTCATAAGTGTTTTCTTGGTATCTCGCAAAAAAAAAAAGTAAGAGCCCAATTTTCATCTCCACCAATACTGTACCATCCCTTTAAAGTCAAAGTAAATGAGGTCACTTCATTATCATGTAACTACGTTGTCACTACATGTGTATTTTAGATTGCCAAAGATATATCACTATTAGCAGGGTATAGACCCTATTATACTCTCTTCTCCAATGACCCTGCTATTATCAAACTGTAGTGTCTACGCCGCAATCACAACATTGCTTTCAATGTCAGAAAAAAAAAATTATTTGTTCGTTGGCACAACGTTCCCTTGTCTTACTTAGACCACGTCGGTCTCTATAGATTATACCGTTTTAATGATGAAACTTCACAATATGAACCTCCACAACGGCTAAATCGCATAATGTGATAACAACCGCCTCACAAGCTGTGGTTTCCATTCAAAGGAAACGGATTTGCTTCGCACAGTGCGACGTGAAGGGGAAAAAAGAACAAAAAAGAGGATTGGAAGCAGAAGAATTACTCCAACCCCAGGGGATGACATGTTTGTAGGCTTGCTATCCAAATGAGCTGGCTATCACGACTCACAGACATCGAGCGGCGGTGCACTTCTCGGTCGTGACTGAGAAGGTGTCCTTCTTTTTGTCTTTTGTCATGCGATTTGACATATCCATTCTGAATTATCGTCGGCAGGTAAATTTCTTGCTTGACTTGGGGAAGTACCTACACGAAAGGTATGGTATATCCCAACTGCAAAAAGTAGGAATATATATTATGTTATATATATCATGTACATAATATATATATATATATATATATATATATATATATATATATATATATATATCAATCAATGTATACATTTAAAAAGATATATAATTATAACTTGAAGTTGGCTTGGTCACGTATACGTACGTACGTACTGCAACGTTGCAACGTCCTTCGTCACAGCTTTGTATATATGAATATATACATGAATTTATATATTTATTATCATAGCATATATGAAAATATGTGTATTACATAATATATCTATAAATGTGTATAAAATATATATACTTAGTCCAGTTCTGCTCATTCCAAGTATTCCATATATATATATGAATACACCTTAGCTTGTTATTTCATGTCCTATATCTATGTACAGACAGCGCTTCGAAAAATATGTCCTCCTGCAACATCCGTGTCATTAATTTGATCACACCTTCAAATCTGTATAAATATGTTTATTTGTTTGTTTGTTTGGTTTATTTCTGCATTTTCTTTCTCCGAATACAATTACAAATGAAAACAGAATGATACAGATAACATACAAATCAGTACAAAAAAAAAATCATTTGCGTAACAACATTATTCTGAAGTGACATATGAATCAAAATAACATATTAAGGCATACTGTATCTATTAACAAAGGAGAAATCAATACAGGGGACCGTCATCATAAGCAGAGCTTGACGTGGATGAGGCCCTATCTGAATATGTAATACCAATATAATACAACACCAATTATATATGTACTCATAAAACTCTTAATCTTAATACACGAAACACATTTTGCGAGAGAAAAAGAAAAAAAAAAGAAAAAAAAAAGAAAAGAAAAAAAAGTGACTTGGCGCTTTAAAACAAGGAAAAACAAAAACAGCTCGCAGCACCATTGACTACTGCATGGTATAGTAGACAATAAAAGTGTAGGTGTGTGCGAGTGACAGTGCGTCGTGTGTGCAGGTGTAATATCAGAGTTTAAATCTGAAAGTTTTTTGCCATCTTTTTAATATAATAGAAAGAAATGGGGCTCTATCGGAGTTAATTGTCCCCAGCCGATGCTAATATTCAAAAGAAAGAAAGAACAGTATCATCAATTAGGTCTGCAAAGTATGCTATTAACTGTCTCCGTATGGGAGCTTATATAATGTGTGTCCACGTGGAAGCACATAAACTGACATGTCTCCATAGCGGAGGTAATAGACAGGGCTCCACATATCATAAAGATAACATATTTGAACATCCCTCTCATACAATGATACATAAAACGAGAGCGTGTGCTCACACACACTCGTACACACTAATTGAAAATGAAAAATAAACACAGGAGGATCGGCATGCATGATTACTAAAAATATATAGATGGCAGAGAAAACAATCTAAATACCCGGTGTTTGATTTCAAGGTATGTCAAAAAATATCCTTGTTTACCAACGGTTAAAAACCACTCTGTGCATATAGGCCAACTATGACTGAAGAGGCTATACCCTCGACTTGAAAATGATCGCATTGTCATCGCTATATCTGTAACGAGATGTTTATTAAATGATATATTTTTTAATCTTGCGTCCATGCATGGACGGCATTCTCGTTGGTGCAACGCATCCTGTTTTCATTCATTGCTTCTTCTCTTGTCGTCTACAGCATGCCCTGCTTTGGGAACTTCCGGATTTCCCCCGCACGATCGGCAGAGAAAACAAGCTGGTTTGCCAGTCACATATTACATGGCGAGGCTCTAAGTGTTCGGAGCATGTTTACAATACTCTCGAAACTCGTCCTGGCGCGTGCCTGAAGATGTAAGAGAGAAAAGGGGGGTAAAAGGGCGACAGAAGATACGGACGGAGAGAAGGAGAGAGATTGGCTGAAATAATACTTCACCTGAACATACAGACAAAGTGAAGGGCAAGCTGGCTGATACAACAAATAGTAGTCCGGGAATTCCACTGATTTTGTGTTTGTTGTTGTCTTTGTTCTAGTAAAATGGGATTGGTTGATTTTAGGGAGGGCCTATGCAAATGTTTTCAGTGCCCTAGTTTTTGTCGAGGAGACGTGTCCATGTGAATAATTCGCGATCGCGTCTGCGCAGCCTTCTGTATGAACGAGACACTTTAACCGTCATGTGATTTCGATCTTAAAATTTACATAATCTCATCCACAAATGCACCGATAGCTAAACATTGATGCGACTTGTGGCACATAAGGGTGCAACACAAACCGAAGGGAAGGCCACCGTCGTTGTAAACGCTGAAAGGCACTATTTCGTCACGAACTCCGCGTGAAAGCCAGTTCTCAAACATGATGGTGTCGTCCAAACGGTTCGTCTTCAGTGCTCAGATGCTCCTTCGCCCAAAGGTCATCAATTACAGTTTTCAATTGACTGAATTTGAAAACGGGTATACATAATCCATGTTATCGTTACAATGGAAGTATCACACTAGTCCCATTTTTAAATTTCCTGAGATCAAATTTGTAACCATTTAATATGTTAACGATAACTGGTAATAATCAAAGCATGCATGACGCATATCATTCACGCATGCTCGCCTATTAATGATTACTCAGAGGGCTCCTAGCAAAAGGCCTGTCCTTTATCAATGCCCTAGTAATGTACCAATACATACATCATTGACTCGAGAGACATACCTTTTCAACCGTTACTTACTACGAGGATGAACGCACCTGGTTTGGTGGAGAATTCGAACCGATGACTTCCCGGTTAAGGGTCAAAAACCGATCCACCAAACCAAGTGCTTCCACCAGAGTGGTGGCATCAGTCGTGAAAAGGTTTGGTCGGTTGGTGGTGGAATGACAGGTATTGACAACTAATCAATAACAATCGCCAGGAATGTGCGGGAATGGTCACCTCCCCGTCTCAAGACTACTAGACCGAAGGCGTATATAAACAAAATCCAGGTTAATGCTGCTGAAGGTCAGAAAATCAAAGGATGATGATGAGTTTTACAGATTAGATCCTAATACTGCAGAACTTTTGTTCATCTGATAATGCGTTCTTTGATATCTTTCAGTGGAAAATATACATCTTGAAGGAGAAAAAGAAAATAAACAAGATAATAACCTTATGGTTGTTATGTTCTTATTTTTCAAGGTGTAATTACAACAGTCATTAACTTTGTTTTCTTGGCCCTGACTTTTCTCAAATGGAAGGCAACCATGTCCTTTGTCTGGAATTTATGAGGTATTACAACTTGGCTACCATGCGGCAGGACTGTCAGGGTCTGTTTTCAGTCAGTTGTGCACCTGTTCTCTAACTCCTATCAAGGACACTCGTCCTAATGAGGCAAGGAAAAGACAAAATCAGGGAAATAAACAAGGAAATGATACTCACTATAAAACAGTTTCAGCTTCCTGCCTCGCGGTTGCTATGCTCTTATATTACGCCTCAGAAAAACCTCGGACATTATTTTTTGTAAGGTGTAATTGCAACAGTCATTAACATTAACGAGGACAGTCAGGGTCTGCTTTCAATCAGTTGTGCACCTGTTCTCCAACTCCTATCATGGAGGACACCTTGGTCCTAATGAGGCAAGGAAAAGACATAATCAGGGAAATAAACAAGGAAATGATACTCACTTAGAGACAGTTTCAGCTTGCTACCTCGCGGTTGCTTATGCTCTTACATTACGCCTCAGAAAAACCTCGGACATTTTTGAAGGCGTAATTGCAACAGTCATTAACTTTGTTTTCTTGGCCCAGACTTTTCTCAAATGGAAGGGCAACCATGTCCTTTATCTGGATATTGCAACGTGGCTACCACGCGGAAGGACGGTCAGGGTCTGTTTTCAGTCAGCTGTGCAACTGTTCCTCGTAACTCCTATCACGGACACTGGTCCTAATGAGGATGTATGAGGAGGACAGGGACAACATAACGATGCTAAAATAACTTGATTCGTCAAGAACGTTGCGTGTTTCGTGACACTAGCGAGGGAATCCTCATGGATGATTCGTCAAAAAAGTGTTGTTTGTTCGTTTGTTTGTTTGTTATGCCTCCACTAAGAAGTGTCGCCGGAAACACTATGTTTTCGGGTTGTCCGTCCTTCCGTCCGTCCGTCCGTCCGCCCATAATGAATTTTGTGGACAGCGTAACTAAAAAATCGTTTAAGGTATCCTAATGAGACTTGGTATGTATATGCATGAGGGGGCGAAGTTGTGCCTATTGACTTTTGAGAGCACATGTTCAAGGTCAAAGGTCAAAAGGTCAAGGTCAAATGCTCAAAATTTCACTATTTCCCCATATCTATGCAATGCCTGGAGGGTTTTTTTTTCTTGAAACTTGGTGTATACATGTAATACCTAATGAAGATTCTTCAGAGAGAGTTTCAGTTCATGAGGTCAAAGGTCAGAGGTCAAGTGAAGATATTAAAATTTCACTTTGTTCTCCATATCTTGGAAATTTTTCAAGCTATCTTCATGGAACTTAGTACATATGCATGTACTGACTAGCGGTAATTATCTAGGGAATGTGGGGGTCATGGGTCAAAGGTCATGGGTCAAATGTTAAGGTCAACTCTTCATAATTTTACCTTTTCCCCCATATTTATGCAATATTTGCCGGATTTTTCTTGAAACTTGATATATACATGAATAACCCAATAGAGATTCTCTGGGAAGTTTCTTGCCAAAAGGTCAAAGTTCAAAGGTCAAGTGGAAGTGCTAAATTTCATTTCTTCGTCCATATCTCGAAAGTGACTCAAGGTATCATGAAACTTAGTACATACAGTGTATCTATGCATGTTCTGCCTGATAGTGATTCTCTTGGGAATTTTAGGATCATAGGGTCAAATGTCCAGGGTCAATTAAAGGCCAACTTAAAATTAAAAAAAAAACTATTTTGATAGTGAAATTACACTTCTTCTCCATACCTTGAAAGTTACTCAATGCATAGACTTATGAAAAAGGATCTCAAGAAAAGTAAAAAAAAAAATCCTCAAATCCCCAAATACCTGCACTCTTAGGCAGTATAGCCACCGATCCAATTAAACCTAATTAAACACATTTGTGACAAACCTACCATTTTGATAATTTGCCATTTATGTGAAACTCATCACACATTGTCAAGACATTTTACTATAGACCTATGAGGACAACCATGCATTATGGCGGAGGCATACCAGTCGCCATATAGCGACATTTCTAGTTTTATTTTGTTTTTTAATTGTCCATTTGTTTTTTTACGGGGTATTTTTGGGGTGGGGTGGGGTTGAAAACAAGGCTTTAGTGATGTAGCAAAATCAACAACATCTACTGTTCCACTTTACTACGTCCATTTGCACTCTAAAAATGAAATGACAAATCCAACGTATTGAATGTTTAACGATTTTTAACATTTGGCAAAGGTTGGAGGAGTGACATGCTTTAAGAAGTTTATTTAATATCTGACTAAAGGTTACACATCAAATGTTAGATCTAAAGCTCTAGAAAGCGTTGAATTTAACATTAGAAAATGTTGAAATACCATTTTGTAGTATGTTAAAGTATCATTCAAAATGTGTAATCTACAATCAAAAAATATTTTTTTTTTGAATGAAGAAACAAGGTAAAGATTATATTCTCCAAGGTTCTTCATCAAATGAAAAACATTGAGAGATTGTTTCACAATGATGAAATGTAAATTGTTTATACTATATGTCTTAGCATTGAAGAGTCAAGCAAAATACGGGAGATAGAATAAATGCAAGCGACAATTATAAGCTGCATTGCAGAGAAAAACTTAGTTGACACATGAGATAGAAACGAGGCGATTATGATTGCAATATAGGAGAGTTCTATTTTTTGTTGAGATACTTTTGTCTGAAATCTTTAGACTTCGTTCAGCTTGACTCTTTGGAAAGTATGTGATAAAACAATTCAAATACACATAACAAAAATAACGAACGTGTAGCTATTACATGACATGTATTATGCGAAGTATTTGTCACGATTGAGACGTAATAACTGGGCCTAAGAAATCTGAATCAATCTCCATCTGTGGATCACATGAAGCACAGAAAACTCTTTCTTTCTTTCTTTCTTTGGTGGTGATGGTGGCGGTGGCTTGGGTTGTTGCGTTGGGTTATTTGTATTTCATGTATTCCCAATAGAAGCAAGGTGACGGGGGAACGATACTTGTTAACTTACTGATGGTCGCTGGCGGGATGGGTATGTCGCAATGCAAGATACTTAACCTCACACAGCACTCAGTTGTTCGTTCTCGATGACGTTGGGAGTCGAGCGTTTAACTTGTTCTCGATGACGTTGGGAGTCGGGCGTTTAACTGTAAGTGACTTGACCCGACCATGCCGTGACCGATGGCGAGAGAGAGGATTCAGCATACAGCATCCAACCTCGTACCAATTGATTGAACTATCTCTTCAACCTTTCCGCTGGTGGGATTCGTTGTTATGTTGCCTTTCTTCTAAATGTCCCTGCCTATAAATGACCTGTTGCAGAAGGAATACAAGATTGAGCAAACTATGACGCAAGTTATTTTAGGACGATGTGCAACTTTGACTGGAGGACTTGTAAGGTTTGACGAATGAAACACTTAACATGCTTGCAGGGATCGAGAGCGAACGGCATTGCGATGTTGATGTAATTTGACCTCTGTCTCTCTTTTTTTTTGTGTGTGTGGGTCAAAGGGAGGTGGCCTGAGGTTGTCAGGTTCATTTCGTCGATGCAAAGTTGTGTGTGTGTTTGCGTGTGTGTGTGTGTGTGTGTGTGTGGGTGGGAGGGGTGGGGGTCTTAAAAGGGATGGTCTTTAAAGATGGTCTTAAAAGGTATAAATGGTAGGAACACATTATTGATACATCACCTACGGTATAGCTACATTACAAGAATGCCTGAATTTCATCATACACTAACACAATGCTACACACGTACATTATCGTAGATTTTATTTGGGTTAATCAAAACATAGAACCTATCAATAAACACACCCCTTATATTTTTCAGGCAATTGTTTACATTTCATACAATGCAGTCATCCATTTGTTAGTCATAACAAAAGCCATATCAGGCAGTAACACCGTAAGGAGGAAAATTAGGTGTATGAATGAAGTGATACGAAAGATAGATTTAAGGTCATTCAATTCAGAGGGAATCCTAATTTTGATGAAACGGGCACAACCCACATGGTTGAAAGCTCACCACTTCATCACAGCTTGTATTTCAGGATATGAAGTGCCTTGTGCTGGAAGCTTTACATCGTTCCCCAAAGGTTCCTCTTACATTTGATCCATATTTTGTGCTTGGAAGAAGAAAAGTTGGAGTGACCGACTGCTGATATGACAGAGCAACGACAGTCTGAAACCGCCAGGTCGCTTTTGATATCCTACTTTCAGTGCTGAATGCTGGAATCCGACTTGGCAGAGACGAAAAAGAGAAAGAAAGAAGAAAATCTGCAATTCGTGCCGAGAAATAGAAACTCACTATTTGGAGAACGAAGTCAAGTGCTCTTACACAGACGCATTCATGACGGGAGACGTAAATTGGAGCAAATCGCCGAATTATTTTCACGCTCTCGACTTCTCTTGTTTAAAATACGGCAATCCGTGAAACATGATTAGACAGACCGTACAAAAAAAAGAAGAAGCGCGCTTTACCCAAAGGCAGAACACCAGAAGGCCCCGAACCGAATATAGTACTATGCGAGTCCGCACACGTTCAATTTCAAGTGTGATGTTTGTCATAAGTGCATTGTAAATTCATAAAACAGTAAAGAACTAGTTTAAAAAGAAACGCGAAAAACAACAGGAAATACTCCAATTTCTTTAGGACCTGTCATCGTCAGCCTGGGGATGCTCTGTGCTGGAACACAGAAGACAGGACTATGGTTAGGTATCATCTGTAAGCAAATCAAAGTTTCAAAAGCTACATCATTTCAAATCTAGCTTCCGAAAATCACCGGAATAATCGGATAAAGAGAGCAATGCAGCTACTATACTAGTACTCTTCACATGCGATCGCTCAGGATGAGAACGGATGTTGAAATAATTTATTTATTTATTTATTTATTTATATGTTTTATTTTCACAGGGTGGCTCCATCAGTGGGTTAAACACTGTTGTTCTTGGAGGCCCTGCATGAACACATACATACAAATAAACACATGATAATCATACAATACCAACATCAAAATCAAATTTGCAGTATCAAATCTGTATATATCTTAATATACTGTATACAGATATAAATTAAAGGCTCAAAATTTAACAAATATTATACAACACATTACATCCTCATATCCTTAAATTTCCCCTACCTCAGAAAGAAAGAACAGAAAAAAAACCGACAACAACAACGACAGAACTATACTTGGGTACAGTGGAGTGCCCTCCAGAATTGGGCTGAGAAAGAATGTTTAGATGGGGCATGCCTTAAGTTTATTGGTAAACTGTTCCATTCAAGTGCTCCGGTGTGTGAAAAAGACTGTTTCCCAGCATTAGTTCGAGTTCTAGTTACTATTAGCCCGTCAGAGACTGCTGATCTAGTCTGGTAGTTGTGTGTATTACAAACTTTCTGAAACAAGAGTGACAGATACTCTGGAGCGTCCCCATTTAGTGCCCTATAAACCAGTTTGCACCTTTGAAGCTTCCACCTATCCTCTATCGTGGTCCAGTTTAGTTGACTTAGTACGTAGTCAGTAGATGTACGTGTGTCTACCCCTAAGACTATTCTGGCCATTCGTTTGTGTTGTCTCACAATAATATCTTTCGTAGTAGAGGGACATTTTGACCAGGCGACGCTGCAGTAGTCAAACAATGGGAGAACTAAAGAGTTTGCAAGAAGTTTTAGTGAATTCAGAGGTAGGGATGTTTTCAGACGACTCATCAAACTTAATCTGGAACTTATTTTCTTACTTGTATGATATACATGTTCCTTCCAGTTAAGAGCCGGGTCTAAGTGTACCCCAAGATATTTGTAAGACTTTACTTGCGAGAGTGTGTGGCTCTCCAGCTTTATGTTGACGAGATTTGGGATAGCAGCTAGTTTTTGAGGCGTTCCGAAAATCATAAATTGTGTCTTACTAGGGTTAAGTGTGAGGTCATTTTCTTGTACCCAGTTGTTAACAAGATCTAAATCTTTATTTAGATGAAATTCAAGTTCATCTACATGCTTAGCACTGTATATTAGAACAGTATCGTCAGCATACATTATGACCTTGCTCTTGAGGGTGACACTGGGTAAGTCATTTACCATTATGGTGAACAGTAGGGGTCCGAGGATTGAGCCCTGCGGTACCCCTGACAGTATTGTACCCCAAGTTGACGCAGTATCCCCAACTGTTGTTTTTTGCTGGCGGTTTGAGAGATAATTTGTAAACCATATGAGTTCAACCCCTTTTATTCCATAGGATGTCATTTTCTGCAGGAGTATTTCATGGTTTACCGAATCGAATGCTTTTCGGAAGTCTAAAAACACCCCTCCAGTAAGTAAACGTTCATCCATGTTCTTATACAATAAATCAGTAAGAAAAGCTAAAACAGTGTCTGCACTATGATTTTTTCGAAAACCTGATTGTTCGGGTGCCAGCATTTCATGTGCCACAAGATACTCGGTCAGCTGGAGGTGCACGGCTCTTTCAAAGACCTTCATTACAACAGAAATAACTGATATGGGTCTGTAGTTATTTGTATCGTCTGCGTTGCCCCCTTTGTGTATGGGGGTGACACAGGCTTTCTTCCATTCTTCAGGGATGAGCCCAGTACACATTGAAACATTAAACAGGTGAGCTAGATGGCTGGAAATGATAGAGGCAGCTGCCTTCAGCAGTTTTGGATGTATCCCATCAGGACCGGTTGATTTAGACGTTTGTAAGTTTTGTAGTTCCTTTTGTACAAATGCTTCATCGACTTCTTGAAAGGAAAAAACTGAATTCACATAATTTCTTTCATAGGGCTTATCACATGTTGCGGTGTTATTTTTGTCTTTACAACTTGACCTTGCACCGACAGATATGAAGAACTTATTGAACTCTTCAGCTATCTTTCCTTCATCTAACTCAGATGCACCATCAATGATTAAGGAATTCACCTTCCTATTCAATTTCTTACAGGGTGTTACAGTTTTAAGAATTTTCCATAATTCTTTGGAGTTTCTACGGTTTTCAACAATACTTGTATGATAGTATTCTTTCTTGAGTATCTTCCCTAAATTATTTACATAATTTCGTATCTGTTTATACTGCGCCCATTGAGCAGGATTGTTTCCAGAGTCTACAAGCTTTTTCAGTCGATCCCGCTCGTGAGAGAGCTTGATATATTCATCGTTGACCCAGGGAGTTTTCTTTCCCCTTACCCTACGTGTTACCACAGGAGCAAACCTATTACATATATCAAGGAATTTTTGTTTCCAAACTTCCCAAGCAGTGTTAGGATTTTCTTCCAGTAAAACTGGCGACCAGTCTACGTCCTGCAGAGCTAGTATAAACGCGTTATCATCAAATCGTTTAAATGAGCGGTATCTTATGGTACGAGGAGGTAACTTTGGTTTGTACAGTCTTCTAATTACATAAACAAGGTTATGATCACTGACACCAAGAGATATAACGTTACTTTCCCTAATATTCTGTGGATTACTGGTAAGTATTACGTCCAAAAGAGTACAACTTGTCTCTGTTATTCTGGTTGGAGACTCAATTAACTGATACAAACTATTCTGGTTACAGAGCTTCTTTATTGGTTTTGATTCTGTGGTACATAGCATGTTATAGTTTAAATCTCCGAGTACAATCAATTCTACGTTTGAGTCTGACACTCTGGAAATCATCTGTTCAATAAGTAACTGGTACTCACACGATGCCCTTGGTGGCCTATAAATTGTTCCAATAAGTATACCTTTACAATTCTTAATCTTTACTTCTATCCAGAGGGCTTCAATGTCGCTGCATTCCAAGTCAATTCTACGGTGATAAGATATTGATTCGTCCACATATACTGCTACTCCACCACCACGGCGATTTCTGTCCAGCCTTTCAAGGCAGAATCCTTCAAAAGCAACTTCCGAGTCCGAGACGGTTGAGTCCAGGTGCGTCTCTGATATGGTTATGATGTCAAAAGGCCGGTTAATTAATTTTTGCTTCAAATTATCATACTTTGCGGTGAGGCTGCAAACATTAAGGTGAGCAATTTTAAGTCCTTTCTCCTTTAGGTGGATAGCACCCCCCGTGTCCAGTAGCTCTTCCCGTATGGGACCTTCCTCGAATTCCAGTGTGGGAGGTAAGTTTGTAGGAGGTAAGTTTGTAGTTTTAGCATTCTTTCGTTTCCCCCTTCTAGTCTTGCGTCGTCGGGCGATTCCGAGTTCAGATATTGTCTTCCACAGTTCATGTGGAAGTCGCTGATACTGGCATATGTTCTGATTTACGTTGAGGCTTTGCAGGTATTTAGTGTCGTAACGTATTCTATCTGTTCGCTGTGAACTGTGTTCACTGACGTGTTGTTCAGTTTTACCTTTCGAATTGGGACCAGGGTTAGGATGTATGTCACCCGATTTCAAAAGCAACTGGTGGGTTGCAGTAGAGTTTGCGTAGTATTGTATCCTTGCTTTCCCATATTTACATAAGAGTTTGCACGTTAGTTCACTAGGCACTTCATGGGGGCTACAGTCAGTCAATGCCTGACAATCTAGGCTTTGACTTATCAAAAGGATGACAGCAAGTACAATGGTGAAAGTTCTATAGAGCTCCATCCTACTTACAGGTGCGCTGTGGGTCAGTGAATAGAGAGTTGATAGCTGGTCCCTCCTTTAACAATGCTGACATTCAGTGATTGGCACAGTCATCCTTGCAAGGGTGAGTGGGCAGAAAGTCACTGAAGTATATCCATGTGTTGTAGTATGGCTCCCTGCAGTCTCAACCATACCAAAACATCGAAAATGTAAACTCCAAATAATACTTTCCCTCAGAAATCAGAAGCACTCATGTTGGTCCTGCTTGTTCCAAGACTCCAACATCAAACACCAGTTACAAAAACACAGGGTGACAGCACAAGACAAACACCAAAAACACAGGTAGGACAGAGAGCCTGGAGAGGAGCTGCCTGGAGAGGAGCCTGGAGAGGAGCTGCCTAGGCGCTCACTCAGCTCTCTGACTCTCTGAGGAAACAAATGTATCTGCAGCCTTACGAAAATCAGTCAGCCATAATCATAAAGCGCGATGTCCCCAGTAATGAGACGTAAATCGGATATTATGGAATACATTGTATTGATGTTTTCACCGAAAAGTGTTATTGGTTATATCCACACACGAAAATTACATCAGGCTATGGTTTTAGTGTACATTGTATATAATATAAGGTCATCGTATGATATTTTGATGCCAATATTAACCTTTTTGATTTCCTGTAAAACTAGGGAAAATCTATAGTGTGCATATAAAGAGGGGCCAATGGGAATCTACGAAGTAATGACGTCATCACCAAATAATGGCGTTTCCTTTAAAAGAAAATGTGAACCTTTGATAACCTTGCCATTACCTTGTTTGTGACACTGTGTTTTTAATCATCAATGCCAATAATGGATATATAGTTCCTAGTATGTATTCCTATGTACTTCGATATTCATAGTCGCTCAGGGCAACATTCCTATTTTACTCATTCAGATCAACAAACCATAAAAGCATCATCGTCAGTCCTTCAGAAAGAAGCTCTTGAAAAAAACCCCAACTAATTATGAGAATTCAATTTTGTGTCAATATAAATGATTCGTACTTATAGTGCATTTTTCTATTGTTCAATATTGGACACTACAAGTGTATTTTGAAAATATTGAGCTCTTGCATGAAATCTCACCATGATTGGTTGTCTTAACTTACTGAGATGGAATGATCTACTGCCCACGCATGTTCAATCATTCAGTGTTAATATCTGATTATACAAATGTTCATGAGGGTGATTAGTTGGGTGGAGGCAGTAATTATGTCATTTCAATGTTCTATAGATGTCTTCTATTCGATCTTACTTTGTATATACCATAAATTGATGTCATAGACTTTGATCAAGAGTTCATTTGCTACTGCTGGACATGATTCTTCAATCTCTTGCCTCGGGGGAATTAATGACGACAAAAAGAGCAAATTTGTCGAGATTACTGCAATTTTGATGCAATCACCATCGCAAATCGCAGAGTACAAGAACATATCACTGCCTGACATAAAGTAGAATGGTGCTGCAATCTTGCCATTGTTTAGCTTACGGCATCCACAGATGTACGTAAAGCTGACGAATTGCCCGCCAGGTAAAGTATCACACTTCTTGAAATAAAAAGAGAAGTCAGGCGGCTGTTATGAAATCATTTTGATTCTATTATTTTTCTTGTCCGTTCGTTTCACCGAGAATCTATGATACGTAACAGAAGCAAGGCAAAATCACGGTTTATATCATCACTACATTTGCGACAATGTCGTTATTCTGGAGTCAACAATTTCTGCAGAAAACAACTTTTACTCCATAAATGTGCTGAATGCGTTTTGATTGAGTGTGCAGTGTTTTCTGCAATGCCCTCGTCGCCCGTGGAATAGAATATAGCATATAGCCTATCAGTAGCAATCAATATTTCCTTCCGAATTTCACCATACGTCGATTTTTCTGGTTTCTTCGAAGGTAAAGCGATCGCCTCATTTCCGATAGGCCCCTACGTTTGAGTCTTGACGTTTCAAGAGTGATATATTGATAAGTGAAGACGAAACATGTCTTTGTATTTTCTCATTAATAGGAATTGTAGAAAGTCGGAAGCTTTGGCTTTCGGGGTGTATAATTTCTTTGTTTTTGTTTATATTATCTGAAAGGCACACTTAACAAAATACTCTTACAAAGATGTTCATAATCATGAATACACAACTTTACTGATGTTCACTTAAAGTCTGACACAGCTACAAGACAAGCATGCAAAAAGAATGGACAGATAGGGGTAAAATGTTCTTCGACAAATATGTTCGCTTAAAAGGTTTATTATCTAAACATACCATTACCTGTTTGTTTCCAAGAGCGGAATAGAAGAAGCATTTAGTACTACTTTTCTTTACCACTGTGCCTGAGTAAAACGTATAACCCAATTTCCTCCTGCCAATTAGTGTCAAATTCTATGCGCCTTTCCCCCCTGTTCCCGCATCATTTCCCTCATTCCATTCTTGTCTTCGATTTGTTCCTATATTCCCTGCAAGTAATCGTGTTTTCGATTAACTCTTCTCTTCCCGGAAGAAGGGGGAAGGGCACCGGGCGTGCCCCTTTAATTGTTGTTAAAACAAAAGAAAAAAAACGGGGGGCGTGCGCCCAGCCCCCCCCCCTTTAATTTTTGTAAAGGCGCTCCCTCTTTTCGGAATTCCTGGATCCGCCCCTGCATCCCGACATGTAGACCCTACATAACAAAAAAAAAAAAAAATTAATAAAGCTGTAGTAATGAAACAATGTAGGCCCCTATCTAGTGTCGTATACTCATTTGATTCAATAAATATCAAAAGACTGAATATATAACTGTCAAGGTTTATTATCTAAACATACCATTACGCCGATTTATATTGCAGAGCTGGATAGAGCAACGTTCCGGTCAACCTGTTTGTTTCCAAGAGCGGAATAGAAGAAGCATTTAGTACTACTTTTCTTTACCACTGTGCCTGAGTAAAACGTATAACCCAATTTCCTCCTGCCAATTAGTGTCAAATTCTATGCGCCTTTCCCCCCTGTTCCCGCATCATTTCCCTCATTCCATTCTTGTCTTCGATTTGTTCCTATATTCCCTGCAAGTAATCGTGTTTTCGATTAACTCTTCTCTTCCCGGACTAGTACGGACCGAGCGCTCGCCGGATTGGCAGCTCCAAAATAACGATCCTTGGTATCGCATTCGTTACTCGACCCCGATTTCAAACCAATTCGTTTAATCAATCTGCTGTTCCGCAGGCGATGTGCGACTTTTTTCCCCACTATCTCTTTCCCCCATCCCTTCTCTTATCTCGTCTCTTTGTTTCTGAAAATGAACCAAAAAAAAAAAAAGTCTCTGTCTTCCTTCCTCTTTCACTCACGCACATCTTTTCGACGAAACGCCTTCCGCAATTGAGTTCTGTCCCAAATATCCTTTCAGATTTGGGGACTCGACACGTTTTTTTGTTTTCGCTTCTTCGCTTTCACACCAAGGAAACTTTGTATTTTGACCTTTTGCATACTTGTAGCAATTGTGTCGCTTTACATGTAATAAATGAAACTTAGACATCTTATACCTGTTACAGGGTCGATTCTTTAAAGATCTTCTCATCCGTCGTGTCTATCTCGCTTGTTGGAATCGATTTCTCTAAGTGAGAAAACGATTTCTTTTTCAGATTTTGAACTTGAAATGTTTCCTTTAACATTTTCCAAATGTCCGACCAAACGATGCTTTACTCCTCATCATGCAACGATTTTATGACAAGATAATCTGATATATATACATATCAGTGGCGGATTCAGGGGGAAGGGCACCGGGCGTGCCCCTTTAATTGTTGTTAAAACAAAAGAAAAAAAAAACGGGGGGCGTGCGCCCAGCCCCCCCCCCCCCCTTTAATTTTTGTAAAGGCGCTCCCTCTTTTCGGAATTCCTGGATCCGCCCCTGCATCCCGACATGTAGACCCTACATAACAAAAAAAAAAAAAAATAATAATAAAGCTGTAGTAATGAAACAATGTAGGCCCCTATCTAGTGTCGTATACTCATTTGATTCAATAAATATCAAAAGACTGAATATATAACTGTCAAGTATCCTTAAATAGTCATACAACTAAAGAATTTCTACAATAATCTTGATTTTTTGTAAGTTTAAAGTTTTTTTTTTTTTTTTGAGGTTCACAACACCTACCTTTGCACTCCTGTACAGCATCTTTTGTCCATTATTCTACCTGTCTTCTTTTATCATTTTGTGTTGTCATCACGGTAGGAATCATATCTTATATTCAAGTAAGTTCAAACAAGTCTTTTTAAGGATATTTTGTTTAAGCATGATAAATGATACGAAAGACGAAAATACATCTTCCTTGGTATAACTATAGAGGCTAAAATATAACAAAACCAATATACTAAATCATATGTATGCTGCAATACAAGTAGGCTACTAAATGTTTCATACTAATTTTGGAGGAGTGTATTGCTTCGATCCTTGTTTTTGCTGTCAGCAATTACGCACAAATTAATCACTTTCTTCTCATCTTTTGTTCAACTTGTAGGTCTCTGTCTGCGTGAGTATTTGCACCTTAACCGCCATCGGGGTTGACCGCTACTTCGCCGTCATTCGACCGCTGAAGTCCCGCATCGACCGCTTCCGTAGCAAGAGCATGATTGTCATCAGTTGGGTCGCGTCTACGCTCCTGGGATCTGTGGAGCTTTTCATGGGTAGGACCGAGGAGGTTGCTGCCTGCGGCCAAACGTTGACCAGCTGTTCCGAACACTGGCAGAAGGATCGACTGCGGCTGATGTACGACATGGTTAACCTGGTACTCACCTACGTCTTACCCCTAGCCGTTCTCACGTTCACCTACACCGTCGTGGGGCGACGTTTGTGGGGCCGCAGCATGCCTGGCAACGCCGACTTCACCCGTGACATGACACAGGAACGAGCAAAACGCAAGGTAATCCTACAGTAAAAGATTTCACCCAAAACAGATCCTTCCTCTCTTTCACCAGACGCGCACACGTCACACAAGCACAAACACTTAAGTTGTTTTTTCGGTTCTGTTCCATTGCATCGGCATTGCGTCATTACGTTAGAGAAAAAAGAAGTGACGACAAAATTTTGCATCGTGGCCATCAAGTAACATTTTGTTTCACAACGACATTTCAGTGGGTCCTTTTTTTTTTTTTTTTTTTTTTTTAGAATGTACCTAACACCGTCTTTGTGGGATACAAGAAATACAGGCATCTTTCAATATCAATGTCATAAGTGCCAGCTTTGTCAAACGTGCAGACAGGTTTTGATTATTTTCTTCACAGTACAGGGGCCGCGGAACGTTTCTCAGTTTTTTTTTTTTTTTTGGGGGGGGAGGTGTCAAGGTCAAGCCCCCCCCCCCTCCCCGCTTAGTTTGAGTAGTGTGTGTAAAGTTGTGATAAACTTGTGACGGCTGCGGTATTGCTTTAGTTTACTTCAAATAAAAAAAAAAGGAAACTCGAGAAAGAGATCTTCTTAATACCAAGGGAGTTGGTAAACGTATCGATACTACCCTTAGTCTGAATACATTAGCACATTGATACCAATAGACCAGGAACCTCGAGGGAACGGAAGATTGCGTGGGTGTGGTTGTAATCAAATACACATCTCCCTGCCCCCATCAGGCACTGTTATTGGATTTTTCCTTTTCAAAAGGCTCTCAAAAGACATCCGGATAGATATCAGATTCATGAAGAATGAAAGGGATTGTACTTCATAATAAATTACTACTGATTTGGAGATAAAGAAATTGTGAGTGAAACTTACTCAGTGTGACTGTGAATTCAGGAGATTTAAAAAAAAAAAAACTTTAAACTTACACATTGGTACACAGCCGTTGTTTGAGGAAAGACAGCAAATTATCAAAATGTTCAGCAATCTCAGTGAACTGTAAGATTTTTTTTCCATCGAGAGAACGGGTTTGGAGTTTATGCAAAGATTGATTAGTCATCATTTATCTCAATGTGACATATTTCATACCTTATTCATCTGAAGAACAATGAATAAGCGCAAGGATCAATGTCGTTCATTGTTACCAAACAATGATAGCAGAATTTTGATATCACTCAGTCGATGTTTGGCAGGTTTGGGAAGGGTGATGATAAACTTAAACACAACATTACGAACTTGGAGAGTGAAATCGGGGGGGGGGGGATCATCAAAATTGTGAATAAAGTCTGACGTAATTTTCCAAAGCGGCTGTCCGACATGCGTCAAACCCTCACAGATCACTGTACTGGCTCTGTCTATATCCGCCCTGCCTGAAATTGAGCATGGAGGTGGAATTTCCACCTTCCTAGATTGAGCATCCAGCAAAATGTATCACTTCACCAAACTATTCAGTGCGGCGTTCAGTTAAGCCCAAGATCGGACTCATGCACCTGCTACAACATATATCACTGGGTATACATTTTCCCTTTTCCTGAGTCCGTTCGTGCGCCTATCCTCTCTCTTCCTCTCTCAAATTCTCTCTTTTCTATGCTATCCTACCCTAAATTATCATTCTGATTTGTATTTATCGTCGTGCATCGCTGCTATTCTTGATAACTCACAATAACAGCAAAACTGGAGCTGCAGTTGGACATTCATGTATACTGCAGATACATTTTTAAGTACTTCGAAAATGACTGTACAGATTCAGTCGCAAACTGTCCCGCTGAATTACGATGGGATAATGTACAGCAACAGCAACAATAAAATAAGTGATTTATAAATGCTGTGCAATTAACCACTTGTGTCGTCTCTCTGTACTTGAGATAGAGAAAGAGATGAAGCATAGATCGCTTAAGTAAAGTATTTTGCTAGCATCTAGTCCCCATTTCAGTCGTTTTTCAGCGCTTGTAACTCATAACCTCTGCAGCTTGTGAAGCTTGTTCCCTTCACATGAACAAGAAAAAAAAAAACGTTTTTGCGTTGTGTGTTTCTGAAATAAAATGTGCGTGTAATGTGTCTGATCCAATCTTTCTCTGCACTTGAGAAAAGGAAGCGCTGAATATCAATTTACAGTGGTGTCCCACATTGAGTCTGTAATAAGTCATTCACTCACCATACATTCATCTTCATTCACAGGCATCCATATCTATTTCAATGATATCATGGAGAAGTATGTGAGGCGCTACAAATTTTGTTAGAATACATACTGATACTACATCAACATGGATAATTGGAGCTCTGTCTATATATGGAGCTATGAGTCTAACCCTATGGAACACGTCCCTTTTCCCCTGCACCTCATAGATGTCAAAACGCGCGACATAATTTCTCCGTCAAAGCACATGAAATTGCGGTATGATTTAGAAATAATACGTCGATATTCGAAATAATGTAGGTAAAAGTGTTACGTAAAAGAATTTTCGTTTGACAGTAGATTATCCATATACCGACATTACATATTTTATAGTCGCTGTTGCAGTGGTTATTATATCCTCAGCATCAATCTCAAAGCATTTTCACTTGCATGAGGTCGAACTCGCTGTGCCTTTTTTTTTCAGCCCAAGCTAACTGTCCATCATACATTCCCTATTCTTATCTGTTCTGTCCCTCATAGTTTGAGAACGCATAAAGAATTCTTGTTGCTGTTGTTTTTGTAAATGCTTGACCACCCTGCTACCGACTTTGTTTCTTTCCTTGCCATCTCACATTGCCGTGTCACCTCCTTTCTCAATTTTCCTTTGGTTATCGTGTCGCCCAGGCCTCCTCACGATTCCGATACCACGCCGCTCGAGTTGTAAGGAGTATAATGGGCGCGATATTCGAATCGATTGTTATCCGATATTGCGCGCATGTTTACCCCCAGGATACTTCCGCAAAGAATATCGCATCCCGGTTGACAAGAGGCATCAACATCGAGAAACGAAATGCCACCAAACAAGTAGAGGAAACGCAAATATGCGTCCCTCTGCTTTTCAATCAAGATTACATTCTGTCTTTGCAATTCTACCACTCTCTATAGGGCACGGTCCCAGCCTGGATTGTGATGTCTTTTTGTCGTATCACCTCCAGCTCCAGCGGAGAAAAAACAAAAATAATTCAAAAGGGACTGACAAGAGACTATCAGCAGGCCTGGGGATGAGAATACGTTACTTTATTTAGACTTGTTTATGACGGAGCAATGTCTTAAAAACAAATGTTTGTTACGTCAAACACAGTAATAACTCATAAACCTTTGCCAGGAGCATGGCTTTGCCACTATTCCAAGTTAATGTAAACTGGGTTTCTTCCGAAACAACCCGGTAGACTTCTGTTGCAGCCATTTCATTGCAAAACGTTTCCAACGAGGGTCTTATGCGGTCTAGAAAAGAGCAGAAGATAGTAAGCTGTTTGTGATAAGTTTGCCATGTTTTCGGCCTCGCAGGTAATCAATACCTGCTCCACTGAAAGTTTCTGCTAACGGCAAGCTTCTCCATGAAATGACGAAGTAGAATATCATTATATTGATTATGCTTCCCTGACTGCATATCGAAAGGTTACATCAGTCTTCTCTTTCTTAATTACCAACTGATAAAATTGCTTGAAAATAGGTGGGAAATGCATACATGTTTATCATTCATGCCTAACAGCCACAGCATCAATCAACGCCATCACCAAAGTGACTACTTTCTATTTTGTGTAACTACCTTCGCCATTTGAAGGTTGTAGCCTGCGCGTACCGAACACTCTTGAATCTATAATAGAAATCGATATGCAATGACTATAATGATGACGATGACAGGGGCGGATCCAAAATTCCGTAATGGGGGGAGGGGCGCCTTTACGAAATTGAACGGGGCGCACGCGTCCCCTCTATTTTCTGTTATTTATTTTGTTAAAAAATAATAATAATAAGGGGGAGGCGTCCGGTGCGCTCTCCCTGGATCCGCCGCTGGATAATAGGACGTCTTCAGTGTTTTCATATAGCTCTATCAGAGGGCCCCACGATCAATATTCACTCTAACGTTGTCAGATACCCATTTATACACCTGGGTAGAAAACATCTTGTACAAGGTTGTAGGCACTTGACAGGATTTGCACTTGGGACCACAGATAGAAAGTCAAGAGTTTCACTGACAATGCCACACTTTCCACACTGCAAGGTTGGAAAAGTTAATGTGGCAATTTTGAAATCTTGATATATCTGTAATACCAAGAAGACATGAAAACATTGAATACCACTAAAGGCATCACAAGACACGATATAATGATTATTGCAATCTTAAATAAGATTCAATATTATATACTAAAATAGTTAATGAATATTATGGAATATTTTATGATTTGATATAACATTATGATAGATTGTATGTAAATAAGATATATGTATGTATGTCACCATGATATGAAAGGTTATACAATTCTTTCTTCTGTCACTACGTGTAAAGAGAGATAGATATAATTTAGATATACTCTTGTTGTTTGTTTGTTTGTTGTTGTTGGGTTTTTTTTTTTTGGGGGGGGGGGAGGGGATAGAGTTTATTGTTCTACAGTAGTTATTCTTCTAATTGCAACAAATTTTTAAAAACTGGCAAAGTCCTTTCTTATCATCCAAGGTCACTGACGATTTTTTTTTAGGGCCGCGAAACGTAATCATTTGTTGTCGATGGAGATATTTAAAGAAATAATTACTCCAATAAACTGCAATCTGATACATGCGAAAGGAAGGGCTCAGTTGATATTGTCATGGGAATCGAGGCTAAATGCTTTCCCACTATCCCTTCAAGGTATTTCAATATCTGGAAATGTACATTCCTTTTTTTCTGTCGTGAACTAAGCAAGACAAATATCTGTCATACCCCTGTTCTATTGTGAAAAGTTGAGAATTTCTCTATTGTCTTTATATTCCAAAATTGTTCTTTTAAAATCTTCTCCTCATATCTTCTTGTTTTTCAAGCTTTCCATTTTGCTGAAGTTCTCATAACTTCTTCGAATTTCCTTTCTTAGGAGACTTCTTCCCTGTATAGACCCATCTTTAGATTTGTTCATTATATCATATTTGTTCATTTTAGGAGGAGTAAATCTTTTCAATGCAAAAAACGATGGAATTAAAGATAATAGCGGTAGATATGTATACAGAGGACTGATTGCTGAGAAGGGTACCCAGGGTCAAAGGTAAGTAGGCTTACTCGTGATAACATATTTACATAATATGTATCGTACACATTTTGCCTCAAGATCTATAGACAGTAAGTTCATATCATATGTAGATAAACGTTTAGCGGTAAACAAAAATATTTTATAAGCTGTTCATGACAATAACGTAAAGTTGTGACTCGGTCGAACACTTTGGAGTGTTGTTAGGAGGTTGGAGCAGAGTCTGATTGTATATAGGCCTACAATGAGGGCTCGACACTATAACTTCTTTGTATAAAGAATAATAAGAAGAATAAGAAGAAACATTTGTCCAAAACTGCTTCACATTTAATCTAACTTCCAAATAAAGTTCAACCTTACGTAGTATCCCTGAGGGTATCAATATGCATAATTTGATGAATCGTCACATGGCATTGACGACCATGAAAGAGAGAGAGAGAGAGAGCGAGAGAGAGAAGATGGCGGAGTTTATCATTTAGCGCAGACGACACTCAAGTTCCTTGATGCTTGTCTCTTTGATATAATCATCATCATTATCATCATCACTATTCATGACTCCCCCCCCCCCGTCTGTCTGTCTTCTGTCTGTACGACTGTACGACAAATTTTAGTACTCGCATAAAGAATAGCCACATTCGCCCAAGGAGCTGGGAATCCTGGGTCACAAAAATGCAAATTGCAATGCAGGTTGTTATTTCTTACCCTCTCGACAAACTTATGAAAAAGCAAAGGCCACTGTCGGTAAGCCGTTGACAGCTACTTATTGCTAAAAACACTAACATGAAGAAAAGTGGCTCAGAGCGAGCAATTACAAGGTCTTCCACTCCGAAGAATACGTTCTCTAGAGTATCAATTTTCCGCATCTGTCTTTCTTAGAATAAATACTAGTAGGGGATAGGGAATAACTGCTCGAAAAAAATCTTCAGGGAGTGAGAAGTTTGGTGATGGAAAATATCAAGGCTGTTACCGACTTGTGAAGGATAAAAGCGCAACAAGATGCGGAGTTTGCCGGAACTACCTAATAGCTTTGCTGCGAGGTATACATAAAGTGAAAAACGACAACATGTGACATTAAAGTAAACACGGAAAATACGCGGTAATAGAAGGGCACGATGAAGAGAGAGAGAATAATTTCATTGAGATTTTTTTTTTTGTAGGGCACAGACATAATAATTATATAAACTGGCAAAATAACAAATGAAATTAAAGTAAAACGTGTAACGATACGCGTATTATACATATGCATATATATATATATATATATATATATATATATATATATATATATATATATGTATATACATATATATATATATATATATATATATATATATATATATAATCTATACATGCATATATATGTATATATATGCATATGTATATATAAACATACATATATACATGCATGGTGATATCGTAAGTACACGAGATACTAAGAGTTTGTTTTTTTTTTTCTTTTGGAAAGCAAAATTGTTTCTTTAATACGAAATAATCTCCAAACAGTAACATAACTCCCCAAAGATCTTCTCAGCAACTTTTTCCACTTTTTGCCCAAGCTGCTTTGTAACAGGTGCCTATTGAATGTCACCTGTCGATCTTATGATCAAGCTGCACATTAGTGTGGCAAAAAAGGAAGGCCAGTGTCCGTACCATTTCCTTCTGTTTCATTTCTATTTCAAAATGGATTCCCTCTTTAATCATGGAACAAATATATTCACGCGTGTAAACGTGTAAACTTTTGCCAGTCTGCCTTCGTCGATGAATTTCTCTCTTCCTCGCAGTGTAGTACTATTAAATTGCCTTGAATACAATTGTTTTATGATCCATAATTTGCGTAATTTCACAAACAGTAAGGGAAAATAACTTTTTGTAGTAACTGTTTCCAAACATCTTGGCTTCAACAGTTAAACGTTACCATGGTAACAGGTTTCATCTCCTCTCCCTATCCTACAATCTAAAAAAAAAAAGAAACAACAGATAACACAAAAAAGTCACATTTCTTTTAACAAACCTTCACTAAAACGCTTGGGGGTGGCAAGGGGTGGATACCTTCATTCCTAGATGGTGGAATAATTAGGAATTGATGGATTGACATAGACGTAATGCAGCAGCTTTGCCTTCTGCGATTACAGCTTGTGATAGATTGTTGGGACATTGTAAACGTAATGCATATAACTAAAAGGATATAACTCTTCCATTGGCGCCTGTATTTGAATGCATTATTCACGTGAAATCATTACACGGTGACATCAATAAATGTTACCTGAAGGTGAGTTTGTTTAGCTGCGTATGGCAGGCCAAATGAGTCTTTATACAAAGTTTTGAATACTAACACAAAATGCACAACTACACGACTATGCAATATGTGAATATACAACCGTAAAATACATGTTAAGATGTTACTAGTTCTGCATGAAGGAATGGGTGGCTGTTTTATTTTGACCAATCACCATGCAGTTGTTTGAAATTGAAATAAAGGAAATTTAAAGAAATGCACACATCAAATAAACATCCATTTCTCCTTGTGCCTGGCATAAGGATGGCTGTGTGGTGCCAGCCATTCAAGGTGCACAAACGCGATCTCTTCTTCGTTACAGACAAGTTTCATCTTTTAAACCAACTGGTAAAACTATGCATTCATTTCTCGTAGCCAGTGGCATCCATTACGAATGGTTGTGGGGTTTTCCCCAATCAGGATGCACGAAGCAATGCATCCATTCCATTGTGCTGCATAATCATTTGCTGTATTTTCCAAGTCTCATCAACGTATACAAGGAACTATGCATCCGTTCAATTAGGACTAAGTGTGTGGTGAATTAAGAGATTTTTTTATCACTTTAATCTCAAAGTATGTTTCTCATTGCAAAACTCTCTCATCTGAAAAACAAAACAAACAAAAGATAAATAGATAAATGCTGCAATCAATAATCGAAATGATTGCAAGTAGTGCGAAATCATTGTGCTCAACTGTCTATGTGGTCTGAATCTGCTTTCTGACTGAAAGTACCTGGTTGGGAGATCGAGAGATTAACAAAGAGTCAGTTTCTTTATAAGCCGTAGATTTAAAGGCAAGCATAATCTGCTATCACTTCTGTGCTCCTCATCCCCCTTCTCGGCTCTAATCATTCTTCATAATTATTATTCTTTTTGGCCCACTTGTCATTTATATATAAGTCCTTATGATGTGAGTGATGTTACTAGGAAGAATTGCTCCAGGCACTCGGGTGAACTGGCTAATTAGGAAGGATCATTTCCATTGTGCAGACCCACGAGAACAATAATGTTTACGATATTTATTGCGCCTCTCGGCATTCATAGCAACTATTGTCATAATATTAGGTCATCCCTCTCATCAGGCATAACAAGCCAGGCAATCCTAATTAATTAAGAATGATAATCTCAAACATCCAGGCCCATGAAAACATGCTTACGGTATCTAAAGCTTTCATTTCGGCATTTATGAAACGAATTACATAAAATGCCATCCCTCTTACGAGGCATTACAAGCCAGGCCGACTATAATTGGCTTAAATCATACAACTGTTCTTACGCATGCAGCGTTTAAAAATGATTTCGTAAACTTTGATTGTAAAATCATACAATGAATGCACGGGTGTATGATATTGTTCGTTATGGCCCGCACAAGCAGCAGCTACACGTCCATTGCACAGTTGCATAGTTACTTGCTTGTGCAGTTTTGTGCCATCTGAGGGGAAAAAGTTATCCCATGAAGCACTGATGAAGCGTTGTGACGTTGTGATTGCTAATGACACTTTCGGCCTGCCATAGTCATGACAGTATTGTGCACCATCTATTCCGCGGCGACGCATACGGGTTATCCCGTTCCTCCATCAATCACGATCCAAATTTCGCGCTTCGCAGTGGAACCGTGTAATAGTCACTTTATCACTCGAAACATGTATTAGTTACAAGTGGTTAAGATATTGACCTTTGTCATCTAGCCGTTTGGTTTTTTTTTCTGATTCGAATCTTTCCCTTCAAAACTCTCACCTCCAAGGTCTGTGGTAGAGTCGGTGATCTGCTACTCATCAGTTAATGTTAACTCGGTCATGATTATTGTTCTTACTGTGTCTAATAGTCCTTTTTTATGCCTCCGCCACGAAGTGTCGCCGGAGGCATTATGTTTTCGGATTGTCCGTCCGTCCGTCCGTCTGTCCTTCCGTCCGTCCGTCCGTCCTTCCGTCTGTACTCAATTTTGTGGACAGCGTAACAAAAAAAAAAAAAAGTTTGGGGTATCCTAGTGAAACTTGACATGTATATGTAATGAGTGGGCGAAGTTGTGCCTATCAACTTTTGGGCGCATGATAAAGGTCAAAGGTCAAAAGGTCAAGGTCAAATGCTCAAATTTCTCTATTTCCCCCACATCGACGCAATGTCTGAAGGTATTTTTTTTGCAACTTAGTGTATATTTGAACTACCAAATAAAGATTCTTCAGAGAGCATTTCGAATCATGAGGTTAAAGATCAAAGGTCAAAGGTCAAGTGAAAGTTTTAAAATTTCACTTTTTTCTCCATATCTCACAAATGGTTCAAGGTAGCTACATAAAACTTAGTACATATGCATGTAGTGACTGACAGTGATTATCTAGGGAATTTAGGGGTCATTGGTCAAAGGTTAGAATCAAAGGTCAAGGTCAACTCCTGAAATTTTCACTGTTTCCCTCTTTTCTATGCAATGCCTGCAGGAATTTTTCTTGAAACTTAGTGTATATATGTATTACCCAATAGAGATTCTCTTTGAAGTTTCTTGCCAAAAGGTCAAAGGTCAAAGATCAAGTGAAAGTGCAAACTTTTACTTCTTCCTTATATAAAATGGTCAAAGGTCAAGTAAAAATCCTCAAATCCCCCAATACCTGCACTCTTAGGCAATATAGCCATTCATCCAATCAAACCTACAGATGTAGTTGAAGGAAAGTAAACATTCAACACATTTGTGACAAACCTATCATTTTAATATTTTACCAATTATGTTAACTGTCATCACACATTGTCAAGACATTGTACTATAGACCTATTAGGAGAAGCATGCATAATGGCGGAGGCATAACAGTCGCCATAGCGACATTTCTGGTAATACAAGGAGTGATCATCCACACGGACATAGTACAAACTTGGTTGCAGATGTTGATTTCATTAAAGGGACTGTACAGTACTTGTTGAGGTGGGATTCATGTTTGGAACATTCCTAAGTGAGATAATGGGAAACCTCTTATGAAATTGAAAAAGACTGTAACTTTAAGAAGGATTCAACGTTGATTTGATGAAAATTGGTTTTGAAATGGCTGAGATATCAAAAAAAAAAAAAGAAGTGATGATAATAAAAGGCGACAGTCCATGTCTTTTATTAGGATATCTTTGTTCCACCTTGTTTTTGGATATCTCAGCCATTTCAAAACCGATTTTCATCAAATAAACTTTTGATAACCCTTAGAATTGCATGCTCTTTGACATACATCTTCACCTCAACCAGAACTGTACACACCCTTTAAATCCTCTTTCGTGCAGATGAAGTGTCTACACGCAATGATACTGATTATACATGATACTGCACTATATGATTGTTACGTACATGTACATAGTTGACCATCACTGCAACGCGTCTGCTACGTAGGAACGAGGAGACTATGGTCTGTTTCGAGTTTACGAGGACGCACATCTTTCTTCTATCTCTCTCTCTCTCTCACTCACACACATGCATGCACACACACACAGAGGAAATACAGTACACTTGTATTGTGGTTTCAGTGTCCTGAGAATGATATATGTTTTTTTCATTCAAATATCATGATGATTGGATTGGAAAACACCTATTGAGAGAAAATATATATCTCATCGTAGAATACTGAGCAATTAACAGAGTAAAATATGCCTTCAAAATCAATGTCAACAAAATTATATTTCTTTTCTCTCTCCCCCCCCCCCATCTCTCTCATATCCTTACCCTCTTTGTCTGTTGACCCTCCCCCTGTTGTATATAGGTCATCAAAATGCTGGTGACCATCGTCTTGACCTTTGCCCTCTGCTGGCTACCCCTTCACATCTACCACCTGCTCGGAAGCGTGGCCAGCCACGTACTCCTGAAGAACACGGAGAGCACTTTCGCGCTGTACTTCAGCATCCACTGGGTTGCCATGGCAAACAGCTTTCTCAATCCAATCATATACGGATTTCTTAACGACGGGTTTCGGGTAGGTGCACTATCAAATATCAACGACCCTTTTTATAGGCTGACAAACAGGATTGCCCGGACAGACTAGGGAACTTTATTAAATATATGAATCTAAAGAAAGAAAGACTTAAGGTGAAAGGCGACAAATCAATGATTGAAAATGTACGAATGTTGACGTGTAGCGTCACAAATGATGATAATCAATGGCAATCTAATGTGAATTAAACAAGGAAAATAATGTTGCTAGAAGGAATAATGAAAAAAAGAAAAGAAAGAAATAAGAAAAACGCCACAGAGGAAAGACTGACGAATAAAAGAAAGTTATATATACATATATATATATATATATTTATATATATATATATATATATATATATACATATATATATATATATATATATATATATATATATATATATATATATATATATATATGTATGTATTTGGTGACCAATACTAATCAATGATAGATTTCATTCATATAATTTGTTCCTCTTGTTTCTTTGTTTCTTTGCCTGTTTTAGGGGATATTTCTTTGAGAATCATCGTAATGTCCTTGTTTGCGCCTAGCTTTCCTGTAAATGATAGGGTGTCATGTCGAGCGTCACTCTCAGAAATTTTCGAATTTTTCAATTTCATGCATTGATACGACATGGAAGACCAAGTTGGTGTTTTTATCAGTTGACTCTATTCTGGATGTAACTTTGGTGTTGGGTCATCAGGAGAGATGTGTGTAAACAAAGCATGATTTAGCAGGCACATGTGTCAATGAATGAGATAACTGTTTACCAAGGAGGTATATCTTGGGAGTTTGAATGCAAAAACACATAAACACCATTTTCAAATTTTCAAAGGAAGGTCAGTATCGAAAAGAAAAAAAAAAAAGAAATCCGTTTAAGGATACTGGACTCATTACATAACAAGAAATATTCTTGAAGATATTAGAATTATCTTAGAATTATCACATAATATGGTTTAATAATTTCCCTCGTTTTTTAGCAGATTTAATTTCAAATATCTAAATTGATAAAAAAGAGGAAATATCGGATTTTATATTACAGCTTTTCCTCTGTCAGATGTGTGTTGGATGCACAAGCCTCCATTAATAATCTGGTGAAAACTAAAAAACAAAACAAAAACAAAAACAACAACAACAACAACAAAGAAAACACAAATGTATATGGTTTCCTCCGACCTCTCACACTGCAATGACGACGGTAGGGACTACATAACGTCGACGAGTGTGAATACGATCGAACATATAGGATAACGTGTTACATCGATATCGAGCGCAGGATGAGGGAATTAAGACATTCTAACATCGAACGTGAGATTAGTGGTCACAACCACATGGAATCACACGAATTGATGACGTCGCTACCACACTCATCTTCACTCTCCAGTTACCTTTTCTGAAATGAATTTAATGCAATGGATATGTATATTTTTGCCTCGATATACATTATTCAGTTGGGCTGCGTTGATGTAGCGATGATATGTTAAGGGAGTCTTGTTACATGGGCAGGTGATGGATCCGAAGTGATTTTCACGTAATGCTACGTTTACACCATCAATGTTCCCGGCGGCCACGGCAGCCCCGTTTGCCCGAAACGTATAGTGCGCCCTGAGTAGGAGAGATATTCTCTCCCCTCCCTTCTTGATATAGTTTTATTCATTTCAGTCCTCGCTCCAGTAAACATTTTAGCTGTCAGACACTGTTCTCACGTTGTCTGGTCAAGCTAGAGTACACGTGCTTTTTGTCGCGTCCTACTACGGATAACCTCCAAGTTTTGTTACGGCCTATCACGAGTTGATACGTTTTGCTGCGTTCACCCCGTTTCTCATCAGCAACGTGAGTGCCGTGGCAATTTTTTGACGGTTTAAAAATCTGACACGGCATCTACGACAATCACGGCCTGTCACGTTTGCTCATCACGATCCCCCCCCCCCCCCACTTCACGTCGTCTCACGTCCATCCCGTTTTGTGCACGGTGACCTGAAACGTGACTGCCGTGGTCGCCGGAAACATGGTGTAAACGTCCCATTAGGCCCTACATACGGGTACTATGTGTGCGTGCGTTCTTGTATGTGTGTACGTGGGGCGGTATTTTGTCGATGCTCTTCTTTCCTATCATTTTTTTTTGTATGTGTTTGCGTGCACGCTTGCCAAGGTGTTTTATTCACATGTGTTCGTGGAGTGTGTGTGTGTGTGTGTTTGGGAGGAGGGTGGGTGCGTAGATGTGTGTTTATGTGATGACTTCTTTTCTGAGTACCAAAACCCAACAAGCATCGTGCTTTTCTGTACGTTCCCCCACACATTGTTATCATTCCAGTAAAATGAACATAGCATAATTATACTGTACAGACTAATTTCAGTGTATCCTGGAATTCCACTTCTTATGTATGAAGGTTCTGTACACATGAGGTTTTTTTTTTTTTGTATTGCTATTCTTGTTTGTTTTTTGTTTTTGTTTTTGTTTTTTGTCTGTATAGATGCGTGTATTATGTCACGAATGTACTTTGCGGAAACTTGATAAATGAAATGAAATGAAATGAAATGAGAACGTCTATGTAATAACACTGTATAATTTTCATTTCATTTTCATTGACTAAGTTTTCGTATATATAATAATACACTAAAAATAAGTCTCTGTGCATGACCATAGTAATTCCCCAGAGACGTTGTGTTGTGAGAGATCATACGTTATTAAAGATGAAATCCGCAATGATAGGCCAGCAAAACCCCGGAGGGTTGTTCGTAAATGGTAATAATAGACAACTCGGACAGAATAGGAAGCAGGGTAGAAAGCAGATTGCCATCAGCTCCGTTCATTGAGCGTACCGATAATAAATGTCCCATTTTTTCCGTGTTCATGCAGGACTGCAGAAAGCCTCGTATCCTTTGTACATAGGTTATCGAGGGGAAGGAAATCCCTAATCTCAAGAAATCCCTAATCTAAAGAAAGCCCTGATCTCAAGAAATTCCTGATCTCGAGAAATCCCTTATGTCAAGAATGTGCACTAGTCTTTCTTTGCTTCTCATTTTCACTCTTTTTTTTAACCCCTTACTTCGTTTTCTAGTAAACACACACACACACACACACACACACACACACACCTTCCTTGCTAAAAGACTAGTATGATGCACTTGGAATATGATGCATGAAATATTTAAAGATGAATGACGCCCTCTTAAATCAACAACAACAAAGAATATAGCGTATCAAATAAGTACATTATTGTTATCGCAATCCATTCGTCAACTGAAGGTTCATTATGACCTCTAATATGTTTAGGCCTACAACAAGTTAGAAGGGTTTATTTCCTCGCAATATAACTGCAAAGTACACTGGGGTCCCTCTTAACAGTACTGACTTTCAAACATACACGCGAGCACACCACTAACGCACTGTGAGGAAGAACTAAACATAATTATATAGGAGGAGAAGAAAGCGACGCCTTAAAAGAGCTTGGTACATTAAAAGACTCCTCACACAAAACTCTAATCTCATTTCTTTTTTTTTCCCTCATCACTTCTTCACGTCAATGCTTGGTAATTTCGGATAGAATATTGAAATTTTCACTCGTATGCCATTACTCTGGTGACTGATAGACGTGAGTGTATGCGGAGTTCGTATGAGCCATCATATTTTCTAATAATATCGCTTCTGACTGCACACTCTGCCTGAAGATTTTTTTTTTTGTCCATGCCCCTTAGTCCTCTACAGTAAGCATCTAAACTGTACATTTGAAATCTTTTGAGACTCTCGGATGCTTTCAATCGTTGTTTTTTTGTTGTTGTTGTTTTTGTTTTTTTTTGGGGGGGGGGGGTTTCTTATTTGCGTATGAGCATCATAATGATCATGAGTCAAAGGTGACAATAACTTGTTAGTCTGACACGACGCATTTCGAACCGTCAGAGAGCTTACAGAGATTTTAATTTCAGGTTTTTGACATTTTTTGTGAGATAATGAGAAACCTCTTATGAAACATGAAAGAGCGTGTAATTACAAGAGGGATCCCACATTCATTTGATGAAAATTTGTTATGAAATAGCTGAGACATCCAAAATAGAGCAATCCTAATAAAAGGTGGGATCGATCTTTCATTAGGATTGCTTAGTTTAAATTTGTTTTTGGATGCCATTCCAAAAACCGATTTTCATCTAATAAACTTTGAATTCCTCTTAGCTAGGTATGTTCCGTATCATTTCGCAAGTGGTTTTTGGTGCCTCACAAAAAGTTAAAGCCCAATCCTCATCTCCACCAATACTATACTATCCCTTTAAAGCTGTTCAAGGTGTAACGTGTACCTTTTGCACTTTTCGTGGTGTATACAGGGGAGAAAGAGACGATGTTGCTGATGTCCTTTCTCGAGTATCCATGTGATCTAAGTTTTGAGGGGGTGGGTAGCTACGATTTCTTATCCACGTTATCGAATTCCCAACCATCCAAGCCGTTATCATTGTTGACTAAGATCATATCGTCATGGTTACCACGCCCCAGCTAGTGGCTCGTCTTGTGAGATTTCCTTAAACCTTCGGGGGGCTTCAAAACCATCTCGAGTTCCTCGGCGAAACTGACGAAAATGTGCAGGCTTCGTCCGATCGAAGGCGAAGCGTCGCGGACAAAAGCCTGCTTTTTCAGCAAAAGACACAAGCGTTGATACACTAGGGTAGAAGCCTCAGTTCTGTGAACTCCAGGTTATCTTGGGTTTAAACATGAACGCTACTCTGTTACATGTAAAACACGTAAAACTAGGAAAGGACTTTTCTTGAGGTGCATGAAGAAAAAGAAAGAAATGTCTTTTAGTGTACGGTATAGTGTACTTTGAAAGCACTAACCACAATAAAAAAGTTGGTTAAACAAAAAGCGTGTTTACACACGTTACGCAACGAGGAAATTTCACTATTTTGCTGCCACGCCATATTGTCATCTTAAACAGATATGAACCAATCACATGGAAAATAAACCTAGCTGTTGGCTGCTCCAGAATAACTGTTTGAGATTAAAACCTTATACAGTAAATGTGTGTGAAAGAATATATATGTATATAATATAACTCGTGATGGCAATAGAGAAAAAAACAGCAACAAAACGAACAAAGATGCGTTTGGCTGAATGATTTGTTTACACTGTAGCAGTAAAATATACCTCACTCTGCATTTTGAGCTTTGTTTTAAGGTCAAGTTATTGATGCCGGGCTTCAAAGAAACCCTAGAGAAAAAGATGTGCGACGATCGAGCGGGAATTTAGAATCTTTGTATCGAGTTCTCAAGAAGCCATATCCGAAATATTATGCCAGCTCGATATGACATGCACGAAAAACACTCTTACACACACTCTTACACACACACTTACACACATAATCAATTATACAGTAGACCCACGCACACACACACACATTCTATCTAATCATGTGAAATCGAATCTCCATCGCGCGATCAAGTTATCTTCAAAATCAGACATGCATTGTTTCCAGGTAACGTGAAATGGGAGACTGGCTATATGTATTTTGTGTTCTACTGTAGAGGAAATTGATTGTATATGTTTGTGTTTTTACTGTCGGGGATATCAAAACTCCCACCTACCCGCAAGACAACTGAAGAGAGTTTAACAGATAGTAAGTGACCGAGATGTAATTGTTTAAAACATAAAAAAACTAGGCTACACTCTGGTCACCCTTAGGTCTTGCACAGAAATGGATACTTTGTTTTCGTGACATCCTTTTGTTTCCATTCAACAATACATGCAATACTTCAACAGTATGCTCGCGCTTATAAATAGACATCTCGTCAAAAACAAGCTCAGCGATAAAAATGGAAAATCAAACGACAGAGTTAGTATAACGGACCTTGCAAGCTCCCAACGTATATGGGTGTGTGTGTGTGTTTTATTAATATGTAAATTGCCGTATTGGTTGCTTCACGTTTACATGATGGATCTCATAGTACAAGATGTCCAAGTATGTCTTTAAAATGATTATGTTTGGAAGACCGACAAAGCATCCTTTCCTTAACGCTTCAAAACTTTAGAATTCCCTCAACAAAGCATTGCATGACACACTGCTTCAGCATGAGTGACAAAAAGAAAAAAAAATCTTATCATTTCTACATTTTAGTCAAACATCACACAAATGAGAACGTGAAAGCCTTCTTTTCGATTTTGGCTTTAAAAATGTTATATTGTGCACTTAAGGTCAACCTGATCACTGCAGGGGAAAATGACTACATCAAAACTTATCCTGACATCTGGCAAGGACGAGTGTGACCATGGTGACGGTAGAAATATCCTTGTATTTACTATAGAATGGGGGAAAAAGCTAAAAATTCGTATCCAGAACAAAAGAGAGATAGCAAGGCAAACAACGTGAAATTAAAATAGAGAAGGACAAAATCTGACAAACACAGCGAGTATGATTTGTTAGCAGGTAAACAAGATGAGGAGTTACATTGTCTGAATAAATTACTAGTGAAAAGAAAAGCGATTATTTCATGGAACGGCCATCTTCTTGCCTGATGCGGTAAAATGTCAATCATGAGGATGCCATCAGCAAAGTTCTGAAGGTCCATGAAAAGCCGTATCCGAGTTTTAAAAAAGACATAGATAGACAAAAATAGATCCAATTTACTCTAGCAGCCAACCAGACCTTCTATCCTAAACGAGTATACATAATAATTATAGCTAGGAGGCAAAAACATACTTGCTGAAAAGTGGCTGAGGTAAAGAGATTTCCATTCAAGTTCTACCGTTTTAGGCGCTACCATACATAAAGTCAGAAAAAAGATTGAAACTTTCCTTGTTGAATCAAACAACTGACCTTTATAACCTATACAATCATGTTACATAAGATGTTAGTAAGCTGAAGTGTCACACAAAACAAGTCTTTACAACAATGTGATTATACTTTGAAACAAAAACAGACAAACTGCATGTTTCATTTTGATTTCGTCAACCTAGCAGCAAATGAAAGTGTACCCCTCATCGCAATAGTGTCATCAGCAAGAGCATAGTTTTTTTGTTTTTTTGTTTTTTTTTTAAATCATAAATGCTAAGGACATAACAAAGAAGCTACAGTTCGTTGTTCCAAAAGTTCGTTATTTCGAAGGTTTGTAGTTCCGAAAATGAAATAAGGTTCGTTACTCCAAAGGAACCTTCGAAATAGCTTTTTTTTTTTTTTTTTTTTTGCCTCCGCCACGAAGTGTCGCCGGAGGCGATAGGGAGATCCAAGGAGGTACAGAACAAAGCTGTAGTAAACAATACCCTCATCAACTTTTCTTTATTTCCTTTTCTTCATTTGCAGGCGGATGTCAGGCGGGTGTTTCGTAGGTGTGGACCGTGGAAGGAGAGCATAAAACCCAAGGGGCGATATCGCGGGAGACTTAGTCTGCAGTCTAGCTTGAACACCACCCGGACTACCACCTAGCTTTCGAGACGGTGGTCGATCACGAGGAGCGGTCGGAGGAGCGAAGACTTGAAATTCGGCTTGACATCGCTGCCTCCGACGTGAAAGGAATCTGTAGCCGTAAAAGAAAAAAAAAAAAATCTCCGCAGCGATCGTCTAAATTTCGCACGGCTTTAGAGAAATCGGTATTCACGTGTAAAGGGATGTGTGCACCCCAACCCGATGAAAACCAAACCAAACAAACATGAGCCTAACGAATTCAGATATAGCAGAGGGACTATTCCAACTTTTGGTACGCGAGTTTGGCTGAATTAGATGAAAATCAACTTGAATACCCCGCTTGATGTCTATTTTAGTCAGATTTATCGGTTTCTATACCCAAGAGACCCTTCTACAATTCCACCGAAGTCAGTATACAACAGTGAATACTATTTGGCTTTCTGCAGCTGTTCGGAAAGACTGCGAAGACGGCACGTTTTGTCCAAAGTATTCCTTCTTTCTATCAATCAATTAAGCGTAATCTTGAAGGAAAGTTTATCGCTACTTACCTTGCCATTGTGTTTTCAATTCTTGCTGTTATTCTGTATTGTCGCCATTCTCATGTGGGATTTGATCTCGCAGTTAATGTTGAAGTTGTAATCTTGGAGAGATACCGTTGCCTTCGCTTAAATGGGATTTTTTTTTAAATTAACACGTATGTACATTCTTCAAATCTGATGGCTGTACCAAATCGGAACGTCAGGGTATTGAGTGAAAAGCCCTTAAAAAGAATTGCCTCGACTACTTATTTCTTCTAATTGTACAGACTTGGCTACCCGTGGAGTGTTTTCGAAGACGCCTCATTATTTCTCCATGCATACAGTATTTACAGAGGGCCACGTCACGGCGTCTCAAAAGTGTATTTTTGAATTACACTCTCCCTTGCAGGCATTTTAATGAATTCTCTTTTTTTTTTTGTATGGAGTGCCTGGTGGCGATCCTCCACGTGTTGTACGGAATAATCATCTAGAGTCAGTGTGCAATTTTGTTTTTGATAGTAAATCGGTGGAATTTCATCATTCCTAAACTCTTTCGATTTTCGACAAGTAGGAAACAAATAGGAAACATCACTGGTGGTATTATGTAAATAATGTATTTTAGGCTATTTAGGATTTTTTTTTAAATTGGCAGCTATAGAGTGTGCATCACTTCATGTACGTTTCAGTATGTTTATTATAGTTAACTGTATAATGCTAATGTATGTTGACTGTGCTGATTCATGATACCCTCAACATGAATTCAATTGAACTGCACATCTCTAATGTGGTCAAGAATATCTGAATACGTGCCGTATATTATTTCATAATAGATTTTTCTACTATTTTTTAGAGTACTTGAATACGTTCATAAAAACCTTCCAAACCAAGATTGCGCCAGTAACATTTATTCCGTCAATCATTGCAAAAGCAGCATTACGATTAAAAAACAAACAAACACTGAAATGCACTTTTCAATAGACTAAGCATGACTTGCATTTTGCCGTGTTACTGGTATGGTCAAGGACATTGCAGACTTGCAAGTTACGTTTGGCGCATCCAAATAATCTGAAGAAAAACAGAAAAATTATCATAAAACATATGACGCATATTTAGTTTTATTTGGACACATAAGTGATATTGAGGGTATCATGAATCAGCATAAGTCAACATGCATTTGCATTGTATAGTTCCTTTAAGTTAATATTAAATCTCACGAGATTTTTTTTTTCCTTTTCCGTAATCAAAAAGGCCTGTAACCTTTACCATAGGATATTGGATCGATTTTTCATTACATTTGGTGTATTGGATGCAAAATCATGGTTTATATAGGCTTGCTCAGGGAGATGTCTGTGAGGGGATGGTGGGTAGGGGGGGGGGGAATGGGATGTGAAAAAATGTTTTGAGCGAAAAAAAAAATCTCCCTTTGCAGGAAAATATCCTTCATGACTTGTTTTCTCTTTCTCATTCCTGAGACGACTCCTACGTGCATGATTAAATGACCTCTGGGAAATGGCATCGAACAATATATCACACCACCTTATGGTATACTAATGTGTGGCTCTACGTTTTAAAGGTATTGTATGCAATCTAAGTGTAGGCCTTGGTTTCGATTACAACCACTGGTCAGCCACCAGCCAATGCTTTTGAAGTTCGTTTTGAATACAACTGTTTGGGTTAACCAAGTTTAGAGTCAATTATTAAACCCCTTATTGAAGACAGTCAATAGTAGTTAAGTAGTTAAGTAGTAATAGTAGTTAAGTAGTTAACGCAATCATCGCTCTCCCCTCATTTTTTTTCCCGTATGATAGAATGCATCATCGCTTATAAACTGAAAATAACACAGTTCCTGGGTACTCAAGAGTGGAGCTGACACAGCAATGAGTACTCTGTTAAATGGAAACTGTATTTTTCAAGGCACGTTCTCTTGTAGGCCTACTTAATAACGCCCCAATGTGTTGAAATACTCGACATTCAAAAAGTCGTGTTGTATTCCATGGTGAAGCGGCATAGGGATGTAGGTGTGGTATACGTTTCACCAAATTGTTGGTGGTACCTATGTTAATCCTTGTTTTAAACGAGCATCATCAAAACAAAGTCATAATACACACTTTCACACCCACCCACATACACACATATTTGGATTGTGTGCTGCGTAAAAGTTTACCTATGGCACACATTTCGGAAGTCTGTGCACAGATTTCGGACGAAACCGAAACTCCGTGTTATTGTGACATTTGTGTTTTCACTCCTCTAAGAATCGTGGATCCAAACCCTTATTCACAAATATTTCTAAAAATTATGTTCGCACGGAAATTGAACCAAAGTTTTCAAAGCCTCGTTTTGCCTGTGTGTAGAAATTTTTCACAAGTAAGACAAGTTGTTAATGTTGCGTGAATTGTTCAACTCTTTGCTTGTTTGTTTGTATGTGTCTGTGTGTCTGTGTGTGTGTGAGAGAGAGAGAGTGGGAGATAGAGAGATAGACAAAAAGACAAGGAGAAAGAAAGATCTAATCACAGGGTTCATATCATTATGAATTTACACATAAATCTTGTCGCTCTAAAGAGATTCTTCTGAGTCTCTTGCCGTTATGACCAGATTTATCTTCATTCTGTTACTAATGTTCCGTATTGTCATTACCTATCTATCATCATGTCATTATCACTGTCTTTACTGCCTCCTGTTTTTAGCAAATGTGATCATTGTAATCGTTTTTTTATTGTCACGTCTATGTGCGTCTTTTGTCAAAGCTGCGATAGACTTTAAGGTCGTGGTGGGTCTACAGAAGCTCTGTGCGTCAAATTTCCGGGACGTAAAATATTTGACTATCTTCATAGTGAAGCTTCATTGCAAAAATAAAATTAAAAAAGAAACACAAAATCCAAACAAATATATAGATATATTACACTTGAAACGCTCAAGATCTTCTGCTAATTGTATGAAATTCTCTCGATAACTTCATGACAGGAATGTCAAGTCATATAGCTGCCTCCTGGATTAAGTAACGTTTGTCCACCTCGGTCATTGTTTCCATCGCTTCTATACCTTGCTGATGGTGTCCTCTGGTACCTCTGTGAAACCTTGACGTTCTCCACTGTCGATCCGTACATGTACCTCCGATCTATCGAATCTCAGTAGACTGCCAATTCCGGCAAAGGAGACTGATCTACTGCTGTAGATAATTCACTACAACCACCACTACTATTTCTACCGCTCCTGTGCAATTTTCTTCTACGACTACTACTAGCAGGTTAACTGCCGCCCTTGTTATAGTAGTACCGCTGTGACTGCAATTAACTTGAACGTATGTATTGCTGTTACTTTATGTTCATAAAAATGTTTCTGCTGTTGCTATTACGATCTGCCGGAATTTCTCCTACGACCACCACAACGACTACAACTATACCACCTTTACTACGGCTACAATTATTGCTTATACTACTTGAATCTTCTGTGATAGCACTTCTGTTCAAACTTTTACAAATCATGCTTTAGCAAGTGTTATTGCTATTCCAACATCTTTTTTTTTTTTTTTACCTCTGCCTGGTCTAGTTGCTGCAACTATCGCCGCTACCATGCCTGCTGTTAATAAGTGTACACTGATGCACTACTTTTTACAGTCACAATTTCTTCCACTACAAAGTTACAAACAAACTGTTTCGAATTTGGTTATAAGCGATCTGATAAATTTGATGTCATTTTTTTTTGCCATTGTTACTGATATGATATTTTACCATCGTGAGTAATACATGTTGTCATCATTTTCACCTATCCAACGTCAGTATTGCAGCTAATATTGCTTGCAAACTTAAGCATACCACCACAATAACTCTTTCAGCACTACTACCACTACTATTCTTGCTGCTGCTTCATCTAATCATTAAGCTACTAAGTACACGACTTACATTTCACTAGGAATATTTTCTACATTTGAATAATTCACCTGTGTGCCTATACTATTGTGATAATTTGCTTGTCCCTATGTACCACTACCATTCTTTCTCACGTTTGACGGCTGTATAATATAGTACATAATAGTAATTATTGTTTTCTCTACCACCACTCCATTCATACCCACTTTTCTCTCTCTTCCTCCTTCTACTCCATGACATACGACAACTAGTACAACTACGACAACTATACCACTACCAATGACTATACATCACCCTACTGCTGATACTACTACTGCCATTTCTACTACTACTACTACTACTACTACTGCTGCTGCTGCTGCTACTACTACTACTACTACTACTACTACTACTACTACTACTACTATTACAACTACTGCTGCTACTACTATTACTATATCTGTTACTCCTTCTAATAGTACGTAAGTTCTGTGTATGTTTATGTGTATGTGTGTATGTGTGTGTGTGGGGGGGGGGGGGTCCTCATTAGCCTCCACTGCCATGTTCTTACAAGAGACGCCAAGTTTTGTGTGTTTACGATATTCAGATTTTTTTTTTGTCATCACCAAAAATAAGGAGCTATTTTTCAGTTGATGTAAACTATGTTTTCCTATCATTTGATAAAGTATGTCTAGCGTGTACAATTTTCCTATGGCGTTCCTCCAAAAATTACGATAAAACTGCCTTCAACGTTGGGACATTCACATTGCATTATGGTTTCCTTTGGATCTGCATTAGACTGGGAGCATTGCGATACTCTCTTACTACTATAACTATACCTTTTTCTATTTCCCTTTTACTATGTGACGTGCAGCGACGGCCTCACATTGACCTTGAGTATATGCGTTGTTTATCATCAACCCTTTCTGTACCATTTGGCACTCTAAGCACACAAAGGGTTAATTACAAAATAATTGGTGATGGATGACGATGATGATGATGATGATGATGATGATGATGATGATGATGATGATGATGATGATGATGATGATGATGAGAACGATGATATCAGTAAATATGATAATTATGATAACACTGATTATAGCTGTAATAATACTAATGGTGAAAATCATAATACTAATAATTCATGAACAATAATGATCATAATAATGCTGATAATAATCATGGCGATGATTACAATACTAGTAATGTTATCATCGTCATTATCATTATTATCCCGTGCGTTTCTGCTCTTACCATTGTTCACTTATTGTTTCTTGAAACTGCCTATGACACTGCGATAGCTTTACTGCAGCGAATATTATCGATATACCAGTCACTCGTGTTATGTTTGTGACACGTTATGTTGTACTTATAATGTGGTATCTCAAGTTCTATTATGATATACGCTGTCTGTTTATCGGCTTTTGTTGTACTTACGCATTGGTAAACAACTGTTCATAAAAGGACACCTGTCCTTGCTCTCGGTTACTACTGTTCATTATTATATTTTTACTGCTGCTTTGGCAACTACTATCGCATTCACTGCAAGAAACCTTGCAGATGCTAACGCTGACATTGCCTTACTCCCTTCTGTGCTTGCCCATGTTGTATTTTCGTTTTGTCACCAAAGCGTATCATCGTTACACTCAAAGGCCCGGATTCACGAAGGTGGTACATATGAAACCATGGTTTAAACCATGGACAAAAACCATGGAGCGCCAAGTGTCGCACGGAATATTTCGTTACGAAATTAGTCATTTCGTCGACAAAATGTCTGTTTCGTTACCGAAATTATCATTTTGTGGACGAAATGTTCATTTAGTTACAAAATATTGTCATTTCGTTACAAAACAATCATTTCATTGACGAAATGACTGATTTCGTAACGAAATATTCCATGCGACACTTGGCGCTCCGTGGTTTTTGTCCATGGTTTAAACCATGGTTTCATTTGTACCACCTTCGTGAATTCGGGCCAAAGGGTGGAAACTGTTGTTCGATACAAATCGGGACTCTTCTGATAAGCAGGAATACGGCTGAGACGGGGCAGATCAAGGCAATATTTCCAAGGCGCGTTATACTTCGGGACGAGACATCTGCTCAGATATTCCTACTCTCATCAGATAAAATCGCATACGACACACAAACTCTGTACTAAATTCTTGTCAACGGAGGAAGAGAACATCAATCAATGCTATACTAAATGTAGCCATTGGCATCAAATACACCTTTTAATCAGATGGACACTGCATGTGTCAAGGAATATTTACCCTAAACAAGCAATTTACACGTGGCCTATTAACTCGACAGGACCTCTTTGACTCCAACTTCGGCTTCTTACACGGGTGATGTTTGTCATTCCGAAGATTCGTTAATCCGGAAATGAAATAAGGTTCATTAATCCGAGAATAAAAGCACTGTGCGTATTAGCGTACCTTTGGAATTACGAACTTTTTTTTTCTATTTCATTTCAGGGTTAACGAATCCGAGAATAACGAAATTTATTTCATTTCGGATTAACGAACCTTCGGAATAACGGACCTTAGGATTAACGAACCGTCGGAATAACGAGCTGTAACCTCTTACATAACGGCTTGCACTCCACAGATAGCACAGTGGCCGTATTATACACCCTTTAGTGTTTCGTGTACATGTACACTCAAGCGAGTGCCATAGCGAATAACGTAATCAGGGCGCTTCTTGAGGAACTGATTGGAGACCTTCTTTTGGGGTTAAAGATAGAAATTAATATGCTTCTTTATCTTCCAGTTTCAGTCCCTGATACAAGTTCATGAAAGAGATGTGTGTTTGTGTGTGTGTGTGTGTGTTTGTCATAACCTGATACAATTCACAAAGGATAGAGAAAGTATGTAATGCAAGCAGATATACAGTGTGTACATGTATTTAGTCTGAGTCTAATGGGTGCCCGTTATAGTAACATGGGAACTATATCGGGCCAAACAATGAACCCAAAGTTGGGGTAGATTCAAATCAGATCTTTTTGGAAGGGATACACATACATTTAAGATGTATTCTAGAGTATTGCAAGGTGGACACAAGATATTGTTCCCAATGGCAAAGTTAAACAGTTCTCTACTTCCGAGGACTTATTGATCCAAAAATGTCCGTGATATCAGTTGAATTGAACTTAGGGTTGATTTTTGGAGCCGAGTGAAACAACCTCACCCATAGTGATATCCAATCGTGGTGTGCGAGTTACTGTGCTATTTTATCGGCCAATATGCTTGACTCCTTTTAATTGGGACAGCTGTTAAGCGGGATAAAGGTCCAGCACTCCTGGGTAGTCCTGCCTAAGCGGTGGCGACCGTAGCATTACTTTTGCAGTACTGGCACACAATTCGTACACACGCACGCACGCTCAGTATCATAGACACGCATTATTCAAAAGTGAAACAAGAACTCACTTTTCTTTTACAATTCAACGACGGTCAACGTATATTGCCCGTCTGCGCCAGATGGAAAATGCATTCGCCGAGACAGTGTAAGCGTTAAAGTTGAGAGAAAAGCAAACATATTTCCCCAGCGTCTAACATCCGCTGTCTAATGCATTAGAGACATTAGTCATTTCATGGAGCCGGCGAGAAGACGAAGGAGATATTCGTGTAGAACAAAAACAAACTGTGTCGAGTGCCTGCTATCAAGAACGTTAACCCCGAGTATGTCGAAAATAATGCAAACAAAACCAGGCGACAGGAAAATGTGTCCGAACATAACCCTGATAATATTAGTCCCCTCCCTTAGCACTCCTATATCATCATGGAATAGTTTGTGCATGGGTGTGCGTATGATGATATGCGTGTGATGATGATGACGTGTGTGTGTCTATGGGTGTGTTGTGTAGTGTAGAAAAAAAAAGTATAGCAGACCTACCAAGTCTCACTCATTAAAGTATTAAGAGTCACACCTCAGGGGTCTTTCTCACGCTCACATGCGTGACAACCTTTTTCCTCACGTCTCACAAAAAAACAAAAAAACAACAACAACAACAAACAAACAAACAAAAGAACCTAGAACATAAGTTTCAAACCACATTTTGTGGCAATCTTTCTATTCGTATATTCAGTTTGCACCAGATCGCATGATTTACAGTTTAAAGTTTTTTTTTTTTTTTTTTTTAAGTCACTAGTCTTCTTTGGATATATTGTTTTCTTCATTTTTGTCTGCACTTTCCAGAGATGTAGTGCCTCATATTTTTTTCGGAGGGGAGGGGTCCTTTAGAGCCACTAAATGCCACTAGTATGTATATCTTTTTACGGTCAAACCATCATTGACCATTTCGTATTCAATGCTTTCAAACAGGGGAAAGTGGGACCTGATAATATTTGTACAAATTATTAAGCAAATCTAAATTAAAATGATCGGTTGAGGGCATAAACGTGACAAAGCAATTATTTTCCCCTATTAAACACGTAAATCTGCTTCTGTCATATAAAGCGATAAGCATGAGTATGATGACCGGTCATTAATATAGCACCTTCACGTCACGCTGGTGACCGGGCGAGATTTCATCGATTTATTTACTCGGTATGACGGTTATCTGTCAAACGACAAGGATCCGCTGCAGCGTTTTATAAAACATATGATGCACATTTTTTTTTTCTCGTTCGGGCGTTATTATAATTACCCACAATGGAGACCTTCGAAACATTCAAAAACGGTCTCGTCTATCGCTTCGAGCGTGTTAGACTGTTCGAAAGGTACCTTGCGTGGATAATTCTTACCAGTGCCCACACTGATGTATATTTTGTAATTATACATTATATTCATGTGATTTATTGATTTAATGATTGCTCTGGCACGTTTCTTTTTAAACCTTTGTTCTAAATCGTTATGAAAATAACTCTGAAATGTGAGCAATTCAGGCTGTTAGGTTAGTTAGGTTTGATAATTTCCTCCTCTGAATGTCCATTTTCCCTTCCCTTTCTTCTTTTGTTTTTGTAACTTCGTCGGCTTGATACTTTACTGATAAGTATGTGGGGAAAAATCCTCTTGAAAGATTGGTACTTAGCGTCCCATATATATACATTCATGGAACGAAGATGTCTGGACAAAATCCATTCCTTTCCCCGGTTCACATGCGTAAAAGAGTCCACTATATTCAGATCGCTTCCATTTCATTTCTATTACTATTCCGGCAGGGCCCTTTTATTAACTTGTCCCAAGGCCACTACAATCTCATAAATGTGCATGAGAGAAGTTCAGGTCTTTACTTACCTTTCACACACACACCCACACACACAAAAAAGAAGAAGAAAATGAATAATAAAATGGTCACCGTTTCAAATACAGGTTACTCTCTCCAGGTCGCTTTTCATGATTTATCAGGTAGTGGCGTTTCGCTTTCAACTTCATTGTCCTTGTAAAAGCAGTATTAGGGTTGCCACGCTGTTCAGCGTATGGAAATACATACGTGCCATGGGAGTTTAGTTGCCATGATAAAAGAATGCTGATGGGAATTTGTAATTCGCTCGACGGAGTTCTCTCTCTTCAATTGATATGATGTATAGCGCGAAAATCATGTATCATAACACCCTTGTGTGTTTCGGAGCCATTCTTCTTCTTGAGCATATATATATATATATATATATATATATATATATATATATATATATATATATATATATATATATATATATAATATATATATATATACATATATATATATACATATATATATATATATATAATATATATATATATATATATACATATATATGTATATATATATATATATATATATATATATATATATATATATATATGTATGTATATATACACGTATATTCATTTTTTTTGGGGGGGGGTAGGGTGGAAGGGTTGGGACGATACTTGCAAATTTACATTAAATGTATGAAGATCTTACTCTTTGAAATGTTCAGATACATTTATGATTAGGTTTGTTACTAGTTTTTCACGCCCAAATGACTGAAATTCAGATGGAGAATAATGCGATGCAACTAGTCTGGCCAGACATTCTGATCACCAACCCTATTCCAGTGATTTCTGAGAATATCTTGGTTTCTGAGAATGTCAATCTCGTACACCTTCAATGAAAGAAAAAGATAGACAGAGAGGGAGAGAGAGTTTTCAGTTGAAAAAAAAAATCAAACAACGTCTTCTAAAGTGAAAATTAAGAATACGACGCACTCATGCACTCGGCACGTACGCCGAGGATTTCAAAATAGAAGAGAATAATTCTTTGCTTGTGTCTTCAATTTTGGTATCAATTTCACCTAGCCGTAGATAATGTAAGGCGACTTTTGCACTTTGCCTCTGGCATGTAGCCGTATCTTACGCAGTCTGTATGTGCGTCGTGGATACCTGATATAATTATGAAGACGCAAACCCTTGAAAATGCAGTGTGCGGCGCTTATTTGGTATTCACACAGACAGAGCAAAGTTGTTTTTTTTTATGGTCCAACAATATATTATGAGTACCTGAAGGGAGAACGGAGATTTAGGTTTCAGTTTCAAGCAACCGTGTAAATCACCAAGCCTGCAAAGGCTCGTGGCTCCTTGTGCTGTATACACTGCTGACGATGTATAAATCTACTAATACAAATATTTGGGTTTGTGTGTGTATGTGTGTGTGTGTGTGTGCGTGTGTGTGTGTGTGTGTGTGTGTGTGTGTGTGTTGTGCATAATGTAGAAAAAAAGAGATAGTGCGTGTGTGTGTGCGTGTGCGCGTTTGCGTGTGTGTGTGTGTGTGTGTGTGTGTGAATGGCATGTAATTTATTGAACTCAATTTTGATCAAGATTTGCAACTGAGCTTGGTCTATGTGTTAGTGTTGGTGTGTGTGTGTGTGTGTGTGTGTGTGTGTGTGTGTGTGTGTGTGTTTTGTCAGTCAGGGAATTCATTAGAACACATATACACACACACACACAGTCACGAGAGATTTTCCTTCACTTTCCTGCACTTCTACATGTCTGCTATTCGTTGTGTCACTTGCTAGATAAGTGAACTAATTGAATTGAATAATAACATCGATTGTTGATAATCTATCTATCGATTGCAATGTCTAATCTTAAAATCCTGCTTATTTCTTAAAGTCATCTGAACTTTCCAAAGATGACGTGTTGCTGTACTGCCTTTGTAGATGGTTCGCGATGTCTGTAACACTCACTAAGAATGTCTACTCAGTATTTCGACAAAAGTGAGCTTATAGGAATATTATATTGTTAGTATTGTAAGCTATCTTAACTAATGTCACGTCAAAGACTTGTTGTTTACGTTGATATTGAAGAATGGAACAAATTCTAACAAGGAGAATAGGGAATGTTTCATTAAGATCAGATATCAAAAAACATAAAAAAAAAATAATCTATGAACACTACGATTACTGTTTGCTGAGAATACGTAAAACTGCTATTCTAGCGAAAGTTCTCTGTCTCATTTTACTTTTTTCTATCAGGGTAAACATTCAGTAAATTTGCATTTTGAAAATGATGTTCTGGTACAATGTATGAGTTACCTTTGTATTTGCATTCATGTTTTATCGTGATGATCGTCCAGGCATATCTATGTTCCATTAAAGAGTACGCACGTGTTCTCAATTTCCAGGATTTTTGTGATTTGTTAATTTCATTGTTTGTTTGTTTGTTTGTGGCATTTAAGATCTCTTGAATACATGTATTAACATAATTTCTTGTGCAAAATATCTTGCCTTCCACATCTACATTAGTTAACTTGTCCCTTGGTAGAATCTCCATATGGAATGATGGCAATTTAATTGATACGCTCATTATAACTATACATGTCATGATTATTCTTACAGTATGTAGTACATCGCATTGTGACATTATATAAACATTTATTGTTTTCTACTTACAACGGTCTGTCTAACGAAAGTTATCTGACAGTCATGATAAGATCCCGCTGCTGTAGGAAATAAGCATGACCCTATTAGATTGTTTCTTTGTTTACCGTATAAAACTTGAATTAATGTAAAGAAGGTCTGTAACAACAACAACAAATACTTTTATCTATATTGTTAGATCCTTATGAGGACGGTGATGCCTCAACATTAACTAGAGGCCGATGTCACATGTTTTACAAGCAGGCGTGGCAGTTGAATCACACATGGATTGTTTGCGACTTTGTAGATACAAATATAAGTATAATATATATATAAATATATATATACTTATATATATACATATATACACTCATATATATCAATTGTTCACCTATGTACATATAATCACATACACATACATACATACACACACACACACACATATATATATATATATATATATATGTATATATATATATATATATATATATATATATATATATATATATGTATATATATATATATATATATATATATATATATATATATATATATTCACACACCTTGTCAATCATAATAATTCTGAAGTCGTGGGCAATTTAGTTTTTATATGGGACATAAACAATGTTGTGTGTGTGTGTGTGTGTGTGTGTGGTACGTGAGTTTTCCTGTCTTTGTGTCAGTGTGTGTTTAATTGTTAACTGGCTGATGAGAAGACTCCACACATCACCACAAACGCATTATTGTTGAGTTGCGCCTCAGGAGCTTCATTGTTAGGTATAAGGCGTGAGAAAGAAGCCATCCAAGCAAGGAGAGAGACTGCGCGCCTCGAAGTCGTCACGATTTCTCACAACGTGGAGGCGCGTTACATTAATGGGCGAAACGGTGGAGAAAGGAGTTTGGGCCGAGGATTACGTGAATGATGGACGAAGCGGTTCATGCAAAGTTAATGCGCAGCCTTCCATTATGAAATATGCAACCGAGTGAATACTTGAAACTTGAAAGCCAGCGAAACATAGTGAAAAGGACAAGGAATTCTGTTTGGCACCAAAAAAAAAACAAAAAAACAAAAAAAAAAACGGAAGAGTGGAGTGGGGGATATGGAGATAGAAGGAGGAGTAAGGGAAGATGGGATCAACCACAGAAACTGGGATATCTGCCACGTACTCCGAGAAGTCAAGGAAGCGACCAGCGTTCTTGAAGTATCACATTCTGCGGACGATATTTACTTACAATTTGCCAAACCAAGAGTTTTCTCGTTGGAGGGGAACTCAGGCTATTCGCATTTCATGAACGAAATCAAGACACAACTAAGATGCTTACACAAAGCCTTACCTTCTTCATTTTCATGGACACGCGCAGTACATTATTACAAACACAAGCAAGCTCGCTCACACAATCACGTTTGCGCAAGCACACAGGCACACACGAAAATAACCATTATTATGTAAGATATAGATAATATGTATATAAATGTACCGGTAAGTTTGTTAAGTATCAATGTATACGGTCATTTTTACACATATTCACGTCTGTCACAAGGGTGAATATTTAGAATGTATACGTATACATGTCCATCACACATAATGTGCGCGTACACACAGGCGCACGCACATAAGGTCCCTGTTTGAACAATGTGTTTGGAATAACCAGTATCGTTGATAACATTTCAGACCCCCAAAATCACAATCCTTTCCATGTCTGATTTGACTTTGATAAAGTCCTATATAGAGTACCAATTAGCAATAAATTTATAAGTTCAATTAATTCTGACAGAAAAATAACAATTATTGAGGTTTTTTTTTTCTTTCGTTTCATGTTTTCTCAGAATATATCACATTTTGATATTATAACTTCATAAGTTTGCCATTAGCTTGTGCATAAATCTTAATCTATCAATCTTAACTTATTTTTTTTGCACATGAAAGAATATATAAAGCATAACCTTTCCATTAAACTTTTTTAGAGTTGGAACAAGTGACCAATCATGTCACTGCCAAGGGAAAAGATTTAGCTCCTAGATTATTTCCAGGGAGAGCGCTTGTGCTATGTAATTAATCATTCATAGGTACCAATGGGAGAATTATTGTGAGATGAATGATGTATTATTGAGGAGCTCAGAACCCGGAGAAGTGAAAGAGGCCACTCTCAAAACAAATAGAAAAAGAAATACAATGGTTTGCAGCTTGATTTGGCGTTTGTGACGACAAGTCAAAAGCAGTCAAATAATTATGTCAGGAAACTGTTTTTCACTATTATGTCAGAGCTGTTTGTAAGGGTCAGCATGATTGCAAATCATTACCAGTATCGCAATGTCATTTCTGAAAGGCATATAGTAGTTCATTGTGGAAAATGTTTCGAAACGCCTTAATAGTTGATTCTGTTCTGAAATACCCCAAATCGCTGATTACGTACGACATGTATGAAATCAAACACTGTCAAACATTACGTTATTGTGTTCCGAGAACATTAGTGAAGTTCATTTGAAAATAGATGAAAAAGCAGTTCTCGAGTCGCGTCCTACTTCTCTCGCTGCTTTATGAGAGAAGACATCCATGATCTATGATACCGTCTTGACGCGGAGTGATACTGTGTTTCTAACGCTTTCCGCCTTACCGTCTCTTCTTTGTGATAATTTATGCGCACGGTCCGTCTCAGTTCGTGGAAGATTGAAAAATAATGGCATCTACTCTGGCGACATCCAATTACTTTGAGCATCACGGTGAGCTTATTGCACACAAGCACAAATCTCCCCGTTCTCAGCCCCGAGGAACAACAGGTGACTGCAGCCACATCATTTTAGACGATGCGATGGCAAGAGTGATCGGAAAAAAACACCCCATAATTGTAAGAACAAGCATATGAAAATAGCATAGGAGAACTTTTATTTGATTTTTTCTTTCGTTTGTTTTTTGATAGAGGCGCAGAACGATTGGTCAGTCACCCACATTACCTCATAATAGCGTCAGGCGATGCGACGCCGTTCAGAAATAAAAAAGAAAGAAAGAAATAAGGCAAAAATGTGATTAGGACACTCTATTATGCCCTATCCCTACAGAAGAATGCTCCGGGGAAAATATCACTTAGCAATTCTAGCTCTCCCTTCTCTCTGATGCAATAGAGCGGGACGAAAGTATCAAAGCTGACGAGAGATAATGCTCACGGGCATTGTTAGATTGCACGTTACTCCATGCGGAAACTCCTAAAGTGACAGTTGAAAGTTTAAAGGGAAAGTGCGTCCCATTCTGAAGTTGACTTTATTTAGAGTAAATTCAAAGAATTAAAAAGTGCAACAAAAATAAGTCTCTGGGAGTTTATAGTTTCAAAGGTAATATATAAACTGACAAAATATTGATGATATAATGTGATCTTGGTTGCCTAGGGCAGCATCCTTCTACCAGAATTCTTTGCCATCATTATTGCTCCTAAGCATTGTCAGGTATATACTCATTTATACACTGGACCAAAGATGGGCGGCGTTGAGTAAAAACATCATGTCGAAGGATTAAGCATTTGGCTATAGATTTGAACTTTGTATCCCCTTTGAGAAGAGTAGTCCCCCGTGCACATATGTTGGTTGCGACAGAATAACAAATTGTCTTAGGTGTTGGCATTGTAATTGACTCAAGAGGCTTTCCTCAGTCTCTATTATAGCTTGAACAAAATTTGTTCAGTTCTGTTCGTGTGTTACTTTATGTATTATACACATTCACACACAAACATTTATCATTACTCATATTATTATCATCATTACTACTACTACTACTACTATAAATACATATACATCCATATATTAATACAATACACGCACACACACACACACACTTCCAAAAGGCGCTAAATCCATCATTTTTCAGTGGATTTAGCGCCTTTTTGTTGAAAGGTCTTCATATATAATTATACACGACAAAAAGTCGGCAGACATAATTATTTTACCTTTTTGATAGGGGGCAAATTTTGAAAGAACAGACTCCAAGCTTTAAAATGATGTATAACTCAATACAAATGAACTTTTCTAACCTATCTAAATAATGGAAAGGAAGTGCACCCTCTGGAAAAGTGTTTACTGAGAAAGAGGTTTTGAAGTTTTGGTTGTTATATCTAAGTGCCTATTTCACCAAGCTGTGCTCTGCAATAGATTGGGCAACTAAAAAAAAATAAGGTGTAAAACTGTATGGCAACCATGGCAAGGAAGAGATTATTTGATTAAGTTGAAATTTTGTACAAACTATAAGCACATTCTATTCATGACTGATGCCAACTTTCAAAACACTATCATTATCCTTCCAAGCATGGCAAGGGTTGAAAGTGAAAAATGTGTAAAGGATTCTTTAAGAAATGAAAAGGGCCCTCTAAGACACATTTAATGACACCATTCTACACAACAGAATTGTTTTAGAAAAAACAAACTGGAACAAAAAAAAAACACACACACACTCACAGTTTCCTAGTCTTTTTATGATCCAAAACTGTGAATTACGTAGAAAAATTCTTCTTTCAGAAAATATCAAGAAAACAACAACTATTGATTGACTTTGCTGTCCCATTTCACCTATTTTAAGTCCTCGCGTAAAATCGGCACGTGTGACTTTATGCTGGTTTTGTGATGCACGGTAACATACGGAGGTCAAATTAAAGGTAACGCGGAGTTCCTCTTTGATTTTCGCAGATGATAAAATTTGGCATTCGTCTGACGATCCAGTGAGTGGCCGAGAAACCGAGGCGTTGCGCAATAACCCTGAGGGCGTTTTCCTTTCGAGGCAATGAACCCGAAAATATCTTGACAAAACTTAACAAAATATCAAACAAGTAAACAAGGACAATCATTAATTTCGGTCCATCTACCTGCCTCTGTCTCTCACGCTCCCCTCTTCTTTCTCTCTCCCAAATTCAATGAGATGACATGGCTCGATTAGGACTTCTGATGCATTTCCAGTTTTTGTCTATAGAGGTCTTTCTTATCCTTCGTCAAAATTCTACCTCATTCTCATTAAGTGCTCAAGGTGTCTGTGCTCTATGAGTATTTTAGGATCAGACACTTTGACGTACTAAATCACTGACGTAGAAATAATGCAAATATCTGAAGGGTGAAAGTTATAATTATTCAAAGTAAGCTTGAGTATTTTCCTGCTGCTAAATCAATTCGCATCTCGTCCTGTCGTCAAAACCAAAGAGGTACAGAAAAAACAAACAAATACATACACACAAAAGCAACACACACATTAACACACATTGATAATCGAAAAACCGAATAAACAAACACACAAGCACAGATATATACACACTGACACTCGGTCCATTCACACAACGGAATCAAGATACTGCTCGACGGTTAAATATGAACTACAAACACAGAAACACCGGATCGGGTAGGCAGAAGTTGTTCTGCAAATTACAGGTCCTGTCGGTTGTTATCCAGTTCCATATCGAGATGATTACACAAACGCGGTATAATGGCTCGTCATATAATATATTCCGCTGATCAGCAGGATCACAATTATGGCCAAAAACACACACACAAAAAAAAACAAAAAACGTGCTGTTTCAGAGCTATTCTAATATCATAAAAGGAGGTCATTTGCTCAACTGATAATGCTTGAATACGTGAGCAACATAGATTATTTATTTGCTGTCCGCAACTCCTCCTTGTGAGCAAAATGTCAAACTCCTACTCTAATTGGGCACGATCATTCCAGGTGGGAAGAGCATGGAATGAAAAATTTAAACGCGAAATCTAATGCGACGACTCCGCAAGGAGAACAGGCTTGACGGTCATTGAGTTTTTATTTTTGTTTTGTTTTGTTTTGCTTTGTTTTGCTTTTTAGTCTCGGTGATCTGTAACTTTTTTTTTTCAATCAGCCTTAGTCCTTTTATAAATTGCCGTTGACAACCAACATCACCCTTTCCTCAACTCTATTATCCAAGCTTTAAAAAAAAAACGAATGCACTCATACATTGATACAGTCTAGGGATTGCAGAAATATATCATTTTATTTTGCAGAAGAAACATGAACTATATAATGATGAAATACATTTTGTATACACAGTAAAAAATGCCGATCATGTCACATTTTGCTATGGGATAAAACATAGATAAAGAAAACAATATTCATCGAAGAAAGACGTTACTAGAGGTATTTTTGCTTTAAAATCAATCACATGTCATCTCGACTTCATTAAATTAAGATTCATGGGTGTATACCCTCATTCCAGATAATTCCATATATTCAAAAACTTGATGAATCACATCAGAATACAACATCAAATATGATATACAAACTGGTAAGAGTTGCAAAAAAATTCCCAGCTTAGGCTGAATACTCTTTTAATCATACGCCCACGTATATACCTCAGCACTCGTCTTGTAATTAGTGGTTTGAAATCTTATCACCGATTTCATTCACACGAGGAGACGAACGCGAGACAAATGACATTTGCGACGTGTGGTCGATGCGTCGAAGGATCAGGCATCGAGTTAACAATACACTCCTGTATTGATATCACAATGGTAAGGCACAATTATCTCGAAATCTTTAAAGTTGGTTGTTTTGTGCTGTGTTTGTTTGTTTGTCTTTGACATGAAGACAGCAGGTCAAAAATGAAGATTATGCAAAAAGAAATGAATTGCAAAATCCTTGAAGTTTTCATACAACAAAGAAACCCAAATTTTGCTTGCTTTATTACATCATTTTATTAGTGAGATGGGCAGTGGCTTGTTTATAATTCACAAAACTTTAAAAAAAAACGTCATGAACATCTTTTTCATACTGCATTATTTACAAAACGTGCATTGTTTCAGTGCATCGTCGTCCAGTCGAATTATTCGCCCTGTCAAGACCGACGACTGCTCGAACAAATCAAAATTACAAAACAAATCTATCGCCAATGTCTCTATCTACTCATGATTCTACACAACTACATGATATTACAAAGGATACCTCAACTGTATCAACACGTGATTAGAGGTAAGGAGATAATTAAAGACCCAACACCAATAATTATATCAAAAACTTGACACATATAAATTCAAAATAATAGTCATCTTACTCCACACCTATAAAATGGTATCAAATAGAAAATAAAAAAAAAAAGACTTAGAAAACTTGAACGCTGGGGGTAAATCCAAATTCTGCTTCTACATTATTAAAATATATCTCTTAAGCAATTATCAGTATTTCAACGTTAGAAGATGATGTAATGTGCAGCATTAATTTTCTATACACTGCACTCTAAAAAAAAATGGCAAAGCAACATTCTTAAAGTTGTCATTCTTCTAACCTTTTTGTAAATGTTAAATTCGTCAGTTAAAATGTTGGATTTACAATTTCTGATATGATAGTTCAAAAATTATGAGTGTTAAATTTGTCATTTTGAGCGTTAAATGAATCATTTAATCAAAGGCTGGAGGAGTGACAAAATATAGAATATTGATTTACCATTTCATTTTTTTTTTTAGAGTGTAAGAATACAGTCCGCGGGTTTTTCTACTGTGATCGAATCTGAGAACACAGCTCAAATTTGGGCTCAAATTGCTGAAAAAAAAAAAAAACATCGCGAAAATACAATTGACTTCACCGTACTTGAACGTTTCAATCCTTTATTTAGGCTCCTCCCACCGAATCTTTGAGCTGCGTGTTATAGTGAATAACACCGACTGACACTTCGATGAATACGTCTGGTAGCATTCACGCCATACGAGGAAGTAACAACATCAACAACAACTACAAAAACAAAAACAAAAACAAAAACAACAACAACAACAACAACAACAACAACCAGACATGTTGTGTTTCTTCGAAACGTTATGCGGCTGGAAAACAAGCTCCGACAATTACACAGACACGAATTTGACCTACTGCTCAACTGTTAAGTTACTAATAATCAAACTCCACTTACTTCGGACTGAAATCTTACACTTCGCACGTCACCAACCTTGTGTGTGCAAACAGAGCGAAATCTCACACCTTCTCCTGCCGCGGGGAAGGAAAATTATGGAGTGTGATTACTTTCCGTTTCACCATTAAAATCGAAACCTTCTGCAAAAAGTAAAGAAGTGGGCCATCCATGCGGAAAGAAGTCGATATCCAATGGAGATAATTGATAAATTTCATGCAAGCGAACCCTTGCGCTCTAGGATGTATTGCTTCAATGAAGGATGTATGGTGGTTCTGATAGGTAGCTATTTGTCTGTTAATAAAGAATCATCTCTATTTACGACTTTCGACTTCAAAAAGGATTTCAATTTTTCTTTATATATCATAAGTAGATATGAATGTATCAAACATGTAAGTAACAAATTTAAGAATACAATATCAAGCCACGAAGCGTATCATGAAGTGTCCCTGTGATACCGAATGGCCTTTCTGATATCTGAAGGCCCTTACTTGGGTGTGTGTGCGCGCGCGCGTGCGTGCGATTTATCGTCAGGAGACCGGTGCTCACTTCTTGATGTTATACATAGCTGCAATCTGCTCCTTGAAATACTCCTTCAGCACAGGACGCTTCGATTTCATGGTAGGAGTAAGGAGACCGTTTTCGAGAGAGAAAAGCTCTGAGCACAGGAAAATGTCCTTGGCCTGTATTCGAAAGGAGTAAATAAGAACCAATGATTTAGTCTATTCTGGTGACTCTTTTGGTTTTCTCTACGAGCTGACAAATCAAACATTAAACTTTAGCATGTGTCGCACGTCATAGAGACTCGTGGGGAAGGGGGACTGATGATATCTATAGCGTTTACACCTCAGCATATGGAAGTTATTTTTTTTTTGGGGGGGGGGAGGTGTTATTCTCTAAACTAAAAGGATAAAAGTGATATTGTACTATAAATACATACATCTAATTGATATAACAGATATTCGCGTATACATATCTCGTTATGCAGGCATCCACATCTTCCATATGGACGGTGAAATGACGATTTATGCTGCAAATTAAACTCGAGCAAAAACGTTTAAACTCCTTGCATTGTCCTCTGTCTGAAATTAACTCACTCTACCAAGTTTCGACGGTACAGACATTTGATGAGGAGAACCTCTGTCTAATATTCGATGCTGGAAAAAAAGATGAATTATGTACGCATATTGCTGCAGGTAATGAACGTTAAAGGGATCATATAATTCAGTTTGAGACCTAACTTCAGGTTTCTAACATTTTTGTGGAGATAATGAGAAACCTCTTATGAAATATGAAAGAGCATGTAATTCCAAGAAGAATTTGAGGAAAATTGGTTTGAAATGGCTGAGATATCCAAAACAGAGCAAATCCTAGTAAAAGGTGGGACCCACATTTTATTGCGATCACATTGCTTTACTTTGTTTTTGGATGTCTCGGCCATTCTAAAATCAATTTTCATCAAATTCCTCTTAGAATTACATGCTTTTTCACAGTTCATAAGAGGTTTCTAAAACCGATATGCATCGAATAAACTTTGAATTCCTCTTGAAATGGTATTTCACTGCACTTTTCCATAAGTGGTTTCTTGGTATCTCGCAAAAAATAAATAAATAAAAGCCCATCCTTATCTCCACCAATACTATACCATCCCTTTAATAGTTGTAGTTTGTCCTTTGTTGAATTAAAATGGAGTAAATACTCTCGTATGTGTTACAATGGTTGATGTGACAAAAGGGTTATCATCTGAACGCGCAGTGAGTACTTGATACGGTACCTGCTCAAAGGAGTTGAGTCCGGAAGTCTTTCCTACTCGCTGAATGTCATTAAGGATCATCTCCTTTACTGCCTGTGAGTGAGAAGGGTAGATAAACAAAGAGGGCGTAAACATTAGTGGTCGTAATCTGAATACCATCTTCCGGTTCAGTTTTGTTCTTTTCGTCACTCTCCATGAAATGTCATGGTTTTGTTGTTGTTGTTGTTGTTGTTGATAGCTCTCTTATTTTTTAACCACTGCAAGCAGTCCATCAGGATGACGTTAAAGAATGCTGCAAACGGACACATAGTTGGACACTATTCAACAACCCTTTCTTGTGTCTACTTGGAAACCATGTATTTTGGGAGAGATATTCATATCGAATATTATTCTCACTATTAAAACATTCAATAAACAGAAGTACAATAAAATAATTGCATTCATATAATGCAGTACGTTTTAGACGTCAAACTTCATCATCTTCATTTCAGGTGCATCAAAAGCCGAATTCTTGCACGATCCGGGAAAAAGCCTAACATTCTCTCTGTTATGTGGCTTATGAAATTGAGCTTAGATATACTATCTTTTGTGATTATAAACAATTCTTAGCTTTGTTATTCCGCGCATGATATCAGAATTCTGAAAAACAACAACAACAATATTTAATATCCTTTTGATATTCGGTCGCACACAATAGGAAAGTAAGTAAAGGACAACGTTTTGTTCAAGTGTTTTCAACAGCAGCGAGTTTTTCATTTCACGAATCTCAAGCTTCCTTGATGAATCCTCCTGAGAAAATAATCTTGAAGTTGACAAGAGAAAAACAATCATCATCAACAACAACGACAACAACAAATCATTTATGTCTTGCTTCTTGAAACGTACCGATGACTTGCAGAGCTGCGCAAAGTCTTGTGGCAAGCCTTTTGCCTTGGCGTGACGCAGCAACATCTCCTCGTCAGGCACAACGATGGCCACGCAGAAACTCTGTGAAACAAACAGCAACATGTTATTTTTTTCGCTAAAGATCAAGGTTCTGTCTGTTTAAATGTCAGCATAAAGATATTGCTACATCCGATAACCTCCTATATTTCATCTTTACCCCTGGCAAGAGTATGATTCATGTGACCAACCAATGAGTTGTAAAATCTACACACGTTTTTACTTCCATTTTGCCTTTGTTCTTGCATAGTTTATTATGGTCCCATGAATAAACCTTGTAAATACTTAACTATACGATCACCTATATGCCATGAGTATGCAATTACACACAATATTGAAGGATGGTGTTATTATAGTGGGATGTACAGTAAATACAAGAACTACATATGGCACAAAGTTTTGTTTCTGTTGTTGCTTTGTTTGTGCATACATTCTGATCGACAGGACAGACGTGTGTATGGCAAGCCAAATGTCCCATAAATCGAAAAACTCCGTTTATCAACCGATAAACTTAGATTTTCGATTTATGGTACATTTGGCTTGCTATAGAGGTGTCCTTTCTCCGCATAGTGTTATTGTGACATCACGTACTCATCGTTAAGACCGGGACACGTTTTTCTTTAGTGCGGGAGCAGACATTACGCATTGACCGTCAAAATAGATACACGCTGTAATCTAACAAGAACCGGCACATCATGCCTCTTCCTTGGTGTGAATGGACTTGCACTGACTTTGTGCGCTATATATGATGTATTTTATTTCTCTCCTTGTTTATGCAATTGTAAAAAAAAAAATAAAAAAAAAGAAATTTTCGTTTCCTCCCTGCAGATGAATTATAGTATTATCATGTGTATATACTGTTTCCCCTATTCCTTGTTACAAGTTGACACCTACCTGTAAGCTGTCGCCGTGGACAAAAATTTGAGCCACCATCTCGCTCTTCTGGTAGATGGTTTCGATCTTCTCCGGGGCCACGTACTCGCCCTGCTGCAACTTGAAGATGTGCTTCTTCCGGTCAATGATCTTCAACTGGCCATTCTGGAGATCGACGGTGGTTCAAACAGAAGCATTGTAATTTACGCTTATAGGGGCGACCGTGTGTGGTAAAAAGTACAATCAATCGAAGAACTCTCTCTCTCACACACACACACACACACGCACACATACAAACGAAAGCACAAATGCAATCAAGCATACCAACACAAAAGTGTATTCTTGTGGCTCATGCCTATCTAAATAATTTCAACATGAACAAGAGTAAAAGCTCTCTGTAGCTTCGTGTCGGAAGAGTCTATTGCGGAAACTAAAAGTTTTGGTTATATTTATCGGCACCTGGGCCCCATTTCATAAAAAGTTGATAATGATAACAACTCTTGCTGGAATGGGAAATGTCATGGTAACGACAAGAATGCAGCTTCCTGATTGGCTGTTGCTATGGGAAGTTGTCATTCCAGCAAGAGTTGACATCCTAACATCTTTTATGAAACGGGGCCCTGGTAGTTAAAAAAACCCCACAAAACAACTATCCTATGGATTATGCTTCAGTGTGCGTAAGTGGACGTGACACATCGCGTAATGCATCCACAGACAGCCAATGATGAACGCGTGCTGACATGCACATAAATGAAAGGTAGGCGCCTCATTTCCCCCCTTGTTCTAATCTATGGATTATAACTACACCATGGGTTTGGTTTAAAAGAGACTGCCTCATTCAATTGCCGGCTTGCAGGGTCTGGACCACAGAAATTCTTACCGGAAGCCACTGACCGATGTCACCCGAATGCATCCACCCGTCCTCGTCGAAGGTCTCCTTCGTCTTCGCCTCGTCCTTGAGGTAGCCGATGAAGATGGTGCTACCTCGGCTACAGATCTGAGGAGCAAGTAGAGGTAGTGACTGTGAAACGTGATCGCGACTTTGGTAGCGAATAAGTGGGAGTAGTAGAAACGAGCTAACTCCTTTCTTGTTAAGTTGAAATATAAAGTTGTGATTAAAGCTGCTAAAAACAAGGAAAATAATAAGAAAATACAGGATATAAATCATAACTTCTAGAATATTCCTTGTTATGTCACAAGTGAGATATTACTGGAAAGGTTTAATTTTGTTCTATCTGATGGTGAACTTACTTTGAAATGTTTAAAAATGGCGCTTAGCTGATTTTCCAATAAAACTCTTCAAATATTTACGGTAGCGGAGGAAGAAATGATGACAGCAATAAATTGCAGTTGTAGTGGTAGGAGTACGACTAGAATGGGGGAGAGTTTTCAGAAGAGAAGTAGCGGCAGCTGACCGAGTGAATATCGACCATGCAAGATTAGTGAAAGCGCCAAGTGGTTGTCTTGAGAGTGGAAGTTATCCCATGTGTTTGCAGAAGAAGTATCAAGTGGTGATCTTGGCAGTAGGCATACGAGGGAAGCAGTGGTCGTGATATGAGGAAGTGTTATACTGGAAGATGTCTTAGTAATTGATGTGATGGTTGGAAGACAGGCGTATCTTTTTTTTTTAATACAGGTACAAACGTCACATTTTATTTACTACTAAAACTACCACTTCTATTACTTCTACTACCACTACCACTACCAATACCACTACTACTACCACTACCACTACCACTACCATTACCACTACCACTATCACTAATACTACTACTACCACTATTACTACCACTGTACTATTACCACTACACACTATAGGTCTATTTACTTCTACTACTTTCACCACTACTACTACTACTGCAACTACTATCACTACTACTACTACTACTACTACTACAACTGCCACTGCTACTTCTTCTACTTCTACCACAACTACTACTACAACAACCACTACCACTACCATTACCACAGTATACTGCTACCACTACTACCACACGATATTTACTTCTACTACTTCCTAATATTACTACTGCTATACTACTATTACTATCACTACTACTACTACTACTACTACTACTACTACTACTTCTACTACTTACGAGAGAGAGAGAGAGAGAGAGAGAGAGAGAGAGATGGAAAGAGGGAGGGAAAGTGGCTTCTTACCTCCCCTTTTCCGTCCTTCGCAAAGTAGTTCATGTCTGGAACGTCCACAAGCTTCATCTCCACGGAGGGAATGACGGACCCAACGTGTCCAGGCGAGAGATCTCCCGGTAAGCCCAGGGTAACCACTGCTGTTGTTTCGGTTTGGCCATAACCCTCCAGGAGCTTCATGTTTGGTCAAGACGGTCCGTGTTAAGAAGGGAATATAAAGAAAGCCAACATCGCTCGATGAATGTCACAATCTCACAGCATACATGTACATCAAGAATATGGCGTTAAGATTGGAAGGAGTCATCGAATTCACGATTGAAGTCTAAAAATTTGTTTTGTTTTAGTTCTTTGTTTGTTTTGCACACGACTGTGTGGGATGATGAAATAGAATAGTGCCAGACGGGGTGATACAAATATTTCACAAATTGTGTAATTTGATAAAACAAAACAACAAAACAAAACAAAGAACCCGAGGGTCACGCGCTCTCCCGAGTATCGCAAGTTTACCATCAACACAACCTTGCAGTCTTATATTACCCAAGAAGAGCATGTAGTAAAAGTGGGGAGGTTTGGGATCTCGAGGAGGGCATGGTGTATTCCATCACACTGACAATAATACTTGCCATATTTGTAGAAACTTTGACCATGCGTTTTCAGAATAAGATCAAAATGTAAAAACTGGCCTCCAATTTGTCCCGGTCCCGGGGGGGGGGGTGGGGAGTCCATCCGTGGATCTCACATTAAAAAAAAAAAAAGACCGTTCTTTCACTAACGCGCATTGTAATTAGTAATAGTATAATTTCTTATTTTAAAGAAGACAATTCTTTTTAAAGATTCTCTAATTTTGAGGTTCTGAGTCCACTGAGGTCCCCGACGTGGGACATGGCGTCTATTTTACCTCCTAGAAAAAATTCCTACCAAATTTGGTGAAAATTTGACCATGTATTTTCAAGAAGATGAAAATTTCAACGAAATTCAAGAAACTTCAAACTACAGTCATGAATATACGTCCTCTATCCCTTCTGGTTCAAAAGAAGGTTTTTTACAGATTCTTTAATTTGGGGGCTTTTGGGTGGGGGGGGGGGGGGGTTCATACTGAACACTTAAACAAGTTAAAATCCTGTCACTCTATAGGGATGCTAGCTGTCTATATAGTTTGGTGAAAATCCGTCATGGGTTTTCAAGAAGCTAAAAATGTGTAAATCGGACCCGATTTTGATCCCGGCCCCGAGGGGACATCCCAAGATCCACCACGAACAAACGTGAAGTTAAAGTAACCAATACTAACTCACCAGTGTAACTAATCTCTATTACGTCTGGTTCTAGGGAAGATTTGTAAAGATTCCATAATTTGGAGGGGGATGGGGGGGGGGGCATCGTGCCCATTTGAACCAATTGAGATCCTATCACCCGAGGGATGCTACCCGCCAAGTTTGATGAAAATCCGTTATGGGGTGTTCAAGGAGAAGCTGAAGATGTAAAAAGTTTAAGCAAGACGCACGACTTACGATGAATGATCAAAATAGCTTACTTGAGACTTTGGCTCAGGTGAGCTCTGAAAACACAAACACAACAGAACAAACAAACAAACAAAAACCACGGGCAGTCCAGACGACAGAAACTTGATGAACAAGCAACCTCATCACTCTCAAGCTTACATTATGTGACACACACTAGTGGTTGTACTATAAAAAAAATAACCATCGAAGTGAAAAAGCAACAACAACAAAACTTTGACAAAAGGATGCCAGAATATCCAGTGACAATCGGATTTTATCCCCAAAAATAAAGATAAAAACAAGTGTGAGAGCAAGAGGGAAAGACAAAGAGAGACGGTGGGGGCGAATGACGCTGTTTCCTTCTGACACGACCCATTTACGCAAATGATTTGTGTCTTTGGGAAATTAGTGAAATCGTATCATCGACTTTCGGTTAGGGAGGATACATTCGTCGCAATTTCCAGACGCCGCATCTCAAACGCTGCGCCTGTTGTTCCCCATTTATTCTAACGTCACTCCTGTGTTAATTTGCACAGACTGGCCTCAGAAAATAGGCCAAACAATTCTAATGAAAGCCACCGCGCGATCGTTTTTCACCCCAGTGCCGGAGCGTTTGTATCTGCCTTCGGTAGGCCTAATACCCCGGGTCGCCGAGTATACCGTCTTCCCCATTAGATAATAGCACTTCCCCTAAATCAACGATTTTCTCTTCTGCAGTGGCAAAATATCGCACTATGCACAAAAAATGCCATTCTTATTGCTTAATTACAGAGCCACAGCTTTCGACCACAGTACCCCCATGAATAATTTGTTTCTTTCTCAATACTTATATGTATATCTATATCTATCTAGATATACATATACATTTAAGTATATATATATATATATATATATATATATATATATATATATATACTTATGAGATACAAAGTAGGAGAAGATGATGCGTAGCTTGGAATTATTATTCCTTCTACTGTTCATCCTTTTCTGGAAAAAGAGCACGAGTTGAAAAATTAGTCTCCGCCGGGAATCGAAACCGGGTCTCTGACATGGAACGCCAACGCCTTCACCGCTCGCCATGTAGACTTCATGGTGGTTCAGGCAGACTCAAGCTCGATTACCCAGTGGACCAATTCTTCAACCCTCTATGTGCGTATATCCCTTTTCGGGGCAGAGAGTCATGAATGATAACCAGTCGCGTGCCTTAGCTGGATCTTAGCTGCATGGATCTACTAATGAGTTTCAAGTACCGGTGATTTTTTTTTCACAAAGAAATTTTATTCATATAAACATCCAGGTACAAAATAAATGTCACATACAGTACATAAAGACAAATGATCGAAATTTGACAGGCAACTGCGAAACAATTAAATAATGTAAATGCGATTCCAATTAATATTAGATACAAAACCTTTAGTTTTCTCAGACATATATTCGTCTACTTTCTTTGCTTGCTTTAAAAATTGACAAAATTGGCTAAAATGCAACGATTTCTTTTTATTTCTTACAGAAAATATGAAGTATTTTGCGTACAAATAAACTACATTGTAACATTTTGGATTTTCTGTCGAACCAAGTATAAAGGAACTTTTAGTAATTTGAATTTTATTCTGTAACATAATTTATTGTATTTGAGCAATAAACCTTTGGGTAGCGTCACATTCCCAAAACAGATGTACAATTGTTTCTGTGGAGCTCGAACAAAACGTACAGAGGTGTGTGTCAGATAGTACCGGTGAATTGATTACGGTAATGTTTTGTGAGATGATTACATATAATCATGAAAAGCAACACAAGACGCAGTAAAACCTTACCGTAGCCCCTAGAACGACCCGGAAGAAGTTCTTGACTTCCTCGGTAGTTGGTGCGGATCCGGTCGTCAAAAAGCTTATGTTCCCGCCGAACATCTCCTAAAAATAACATAAAGAGAGCACACGGATACATTCAGTAAGCCACAATGCCACGCATAACATACATTCAGCGTCACGTCATACAACGAGATTGTTTGAAATTTGCCCGACCTATGTAATGAAATCATTTTTGCCGACGTAAGTGGATTGTGTGCATTAACATCAGTTCCAAAAATAAGGATAGTTTAAGTAAAAATAAGGAAAAAAAAACCACGAAGATCGATAGTGGTGGTTACAAATCAAATTTTGTGTATGGATCATGGATGTATGATCCACCGACTTCCTACTATTCCGTGTTGTTACAATTGCCGCACTAACACATTGCTACCACTGCCTCATACGTTGTTCCCTAATATTGTCCCAACTCCACGAATACTTATAGTGGGGCAGATATGTAGCAAAAATTGGTCGAGATGCTAACATTCGGCGGAAAGTATGAAAATTTGCATACAGGGGTATTTTGGGGCGCTGATTTCAAAAATTGCCGCATCCAAGAGATCTGACCACGGGGTCGGCCGCCACTTTGAATTGCAATATGGCCGCCATCACAAAACAAATTTAAAGATCCCTATCTTCAGTTCTGAATGACCTGTGGCACCAAAATTTGGTACACAAGAGCGTTTTGACATATTGAATTTGATGACAGATTAATTTGAAGTGTCTGACAAACATCGAATGGCCGCAATTTTGAATTCCAATATGGCCGCCTCGACTTCTACGTGTGAGTGACGCTGAAATTAGGTGCAAACAAGTATTTTAACATACTGAGTTAAGAAATGGCGGACTAATGTGATGTGTCTGACAAACGCACTGCCAGCTATTTTGAATTCCAATATGGCTGCGAAGACAAACATCACGACTATTACATTCACGGGCATGCCAAAAAGTGCAGCAAAAATGAAGCATAATGCACCTTTCACTGACGTCACAATGTAAATACAGCAGCGCGCACTCAATCAGTTACAAACGCGCGCTCAATCAGGTAGCCTAATTTGCAAACCCAAGATAGAGATTTTCAACACTCCAACATGGTAACTATGTAGGAAAATTCAAATTGGCTGCCTTGCAGCTTGTCAGACATATCACGTCTGTTATTGAAGTCATCATATCACCATACATTTATGTATCAAATTTCAATGGCTTATGCCATTCAGAGCTGAAGATAGGGATCTTTGATGGCGGCCATATTGGAATTCAAAATGGCGGCCGACCCCGTGGTCAGATCTCTTGGATCCCGCAATCTTTGAAATCAGCGCCCCAAAATACCCCTATATGCAAAATTTCGTACTTTCCGCCGGATGTGAGCATCTTTTTCACATATCTGCCCCGCTATTAACCCTTCAACAATCCTATTGTTTTGCTCATTTTGATTTAACAACATTCCTACTCTGATACGTACACACTTCTTTAATGCACTGACGTTAATGGCAAGACTTGAGAATCAACAGCAACATCTAGTGACTTGCTTTGTACTGGTACAACATATGATATTGAATCGCACCCCCTCTCCTCAAGACAACATCAGTATCGCATCATCAGGATGTAAGGAGCGGAAACTCATACCATGCCAACGCGGCAACTTACCCGCACAGGTCGGAAGACCTTGTCCCACTTCGTGTCATTTCGAGTGTTGCCCCTGGTAATGAATAAGATGGAGAATTGTGGAACAGTCAACATTCAAGACATCATGCTTTGTCATATATATTTACCACTTTCCACTTTAAAAGGGGGAATAATCATTTTGGCATGATCCTAGGGGAAACATGTAAAAGAAAAAAAAAAGAAAGGAAAAATACTGAGTCCATTGCAATCTCAATGTATTTGAAGCAGGCGATTTCACTGTACAATAGTTTTCTTCTTCTTCTTCTCCTTCTCCTCCTCCTCCTTCTTCTTCTTTCCCTCTTCTTTCTGTAACTGGACTTTGATCCAGTGACAACAATTATATGAATCTTCATATCAACTTCGCGAAGGGGGCTCGAGGCAACAATATCAAAATACTCTCTGACCACGCAAAGAAAGACTTCTTTAAAAATTTAAATCAATCCGTTGTCTGCTGTATTCATAGTCACAACCGTTGTGCATGTACAGCATCCGAATTCCGTAACCAATGGGTTTATTTTTAGATTATCTGGAATCACTTGAGCTTATAGAGCGTTTGCCATTCCATTCCTGCCAAAACGTATCATCGAGTTGAAACATTTGAAAGTGCTCTTCAAAAATATATGAAAGAGACCGAAAAACACTGAAGAATAGATTCATGAAGTGATTTAACAAGTATCCTCGTTCTCTCGTTTGTGCATCCAATGGACTTTCAACCAGCATAGTTTTTTGTTTCGTTTTTGTTTTATTTTTGCTTTGTTTTGTTTTGTTTTGTTGTTTTTTCATAGGCAAGATATTGATATTAATCCCCCGGGGCATGAAATTGATTGCATTACAAAGCTAAAAATTGGCATATATGCAGCTGATGACGCAATTTGACGGTTATATGATTTACAAAGTCAGATCGTCTTCATCCTAATTACGTCTCTTGATCAGTTTGCCAGCTATAACATTTCTGGGGGGTTTTTATGAAGAAAATGGTTACAATACCAAAGTCAAGTGACATTTGATAGTCCTGAAAACTCATATCTGATTCAAAATGAGAGTTGATTTGTTTGCTACAATATGATTAAACAGAACGGCTATAGCTTCAGTACAATTAAAACACGAACAAAAAAGAAATGAAATACGATGAATCGATATTGATCTACAGCATGAAATCGGTAAATTATACATGAAATCGGTATACATCTGTTGTTGTATACATTGCATTTTCCCATTGAACTTGTATCAACAGAAATGTGCTATTTGAAATAAATTTTACTTGAAATTGAAATTGAAAAAGATATATACAACTGTATTATGCAAAGTTGATGTATTAGGAAATTGACAGGTAAATATAAAAATTCCTGAAAAATCTTATGTCACCTCATGAGCAAGGCCAATTTCTTCTTGTAGGCGTAGTGGAAAACTTTGGATTTCAGTTTTCCCTTTTCGCTCACTCGAAGTAGAATCTGAAAGGAAAAGTTGAAAGTTTAGAGGGAAACGGGTGCATCATATATGACAGTTACATAGAATTGTCCGCTAGGTATTTTTGTTGTTGTTCTACTTCTTCTTCTAGAGTCATGATAGAAACCGTTTACAGTAATTATGAGTGTCCACAATATTTAAGATGAACAAGCATGATATCATGGTACTCACAAATAAACGATTTGTAAATCGAGGGAGCAACATATTTTTATGAGAAAAATTCGCACTGGTTAGCAGTGGAGAAGAAGCTATTGTGATTCGATGGTTAATTACGAGGTCAGTGGTTCGAGTCCCCTGGCTACAACGGGTGCACGTCACGAGTTCGACACCCACGAGTTATACATCCCACGAGTCATACAGGCCATGAGTCATACAACCCATGAGTTATACAGCCCACGAGTCAGACAGCTCATGAGTTCGACACTAAGCAAACAAGGCCCAAGAGACCGACACGACACATTAATTTGTACTGTCGAACTCTTAGGCTGTTTTTACCTAGTGTCGAACTTGTCGGCCTTATTTGCCTCGTGTCGAACTCGTTGGCTGTATAACTCATGGAGCTCTTTTCAATGTCGAACTCGTGGGCTGTATAACTCATGGAGCTCTTTTCAATGTCGAACTCATGGGCTGCGTGACTGGTAGGTGTCAGTCTCATAGGAATCCCCGCTACGTACAGCAAGGCACTTTATCTATACATTGCCTAGCCCTTTCGAGGGGATTCCAATCCGTCCATCCAACGGTTGCTTGCTTACAAGCGTTGATTCATTGCTTCATCAGCGGCCACGCAGAGCATCAGATATTTACATAAATCAAATTTATAATTCAAAACGGGAGACTTTATTCGACATGATGATGATGAAGCAATAATAAATAAGTGACTCAAGGGAGCTTCTAAAATGCAGACGAAAAGACTTAGCGATGCTTGAATTCGGCAAGTCGACTTGGTCGGTACTACATAATCAAAGGGAGAGTTTGGAGTTGTCTTGTTCAGTACAAGCAGACGACGAGACAGCATGTTAAGGAATCTCGTCATGTCGACTACACAAGACAAGAGGACGAGGGTACTAATTGGAGAGATGGGCAAGTGTCTGTGACGGGCGACGAGAGGAGAAGATGGCAAGACTATCAATCCGTCTACTCTTTTGTTCGTTCAATACAAGCTGACTGGTTGAGTGCCGGCAACTCGTCCCCTCGTCTTTTCGTCCTATAAGCTTATTGGTTGTTAGTTTTGATAGCTCGCCATCTCGTCTGCACTTAATTACTGTTACCATTTTTGTGTGTGTGTGTGTGTGTGTGTGTGTGTGTGTGAGTGTGTGTGTGTGTGTGTGTGTGTGTGCAAGGGCTCACCCTGTCGTGCATCCTGTTCATGACTCGGGGTACGAGGGGCATGATGGAGGGTCTGAGTGCCTTTATGTCGTCTGATATTAGCTTGATGTCACCTTGCGAATAGCCGATGCGACCACCGTGAGCAAGAACAAGGGCCTGGCGGGAAAAAAGGGAACAGAACAGGCAGTTAGACCTTACAGAATCATTCATGATCTTAAAAGGGGGCCTAATTAATCAATAGATGGCGCACTTTAATAACTCAGCACGAAGTAATTCGAGATTACACGTATTCTAAAGTCTTCAGCCCTCGGCGTCATTTCGACGTATTCCATCTGTACAGTATAGCCTATCGTATTTGATAGCAATCTTATATACAACCTACGTTGCTACTTCAATAAGTTACGGGCAATTATTTTGCTATGTTGTTGACAAAATGGTAGAATGGCAAAAACAATTTACGCTTTATTATGTTGGAGTCACACAAAGGAAATTGGTATAACATGTAAAAAGAATAATACTTGATGTAAAATGTAAGATCACAAGTGATATTGAGTTTACAGTAATTCACGCGTACTCTGACACATTTAGTGCTCGCTCAAGATGAGCAACATCATACGCTGAACCTTTGAGGTATTCCATGCTAATACATAGTGCAGAAACTGGTGAAAAGGTTTGACCAATGTCCATTAATATTTTTTCCTTCTTTGTGTGATGTGGCAAAACCATGCGTGAATAAAAATCCCTGATATGGACTTGGTCTTTCCTTTATGAGAAAATATGAAATTTGAAAAGTCCTTAAAAAGAGAAACAAGATTAGTAAACTTATGTCAAATAATGGCAGCTGGCAATACATATTTACTATCATGCAATTTGATGGCTATCGTAAAAAGACAGAGACGTATGGGCTTCTCAAACACATACGTACCTGAGCATATCTCTCATAAATATGGGCCAATGGGAGGTAAGAGAAATGCGTCTGGCTCTGGATCGGTGCATCACGCTAGAAGAAGTAGCAAAGATAACAAGAAGAGGTATGTGAAAATGGATTAACCAGCAAGTTAGCACCCTTTGTCTCTTTTATACTAAGCTATCACATTTTCACACTGCAAGGTAGGCCAAAACAAGATCAAAACAATTATATATAATAACATATAATATAGAATATAGAATATAGAATATATAATATATAATATATAACATACAATATATTATATATTATATATCATACATAATGATATATCGTATATAGTATATGATATACGAAGATTATACCATAATATGATGAAACGTCTTCGTTTCAACTCTCACAGTACGATGTGCATTATACTGTTCTTGTTTGTCCATAAGCGTACAACGGGGCGACATACAGCTCTACTCACCAGGGCTCCATTTCGTAAAAGATGTTGATAGCAACTCCTGCTGGAATGACAACTTCCAATAGCAACAGCCAATCAGGAAGGTGGATTCTTTTCGTTACTATGACAATTGCCATTCCAGCAAGAGTTGCTATCGTGTCAATTTTTTTTTTTTTTTTTTTTTTTTTTTTTTTTTTTTTTTTTTTTTTAATGAAATGGGGCCCTGGTCTCACTGGGTCTATAGAAACGAAACCTCTTCATGGGAGTACAGCCATAAAATCCTAACGTCAAAGCCAGTTAATATTCCTTTGGTTACAAGTGTTATAATGATAACGATATCGTAATGAAAGTTGAGAAAGCTTGCTTTCGATGATGTTGTATGATAAGGTGTGACATAAATAGATACAGTGCACTCCCGTTATAACGAACATGGTTATAACAACATTTTCATTACAACGAAATCAAAATGTATGTCCAAAACTTATTATTTAATCAGTATATCTTTATAAGTTATACTGATTGGTTATATTGAAATTTCGATTTAACGAAAGAAAATCACGAAAGAAAATCATTATCGTTATAACGGGAGTACACGGTATAAAGCATTTCATCGCATTCCGTATCAAGGCAATTATTCCCGAGGATAATTACTTCCCGGCTAAATACTGGTTGGTGATAAGATTAGAGTAAAGATTAGGGTTAGGGTTAGGTTTAGGTTTAGGGTTACAGTTTGGGTTATGGTTAGGATTAGGTTCAGGATTATGAGTGGATAGGGTCGGGGGAAGGGTCTGGGGTAGTTGTCAAGGGGATAATTGCCCTAGAACCATCTCATACAGGTACATTTCACGCACAAGTCGTAAGTTAAACGAAGTACTAACGTGAAGCATGGTGAGAAGCCCGCCAACATTGGCGGTGACGTTCCAGTGGGTCAACATGGCGCCTTTGGGGTTTCCGGTCGTTCCGCTGGTGTAGCACACAGTGCAAAGGTCGTCCTTCTTCGGCAGCTGGGGAATGTGATGGGGAAGTGGAGTGGTGGTGGGGAGCACAAAGAAACAAAGGCAAGATCGTGATGAGGAAGTTTGAAGGAAGATATATGAGTTTGCATTACTGTTTCGGCGATATTTCCGCCTGGTGGTACCAGTACATAGCTCATACGATTTATTTTACTTTTCGGGGTACATTCTTTTATTTTGCCTATTACGACTTTTCTTTTTACATGATTTTTTTTTTCTTTCCAAAAAACAAAAACAAAACAAAAACGAAACATAGCACAAGTTAATTCTATCAACGGTTCAATAGGAGGGGGCAGATATTGTATACCTTCCACATTTTTATCCTGTGATGTATGCTTTGGGGGACATACCAAGAAATACCTTCCCTCCCCGTGTTCTATCTTTTTCTCTCTCTCTCTCTTTCTCTCTTAATCGCGAACATTATATTCGTTTTTGTTCCTTCGATGCCAAAATGCACTTATAGTCCTATTATTTGTTTGTTCTTAGCAAAAAATCGGAAATTGTTAAGTCATAATTATTACCATAGTAAAGCACTCTATCTTGACACATGGGTTTATCATCCGTAGAGTATCATAATTTGAATTCAAATAATACGAGAGGGCTTTGTTGTGCTTGCCAATTTGCAAGGGTCACCTGTCAATTTAACATTCATTAAAGATCCAAGTGTTCTCACAGTCGAAATAGTCAATGGTTTGTTTTGTTTGTTTGTTCCCTATCCACACTGATCCATCTGAGACGATGGCTGGAGAGCCCATATTCAGCTATGCTAAGCTGGTCTTCAATGGGGTCCAGTTGGATGTGAGGCGGGACCACTAAGACCCTGCTCTTTGCGAGGCGGGACCACTTTACTTTAACACCCTGCTCTTTGCGATGAATGAATGAAGTGGGATCTTTTATGTACATGAGATGTGACTCTCTCACACACTGGACCTCCATTTTATGTCCTATCCGAGGGACGAAGTGTTTAGCCTCTTACTAGAGGGGACGGTATGATTACACACAACATTGCTCAGTCCAGACTCGGGTTTAATGGTATTGATCATAAACGCATTATACAATTTAAACAGTTTTTTTTTTTTTTTTTATATTTGATGGTCCAATTCTATCGGCTGTTCTTTCCTACTTCTAATTTGTTGAAGACAATAAATACTCACGGGCTTTTACTTACCACATCGGGTTGCCGATCCTGGGATCCCATTTTCTGCAAAGAAATAAGAATTTCACGGAAGATTTTGCGTGAACAACTTGCCTTCTAAAATCACTCCTTTGAGTATGTGTAGGTATTTACTAACTAACAGACACAGATATGTAGCTGTGATGTCAATGAAATCACACTGATATTATACTGTCTTCTGAATTTCCATTTCCTGTAATTTGAATGTTTCAACATTGCATTTCTGCCATCAAGTGAGTGCAACATGAAGATTAACAAAGTGATGTTTTCTTGGCAAATATATGAAAATGTCATCAATAGACGTAATAAAAACAATACAAATATGTCTTTGTTTGTCGTTGACAAAACCGTAGTTATATGGAACAAACCGTTTGATATATCGTATCACGCCCCTCCGGTAGGGCTTTATGGAGTCTGACAAGAAATTTGTATTTGGGACACGTATGCTAACTGGGGGCGTTTTTATCACCTACCCATTTCCGTGATATGTTCATTTACTCACAATGATATATACATTCTTTTGATGAACTTCAAACTCCTCATATCATCTTGTAAAGTCCGTCATTTCCGTTACTCAGGTTTGTTTCAAAAGATTACAACAAAATCATTTCACAAACTTAGACATCATCGTCATCGTCTTCGTCTGCCTTGACGTCGGGTGAGAAAGGATCACGAGGCAGAGGAGTATTACCTCGACTTCTCTGTACTGCATAAGTTTCACGTTCTTCCCAATTGCCTCAGCCATCAGCTCTTCGGAGATGGTTCCCATGACAACGATCCGCTTCAGGCCGGGCATGTCGGCTGACTGATCGAGGAGAAGTTTGGCGCGCTTTTCGGTATCGCAGACGGTCGTATTGATGTCAGCTGCATACGAATTGTTCGTTAAAAACAAGAATGTTAGACAGGAAGTCCTGGAAGCATCTTTTCGATGACACGGACAACACCGATTAGCATCTCTTTCTTAGTAGTGTTATATGTCTCGGAGGAAAGTATGTGTGAGTGTGTATCTGTGTCTGTTTTTGGTGCCCTCATTTGGAAGTTTTAAGGTGTTTTGCCTCATGACCATACTGTAAACATCTTTCGAAATTTTAAAAAATGTGTTACTTGAGTGTGATAAATGTTGACTGAACATTAACAAACATGTTTGTATTACAGACATAATATAAATCTCTCTCCCGCCCATCCTCTTCTCCCTCCATCTTTCTCTCTACTGCGTATGTTGTTTTCTTGTTCTGTTGGGAATTCGCTGCCTACACCGTTGATATCAGAGTATATCCAATAAGAGGAGTGAACACAACTATCTAGAGCTCGCAGTGCATGATGGGTTATCATACAAACATTCCCTCTAGCCCCTTTCCCTTTCCACTTCCTCCCTACGTGATCAAGTACTCTCATGTAATCCATGAGATCGACCGTTTGTATCGGCCATAATAAAAATTGGGATGCCTATATTTTACGCGATCTGATCCCACAATGTAATGCGTGGACTGTTTCTACCAAAGAGGTTAAATCTTTTCGATACATAACCTCTTTGGTTTCGACTTACTTCACAAGTACAGCGCTGACTGAATATTAAAGGTCCTGTTTACCTTTGAGAGCAGTGATATACACAATTTTCAAGATATCACTTTTGATGCATATCAATAATTATGTAGGTCAGTGGTATCACAAAACATCCTACCATAAAAGATTTTTGTAATAAAGTCTAAAATAAATGGAGATATCACTATTTTTCTCATTAAACCATAACTGTAGATGGTTTAGTCTGGAAACATTTTTATTATAACTATTGTTCTCACTTTGTATATTTAAGAACACTTAACATCAATTATACTAGTTCATTTTTTTACATTGGTTGTTTTTATTCTCAACTCACATATTAGAGCTATTTCGAAGCACAAATGCTTGGTTTTGTTTATTCTGCAAATGGTAAATTATGCCTTTAAGCATCGATGTGGCAACAGCCATCTTACCCTGGTTGATGATAAACTTGCAGGCATCGGGACCCAAGGTGTCATAGAGGGGTACGAGGACGAACGAGAAGCGATTACAAGCCTGCTCCGTAATACTCCACTGTCAGGGAAAGATAGATGGGAAAGAGAAGAAAAACTGATTAAAATGTCTATGAAGAGTTATCACAACAGAGCAAAGTGTTCACCGTGTTATAGATGGATACACTCCGCTATACTAACTGTTGTTTGTTTGTTTGTTTGTTTGTTTATTTGTTTGTTTTTTTTTTGTAAAACGTGATCGAACTTGACCCACATATCGAGAGTATAACACAATTAAGAGTCTTATATAGCCTCCAGAATCATACACGCTCTGTATTTAAAACCTACTTCTCCGTATTATGCGAGATAAATGTAAAATAAACTCGTACATCACAAAACAAAGCTAGAAAAAAAAATCTACTTTCACATTGAGGAACATGAGGGCCTATCAATCGTCCATAACGTGTCAAAATGCTCTGTTAGATCTTGACAGTATACAGTACACAAAGGTGTCGAATTTCCCAGCTTAATAGGGTTAGTACTAAGAGGGCATCCAAGGGAGGGAGATCAGTGTGTCGGCATCTCCGAGACGCCATAACGCAATGTTAACATATCGAGCAATGGCAGCCTTTGATTGATTACACCTTTTCTTTAAAATTTCATCGTGTACAAATAAAACAAAAATCAACAACAATAATGTAAGTTTTTTAAAGATTGTTTTTTTTTTTTGAAACGGATAAACGGATATCCTTGTATGCAACAAGAGAGAAGTAAAGATTAGGTCACACTGGGAAAGATATAATATATGAAGCAACATCTAGTTTTGGTGTTTCTCCTACACCTACAACTACTACAACTCAAAGGCAATGACAATGACTGAATTAAAGTTGTTCAGCTGCTTTCTCTAGTTTTCATTCACGGAAGATGACTCCCTCATACATCACTAGATTCTTGGTTATTAAATGTATTATGTTTCCTTCGTGGCTACTTACCCCGATTCGATTTTGTGAGTACAATCCAATGAGTGTGTCTTGGCCTGGAGTGACTCCGTCAAGAATCAAACCGGATCCAAAGTTTGCCGCTCTTTCGTACACCTGCAAGTAGATCAACATTTGCTATACATAATCAAAGAATTATATGATAAACATATCTGTGTATACATTTCTTATAATTGAAATTGAGGATATAAGTTTGGGACAGTGGAAGAAGGTGGCATACAATGTAAAGTGATCCAGTTCAACTGGTACTTTTCAGCTCATTGATAACACAGTCGACACGTTTGGTCGAGGTTATGTGACAACTTAGGATTTTACGTATGATTCTCCTGAAACTTCTTGCCGTTTCTCACACGAAACTGCAATAAAATTTCAATTTTTTCAGAGGTATTCTACCTTTGCGGGCTTGCAGCACTGAAGTAACATTTTTAACCTTCTCCCTCTATAACATACATGAGGTGAACTTTGTTGTAATAACTCATCAGCACAAAAGTAAAGAACTCTCTTTACTACCTACATGCAATACACATATAGTTAATTCGTAAGTATATTTCTTAACCAGTCCACAAATGTTTTTAAGCAGATCGATTTGCAAATGCTTCTTCAGAGGATTAAATCTGCTGAACAAACACCGCTAGCAACACGTATAAGGTGGTGTTGACTTTAAACTGATTTGATTTTGTGATTTGTTTCCGGATTCTTTTCTCTCTCCTTCTGGGATGGATCTGAAGTGACTGCATATTATGAAGATCAAAGTTCGGGTACCGAGCCGACATTAACTGAACTAGAAATACAGTTTATACATCTAAAATATTATAATTTTTATGATCAAAATCATTGTATTACTATATTTACCATCATTTCCCTTTTGATCCATGTCATATCTACAGCCTGCCTATCGGCTTGGGATAAATCGGGTTAATTTGCAACTTCAGAGATGTTGCTGACTAATGTACCGGCAAGGGAGAATATATAGATAAATATATATTCATACATTTATGGAATTATAAGACTGTCATCTTTGCGCACTTAAGCTACAGGATTTATGAATTGCGACAATAAAATCTGCCTATGCGCTCATTCTGCCTCACCCAACCTCCTTTTTAATTAACGCTTGCAAAGAGATATCATCTATATCTATTAGTTGCGGCTGAACAGTTTCCTGTCTATAGCATTGATTTAAGTAATTATCATTGAGATGAAGTTAAATTGTGAAGGCGGCACATTATATACTAAAAAAAAAAAAAACCAAACAAAATAGGGGTTCAAGTGTGGGCGTGGAATACAAAGTAATGTGAGCTCACGTGTTGGTATGTTACCCATCGGTAGGGTGCGTCTGGCTTCGGACGCCAGCCGTAACAGGGTCCATTATCTACAGAAGATATGTAGTAGGGAGGAAAAGATGCATACATTACGTGATTAAACAAACTTCAAAAATTCTTTCTGTATGGCGAGAACAAAATGTTAGTTTTCAATTCAATCTACGATACAATAGCCCCACTGATTCGGGGTTCCATCCCTGCAACAAGGGGCAGGTACCGACCTGCGTTGAGCATTTGCAAAGCATGATCCACTAGTAGGAGGTAGACGTCTTGTTTACATATTTAGACCATAAATATACATTTACAAGGTTGTTATGATATTGTTTATACTTTTATGATATAGTCTACTATGTTTTCGTTTCTACGTGCCATCGATAACTCTACATTTACCATAAATCTTCTTTGTATTGAGGAAACAGCTGAGCCAAAATGGCATTGTGTTCTTTTTGACAGTAGGCTTGTATCCTGTCATGTCTGTGCCTCAGTCGAAATCAAGTAATTTAATTATGTCGAAGTATCTCTCCTTCTCCTTCTATCTCCACCTGACACACACACACACACATACAGTCTGTGTCTGTCTGTCTGTCTGTCTGTCTGTCTGTCTGTCTGTGTGTTGATTGGACAAGCTTACTTGACAGTCGCAATCCTCGTTGGAATATGTCGTTGAGTGTGTGAACGTCGCCGAAGAAATCGATATCTGTCCCAAGCTTGGCTGCTATCGGATTAATGCGAACATATTCCTTTGTTCCCTATGATAAAAACACAGAAATATAGATAAGTAAATATATATGAATATTCCAGATATATTTCAGATATAAGTAGTAAAGTCTCAAATTTTGTGAGAAGTTCTATAAAATTATGGCAGTAGGATGTCATAATGTTAAAGATTAGAGAGAGAGGGTAAAAATTTTGTTTGGGGGTCATCTTTTTGTTGCGCCACTGCCCATCAAAGGGACAGAGCAATATTTCTTTATCTTTGCATCAAAATAAGTCGATGAGAAGCCTAAATCTGTCCTGTCAGCGTGATCCTTGACATGTGATATGCTTCATTCCATATCTTTAGCTCTTATCAATAAAGTAAATGGAATTAACTGCCCAGTGATATTTAGGAGTTCTTTTATGTCTGATATATTCTCGCGAAGAGATTTCCAACGTAACATCAAAGTTGCATAATCTTCTGTGACATAACATCAATCGATTTCTCATTCATCTTAGAAGAGGCATTGGAACCCGTGCACATCAGTGTACAGGGCATGCAAACGTTTTTGTAAAACTTTTGACTTCATTTTGATTTGTCGAGCTTTTCAAATGTTTTGATCGAATCAAGGGAGATCATCGGTGTAGTAACAGTGGCAACTATAGTCCAGTGACTAGCCAGGTATTGATGCAACCAGACAGTCGAATCCAAAATTAATGAGTGTTTCAAACCTCTTTCGGTACGGACTGCCGGTTCCTCTCGATTCTCGGAACGTTGAGCCGGTTGAGATGGTTGATGTGTTCCTGCCACACCGTTTCAGTCATGATTGCTGATGGGCCGACCTCTCCCCCTTAATGCTATGATCCTCCTCCCGAACGGAATGGTCCCGTCTGTATACGAGAGCCTGCAAGATGTGTCGTTATTTGGTCACACTCAACCGGCGACTACTCGGTATGATGAAGGTTTTCGCCACCTGAAGAGGATGTCCAAAGACACACACATGGAATTGTTTACTTTATACAGAAATTTGGTCATTCCTCAAAAAGTCATAAACCACAATAAATATGGTCGTTCTTTTTATCTATGCAAAGTTTGTCGGAATGTTTGACTTCTAACGTGGTATTAGTACAATGTATATCAGTCATGTTAAAATATACACATACATTTGTACACGATTGGCAGAGAAGGTGCATGTATTGAATTTAACAGAGCAATTTGCACCGACACAATACGTTAACAGTAAAATGCGATGTGACAGTGGAATGCGATGTTTGTGTATTTTCCATAAAGATGAAAAAAGAATAAATACCCTAATTAAACTATGAATTTGCCAGCTAGGAGTATCATTTATTGTCGAATTCTTGTCAAGGCCAAGAAAGAACTCCGTGCTATTATATCCAATTTTTTCAATTTAGAGTGGGTTTTACCAGGTAAACATTTTCCACACAAATATGTGCTGTTAAATGAGATTTACGCAGTTAACAAGAAATGCCGTGTCTCTTTCACCATGATGAATACTTGAGAGTACAATTACAGTGGTGCATTAAGTGCGTTTGTCGTTTAATAGTTTCATGGTCATGTGTAACTTCTTTCCCCCAATATGTACGTATACAGTAGCGAGCATCCTTCATGCATGTTCTTATTACCCTATACTTCCGATCAGTTTGTAAGGTTACTTGTTGCTATATAGAGAAAGCCCCTAGTCAAGCTGTATGGTTTCTAATATAGCCTTTGCTGTATATTCTGTACATGTGAACAATTTGAGCATAAAGTAGTATAGAAGACTGGTCTATTTATTGCCACCATCGCGGCTTATGTTATGCACGCAACGTGTGTTCACGTTTGGCTGGACAGATTGTATACTGTCTTCCTTTTCATCTCGACGCAAATACTCTCCGGTATTTGAGACCAAAACTGCAACAATGTTGTCGACTTCCTGAAGCGGCTAATCCTTTTCGAACAGACGAGACGAGGTATATACACAGAACTCTTAAGAGTTTTGTGGGTATATAACAGTGGAACGAATTTTCCCGGGACATAACACCCTATGGCCCGAATTCACGAAGGCGGTACAAATGAAACCATGGTCTAAACCATGGACAAAAACCATGGAGCGCCAAGTGTCGCATGGAATATTTCGTCACGAAATCAGTCATTTCGTCGATGAAATGATTATTTTGTTAAGAAATGACAACATTTTGTAACTAGATGAACATTTCGTCCACGAAATGATAATTTCGTTAACGAAACGGTCATTTTGTCGACGAAATGATCAATTTCGTAACGAAATATTCCGTGCGACACTTGGCGCTCCATGGTTTTTGTCCATGGTTTAAACCATGGTTTCATTTGTACCACCTTCGTGAATTCGGGCCTTTATGTCACGGTAATTGCGTTGCACTTTTCAGAAGGAGGATAACGCTAGGGTGAAAAAACTTTTCAAACAGCCAGCTTTGTTACTCGGATTGACAACTACCACGCACCAAATTTTAAGAGAATAAATTACATACAGATTCTAGAAAAAGGTTAATTCAAATTCACAGAATATCATGAGAATAAAAATGAGCGATATTTTGAAGGAATATAAATATGTGTGTGTGTATTGTATATATAATAGTTATACTGGCAACGTATCAATCCATGAATGACACGCCACTTAACCACCGCCTACAACAACAACAACAACAACAACAACAACAACAACAACAACAACAACAACAACACCAACAACAACAACAACAGGTGGGATGTAAAAGGATGTTGAATGGATCAAAAGATGAGCGAAATATGATGGAAGGCCAGACGGAGCACGATAAGCGTCACAAAATTGATAATTTATTCTTTTTATTAACATCACGTAATATACTTCATAACAATTAGTCATTTTCTCGGAATCTATACGCCGTAACCTCAACTCGTAAACAATTGGGACCATGCCATCCCTTTATAATGACATCATCACACATTATTGATCTACAACAGATGAATTTCATAAGCAACTTCTCAACTGCTATGCATATAAACGAGAATGGTATTAGCTTAAAAGTTGACCAAAACAGCAACAATTAATAGCCATAACATGTCTATGAAATGCAAAAAAAAAAAGAAGAAGGAAAAAAAAAAAAGAATTCCAGCACCAATGTGCACATTTGATCTGCAGCAATTAGCAATGTTCGTTTCACTATTTGGTAAGCCAACGTTGGCTTTATTATTTCTCTTGACGATGATTGTACTTTTATTTGTTGTTTGCCTGGTTTTGCGGTGAGAGTCCCCTCTAAAGATAGAATACGAAGTGACATTCGCTTATTTTTTCTTTTAGAGTTCTCAAAACGTCTAATCGGATTAGATGCATATTCATGTTGAGAAAGGTCTACGCACAAGCCGATTAAAAGAAAAAAAAAACACGACCCTAGAAACTTCTTCTCCTCCTCAAGCCCCCCCCCCCCCGTCACGCATATAAGAGTTCACATACTACACGCTTATAGACACATACAGAGACAAACAAATAGCAAACAAGCATGAAAAAATGGTAAAACAAACAACACGCAGCAATATTTACAGAGACTGAATTGAGCATTTGGTTTGTTTTTAAATCACATGAGGGTTTCATAACTGCAAGTGGGTATCATCCGCACAACAGCCAATTATTACAGGGTCGCACTTAACCATTGCGTACTGCGATGAAATGTTGAACCAGCAACCAAATTGCACGTTATAGCTCAGTGGAACAAGACGTTTGAGAATGCATTGAATACATGTCCGCGCCTCACATTGTGAAATATTTCCACTTCGTGTGCCCTGGATTCGTTGGAATTCGCATCCCCTATTCACAGATTGTGGTCCCAGCGTACGGAGCGATACAAAACTATTGAAAAGACACCCTGTCAGCACTCTAAAATTCACGCACATTGGACAAATATAATGCACCCCCCCCCCTCCTTCACAAGCAAAACTTCGACAATGCTAGGTTTTTACTGTGTGTCAGACGGAGATGAAATAATGTTTAATTCAACAGAACGCGCCCCCTCCGCAATGCACATACCACTTGTTCGATGGCACAAGAAAACAACTTTGAACTTTTGATGGCACCTTCTATACTTTGCCTCTACATTTAGGATTTGAACAAGTGCGAAAATGGCAATGTTAATCTTGCCTTTTCATGGAAACACGCCTGTCTGCTATAATCTACACGCTTGGAAAAAGAAGCGACGTGAGGGCTACTGCTGCTTCCTAATTGAATTGAATTGAATTGAATTGAATTGAATTGAATTGAATTGAATTGAATTGAATTGAATTGAATTGAATTGAATTGAATTGAATTGAATTGAATTGAATTGAATTGAATTGAATTGAATTGAATTGAATTGAACTGAATTGAATTGAATTAAATTGGATTGATTGTTTTATTGTCCACAATGCGAACGTGGAAATGCGCCTTCCACAGCGTTACACACAAGAGATACAAACAGATAGCAATTGTTCAAAGAACAACATATGCGTCACAGATTACAAATAACATGAAACATAAATGTTTTGCAATACTTGTTGCAGAAAATAAAAATAATAACCGTTCTATTCATAATACATCTTACATATATCTCACTCAATTCATTAATTTAGATAAATTCCGTAATAATTACTATCAGAAATTCAACTTTCAAACAAATCTTCCGCTTCTAATCAACATCTTTTCAACAAATTTCTTGTGGTTTTTTTTTCGTCCTTTTGGGTCGGAAAAGGCAAGTTTCGAGATCTCACCTTCTTGGCTGCATTAAGTCTTCTCTGTTGCACCAAGGAGCTACAATAGTAGCTCCTTGGTTGCAGTCATAAGCTTCCTTTAATACACAAGCCTTTCTCGTGGAGTGCTCACTATAAGGGTATACAAGTCGGTTGAAACCCTTCTCTAAACAGGATTGAATGAGAGGTACTTTACACCAAAGGTCTCCTCCTCTGAAAGAGGGTATAAACGATGACATCTATTTGAAAGGACGGGCCCGGTGATTTGGGGGTTATGTAACTGTGTCCTTAACTCAGTCCTAATCTTTTCGTTATTGACACAGAGTTGAGTATAGATTAAAAATAAGAGAAAGATTTTCTCTAAGTGTTTAAAGGCACCTGTACTCCTTTCCGACCAAGACACACACACACACACACACACACACACACACACACACATACTATGTAAAGAACAAATAAAAAATGAGGATATGATTATACAAAATTCACAATGTGTTAACTGGGGATTGTGGATTATCTATTTAAAACCTCAACGCCGTTATCATAATCTTCGTATCACTCTTGAAATACACTGTATGCAAGGTGCATGGTCTTGACTGTTTCCGATGCAGAGATTCACGACTTGCATTGTGTTAGCAATGAAGTGCCAACTTTGTGGTGTAATAACTGGAATTTTAATTTCTTTATATTGATATACAAATGTGACCAAGTTCACAGCACTCATCAATATAAACAGTTGCAGCATTTTCATCTTCTCAAGCATTGTATACGCTTTCTAGATCGTTAACGTTTCGATGACCACTTATCGACATCAAGCGAATGTGTACATATTCCCACATTCTCATTCGCGGTTTGCAGATTTACTTATGGGTAAAGATCTGTGTATGCAGACTACTGCAGCTTAAAGGGACTTTACATTACTGGTTGAGATGGGGATTCATATTTTGAACATTCCTAAGTGAGATAATGAGAAACATCTTATGAAATATGAAAGAGCATGCAATTCTAACATGTCTAAGAAGGATTCAACGTTTATTTGATGAAAATTGGTTTTCAAATGGCTGAGAGATCAAAAAAAGTGATAATAATAAAAGGCGACAGGCCACGCCTTTTATTAGGATCTCTTTGTTTCACGTTGTTTTTGGACATCTCAGCCATTTCAAAACCGATTTTCATCAAATAAACTTTTGATACCCCTTAGAATTGCATGCTCTTTGACATCTCATAGAGTGGTTTCTGAATATCTCGCATAACGTTAAAAGCTAAATCCTCACCTCGACCAGAACTGTACACACCCTTTAAAGTCACGTTTGTTCTCTGTTCATATTTAAAAAAACAACAACAACAGCAACAACAACAACAACAACAACAACAACAACAACCAGAATGACTATTGATTGAAATGCGGAAGATGATTAAGGAGATTATCTGCTATCATCGTCTTTAGTGTTTATTTATTATGTCCAGATATCTGGAGATACTATTTTCTATTTCAAGTTGCATATATGATATCATTAAACATACGAAAACATTTTATTTCTGGCCTAAAACCTTGACAACAATAATACTGTATCTCAGTAGTTTAAAAGGGTATGCATTGATACACATGTACGGTGACATTATATTATACATTTTCATGTAAAGATAACCATTCAACATATAAAATACCAGCATTATAGTACAGTAAGTGCATATCTTTAATTGAATTGTAACAATGTTTAATAGCTGTGTGTATATTCGAATAGTAACAACACAGAAGGTGAGGAGACTAAGGCTGCGGTAATAAAAACCTTTATCTGAAAAGCAATAAGAGAAGCAATAACGACAACGTCAGAACGTTATCATGATAACGGGAAAATTTATACCAATATCTTGTCGAGGAATAGCAGTATAATACTACTACTATATAGTAGAAGAAGTATTAGCAGAAGTAGTAACAGTAGCAGTATAGTAGAAAAAGTAGAAATGGACGTAGTAGTAATGTAGTAGAAGTAGTAATAGTAGTAGTAGTAGTAGTAGTAGTAGTAGTAGTAGTAGTAGTAGTAGTAGTACGTGTAGTAGTTATAGTAATACTTTTTTAGCAGTAGTAGTAGTAGTAGTAGTAGTAGTAGTAGCAGTAGTAGTAGAAGTAGTAAGAGTAGAAGTAGGAGTAATATCGTAGTAGTAGTAGTAATATTAAAGGGGACCTCCGGATGATTTTCAGACTTTTACATTTGAACAACTTTAAATCAGTTAAACTGAGTACAGAGTTTCAGAATTTATAGTGATTGGGATAAGGAATGAGAATGTTTTCAAAATTTATAACAAATTGCAATGAACAAGGATGATGACATGCCAGCCTCACCATAAGCATGATAAGAATGCATGAGTTGGGGCTCAAGGAAGCAAAACAAAAGAAGAAGCAATGCATAGATTTTTCACAGGTGAACTTGTTGAGCAAGTGGTATTGTAATGGAATTACACTGCTACATTTATGAAATATATGAGGCTCTGATGTCATCAACACTGTTCAGTGAAATTTGTTTAAGATTTTCAATTTATTGGTTTCTCTGCTCAAGGACCACAATAAATTCCACGAATCTATACATGGAGCTGTTGATTTATGTACTTCAAGTTGTGAAATTATGAAAATCGTCCGGAGTGCCCCTTTAATAATAATAGTTTAGTAGTAGTAGAAAGTAGTAGTACAGAACATACATGGTAGTAGTGGTAGTAGTTGTAGTATTAGTAGTAGCAGCAGCAGCAGCAGTAGTAGTGTCAGAAGTAGAAGTGGTTTTTGCGGTGGTTGTTGTAGAGGTATAGCACTAGTGGTTGATGAAGTGAAAGTAGTTGTGATAGATGTGATTGAGTCAGCTGCAAAATATGTAGAAGGTGCGGAGGAGGATCGGAAAAGTGGGCGTGGCATGGAGTATAGTTCACTTTCATTACCATCGCAGGTTCCTGGAAACGCGTGCTCTAAAGTTTCAGAGCCACGCTTTCATTGCAGAGCTCGTACCCAGAGAAAATGACCCTAGCTTCAGTGTGTATGTGCTCATGCGTGGCGAAATTCCATACACGAATAATGGGTATATTATAGCTGACAACAAGACTGGAAGCTCTCCTTTGTTCCCCGTACATAATACATGTTGGTGCGGTATATAAGTGCGCCAATAGTGAGTGATGAATCAACACGGGGCACCGCCAACGCCCCAGCTACCTGGTCCGATTGGTATAGCCTGACTGATCAGTTGGGCATGAACTGGGTATACAAGGGGTGACAGGCGGTATATTGGGGGATACATCTGTATAAGAGGTATATACATGGATGGTTATACCATAAAGTTGACGATACACTGCAGTATCTGTTAACATAGAGGGTGGAGTTTGGGTTTGTTTTTTAATCAATACGCATAATATGCATTCTGCCTGATCAGTACGTTTATTTGCAAGCTTTAGTGCTCCAGGAATATTCTGTGAAAACAAGACTTCCACGTTTACATATCAACAGACAGTGCATACCTGTATGTAAAGCCCTTTATCTGTTCTTTGCTTACGTAAGTCAGCCGTACTTTAAGGGTGTGTATTGGAAAAACCAATTTACACGTTTATCTATCTATATTTAGATTTCAGTTGCATGTCAAAACCATGATTAATGCCCTTAGGCTTGACTATAAAATAGAATGAAAATCAGCATCTACCGTGAGAACATCTTTCTCTTCCTAATACCCCTAAGGAATCTCGTTGAAAAGGATGTACAAATTTAGATCAAGGCAGAAATTTTGAAAAAAGATCTAATCGAACGTCCGAATCAGTTCTATTCAATCAAATTAATTAAAATTTGGTGCCTTCAGGGCATAAAATTTATCTTCCGTTTGGAAACGCTTGTTGTGTTGCTTAAAGAAAAATTATATGCCAAAAATAGTATATCGCAAATTTTCGATATAATTAATTTGACAGAGAATTCGACAGTAACACTGCTGTATTTGACATTATGAGTTCAGTGTATCAGACCACAGAGAAAGGGAGCATCAATACGAGGAGGTATAATCGGAGTATAATAGTGTAAAAAGTTCGACCTTCACACATAAAACATTTTTGTCACATTGAGTTTAACCCAAGCGTGGGAACTCTGTTTGATTTTGTTGACACAAATGTATTCTTGCATGACTTCAGACGCTTCATTTCTAGAGTTAAAAAGCTTCAACATTTTCAAAACATTTGGTCGAGAAGAATGACAATGAAGTACAGTTGTAATGACAATCTTCCGTTAGTGGCTAACCAGTCGGAAACTTAAAGAGAAAACTAAACTTATCACCTATATCTTCAGTGGTATATACAGTATAGCATTGGGGTATTAGGTCAGGGAGATAACTACCCTTGGTTATAGGTAATCTATGACTTCCACATCTAAATCTGCATTAAGTTGACTGTTCAGTATAATCCAGTTTAATCAAAATACTCCTCCATTACACTGTCTTCTTTAGATATTCGATAAAAGAGTACAGAGTCGATTTTTATGAACCTCTTCATTTAAATTTTAGTGGGCAATATTGCTTATTCCACGAAAAAAAAAGAGAGACGATTTAACCAGATTGATATTCGGAACGAGAGTCCAAACTAATTTTTACACGTTCCAAAATACTCTTCTTCTTTACTACCCACCTAGAACTTCAAAATAACTTTATCATGAATTTGAGGTAAACTTTGGACTTAAGTCACATCTTTTCGAGATACTTCTAACATTTTCGTGCGGTTGGTGCCAGAGTTGGGGAGCAGGTGTAAAGATCTGTCATCAAGAATAGGGAACGGGGTGTGAAGATTTTCCATTTTGTGTCCCTCCGTAAAGGTAAGACCAAATTCATTGCCTTTTAGTTCTCTCCAGTAGGTTCGGAATGGGAAAATCAGAGCAATAGATGCCAACAAACCAAACCACACTCACATGTAGGTAACCTGCGCATTTGATGTTTACACCTTGTATATAATATGTCTATTATGCACACGACGTGGAGGTGTCTATACTCCAATGCCAGGCCCACGGCCTGAAAAGCTGTATAAAATTGACGTACATGACACAACTCTATTTTGACTTACCTGTCACATGCCTCAGGTGCTTGGCGTTGGGCCAATTCTATGTCAACAAATTAAATCGAAGTATCTCCCGCGCAGAAACCAGAAATGATTAACCATTGATAATCATCCACAACTGTTACAATTTTGGATCGAGGATATTGATGCATGCAGACTTAGTATGGCTCATAGTTTTTTGTTGTTGTTTTTGTTGTTGTTGTTGTTGTTGTTGTTGTGGGTTTTTTTTTTTTGATTCATTAACAGTAAAAAAATATCGTAGTTAAACGTGAGACTTTACGCACTGAAGCAGTGTGATAACCATGGCCACAGATTTACTTGTAATGTCAAGGAGCTGTCACAAATCCTGTCCACACAACACATAATCTAGCACAATGCGTGGTCTCAGTTTCCATGGTAACGAAGGGCGGAGAAGCCTCTGTGTGTGTGTGTCCGTGTGTTTCAAGTTTAGGAGTGTGCGAACTAATTACGTAACACTATACAAATATTTAGAATCGTGTACAGCCCTGCTGGATGGTATGGGGGGGGGGGGAACATTAGTGGAAAAAGAGGAGAATCTAAACCCACACATCCAAGAGAACAAAATGTGATTATGATGTAAAAAAAAGAAGAAGAAGAAGAAGATAGAAAAAAATGTGAAAATGCGATAGATATACAGATTGGGACATATCGCAACACAGACGAACATGAATCCACTTGCGAGTATCCTCTGTGGAGAACACAGCCCTGTGTATAGCTCGCGGAGTCACGAAAGAACCAGGGTAAATCGATACCACTGTTGTGATCGGTTTCCCGACTCTCTGAGGGCATTTTCATAACGAGTTTTTTGCAGTTTTTATTATACGTTGTAAAGGCAGTCGTTTCTGCAGCAACAACCAATAATTAGATGCTCAAAGCTAATTAATTGTTCTCTCGGTAACTGCAGTTTCTGAGAGTATTGCAGTATACAATGACTGTGAACCCCTGCACCGAACGGGACTGTGTACCCAGTACTAATCAATTTTTTTTTTCTATTCTTATTCACAATGTTAGGTTTACAAAAAATACCACGTTGGGAAAGAAAAAAAACAACATCAGTAAGACGATCTTCGTGACCCCAAACCCCTGGAATGATTCCATAACCCCATTTGCATTCATTGTTGTTGAGAGGTGTGTGTCTCGGTAGAATGATTTCGGCATTCCATTACGGCTGTATGCTGTTAACAAGCAGAGGAATGAAAGAAATGGCAAAAAAGCGAAGAAAAGAAGAGAACAAGGAACCATCAGGCTGATAATATCTGGGATCAAAACAATCGGATTAACTCTGGCTTGGTGCCAGACAAGGACGAACAACATGTAGACTCGGGCGTGTGTCTATCATGCAAAATGATGATGATGATATTAATAGTAATGATGATGATGATAATAATAATAATAATAATAATAATAATAATAATAATAATGATGATAATAATAATAATAATAATAATAATAATAATAATGATAATAATAATAATAATAATAATAATAATAATAACAATAATAATAATAATAATAATAATAATAATAATAATAAAATAATAATAATAATAACAATAATAATAATAATAATAATAATAATAATAATAATAATAATAATAATATGGTAATTATGATATACCATACCAAAATAATTTGAAAGGAATGGAAGATGTGTATATATCATGTGTATTATATCAATATGAATGTACTTCGTTTATCGCTACATCATAGTTACTCGAGAATGCTAATTACTGTTCATTAATCATTGTTACCAGTCTTGCTTTCATGTCGTTCTCCTTGTTGTTTCCGTTATATCACGGATCTAATTAATTAGACAAGATTTGCTGAACCCGTTTTATTACTCTCTTAATTTGCATTGCTTTCCAGTCGCTCTCCCTTTGTTACCAGCAAAAGAGAGGGGTGTGGCTTGCAAGGACAGGGATACAGAGGAAACATATTTAACGCTATCTGGAGAAAAATATGAATACTTAGAAACCGAAAGCACAGCATTTCTATGAATGATATGTTCATGATATGAAAAGATAGATTTGAAGAGAAAGAGAGGATGATATTATATCATATCGATCATAATGCAAGAGTTATATGGGTGCATATATATATATATATATATATATACATATATATATATATATATATATATATATATATATATATTTATTTATTTATTTATATATACGTGTATTATACAACATACATATAAAGATGGTATACAATACACAACATACCGACATACACTGTGCACATTACAGATAATTAATACAGTAGATACAATATCTAAACACAGACAGGTGTGGAGCTATAGATGCATGTTAGCATCAATATATTCGGACTAATTATGCAGAAAAATATAGGAGTGTGCGTGTCAACATCAACCACACACCATCATAATTATACTACAGTAGCGAATTTTCCATGCAAGTGAGAGAATGTTTTGCAAGGGTTTCAATGGCATTGTGGCCTTCAGCCACCCTTCTCAACTGTGAACAGCGAGCTTCAGAGTACCGGGCCACGCTCTACCGAAGCCATAATTATCATCGCCACGACCTAGGCGTGATCACTGTGTCACAAAATACGCACATGAAGTTGTTGTGCCTGAATATGAGTACACCCTACTGCAGTTGAGTGTGAATGCCTCGTAAATTGCTCGCATTGATGGTATCTGATTACACGTCATAATAAATATCAATTACAGCGTAGTATTTCTTTTTGGAAACGGAAATCCAAATACACGTACATGTACGCATCCCCCCCCCCTCTCTCTCTTCCATTCCATCTCTACAACAGTTATCCATAAATATTCTTTTTTGTTTGTATTCTAACTGTACCTACATTTCATACCTGTTTCATTTTCTCTCTCACCAATCAACTCTTTTTGAGCGTGAGTTGCCATGGCAAATGCAATCACACCTGATTCTACAGCCTCGATGTGAAGATGCCTTTAAAAGCCTACCGACGGGATGGCGTCGGCGAGGCGGATTGACAACACATCGGGCCATAATCATGAGTAGACGTTGGCTTCTGCGTAAAAGTCAATAGAGAGCTAAACAAGTCCAAATAACTTACCTGTTGATGTCAACGTTGACGAGATTTCAGCTGTGTTCAGAATTTTAAGCTCACACACGAGATTGTTGCCGGCAGGTGTAGAGAGTCTTTTTTAAGTAAAAAAGAAGGCGTACTCCAACGACACACGCACAACACATGCACAGAGAATGCAGTGTGACACACAGATGCCAGACACACAGGTGTGCTCGTAGTATAAGATACCACTGCGCGATGCGTCACACGTTGGCACCAACCCCCAGAGTACACACCCTCTTATGTATCGGCGGAAGAGTACTAGTATTCACACACGATGATACCGTCGTAATACGCGGGGGAGTCCAGAAGACAACTGAGATCGCTGCTTTAGCTAGATGGTCACGCTCCAATGAACCCCTTTTGTACACGCCTCGGTCAGATATAATGCCTGTTATACCCTGTACAATCGTGACTACATATCCGACCTGATTTACAGTGCTATTCATTATTACACAGTGGCCAGTGAGATACACACATTGAACACTTTATGACAACACAAATACAATTGCATTTTATTCCAGTTGAACTCTGCCCAGTGTAGAGCAAATTCTTTTAGTTGTCTACACTAGTGGATATTCTTTTTTTATTCGTATTCAGTTTGCGGTAGAGTCAAAGGAACATAGTCGTCAGCATATTATCTTTAATGTACTAAGCATTGATAAAGGAATGTATATGTATGATTAATGCAATGTGGTAAAGTGTATAGTCTCAATATGATACAATGTTATGTAACTTAGCAAGGTACAGGGTTATCCAATGAGCTATTTAGAATATTCTGAATTTATCTGTCATGACGTGATGACATACGAGAAAAAAAAATCCCTTCTTGCTGCTTTTGAAAGTAAAAGTGTTAAACAGAAACATAACTAAGAAACAAACTTAGCTTAAACTTTTTTACATAATTTTTATCTTTAACCCAACTGGGATACTTATATCAAAGTTATATTCATGCTAAAAAGACTTTAGTAATACATCATATTGATCAACATTATTTCAAACAAAGCTGCTGCTACTTTAAAATCATTTACATTGATGTACTGTATTTTTCTCAAGATATAGGATGTGGGGTGTAGGTGTGGTGGTGGTGTGGTGGTAGTGGTGTTCGTGGTGGTGGTAGTGGTCGCTGTGTGGGGGTCACAATGTCCCTCAGTGTGTGAGCTATGAGCTATTTCAATTTAGAATAGTTTATTATTTTATCCCGCTATAACATGTGAAAACACTGCAATACCTTAATGGGAACAACCACGCAAAGTACAAACAATGCGTTTCCCATTGAGAAGCAAACAAAATCAAGGGGAAATCCTATCAAAATGGCAACGGAGTAAAGATGTCGAGATTCACCGAACAGTCGAAAGATATGAAAGCGAATTAGGCAGAAGTCAGTGACGAAACACAAAGTTATATTGCATATTATGCTCTAACAATATTATGATATTTTTGTATTATTCAACTTTTTGACGCCATAACAACTTTCTGGTCACTCCTTATTTTCTTCATTTTTTTTTCTTTAGTTAGATTAAGTGAAGTTAAGTTTACTTTACTTTACTTTCGTTTAGTTCAGTTCAGTTTAGTTCGGTTTAATTTAGTTTAGTTTAATTTAGTTTAGTTTAGTTTAGTTTAATTTAGTTTACTTTAGTTTCGTATTTCGTTCTGTAACAACATGCTGTACAAAACAATGCAATATTTTCAAGAAAACATGCGAATAAGTACGAATATTTACGTTGTAACGTATAAACAGCATCATGCAATAATTACAATCGAAATACTACTTCTAGTTTGCTTTGCGGATGATACAAGAATTGTTGTCTTCGGGAGAGGTTTTCAGGTTGAGATGGCTATTCAAGGGGATGACAACTGCATGATGTCATACAGGATGGAACTCACACGAGAATGATCTGAATCTCGCTCCGGAATTTTGTGACTCAATCACACCAGTATAGGGAGGAACCACACTGTCCCTGACAAAAACCCACAGTTCCGCGTTGCTTGGTTGTGATAAAGGCGGATGCTGTAGCGCTCTCTGCGAGTATTCACTTCCGGCCAATTATTAAGTGAGGAGGGAGCTACGTCATAATAAAGATGACAGCATCCCTAGCTATCTGCTATGAAGGATCCATTGTGCCAACCAAAATACTGCATGACTGTGGTGACCTGCAAGGTATAGTTTGTCGCTAATTATGGTTTAAACAAAAAGCAAATCCGTGCAAGCAATATCATTAAACTTAAAATTATCAATCTGATGTTTTATTTCTATTCGGCTTAACCGAATAATACTGCCAAAGTATTCGCGCCAAAAAAAAATCAGTCTTGCCATCTTCTGACGCAAATACATGATCCAGAAGTTGTCATTGGTACTGAATCATGGCTATCGTCATCAGTCAACAATAATGAGGTATTCCCAACTGATCAGTATCATATTGAGAGAAAAGATAGACCTAATGATCCTCATGGTGGAGTGTTTATTGCTACTAAGAGAGAACTTCTAGCTACAAGAGAAATCGAACTTGAAACAGATTGTGAAATTCTCTGGTGTAAATTAAATATGGCGGGATGTAAGATTCTACATATAGCTGCGTACTACAGGCCTCATGAAAATGACGAAGAGAGTCTTGCAGAGCTTCAACGATCCCTGTGTAAATTGAATCGCGATCACATGGTAGTCATAGGAGGTGATTTCAATCTACCTGGATGGGATTGGGAAACCAGACAGGTGAAAGCATGTCATCACCCAGCGATTCATCATGCTTTTGGTTCAATGCTTGATGACCATGGGTTAACGCAGGTAGTTACGGAAACAACCAGGAAAGAAAACGTCCTTGATCTATTCCTAGTAAATAATCCAACGTTAGTCACTGATGTCTCAGTTGTACCAGGCATTTCAGATCATGATTGCCCAATTCTCACGATTGCTGGTTGTCCAACTCGCCAGAAGATAGTAAGAAGGAAAATCAACATCTACAGCAAAGCGGATTGGGAGAAATTTGCTGATTTCATGCAAGGTGTAGACAAGGAAATTGAAGATAAGCTTGACTTTTGCTCAGTGAATGAGGCATGGGTTATGTTCAAGAATTGAATAGAGAAGGGAATGACAGAGTTTGTTCCACATAAGATGACATCCAAAAAGAATGACATACCTTGGATTTCAAACAAGATTAAAAGGTTGATCAAAAGGAGAGATAGGTCGAACAAAAAAAGTCGGAACATGAAATTGAGAAACCACGGGGTAGTCCCTTTTCAATTGGAGGAAGAGTTGAAAGCAGTTAAGAAATCACTACAACAGGAGCTAAGGAGGGCTTATTGGAATTATGTGGAATCTCTTTTTTTCTATCGATGAAGATACCACAGAATTTGAGAGTATGAAGAGATTTTGGGGCTTCATCAAACACAACAGGACTGATAATACAGGAATAAGAGAACTGAAAAGTGATGGTATTACGATTACTGATCCAGTTGCAAAAGCTGAAGCATTGAACCAACAGTTCAAAAGTGTTTTCACCAAGGAAACTCCCATACCGAATGACTTACTACCGGAAACCTCAGATTTTGAAGAAATGGAGGATATTTTGTTTACATCAAAGGGTGTAGAGAAGTTGCTTTGTGGTTTGAAGACATGTAAGGCCCCTGGACCGGATGGTATAACTCCACGAGTCTTGAAGCAGCTGGCAAAAGTTCTGGCTCCCATTCTTTGCAATATATTCCGGTTGTCGTATGAATTAAGTGAAATACCAAATGATTGGCGTGAAGCAAATGTTGTACCAGTCTACAAGAAAGGTAGTCGATCTACTCCTGTAAACTATTGCCCCATTTCTCTGACATGTATTTGCTGTAAACTAATGGAGCACGTTTTAGCCAGCAAAATTATGAAGCACGGGGACGAAAATAACATCATTTTTCCCCTGCAATATGGCTTCCGTAAGAACATGTCATGCGAACAACAATTACTTGGTTTCACAAGCGATTTACATAGGTACTTGGATGCAGAGCGTCAAACAGATGTTATAGTCATGGATTTTTCAAAAGTTTTTGACAAGGTTGGACATGAGCGGCTTTTACGTAAACTTGACTACTACGGTATCAGGGGGAAAGATCTGAAATGGATTCAAAGTTTTCTCAATGGAAGAAGTCAGAGGGTCGTTTTGGATGGTATTAAATCTTCTTCAGTAGCGGTAGGATCTGGAGTGCCTCAGGGGTCGGTTCTTGGGCCTTGCCTCTTTCTACTTTACATCAATGACTTGCCTGATGGTCTCGCGTCAAAGGTTCGCCTTTTTGCCGATGATGCAATTTCTTACATGACCATCGACAATCAACATCATACGCAAAATCTTCAAGAGGACCTAAACAAAATTGGTGACTGGGCGAAAGAATGAATGATGGACTTGAACAAGATAAGTGTAAGGTTTTGACAATATCCAGGAAAAGAAGTAGGGTGCAACACGTGTATCATCTAAATAACGCCCCTCTTGAATCTGTTGAATCCGTGAAGTACTTGGGTGTAACCATCACTTCTGATTTGAAGTGGACCCAACACATCAACAATACTGTCAATAAAGCCAATAACGTGCTTGCATTTCTAAAACGCAATCTTCGCATAAAATATTCTGATGTTAAAGGGCCTGGGGAGGAGTGTTCGGTTGTGCAAAACATGCGAAAGAGAAGGTGTTTTGGGTATAAAATGAAAGGTAGATATTTAACTTAACATGTGTCAAAATATCTTGGAAATCGAAATCTTCTCAATGTTTTAAAAAGCGAAAAACAAAACATACTTTTCTGGAAAAAGATCCTTCGATACGATGGCGATACGTATTTGAATTGCGGAATACTGCTTGTTGACTGCGGACATCAAGCCAACTTACAGCGAAATCAAGCCAACATGCCGAGTGAGCTGCGGAACTACAGCTGTACTACTAGTAGTTAGAGCACGTTAGTTAGAGCAAGCTAGCTCTGACGGCTGGCTGTGCCTATGGGCGCGGCGGCGAGCGCAGGCTGGCCGCATCACTTGCCATAACTCGCAGCAGTGCAAGCTCGAGAGCTAGCTAGCTAGCTGTACGATCTTGCATGCTGTGTACGAGTGTATGAGTTCGCGTTGTGTTTTCATTTGATGAGAGCGCTAACCTAAAATCAAAGGACTCCTAGATCCTCCGATTCTGATTCACATGTCCTTCTTCCAAGATACTATGAGAGATAGTTCTATCGTCGGAAGACTCGGTAGGCTACGTATCCTAAAAGCCATCAAACTCCATTACAAGATTCTTCATTGAGAAGTACGAGTACCGAAAGCGGGATAGGTGAACGCGGTACTACGTAGCCCGACGAGACGCCGGGCTATTTATACAGCGATCGACTGGGCTGTGCCTGTAGCTGTACGTAGAAACTTTTCCGGGTAAGGACACAGCCCAGTACGCAGTTACAGTAGCTACCGTGCTTGGCACGGCGTCTGGTGACCTGGGCCCTGTTGCATAAAACCCTTACCGCTGGACTTACCGCTGCTTTCTAACGGTAAGTCTTCAAATTAGCGGTAAATTTTATAATCCTTGATGCTGATTGGCTGTGATGCCTAATTTTGACGGTAGTTACCATTGAAATTCAACGGTAAGTTTTATGCAACGGGCCCCTGGTCGGGCTACGTAGAAAAAAAAAATCAACGAAATCTCAATTATTGATTACAATTACACGAAACACAAACGGGTTGTGTTATTACATGTACATGTAATTCAATACATATCTTAAACTTTTCATGCACATTGTCAAGAAATGCAATCTCCATGGCAAACCCATTTTTTTTTTTTTTTTTGGTTCTTCAAAGATTTGAAACACAAGTAGGCTAGAGAAGTACCAGGTACGCTGGTACCATGTTATATCTAAACTTGCATTGGATCTAACCAATAGTTCATTTTTATTACCGGTACAACTTGTCATGTATTCGTAATTTCAAATGTGACTTAGTTGTAACATTTATTGTGGATGATTTTCTTCACAACTGACACATGCACTGAATAGGTTAGAAAATTGGTCATTGGTATGGCTTAGGCCTACCTTTTTTTCTGTATGAATAGGGTTAATTGGAATTATTTCACAGATACACACAAAAATGTTGGGAATCAGATCATTTTCAGTCTTCTAGACTGAATAATGTGACACCTGTAATAGTCTAATAACTAATCCAGCAATTTCTGAGGCTACCTTACACATTTTCTTATTCATCATGCAATGCAACCACGCATGATGCAATATGTCTCGTTCACCTACAAGGCGAAAAGACACAAGAAATAATCTGTTCAAGTCAATTATTTCCACATAGGCCAACAACATTCACTCAGTTTTATCTAGAACCCTGATTAGGTTTTTATCATCAGAACACATTTTTTTCTCAGTGGTAAATTGATGCTTAACAATTAGACCTACACAGGTATAAATATCTTGTTCTGATATTTCAGTGAATAAAAATCTAACACATTTCTTATGTAAGGGCTCGGGTTCGCTTAGCTCTCTAGCATTCGTCACACTTAAAGCAAACTAGGGCAGCACACGTGTTACTTAGAAGGAGTCTCTTGGCTAACTAACTTGTAGCCAGTTTATTCTACACATAATTTGGCATGGGTTTACATGTAAATGTGGGTTGTAACAAATATTCATACACAAAATTTTAATCAACATAACAAAACATGCAAATAAGGAAACAAAGGTTAAAACTAAATATTCATAATATGTAAATGGTGTGTAGGCGTGGGTGATTTAGGCATGATTTCAGTATTACAGGGAACAATGGGTGAGAAGTGAAAGAGTGGAAAATGTCATGTGATATGTGGTGTGTCTGTGATAGGTGGGATGCGTGGATGAATGTAAATGTGAATACTACTGTATGTGTGGGTTGACGTATTTATGTGTAGAGGGGTGTTACCTGTTATAACAGAAGGGGGATACACTTATAATAAATGGTTCAAAGTAAATCCCTACACTTACACTGTACGTTATACTACCATGCATACATATACAAATTTCATGTGTACATATGAATTGCATGTGTACATGGGACCTACATTAGAAGTTGTGTGTACCAGGGTACACTGACCTTACATTTTCTTTTATCTTTGCATGAATATTTGCATTTGGTGTTGCATCATGAGCACAGGTTCTAATTGCAAATGTGCTACATGTAGAAACTGCTCTCACAGTAATGTGATGTGATATACAATGTAGAGATAACAAATCTGTGCTGACGACTTGCATGTAGGCCTATATCTTTTAAATATGAAATGTCATAATAGAAATAGTTGTATGGCAAAGATTGCCAATTACACAGGTAAGGTAGTCATTTGAAAAAAAAAAAAACACTGCTCAGCATTCTGTCATTAGGCAATTTTGGCATCTACACATTATACTCCTATCATATTGAACAATTATGATAACAATAATATAACATGTAAATTAAAAAAACCTAACAAATGCAACCACTTTCAAATAACTTGCACATTTGCAGGGGAAAAAAAATTAAGTGAAGGTCCAAGAATCAATGTCACATGGTTTAATGACTTCAAGTACAAAGAACACTATACTATTTCAGTGTGGAGACCTTCTACATATTGCATTGTCAAAACACATTCAGTTTAGGGTTTTAGCGTATACAATTATATCAGTAGAACATCATGTAGGGACCTACCAAATGTATATTACAATGTATTTTTATATCTATGTGAATGAAAACTGAACATCTTGTTTGAAGTACTTCCAACACATTTGTTTATCAAAATTCATACCTATTTTTGGCTATAAAATATAGATGCAATGAATATTACAAAGGCACAAACTCCATTTACCACAAAAATATTGTCCTCATAATAATGTGATTTGATAGAGTTATCACAAAATTATGTGCTGAAAAGTGTCTTCCAAAATGCTGATGGACAATGCTACTGTGTAGGACCTGCTGTGCCACTTGAATGTAACACATGGCATGATATCAGTGATCACATAAATGATGATGAGGATAATAATCATTATGAAGATGATGATAGTAATAAAAACATTAGCAATAACAACAATAGTAGTAGTAGTAGTAATAATAATAACAATTAGAGCAATAATGAAATGTGTGAAAGGCCCTTTCAGTGATGTACACTGCTGTGCATGACAGCCCTGCTTAAGTTCACTTTAAAACACTGATGCAATATTTTATTGTAACGGAGTAATTGTGGCTTTTCACCACTGAAACACCTGGGAAACACAGGGGGAAAAAAGACCAAATGAAAAAATAAAAGGACAAAACACTTTGTGCCTGGATATTGCAGCCCTTTCAGTTTCCAGTAACAATTTAAGCACATGCAGTTTAGGAGTTTACAGGATTTATATTCCCTACTTGCCACATGGGGAAAGAACAAATTTTCTATGCAATCAATTCAATGTTTCATTTTGTCTCACCTCCCTGTTCTGATTCACACATTTGAGTACTAACATGTTTGTTGTTACCTCACAGAAAAGACAGAAATAGAGAGTTCAGAAATATGAATGTAGTGTCATATCAGTTAGTATTGCCATCACATGAATGTAGGTCTATGATTGGAATTGATGTTATTCATGTTCAATGTGTATTTATCAGAATCCCCAACAGTCCTGGTACAAAGGTGCAGCTTTTTCATTACTAACATGTCTTTTGCTATTATACACAATGAAGGCATAAATTGACAGTAGGCCTACAGGAAGAGCTGGTGTCAGAGCTATTATCATTGCCATCACTTGGATGCACTCAACATAATTATGATATTGACGTCATCCAAGTTCAGTTTTCAAACATTTGCCAGCCACAAAGAAGAACATGAGAGGGGATGTCACTGGCTTCATGGAGCTACATGTAAGTAGCTGGGAGGGCTGGTTCTGATTAATGAGAGGGGATGTCACTGGTTTCACTGAGTTTGGTGGTAGAGAGGGCTGGTCTCCACTGGCGAGATGGATGTCACAGGTCTTGCTGAGCTGCGTAGCCTAGAAGAGGCAGTCTTATTTGGCGAGAGGGGGTGTCACTGGCTTCAACAACCTGGATATCTGGGATGGCACTTGGATGTGATGCTAGCTGTTCCACTGCAATAGAGGCCAACAAGCACATTCTATTGATCTCTCATCTAATGACTGAATGTTGGTAATATAGTAACTACTACACATTTACAATGAAAAATTATTTTACTACTCATATAGACTCAATTAACTATTCAGTATTACACATAGTAAATATTCTCTTTAATGACGAACATTCAAGCAATGACAAGTTTAGTACCGATGAAAGTAATTATGTTAGATGCTGAAAGTCCAATGAAAATACTTAGTAGCCCACTTTATTTATGATATTTACATAAAAATTCCTAAATATGCATGCCAAAGGGACGTCTTCATCATCTAACCTGTTATCTTCTAACATCTGCCCAGGCTCTGATAAAATCAATATCTGTCAGCACTCTAACCAGGTTTTGATCCACTTCAATCTGACCCAAGTCCTTTCCTCAGAGTAGCATTTTCCTCCACAACTAATTGGAGAAGGCAACGGCATTCACGAACTTGTCCTTTTCCATTTCACAGGGGCATCTGGACAGGAGTTCATCTGTATATCAGACACAATGAAAGGCATTAACACTGACTTACAATTAGGATAGTCGCATTAGATCTTCACCACTCTGTAAATTCAGTCACAGAACTTGCTATCCCTTTTATTTCAGTGTAGAGTCTACCAGGTAGCTATATCTTGTAGTGCTCACATATATGCAACAGAGAAAACTCCATGAAATATGTTAGAAATAGACTGTCTACTGTAGAAGTTAAATAGCAAAAAGGAAAATAAGACCTACAGACCCTAGCCAAATTTTTGATGAGTTGACACTGCACATGACGTTGGGATGACCTCAGCCTCTCATTGTGCATCTACAAAGTAGGCCCTATGTATACAAGCTCATATAGGGCCTATGTCTTTAAATCCAGCCACATGCATGGGATTTGGGGGTCTGTAATTCCACATACAATCATATAGGAGGCCTATATGTGGCTGCAATGTACAAACTATGTAACTTGTAACCCTAAAAGTAATGATCAAGACAACCATAATCTTATTAACCACTACCACAGCTATGGGTTCAAAAAAAAAAATGTTATCAATTATTACAGCAAGAATAATAACAGCATCGTTTGAGAACACAGAGTTAAATCGAACAATTTATTGATGTTTTGTTTACTAAATATCAACATTAATTTTCATTTGCAGGATCAAAACAGTTGTTGGATCTAGGTTTATTAAAACAAAATGTACCAGGTAATTAAAGACAGTTTGTACAAACCTTTTGTACCAGTGCAAGGGCTGGTTTCAATGGGCAAGAGGGGATGTCACTGGCTTCATCAAGCTGGGTAGCTGGGAGGGCTGGTCTCGACTGATGAGAGGGGACATCACTGGCTTCACCAAGCTGGGTATAGCTGGTCGAAACTGACGAGAGGGAATGTCACTGGCTTCATCAAGCTGGTTAGCTAGGAGGGCTGGTTTCAACTGATGAAAGGATATGTCACTGGCTTCACCGAGCTGGGTAGCTGGTCGAAACTGACGAGAGGGAATTTCACTGGCTTCTGACATCAAGCTCGGTAGCTGGGAGGGCTGGTCTCAACTGACAAGAGGGGATGTCACTGGCTTCACTGAGCTGCCTAGTCAGGATGGTCCTTGAATGTGATGCTGGCTGTTGCCCTACAAAAGATACCCACATTTGCCACAATAATATCTGACAGACCTTTCTCAACAACTAGCACCTACTGTGTTACAAAGCATACACCATTAACCACTACACTAGGGACTGAGTGAACTGCGCTGCAATGCATATACGCCATTAGCCACGTATGTATACGCACAATAGATACACTTCAATCAACATTTTTGCAATGCCATGTGTACCGGAGACAATAATTAGGTACCTTACCAAACATGTGAATTCATGTTTTTGGTCCGCGATCATAGCTGCCGTGACAACATATACACGGTTGACTCTCCACAAACTATTTGTAAAAACCGAGAGTGACCAGATGATGTACACTCTACGCAGCTCTTCGCTGACACTTTCACTCATTCAGTGTCGTTTCGTAAAATTGGATTTCTCGCCTATCGCCGATTTGTAACAAACGGCAGTTCTGATGTGTCGTAACTTTCTTATTTCGAAATTTTGAGACCCATAATTTGACATGAAGGTAGAATAGGGCAACATAATCCAGAATATGGTAAAATAGGAATTCGCGTATTTACATGCAAAACACTTTAGCGTGCCATTTCTTAATGTGAACAGCGATTTTGTGCAATTGCCAGAAGCACATTTCAAAAAGGAGAACTGTTGAGCCAAATTTGGGATATGTCATTACGCAGAAAAAAAAAAAAAAAATCCAGTTATCTAATATATTGGCAGAGAAAAAGGGCCTCGGACTAGGAATGGTAGAACATTGGTCTAGGATACCTACCACCTTTGGCTTTGTGAATCTGCATGTGGCCTTTCTACAAATGTGAGTAAAATCTCAGGCAAATTGTGATATATCTTTTAGTTTACCATAATAGAAACAAGTTAGGGTGTGGGGAAAGAGTTCCTTATGTCCCCCCCCCCCACTAGTTTGCACAAATAATGGTTAGATAGGTTGCTGTTGTTGTTGTTGTTGTTTTTTTGTTTTTTTTTGCTGATGGTGGACTAAATAAAGGTTTTAAAATAATATGGGAAGTCTTCCCATAAATGGCATAACCTTTATTTAGTTTATTATCGGTAAAAAGGAATGGTAGGCCTGGTTTGTTTTGTGCAAGTTGGTGGGGGGGGGGGGACATAAGGAACTCTTTCCAGGTGGGGCATAGGACACCTATCAAAACTACTAATCTAGGCCTACTCATAACAATAGTATAGTGTGTGTAGATCCTCTAAGTGACATCTCTATCAGCAATGTTACACTAACATTGTAGGTCCTAACTGAAGTTAACTGTTACTCACACTGAACTGAATGAAGTCTTCGAGTTTCACAAATTTATTACCGATCCAGCAGAAGTGAAATGACATCTCTGTCGTTCAGCCCCTAGTGTCTTGAGGGGAATTGGGATTGACTTCATTTTATTTTTCTGTCGCCATCTCCATACTGTGTCACTGGTTTTCATTGTCTTCCTCTTCTTGGAGACAGATCTCTCGCTCTCCTCCTGCGGCTCCATTGTTGTGTGGATGGAGTGGTACGGTAAGTAGGCCTGTAAACGCAGCCAGCAGAGTTCGAGCGGACCCGTGCTAGCTAGCTGCCGGGCGGATGCCGGGAAATGCACCGATAACGCTCGCTAGCCAGTGTACAGGCACCCGGGTTTCGCCTCGCGATCGCGGCGCGTCGATGTACAGCTGTACACTCTATCTTGGGCTTGCTTTTCGCCGAGGAGAAGGCAACAAATCAACGCTGTGCCAAAATCGGACAAAAGAGGGAGGCAAAAACAACACTTGAACGGAGAGCCTCTAAGCCGACCCCCTGTGATTTTGACAAGCGTTACATGTAACGCTCTTCACAAAATCATAGATATCTTCATAATGCCGTATTTTTCATCGATTCTTTTTCATTGCTTAGTCCTTTCATAGGCATTGGCCCTTGTTTTTGCCTGTTTCACTTCATGAAATAGTACTTTTGCATTTTGGGTTCCAACACTCCTCCCCAGTCCCTTTAAAGCCACAGCTTACAAAACGTTGGTTCGACCAATTGTTGAGTATATGCTTCCACAGTTTGGGACCCATCTACCAAGAACCTAATCCACCAAGTGGAAATGGTCCAGAGAAGAGCTGCGCGATTCACTTTAAATCGCTACCATAACACCTCGAATGTCACCAAAATGCTACAAGAACTTAATTGGACCACTCTGGAACAGCGCAGAGAAAATGACAGGTTAATTATGATGTACAAAATACACAGTAATCTCACTCCTCTTTCAGCACAGGACTATATTATCAAACAGGCTACTCAGTTAACGAGAGCCTCGCAACCACTCCTATCAGGTACCATATTCGAGAACGGAATCGCATCGCCATTCGTTCTTCCCAAGAACTGTAAGGAACTGGAATTCCCTGTCGTCAGAATTGTTTCAGCGCCATCTGTGGGATCATTTCGAAACCGTCTAACGGTTGATCGCAGTGGCTAGTTTTTTTCGTCAAATTTTCTATGTGCTCGTAAATATCTGTAAATAAATTGTATTATAATGTAAATAGCACCAGTCTGCAAGAATCTTCAGTCTATTGAAGGAGGCAGACTTAATCAGAAGAAGAAGAAGAAGAACCGGAATCAGTCATTAACAGAATTGAAAAAAGAAAATGAATATTTCACGCCACCATGCATTGTTACTGGCAGTAAAGACTTTGACGCCATTAGAAGTAAAATGCACCAAGCGAGAACCATTTATTCATAGTTATTTATGTGTTATGTGGGCATGATAAAGCGATTTGTAATAATTATTTCACTTAAAGAGGAAATAAGTAAATAATTGTTCCATTTTGAAAGTGCTATAAGTACAAAGTAACTGTCTAAACAATGATTTCCTCTCTGCGGAAAAAGAAGAAGAAGAAAAATGTGCTCTTCAAATCCAGAAATGCGCGTACGCGATGCAACGCGCACCTTGCGCGCGCATGCCCCGGTTTTTAGCGTGTACCGCATGTTGCCACGTTGCCACCTTTGTTTACGAATGCAAAATTAATTCACGTTTATCATTCATACACCTTCGTTGACTATTTGGAAGCTATGGCTACTCTAGACGTAGCAGTCATTACTAAGTATGGATACATCACGTTTATGATGACTCTATTCATCACTCTCGTGGTTAATTCTCCATCGGAAATGAACACTGCTAATCGCTCGATGAACGTCAGAACACAACGAAAGAAAAGTTTCCTAAGAAAGGTCAAAGCCAAGGTGAAGGGTCAAACCCTTTTTGATGTGCGAGAAACGGTTACACATCAGAACCAGCGTAAGTACCGGTATCTAAGATTCTATGATATATTTTGCTACCTATTGTTGTCTTGCTTACTTTTAGACTGTGTTATGTCATCTCGATTCTAGGAACCATCTTATACCAAGTGTTATGTTGACGGAGGAAGGTTACCTAGAAGAAGAGTTCCTTATAATATACAGTCTCTCCTGTCAGAAGACTTAAATAACGCCTTCAGAGTGAAAGTGATTGAATTTGCTTTCAATAACATCCTATACTTTAAGGAGAGCGAACGAACCGTATTTCGAAAATAAAGTGATCATAAATACACATTAAGGGGTAAATAATTAGCATAATGACTTGTCTGACTTTAAAGGTGCGTGAAGGTGATGAAGATGTATTCTTGCGGTGTGTAGATGTGTTTAGATCTATTCCAACTTTAGTAACTCATGCAGGTAGAATCAAGATTAGCAATAATGACAGTTAAATGTTGGCCTAAACTCAGAGCCATAAATATCATGCTTTGCAATGATAGTATTTTACTTTGAAGGCGTGGCAATTTGCTTATGGATTTTCTCCCTTGTTTTGTTTGTCGGACTCCGGTGTCATGGTAGGTATTGTAACAACTCGCCTTTGCAATTTTTGCGTGTATTATTGCCTCTTTATTATGGCAATGCATGTCAGTTACCACTGTATTAGCTCCTTGTTTTAAACGAGTGGAGTGTTTTATCAACTGTACATAGTTTGTTCACAAACATGTTTCATTTCACCTGTAAAGTGTATAGCTTCTGGAAGCGGCTTTAAACTAAAAACTGGTAAAGCATCCTTTCTTTCAGGAAGAATGGAAAACAAATGTTATAAAACTCAACATGTCCTCTTTCTTTTTGTACCACACAAAGAGGCAGATCGTTCAAAGTTTAGGTAATGCTTGTCTGAAGCCTCCACAAATTCTGTCTTTGACGAGTTTTGTGAAAATGTTTGAATTTGTTACGAAAATCAAAGAGCTCTTACGTCTGGCCCTCTGATTTTCTGTTTACTTGATAATATTCTACTCGCATTCAGCGCCGAGGGGAAGATCCCAATTAATACAAGGGGCGGTGCTAAGTTGTGATGTCAAGCATCACATTGGGCTTGTTGACTGTGCGGGACATTCTGAATGTCTTGACGACTGTTCACCTACATCTTCCGCTGAATCCGCAAATTTACACAGATTGTGAGAATGTGACTAGGTAATTATTGACACATCCAATATTCTTGACGACAGTTACCAAGTGGGTAAGATTACCACTATTTGGCAGGGGCTGCGGCATGGGGGTCAGGGTCAATGGTACCCCCTCCCCCTCCTCCTCCGCTGCCACCAAGTCAAGATGAGTTGTGTTACATACACTGTAAAAACATGGGTGTTAGATTTAACACCACGGGTGTTAAATCTAACACCGATCAAACTTCAATAAAGGACCACACCCACAGGTGTTAAAAATGCACTGTGATGGTGTTGAAAAGTGTTCACCTGACACTTCGTGTTGTTAATTTGACACTGTACCAGGTGTTATTTTGACACTGTACTGGTGTTAATTAAAAAATGACACCACATGGTGTTGATTTGATACTTGTTGGTGTTAATATCAATGGTTTAACACCCGTCCAGCTTCAATAAGGGACCACACCAGCTGGTGTTACTTTGGTGTAAAATTATTTTCACATTTTTTCAAAAATCTAGTATTTTAATGTAAAATTCTTGATCGTCTTGTTTAAATTAAAAATCAACAAGAAGTGCAGTTACTAAGAAACTCTTCAAAAAACAGTTTAAAATTTGGAAATGACACCCGGGGGTGTTAATTTAACACCATAAATGAGCACCGAAAATTTAACACCAGCTCGGTGTTCACTATTTAACACCGGACTTTTTGCAGTGTAGTGACGGGAACTTAGCTAGCTTGGGAGGCATGTTGAAAATACCAGACAGTTACTCCATGATTGCGAACAGACAATACTTTATTCAGAACAATTAACTCTCTTGCTCAGCCATGTTCCTTATGGCTATCATACAGCCAGTGTGTATTATTACAATGCATGTGTGTGTTTGTGTATGTTGCCATAGCCTGTTACACAATACTTTGCAATGGCACATTAAGGGCTCCACCTGGAGTCACATACATTACAGCACATGTCCCTCCCCCCCCCCCCCCCCCAGTCTTTATTTAGGGACATAGAGGTTGTTCATTTCTCACCAGGAAAGCAATAGAAATGTCCCCTTTCCCATTGAAGGGGTAATCAATGACCGATGCTATTGCACGGGAGAAAGCACCCCCCCCCCTCCCCTTAATAAGAAAGGCAACATTTTCTTGAAGCGCGTATCTACACTTGAAAAACACAATAATCCCCGGTTTATGGGATCCTCGGTCTATTGGGTTGTAACTGTTCCCAAAGAATGGGCAGAAGTCACTAACCGGCGATGCTTCGGGAAAAGTCTGTGGTCCTAATACCATTAGGTGATACACCATGTATTCGATATTTGCAAAACTTTAGGCCTATACTGTTTGTGGGTAGGCATTAGATCAATTCGTAAATAAAGGCACACAGTACATATCGGCTAAAGAGAAGGAAAGAAAATATAGCTTGCATGTGCCCAATGATTCCCCACAGTGATTAAAAAAAATAAACAATTATGCATCAGCTGGCTTAGAGGTCAACATTATTAGACTGATGTTCTCTTATCTTGTAACGACACTGCAGGCCCATTGTTTTCGGAGGAAAGATGGGCTGATTTTCCCTGGCAAGGAAAGAAAACGCGTTCATTCACGCCCATCAATGGCACGGACACGAATCCCGCATGGTTGCGAAGGCATGTATTCCATTCTAAAAATCACCAAACGTCATCTTTTACCCATAATACCAGCTACTCGGAAGCAGAATATGTGAACGTTTCAACCGCTAAAATTCCAAGTGGTCACGTTAGTGATAGACGTTTTGGGCAGTCGGATGATGAGTCGACCGCTCTCAATATATCCGAGCCGGAAGAAGACAAGACGGTTGCTATGGCACCGATAAGGTCAGAGATTATATCCCGCGTGGCGACGAACCGTACACCAGATTTGTCGCCTGCAGAAAGACCGACCGACGAGAATTCCAAAGAAAGCTCAACGAAGCATCACACTTTTAGAGCAGACTTCGAGTATGTTTACAGTATGGCGGATGAAAAGGCGGAACAAGAGCACAGAATGCTGCCAAGCGAAATTAAAATTGCGTCCGAGGCACCATTGCGTTTCGAGGAATCGAGTCTCCCCAACGAAAGGAGTGATTATAGCATCCGGGGTTCTTTCGCTAGGGAGGATGAAGATCACATCACACCAGTTGAGCAGATGAGCAATTCATCTAACAATACGATGTTCCCTGCAGATGGAGCGGAGGAGCTCCAATTTTCTAGTGAGAGTGCTTTCATATCGAAGGAAGAGAGTAACTCTTTCCTTTATTCCAGGATGAAAAGGAGGTAAACAATACAAAGATTCTTGACCAGTCATTGGGTACATGCCTCTATTTCTATTGTAATGTAATGTACCAGAATCAAAGAATATAACATAGTGACCAAGATAGCTACTATGAGTTTGAAGTACATTCCCTATTAATGTGTAACCATCAATAAGATGTCGAACTCATCCTAAATAAATCTATCTATCAACCTGTCTTGTTCATATCAGGGCTCAGTCTCAAACACACACACCGACACAGACAGACAGTCAGACAGACGCGCATACACTGTACACACACACACACACACACACACGCACACACACACACAAACACAAAACAAACTATAATTCTAGTCAGGACATCAAGTAGATTATGCAGACCCTCCTCCCTTCCCCCCCCCCCCCAAAAAAAAAGAGGGGAGGTAGGTAGATGTTATAAGCTTTTTAAGTTGTATGTCAATCCGCAGTATCTCTTTTGTTAGAATAATTCCTCTTTCACTGATCTGGTCCAAGGTCTCGGGGGCGACCCTACCTACCGGACAAAGGACCTCTGCCCCTTACTGATCTCAATACAGCCCAATTCAATAAGTTCAGGTAAGGACAACCTATTGATATTTAAACATGTTGTGCATTCCACAATGGTTGACACATCTCTAAAGGTGTGTGTGTGTGTGTGTGTGTGTGTGTGTGTGTGTACTTTCTCGTGAAGGTAGTAACCATTACTCTAATAGTAGAGTAATGGTTAAGGGGCTAGGCAGGAATATGGTTTGTTTTGATAATATACACATAGCGTTATTTTTTTGTACGGGGGGGGGGGGTAGGTAGATAGGTTATATAAAAATGATGAGTTTTGTTCGGTTAATTTAAGAATGCTTTTTTATGATACGTTTCGGGAAATGCTGTATCCTCAAGAGAGTGTAAGAGAATTCATGTAATGAAGTGGATATTGAGCAATCTGATCAAGTTGATCAAGAAATTGTTTTCCCTTTTAAGAGTTAAACTTTATCCGATACACTATGTATAGCGTGTGCTCTGCAAAAAAGAAAAAAAGAAGGAAGTTAAGTTAAAAAAAGTGATTTAGTAGCACAAATTTCTTATTGGGTGTGTGAGTGATAAGGCACATTCGGGTTGGCTTGATTAGGCTGATCAAAATAGCTCTATAGTCTTCTGCTTCTTTTTCTTTCATTGAAGTGATGTCAATGCGCACCAGACATTTCTGTCTTTATGAATCAATTCCTTTATCCTTATACAAATATCTCACATAGGTAAACTGGCACCTCGTCTACAACCACCCTGTCCACTGTCCACCTAGTCTAATGCTATCTCGTCTAAACCCACTTCGTCTACTACCAACTCGTCTACCAACCATTTTGTCTAAAAGCAACGTTTACACTTTAGCGAGTTGGAGTCGCGAGTCGTGCGCGAGCTGTGCGAGCTCCAACTCGCGTTAACTCGCACAAACTCGCGCGAAATGTAATTTTTTTTTCTGGAATTTGCATGAGTGATATAAGACTCAACGCCGAGTTCACTACGCTCGCTGTACGAGTGAACCGAGCTCGAAACGAGACATACCGAGCTTAGTATGAGTTGCAGTGACCTTTATACGACTTAAAGCGAGCTTTAAACGAGTTGTCAAGATTTTATTACGAGTAATAAGAGTTTTATACGATCGAGGGGCGGGAAATGCACATTTTTGGCGCTCAAAGATGGATGCCAGAAGCATTTTCGCTCTGCTTGAAGAAGAAGAGACCCTGATCTTCTGCACGATTGGTGCGACCCTGTTGTCAAGGAGGCGCCGCAGAAAAAGAGATGCTCAAGAGAGGACCAAAATGCTTCAAAGGAGGTTTTGGACAAGACCCTGGTTGTTGAGGAGGCCAAAGTACGGACACTACGAGACGCTGATGGCGCGGAATGTATTGAGAATCCACTGATCTCTCTCACTGTAAGGTGTGTCTCTGGTTCCCTTTCCAGACTTTGGGTTCGTCAGACGGCTGTACTGTGTCCTCATAGACTTGAGGAAATTGTTCAGCTGTTCAACTGAAAAAAAAAAAATCGAACACTGGGAATTTAGATCACATAAATTAATGGAAAGAAACAAATAACTTTATTAAATTCTTGTTTCTCATACAGTAAATTATATAGCTAGCTAACGGGATAAACGAAATGTGGGGGTCAAAATTTTCAGGACTAAAAAAAAAATATTATGCATGTCATGTTGTCAGTTGTTTACAGGATTTTCGATAATTATGGCAATCATAATAATAGTAGTAATCATGGTAATGAATTCAACAAAATATATTGAGCGAAACTCCGTTTTACCGCCAGAGGCGCCCCCCCCCCCCCAAATAATAGATATTAATATTCATCTTCACTTACCGGAGCACACCGGATCGTACTCCTTGGCCTTCTCTTCGATTAGCGTTGTCTTCTTTGCAGTATCCTTGTATGACTTTTAGTCGCCTGTTATACAGACAATCGTGATCTCTGTACCACTCTGCTTATTCTACTTCTTGCTCTTCAGTGAATGTGTATGCAGTGAGGTGTTTTTCGCCGGTCTCTTCGGGGTGGACTTCTTAGGGGTGGACTTCTTGTTTGGGGTGGACTTCTTTGTTCTTTTTTTTTTTCGTCTTCCCTGGGGTGCCAGACGGAGAACCTTGTGAGTGGAGAAAAATGGGTTCATTTTCCTCCCCAACCAGTTCGACAGGTGAGGCCTGATGCTCAGTAGTTTGAGCTTGGACCTGGTCTAGTTTGGTGTCTTGTTCTTTTACCTGTCTCTGCTCGTCATTGATCTCCTCTTCCGTCTCCATTCTCTCTTCCTGCACTTCTTCTACTTCTACCCTTGTTTGAATGACATTATTCTTTCGGTGTTTAACTACCTGAATGGCCACAACTCTTGGATCTCTTGGGTCGGGGCATATTCCTCTCCTATTTTTGCTAGTTGTAATAATACAGTGACAATGGCCGTTTTAAAAGTACGTGTACATGCGTGGGTCGATTAAAATGTGCTCTCATTTTAAAATATATATGGAAAAATATAGAACACTGGATATTTATTATTCAGCTGGCATGTCAATGTGCATTTGCAACGCAATCTGACTAAACTCATACGAAACTCGCTGTAACTCGGGGTGCTCGATCTCAACTCGCGCTAATCTCGCGGGCACCTCTCCTTCACTCGTAATACGATCGCAGTGCTCGTATCTCGCTCTAGTAAACTCGGAATGCACTCGCGTATACTCAAATATGGCGAGTTATTACGAGTTATTACGAGTTTATCTCGAGCTTCTTTCGAGTTATTGCGAGTACCGCGAGTATATAACGAGTCTAGCTGAGTTCAGCACGAGTTACAGCGAGTTAGCAAAAATTTTGAACATGTTCAAAAATTTTGGGACTGTTCACGACTTCAAGGAGAGCTGTCCCGAGCTTGAACGAGCTCCGCCGAACCATGCCGAGTTGTCGCGAGTTATCCCGAGTTACATGGTGAGCTTCACGCGAGTTATCGCGAGTGCCTCATTTTGGCAACTCGCCTTAACTCGCCATAGCTCGCCATGTCAACTCGCCAAAGTGTAAACGCTGCTTAAATGCCAATTAAGCAGCGTTTACACTTTGGCGAGTTGACATGGCGAGCTATGGCGAGTTAAGGCGAGTTGCCAAAATGAGGCACTCGCGATAACTCGCGTGAAGCTCACCATGTAACTCGGGATAACTCGCGACAACTCGGCATGGTTCGGCGGAGCTCGTTCAAGCTCGGGACAGCTCTCCTTGAAGTCGTGAACAGTCCCAAAATTTTTGAACATGTTCAAAATTTTTGCTAACTCGCTGTAACTCGTGCTGAACTCAGCTAGACTCGTTATATACTCGCGGTACTCGCAATAACTCGAAAGAAGCTCGAGATAAACTCGTAATAACTCGTAATAACTCGCCATATTTGAGTATACGCGAGTGCATTCCGAGTTTACTAGAGCGAGATACGAGCACTGCGATCGTATTACGAGTGAAGGAGAGGTGCCCGCGAGATTAGCGCGAGTTGAGATCGAGCACCCCGAGTTACAGCGAGTTTCGTATGAGTTTAGTCAGATTGCGTTGCAAATGCACATTGACATGCCAGCTGAATAATAAATATCCAGTGTTCTATATTTTTCCATATATATTTTAAAATGAGAGCACATTTTAATCGACCCACGCATGTACACGTACTTTTAAAACGGCCATTGTCACTGTATTATTACAACTAGCAAAAATAGGAGAGGAATATGCCCCGACCCAAGAGATCCAAGAGTTGTGGCCATTCAGGTAGTTAAACACCGAAAGAATAATGTCATTCAAACAAGGGTAGAAGTAGAAGAAGTGCAGGAAGAGAGAATGGAGACGGAAGAGGAGATCAATGACGAGCAGAGACAGGTAAAAGAACAAGACACCAAACTAGACCAGGTCCAAGCTCAAACTACTGAGCATCAGGCCTCACCTGTCGAACTGGTTGGGGAGGAAAATGAACCCATTTTTCTCCACTCACAAGGTTCTCCGTCTGGCACCCCAGGGAAGACGAAAAAAAAAAAGAACAAAGAAGTCCACCCCAAACAAGAAGTCCACCCCTAAGAAGTCCACCCCGAAGAGACCGGCGAAAAACACCTCACTGCATACACATTCACTGAAGAGCAAGAAGTAGAATAAGCAGAGTGGTACAGAGATCACGATTGTCTGTATAACAGGCGACTAAAAGTCATACAAGGATACTGCAAAGAAGACAACGCTAATCGAAGAGAAGGCCAAGGAGTACGATCCGGTGTGCTCCGGTAAGTGAAGATGAATATTAATATCTATTATTTGGGGGGGGGGCGCCTCTGGCGGTAAAACGGAGTTTCGCTCAATATATTTTGTTGAATTCATTACCATGATTACTACTATTATTATGATTGCCATAATTATCGAAAATCCTGTAAGCAACTGACAACATGACATGCATAATATTTTTTTTTTAGTCCTGAAAATTTTGACCCCCACATTTCGTTTATCCCGTTAGCTAGCTATATAATTTACTGTATGAGAAACAAGAATTTAATAAAGTTATTTGTTTCTTTCCATTAATTTATGTGATCTAAATTCCCAGTGTTCGATTTTTTTTTTTTCAGTTGAACAGCTGAACAATTTCCTCAAGTCTATGAGGACACAGTACAGCCGTCTGACGAACCCAAAGTCTGGAAAGGGAACCAGAGACACACCTTACAGTGAGAGAGATCAGTGGATTCTCAATACATTCCGCGCCATCAGCGTCTCGTAGTGTCCGTACTTTGGCCTCCTCAACAACCAGGGTCTTGTCCAAAACCTCCTTTGAAGCATTTTGGTCCTCTCTTGAGCATCTCTTTTTCTGCGGCGCCTCCTTGACAACAGGGTCGCACCAATCGTGCAGAAGATCAGGGTCTCTTCTTCTTCAAGCAGAGCGAAAATGCTTCTGGCATCCATCTTTGAGCGCCAAAAATGTGCATTTCCCGCCCCTCGATCGTATAAAACTCTTATTACTCGTAATAAAATCTTGACAACTCGTTTAAAGCTCGCTTTAAGTCGTATAAAGGTCACTGCAACTCATACTAAGCTCGGTATGTCTCGTTTCGAGCTCGGTTCACTCGTACAGCGAGCGTAGTGAACTCGGCGTTGAGTCTTATATCACTCATGCAAATTCCAGAAAAAAAAATTACATTTCGCGCGAGTTTGTGCGAGTTAACGCGAGTTGGAGCTCGCACAGCTCGCGCACGACTCGCGACTCCAACTCGCTAAAGTGTAAACGTTGCTTTAGTCTAATTGTCATTTCGTCTACTAACCATTTTATCTAATGTCCAATTTGTCTAAGTCACATTTCGTCTAACACCCATTATGTCTATTGGCCATTTCGTCTATTAATCATTAAGTCTATGAATAAAATAGTCTACAGCTCATTTTGTCTAATAGCCAATTGGTCTACAACCACCTTGTCTAACACTCAGTTAATCTAATAACCAGTCAGTCTACTCCCAACTGGTCTACTGCCAACTGGTCTACTGCCAACTCGTCTACTCCCAATTGGTCTACTCCCAACTGGTCTACACCCAACTGGTCTACACCCAACTCGTCTACTCCCAACTGGTCTACACCCAACTGGTCTACTGCCAACTCGTCTACTGCCAATTCGTCTACTGCCAACTAGTCTACTCCCCAACTGGTCTACTAGTTATAGTTTTTTTTTTTTTTTGTTATTTAAGTATACTTCATCCAGTTTCTTTTTTCCCAGTGAAATAGGGTGAACACTCTTGGTGCCCCATTTGGTTTAAATTTTTATGTTCTAATTATGACAATTTTTTTGTGAAAAACTTGCTGTGTTATTTTTGTGGTGGATGTGTAATTTATATCAGAAGCAATCATGCAGCATTTGTATGTCCAAACTTCAACACTCCATCCATTCAACTTTGATACACAATCATAAGTATGGTAAAAATGAAAAGGAACACATTAGAAGTACATTATCAGTATTCTTTATTCTGTCTGCCACGTACTGATGTATGTAAACGGTTAAATGCACAAAAAAAGGTTGAAACATATACACAAAAAATATGATCCATGTACAATATATAGCTACTACTAAGATGAATAATTTACTTGCCTGCAATGTACTCAATACACGTTTCGCGAGGAACCCTAAATAAGCTCAAAGGTGCCCCGCCACCCAGTATTCAAATCTGTTCAGCATGACCAGATGGAAATGATCAGTTTAGGTAAATTGTTGAGAGTAAAACTATATCAGTTGGGAGTACACCAATTGGGTATAGACGAGTATAGACCAATTGGGAGTAGACGAGTTGGGAGTAGACCAATTGGGAGTAGACCAATTGGGAGTAGACGAGTTGGGAGTAGACCAGTTGGGAGTAGACCCATTTGGAGTAGACCAATTGGGAGTAGACGAGTTGGGAGTAGACCAGATGGGTATAGACCATATTGGGTATAGACAAACTAAGGGTTGGACGATATGATAACTAGACAAAGTGAATGTAGACAAAATGACTTGTAGACGAGGTGGGAGTAGACTAACTAGTAGTAGACAAAATAGATATTAGACGACATGGCAAATAGACATTGTGAGTGTAGACGATTTGGCTATTAGATCAATTGTTTAGTAGACGAAATGCTCCTTAGACGAGTTGGGTATTAGACAGTACGGGTAGTGGGCAAAGTGACTATTAGACAATATGGGTACTGGACAAAACAAGTTGTAGACCAAATGGGTATTAGAAGAATCGGTAATAGACGATTTGCCAGTAGACCAATTGGAAAATAGACATAGTGGCTGTAGACGAGGTCACTATAAACCCTGACAAATGCTGAATCGAATTTGATTCTACAAATACGATGTTAATTTCATTCAGTGCTTCTCTTTCCACGCACACCATTTGGCGGGTTTTAGTGTGATCGGTCATGCATTATACCAGAATTTTTCATCTAGTTCATACCTAAGCGAGAAAAGCAACACCTCCCATACACTGTTTGTACAAGGTCACTTAACAACTTAAACTTAAAACAAAAATCAACAGAAAACTGGACGAGCCTTGTATCAAATGGACAGTTGGGACACCATCTGCTGTTCAGGATGAATTATCACGCTTTGTTCCCTGTTATTGTGTGCCGCCATTGATTGGCAGCCTTGTCGCTGTATGATACATGTACTATAGATGGCGCTCTATACGAAAAATGGTCGAGGACTTGAACTGCGCATCGCAGGCACTAATGAACTGCTGAAAAAAAAAAGCACGAAACAAAAGCGCTAACACTTAAACGTGTATAATATTCCAACTGTTCACACTTATGTTTTGTATGAATCCTTTCTGCCTAAATCATGGTAGTCGCAGCTGCACTGCTAAATTTGCTGATTCATAGCATAGTCTCTGTTCCGTTCATTTCCACCCAAACTCATTTTCCACCATGGAACGACAAATTTAAATGCAGTCGATTATGAACATAACGACATAGATATTTTGACGTCATCGGAGGTGCACCCTTTTTGCCGTTTTTAGACTCACGCTTTAGATGAAGTTTAGCTATTACGCAATAATTTCACTAATGAACACCTCGAGGAACGTGTTACCTAAGTTACATACAATGCAAAATAATGTTGATCTGAAGGCCGATTCACTTCAGAAATAATTGGGCTGTTAAAATGTTTGTATTTGAAACAAACGAACTCAACATGCACCCATTGTCGCAGATCTGCTAACCAGTATCTTGTTTTGTTCACACGTTGTGTTTTCTTCAGGTATGGCTTTCCTGAGCGAACTGAATGGTTTCCAACGGTACGTATCGAGTAACAGCTACATAGTTGTAAGAAAACTTCTAGAAAAAAAAAACAACAAACAAACAAACAAACAAACAAAAGCTATCATCTCTTATAGCATACAGAATACGTGTATTGTCAATCAGATAGAGTACTATTCCGGTATATTGAAAGATGCGTTCGTTTGTTTCCGGCAGTAGACAGTTCAAGTTTGAACAATGCACCAACTCCATATAGGCCCGAATTCACGAAGGTGGTACAATCGTGTCTATGGACAAGATTGTACCACCTTCGTGAATTCGGGCCATAATGTTTTCACATTTTTGTTGATTTTTCTCTACTCTTCAAGCGATCACAGTAATGATCGTCTGAATACAGAGTACACGATTGTTTTTATGTCAGACAAGTATTACAGAATTATCGATTAGATTTTTATTCGATTGTCATTACGAATCTGCCGTAGTAAAATTCGCATGCAGGGGGCAGGGTCTTTTGCCTCGAAATGACGATACCGCACCTACACAGTCACCGTCAATTACAATTGACGCGTATCTTCAAATTTCAATGGATTACTACTATGTGAAAATCGCGTGGAGCTTATTGAAAATGTCATCCATCATTGCACACCCGAGTTCTAACTCAACAGAGTTTCCGTTGTATCCGTTAGTAACGAAGAATGTTAGATTTGGAACCTAGTTTATGTTGCTGGAAATCAAAATTGAGACTGATTTTCTTTTTATTTATTCATGTTTTCTTTTAAAAATACAGGGTAGGCACATTCAATTGCTAAGTATTTTACAATGGCGCCCTGTATATACACAAAATAAAATGAAAATACATTTGTAGTAACATGATTCACACAATTGCAGAACAAAATGGCTTAAACAAAAGAAAACAAAATTAACTACATTACTCTGTTATATACTGTACTATACTATAAACATCAAAAGTAGGGCCTTAGCAATTTGGAAAAGGGGAGAGTACAAAAAAAAAAGTCTAGTGAGTGTGACAATGAAAAAGAAAATAGGTTTGTTGCATTCAGGGGAGAAAAAAAATTGAAGCATGCGGATGAATCTTAAACATTTTTTTTGTATATATTCAGAGACGAAGACAGTTGTACTGCAATGGGGATTTTGTTGGAAAGAGAGCTACCGATGTAAGAAAATGAATATTTCTTATATTTGGTTTTTGGGGTAAGGTATTGATAGAGTGCTATTCTGAGAATGTTGTGTTTTGTAGTGATAGGCCGAGTAAGAAGTAATCAAGGACTTTAAATAGGTAGATATTTTAGTTGAAATGAAAGCAATATAAAAACTCGAAAAGTGTCTAGCTCGTGTCTAAATACACTTTTGTTCATCAATATGTGTTCATCAATAGTTGGTTTGTTTGTCTTCTTCCCTCCGTCAGTTTGTCAACTTCTGGGACATGTGCGTCTTCAAGCGGGGCATGAGCTTTGAAGGGCCTCTGGGCAGGAAACGCTTCAGGAAATACTGCGATTGGGAAGAGGTGTATGAAACTCACAAAGGCCACGTGAGAGATGGCTTTACCTATGAGTTTGCTGTGAGTACACACAGTAGTTTACGTTCAGACGGTGATCCTTTGTTTGTTTGTTTGTTCATTTCCATCTGAGAAGATGGCTGGATATCCCATATTCAGCTACGTTAAGCTGGTCTTCCATGGGGTCCAGTTGGATGTGAGGTGGGACCACTTCTCCGGGTTAAACACCCTGCTCTTTGCGATGGATGAATGAAGCGGGATCTTTTACGTGCATGAGTTGTTACTCTCTCATACACGGGACCTCAATTTTATGTCCTATCCGAGGGACAGAGTGTTTTGCCTCTTGCTAGAGGGGACGGTACACTGTAAAAACATGGGTGTTAGATTTAACACCACGGGTGTTAAATCTAACACCGATCAAACTTCAATAAAGGACCACACCCACCGGTGTTAAAAATGCACTGTGATGGTGTTGAAAAGTGTTCACCTGACACTTCGTGGTGTTAATTTGACACTGTACCTGGTGTTATTTTGACACTTTACTGGTGTTAATTAAAAAATGACACCACATGGTGTTGATTTGATATTTGTTGGTGTTAATATCAATGGTTTAACACCCGTCCAGCTTCAATACGGGACCACACCAGCTGGTGTTACTTTGGTGTAAATTTATTTTCACATTTTTTCAAAAATTTAGTATTTTAATGTAAAATTCCTGATCGTCTTGTTTAAATTAAAAATCAACAAGAAGTGCAGTTACTAAGAAACTCTTAAAAAAACAGTTTAAAATTTGGAAATGACACCCGGGGTGTTAATTTAACACCATAAATGAGCACCGAAAATTTAACACCAGCTCGGTGTTCACTATTTAACACCGGACTTTTTGCAGTGTATGCTTACATACAACATTGCTCAGTCCAGACCCGGGTTCGAACCCGGGCCGCGTGATCGTGAGGTAGACGCGCTACCGACTGAGCCAACTCACCGCCCTGTGATCCTTTAAGCTGGTATCTCACTGAGCGGCGAACGTTTGCGAACGTAGCGAATTTTAGATTCGCCAACTTTTCTGACGAAAAATCAGAGTTCGCTTCTGCAATTAGCGACAGTTAGCGACTTTTAGCGATGTTTAGCGACAATTAGCAACACTTTAGCGAATGTTTGCGAAAGTGTTTGCGAACACAGGTGGCGACTATTAGCGAATGTTAGCAAATGTTAGCAACAATTTTGCAAATGTTAGCGACAGTTTTGCAAATATTAGCAACTGTTTGCAAATCCTTTGCGACAATTTTGCGAATGTTCTTGGACCTAGAAAAGTACCAGGCGATTGTGTATAGTAAGACCCATAAAACGACATAAAACCTTCCACTGAATTCAGATCTCTTGTGACAACCGTTCAAGATGGATTTCCAGGATATGGAAATAAATTTCTGCCAAGAAGAGGCTCAAAGTGTTGCTATCCTTGAAGAGCTGCCTTGTCAGGCTGCTGCTACAGCTAAATTGTGCAGCATAAGAGAAATAAAATAAAGAAAAACAAGAAAGGAAGAAGAAAAGAAAGAGAGTCAGAGAGTGCTTGTTGCAGAGGACAGACTTTAGTCAATATGAAAAGCTTTTAAAGCAATTACAGTCATGATGGAGATGTCAAGAGCTTCAAGAACTTTCTTAGAGTGGAACCTTGTCTGTTTCAGAAGCTTTTATATAGGAACCATGTTGTTACTTGTTCGCTAGCAGTGGCGAATCATATAAAAATGTTAGCGACCCCGTATTACGACCGTTTGCGAATTCTTGCGAGTGTTTTGCGAATGTTTGCGAATGTTTGCAACTGTTAGCGAAAATACAAATTCGCAAAGGTTCGCAAAGAAATTTTGAACATGTTCAAAATTTCTTTGCGACAAGAAAAACTGTTTGCGACAATAAAAACCGTTTGCGAATTTCTTGCGAATGTTAACGAACCTTTTGCAACCGTTTACGAACCCTGGCGAATTCCCAAATTCGCTACGTTCGCAAACGTTCGCCGCTCAGTGAGATACCCCCTTACTTACAGGCATGATGCCAAATTGACCATTTTACACCACCTTTCAGTGAGACTGTAATGTTGGAAGCAAATGCTTTGAAAATGCAAATTTGTTGAAAACCAAAAACGAGAATAAATACATTGTGACGGAGAAAAGGCAAAGACGAAAAGATCTCCGAGAAGTCAAGAGAAAGCACACAACGATAGTAGAGGCATAATGAGTTCTGAAGGAATGGAGATACTATAGATCAGTGGCGGCTATGCTATAGCTATTCTTAGCGTATACCTCAACGCTTCCTGGAGAAAAAGTATGCACACAAACAAACAAACTCACTCCCCCCCCCCCCACACACACACACACATGCCCACATACAAACTAACACAACACACACACACACACACACAGACACACACACACACAAACAAACATACACCACAATACACGTTTGATCAGAAGTCGTAGTGAGTTATGACAGTTAAGTGTCAGTCCTGTGGGGGCGCGCTATTTTTCGTTTCTATCTTCAAATTTTCTCCTCAGAGTGCCGCAATGGCGTACATCAACTGCCTGCGAGTCGACGACGCCAGTGTCAAGCGCGCCAACTGTCCAAGTAAGTCTGAAATATATATATATATACATGTGTGTGTATATATATACATATATTTATTTACATATACATTATTATATAATACAAACTCCTCGAAATAAGTTCTGCAATTAAAGTTTGATATATCATATTTCTCTTATACCCGCATTATCTTCATTAAATATGACATCATAAAAAAGCCTGATTAATTGTCTTTAAAATGACACCTCACTTGCTATGACTGGGTGTTCTTGGAATGTGCAAAACAGCTGAGTATGGGGACAAATCAAAAGTGAAAAGTCGCAACAATTCTGCTATTGATAATGTACAGTTTTGATGAAAAAAGGCCACTAGAATAAGCAATGCTGAAATGAGAGCACTTTCAAAAACTCCCATCTCCTAGACATTAGATGACTGTTTGGTCAACCTTTATGTTTAATTTTAATCTGCAGATGCTACTGCAGTTTTTAATTCATGGATGAAGCCTGGAATCTAATGATAATCTCACAATGCATTCCTTTCAAGCACATTCTTTCCCTGAAACGACAAAGCAAATGGGAATTACACTGTATGACATAGCACGTTTGCTCTATTTTGCAACATTTCACATTATATTATTTTGACCTTTTCTCATACTCAGTTGTACTGTGCATTCCAGGAATGCATAATGTAAACAAGTGTGTTGTCATTGTAATGAAAATTAATCAGGCTTTCTTATGATGTCACATTAATTGAATGAAATGATGTAGTTTTAAGAGAAATATGATATATCGAATTGGAATTGCAGGACTTTTTTGAGGGATTTTTAGATATATATTATGCTTCAACTCTCATTTTTTTATTTCTTTTTGGTGCGAATTTCTTGTCAAAAAAAAAATCTACAATATATTTGAATAATAACAGTTGTATATTTTTGTCCATTAATGTATGAAATATATTATATGCATATCATTCTTTTATTCTAACTATCTCGCTCTCTGTTTTTGGCTAGAACCGTGTACGAGTAACCCGTGCAGGGGTCCCAACATGGCATCGTGTAAGGAGACCGGAGAGAACATCAACAAGTCCTGGACCTGCATTTGCAATACGGGATACAGATACAACACCCGAACCAAGAAGTGCGATGGTAATTTTTCAATTAAATGTGTAGTGTCGACAATAGGTTAAGACACGACGGGTATCATGCCTTTTGATACGGCGATGGAACTAACATCGTGCCGTACGTATTCAAACGTCCGACATAATCAGTGACAAGGCACTACGCTGTTCTTGTGTTCAAGGGATGATAATAGTATTAGTTGAGATGAGAATTCAACTTCTATTATTTAACTTTTTGCGAAATTTCACTTCACAACCCACTTCATGATATGTTACGAAGCCTACAATGCCAAAAGGAAATCAAGGTTTATTTGATGAAGATCGGTTTTAAAATGGCTGACATATCCAAAAACAAAGTAAAACAAAACGATCCCAATAAAAGGTGGGTCCCACCTTTATAAAGACTGGGTTTTTTTTTATATCTCAGTAACTGAAAACCAATTTCCATGAAATGAACTTTGAATTCATTTAAAATTATATGCTTTTTCATATTTCATGAAAGGTTTCTCACTATCTGAAAAAAAAAAATTAGCATAAAAAAATATTGGAAGACTCAAACTCCATCTCAACACAAACTATACCATTCCTTAACTGGTGGCTCTTTTTTCATCTGTGTAGATAGTAAACGAAGTTTAGATATCTTTGTTGATTACTGCTATGAAGTGATCATGTATGTGAACAAGAAATCATACTTGGTATTGAGACACTGACCTAACACTAAAAATCATTCCCCTTCCGAGGCAACGACCCTGATTTACAAATCACTCGGAGAGTCTCGAATAGATAATTATGATGATCTTCGCACTGGCATAAAAATTTCGTATATTATGGCATACTCTTTTATTTACCCTCTGCATGGCACATTAATTCCCTGTCCATGGGAATGTGCTAGAAATTTGTGCATATATTAATTGATTCATTGGCACAGGAAGACCTATGTTGGTCCATGAGCACGATGAGCGAAATCTATATGTGGTAATTAACATTTTATTTTTAACTCAAGACAACCGGAAAATGTCTTCAAAGATTTAGAATGTTATTCAAAAGTACATCAAAATCGGAGAAACTTTGATTCATTACTTGACCCATCGAGGCCTACATTTTGGGTGGGTTTTTTTTTTTTTTTTTAATCTCATAGAGATGATAAAGACGAGAGAGAGAGTTGAAAACATATAGTTCACCTCTGGTTTTTATCTAAAACTTTTTGTCAATGATCATGAAAGTTGTTTTCCCCCAGACTGTGGGCGTTTGTAGGCTATATATATATATATATATATATATATATATATATATATATATATATATATATATATATATATATATATATATATACACTTGGTGATTCTATCCTTCTATGAAGAGTGGCATGTTGCCCCTAAATGAAGGTGGCATGAAACTCCGAGTAGCAATAAAATACGGATGAACCTGCTGTCAACCGAGTGAACTTGTTCCAATACTTCTGTCTATATATATATATATATATATATATATTTGTTTTTTTTTTAATGTTTCAGTATTAGCAGTTGAAAACAATAGTTCAGTTTCGAACACAAAGAATTTTTTTGTGTGTGTGTGTGTGTATGTGTCGGAGCGAGCAACGTAAATTAGGACACTGCGTTCGATCATGTGCGTAATTCAATTTCAAAACATGACATTTTTATTGTTTTCAGCGTTTTAAAATACCTAAAATACGTATCTTACTTGTCTTGGTAGTCGTTTTCTTCAGAGATTCAACCACTAACAAAAAGCCTTTGAAGTACCCAATTGCGAAGCCATGGATGGACTTGCGTTAACATTATCAAACAGTGGAAATCGTTCTGCGGTTGGTAGCAAAAGATAAGGCTTCTCGTCTGGACTCGATCTAGTCCACTTCCTGGACTGTATTCGTAGCATTATGTATACACTGACATGCAGTGACGTACGGACGTACGTTGATGGTGTCTGTATGTACACTGTATTAAACAAGATCACCCCTCCTGAGTACCAATTGGTGGAGTGTCGCAATCAGCGGTTGGGCGCACTGTGTGGGTGCATGCATGTGTATGCATGTGTTAGTGTGGGGAATGCGGAGGATTAAAATCGTCCAGTATCTGGACTAGACTCGATCATGTTGATGACATATTAAATTCCATATTTGCTTTACGCCCTCTACGTCAGCGTAAAACAATGCTAAGCTAGCACGCACGTCGAGAGTACATATGAGATGAACTCATGAAAACTATCAACATTGCAGGTGTGTGTTTGTTTATTGTTTCTCTCTCTCTCTCTCTCTTTATTGGATAAGATTATGACCATCTCACGAATAACTGTGTATTTCTATTTCAGACGTAGATGTCTGTGGAACAAGCAGGGATAAGTGTATCAGAGCAAATACAGCCGAATGTGTGGTAAGCAACATTACTAGATGATGACTGGCGGAGGGGGGAGGGAATATACCGAATGTTCCACCCGAAGGGTTTGAAATGATATTGAGGGAGGTTATAAGTCCCGAGACGAAGTCGAGGGACGTATAGCCTCCCGAAACAGCATTTTAAACCCTGAGGGTGGAACGTTTGGTACATGGTCCCGACAACAAAAGTCATCATCTGTTTATATGGGTTAGTCAAATACGTTAAATACGTCAACGTCAACCACTGACGCACAACGCACTCGATCGCTTGCGCAGAGCCAAATTCATTTACACTGTACGCGAGTCCTTCTGTCATTTGTTACGTGAAAATGTTTTCCCATGGGAGAACATTACAAAAATGTTCTCCCATGGGCGAACATAACCAATGTTCCTCCATCACGTGACTGTGTTTAGCCAATCACTAACCGGTATTTGACTAACCCATTTACAATAATGACTTGTAACAACGAATTTCATATAAATTGTGTCATGGCCAAAGATGACAGTTCGTTAGAAGGAATTGGAATAGCTGTCTTATCAATGTCTGTCAAATTATTAATGGTCAAAGTCTACGCAAGTGTCAAGCTTGTTGCATGTTCAAATAAAATTAAAAGCGACTGCATACACTGTATGCGCCTTTATTGAAACACATCGTTTTGCTTATATCTATATAACATTGAGACTAACCTTCCGAGGATCATTATTCAATGCTACCGTACACATTGAACACATTACAATAATCATCACTATTGTAATGAACACGAGGAAAGGGTAGATGATTCAAGTTCGGAATAGTTTCCTACGGTTCATGACGTCACAAGCCTAGATTTTATTACGAGACAACATCAGGAATATGAAAGATTGATATCTGATGTGAAGTAAAGGCGTGTGTGTGTGTTTTTTTTTTCCTATCAACGTCCTCTGCATCATTGCAAAGAACACTTTCATCTTGTTTCTCACCCTCCGTGCATCTTTTCTCCCGTTTTGAAGGAGAAAGCCGGATATAACCACGTGTGCATCTGCGATCGTCGTTGGATGGGTGCGAGGTGTGAAAAACCCTACGACGCGTGCGTGGACTACGACAACCCGTGCGGCCAATACGGCCGATGCACCCCTCACGCCGGGCAGAGAACGTGGTCGTGCAACTGTATGGAGGGATGGGGTGGTATGACTGAATCGATTATGAACAGTTTGTCGATTTTTGCTATATTTTTGTCGTCTTTATTTTTTTTTTCTCAGTAAAACCGTTTATAAGAAAGGGGACTGTCGTGGGATCAAGGAGATGGAAAGAAAGATGATTTCATGATGTTTATTGCTCTTTTAGAGGGGATAATTATTAAAAATGCATCGATCCGTGACTGGAAGGCTCAACGATTTACCCCTTATGAACGACAGTGATACTCACCAACTATATCCTCTCTGCATTGCGTCTCAGTGTTGTGCGTCTTTTCTGCTAGACTTCCTGCACAGCCCGTGATTCCAATTATATATCTATATAATATATTTCCAAATACAATTAGCATCTAAACACAATCAAGAAAGATTCTCAAGTGTAGAACCATTCGTGACTAACATGAATCAAGTGTAATCTTTCATGTTCTTGTTTCCCCTTTCTCGTCTTCACCTTCCCATAATAATGATGATACTACAATAATATCGTTGTGCTTGTTCTTGTTGTATCAACCTTGTCATTCTTTTTGCTCCTGTTCGTTTTCTTCTTGGTGTTGTTCATTCATTTTTTTTAGTTTGTTTATTTGTTTGTCTTTCAAAGGAGTATAAGTATGTTTTTCTTCTTCTGTTTGTTTGTAGATGACCCGAAGCAGGAGGGGCGTGATTGCAACAGACGGGACCAGGTGTGTGACGATATAGTGTGCCTGAATGGCGGGGAGTGTCAGGAGTCGGACTCTGGGCAGACGGGCACGTGTATCTGCTCCGAAGAGTGGACCGGCGACAGGTGTGCCGACCGTAAGTATGAATTGAACGAAAAACGATCTACCCAAGTAGTCCGGCCCTTCACTCGTGTTGAATTACTGCTATTGGTTTTGGTTAATTGTGATCTCATCACTTAAAAAAGTGTTTTACCAGTGCTCTTTAAGAGTGCTCTGTTATCATAGGATATTTGCCCTAACATTGCAATGGTATAACCATCCAGAATCACACCCGAGCGAAGAAAGACGTTGTGGGTAAAACACCGTGTCGAAGAATGTAAGCCATGGGCCTGCTGGGCCTGCTTCGAGCTCAGGACTAGAGACGTGCTTAAAGCCCAGATCCTTATCCTGTATACTACTATGTAGTCACTCTGATAGTCTCGAATAAACAACTATCCGAGAATTCATTCAAGGAACGATAATACGCCGGCGGCGGACTGTGCCAGACAGGAAGAGAAAGAAGAAGAATGAGAAGAAGAAAAAGAAAAAGAAAAAGACGTAAAGTTCTCCAATATTAGAACTTTTTTTTGCTTTTGTTGTGTATATCATAATCATCATCATCGTCATCACTAATATCACAAAGCCAGTCTTCCTACACTTACGTACCCTCGTCTTATCAAAGTATTCATCCGTATCATGCTCATACTACTCTTGGGATGCAGCAGTATTATATTATTTACTTTCCACGTTGCCTTATAAAATGTCGGACGTGTTGATCTTTTGCCAGCCATGCCTACGTGGACCATGTGGCAACCCTGGGGAGCCTGCTCCGTGTCGTGTGGTTACGGTGGAAGGCGCGTGCGGAAGCGAGATTGCGATCACAAAGACGCCGTCTACTGCGGGCCTGGCTCCGACGAGGAACACACGGAGTGCAACGGACCGATATGCAAACTTGACGGTAACTCCGAGTCAACCACGATGTGTGCCGTAATGCAAAGGCAGCAGCAGACCCCATGTGTTCATCGAAATTTGTGAATGACAAATGGCAATGTTTGAATCTTGTGTGTCATTCAGGTCTCAACATTTTCTGGTGTGACTGTAAAGAAATTTATGCAATCATCTTAATTTCTTAGCATTTTTGACAACAAACCATCATCACTAATTAATCATTTTTATTTGAGGGGCTTCCAAAATATACTTCCAGTTAGTCAAGTCAGTTGAACTCTGGGAAACATCAGATCAGGATTGTGAATCAAGAACAATTAGAGTTGTTTATCATCGCAGATAATAATTCTTGATATAGACCTACTGCTCATACGTTGAAATCACGATTGTACATAGAAGCGAATGGCATTTTGTATTCACTATTTGAAGGAGAATAAAACTCAAACATTATCACGTGGATTTACTGAATTCAGCAACATCAGTGAACATTTTTGAAGAAAATCGGACAGTCCGTTCAAGGGTTCTGAATATTAAAAGTTTTGGTGCCGTAATCGCTGAACGAGAAGACTACGAAATTTTGTGCCGTTACGTATGGACAACGCCCTGAGGAATTAAACAAAATTCAACATATTGTTATTTTTCCAGCATAATGAAAAGCACTTGACTAACCTCTTTCAGAAAGCAGGGGGAAGACATTACTCTTAGCAGTATATCACTATCAGTAACAAGTCTAAGGAGTGTATACTTTTTGGGGTTTCTATTTTTTTTTTTTATTCGGCTGATTTTTGTAGAACTTTCACTGATGTATTCTATTCATTTTCTTGCATGTAACATGCGCATTCAATATTTCACCTTCATTCCCCCCTTAAACTTGATATTTTTGGAGTCTGCTGGGGGGAAACAGGAATGGGAGCTGTAATAATTTGGTGACTTTTTACTTCCTCCCAAGCGAAGACAGTGGAAACAATCCAAGGGTAGGTTTTTTTTTCGTATCATTTTTCACTTATGGGCCTGTGTTGCGTTTGCAAAGTTTGTTTCGGTGTCTTCCGAAGGGGAGTGGGGACCCTGGATAAAGGTCACAGACTGTTCGTACAACTGCGGGGGAGGACATTTCATCCAAGCCCGGAACTGCGTCTACGACACCGACGACCCGGAAGCGTTCGGTGACCCTTGCGAGGGTAAATTCATCATTTACGCTGACTGCAACATCATGTCCTGTCCCGCATCGGGTAATCATATATTTTTATTTTGCTATTGGTGGTGTCGTTGTCGTCATCGTTGATTGACCCGTTTCCTTTCCGCAAAACGATATCGAAATAGAAAGAGGAAAATGGTTGTTCTCGTCTTTTTCACTTGAAAGAGACGTACGAGATGGGTAATAAAGCTTTGCTGTAATATATTGCATTCGGTTTTATTATGTAGTGTAGTTTAAAGGTAGATTAGTGCTGCTGTTATTGGCGGTGGTGGTGCTGGATGTTCGAAAAAAAAAGGTTTCTTCCTCGTCTTTCATCTTTCTGTGTGTGTGTGTGTGTGTTCTTTTTTTTTTTTTTGTTCCTTCGTCTCCTTGTTCTTCCTCATCTTCCATCACCGCTTCTTCTACTTCGTCGTTTTTGCGTTTTTCTTCTTCCACCAAAGTATCCATCACCTTCATCGTCATCATTTTTTAAAATCATTTTTGTTCATTCTCTCATCGTCCCCTCTTTTCCTAACAATTCCTTCGACTGGCGTGTGACATCACAACCCTGCCTTTCTTGTCGCTATCCGATCCATTGCCATCACTTTCTGTCCTCGGTATAGAACAGCGATGGCTGCGAGTTGACGTCAACAGTCTGGCGAGGACCATCGTGAGTCAGACCGACAGCGCCGTGGGGGGTAAGTATGTATGACGTCACTCGCAGTTCCCACGAATCAATTTGGAATAAGTAATCACGGTTTACGTGAATTTGCACAATTACATAAAACGAACAATATTTGTGCCTCCATGCAATCACGGGAAATCGATGTGCCTTTCTCGATAATTTGGACATATTGCTGCGTCAGTATGAATCATAAAATACAAAATCATTACAAGCGTATGTACATGGAAGTAAGTAAGAATAGAACAACAATAACGGGAAATAAGAAATTACATAGTGAACATATAGATGTACTGAAATGTAGTTTTAAACGAATGTAACGGATAGAAGGGATTGTGCAGTTCTGGGTGAGGTGAGGATTTAGTTTTTAACATTTCGCGAGATATGCAGAAACCACTCTAAAAGATGTCAAAGAGCATGCAATTCTAAGGGGTATCAGAAGTTTATTTGATGAAAATCGGTTTCGAAATGGTCTATATAATATCCAAAGACAAGGTGAAACAAAGAGATCCTAATAAAAAGCGTGGCCTGTGGCCTTTTATTATTTTCACTTTTTTTGGATATCTCAGCCATTTGAAAACCAATTTCCATCAAATAAACGTTAAATCCTTCTTTAAATTACATGCTCTTTCATATTTCATAAAAGGTTTCTCGTTATCTCACTTAGGAATGTTATAAACCTGAACCCCCAGCTCAACCAGTACTGTACAGTAAAAATGTAACGGATAGCTTGAGGCAACTGATTCCACAAGCAATTTACAGTCGGATGATCTTAAAACACCTGGAGGATTATAAGCTATCAACAAACTAACATTATGGGGCATATCCATGTATGTAGTAAAAAAAAACAACAACAAACAAACAATGATGTACAATTACAATGCGAGATTCAACACGTAACCAATGCAGTGAAGGTACAACAGGGTATATGAATATTTCTTCTAGTAAGGGTAACAATACGGGCTACTAAATTTTGTATTTTCTTTTTAACCGTTAAAGTTAAGATTGTGGTAAAGCTGACACAGACTTGCATTACCATAAACTCAAGTCGAGACGATATGAGGGCATGGACTATTTTTTTCTGTGGCCGTTGAACGAGTGCACAAAGTGCCTAGTGCCTAAATTACGTAACTGGTATCATACAGACTTATAAGTCATTACCAACAACAGAAAGTCTCCACAACGCCATATTTGATCCAGGGAGGTGGGCTCAACTACCTGATTCATCTTTACCAAAAGTAGTTCTCCCATGAAACTGTGCTGAATGTAAAATGTGCATGAATTTCCACATTTCCTACGTCTCATATGAATTTACGTCACATTTTAATCAGCGGACGTGTGTACTCCGGTTGTATCAATTGATTAATTCGTATCTCTGCAGACTGGGGAGCGTGGAACTCGTGGTCGGATTGTTCCACTACGTGCGACGTCGGCTTTCGATCACGAAACCGTATATGTCTGAGTAGCATCGGTAATTGCGAGGGGAGTGCCGAGGAGGTGGAGGACTGCACGGACAAATTTTGCAATGAGGAGCAAGGTAAGATTGTCTAGCAGTTACCACCAATTCTCCGTTCATATCTACATATACCTATACGGTATCTTCTCGGAAAGGTTGTTGTTCATTTGGAGTCATCCCATGAACTAGACACCTACGAGTTATATAGCCCACGAGCTAGACACCAAGTAAAACAGATCCACGTGCTGGACACTAAATAGAATAGGCCCAAGACTTAGACACTAGGCAAATAAGGTCCATGAGCTCGACGCTAGACAAAAATGATCCACTAGCTCAACACTATGTAAATTAAGCCCACGATGTAATGGCAAGTTTGTTGAACTTTTTTGCTTTAGTCCAGCGGATATAGAAAAAATCATGCACTTAATGGTAAAAGCACCATACTTGGTACACATGTACATGATGCCAATCTCCCTTTGGCGGCCGTGGCGGCCCTTTTTTTCAAAATGGCCGCCATGTGATATAGCAATGCTATGTATTTTAGAAACTATAAGTCCGATTGTCGTGATTCTTGTACCAAAGTATAGGTTTTGAGGGTCAAGGATTTCAATGAAATAATTTTTGAGAGGATAAAACCATGGCAACCTACTCATTGGCGGCCATTTTGAAAAAATATGGCAACCATGCTAGATGTAACATATCCTTAAAAAGTATGGACAAAGGGTCATGACTCTGGTACCAACTTATATGTTTTGGGTCAAGGATTCCAATAAATTCAACTGTAAGTGAATATGAATCGTTTCATCCTACATTTTGGCGGCCATTTTATTAAATATGGCTGCCATACAACAGATAATGAATATTGTATATCTTCGAACTCAAAAGGTATATAATCACGATTCAAGTGTAAAAGTATAGTTTTGGGGTGAAGGTTTTCAATATAATGTTTTAGCAAAGTGAATAGGTTCATCACATCCTTTGTTTTGGCGGCCATTTAATAAATATGGCCTCCCTCAGTTATACAGCGTACGAGTGTTATGAAAGCGGGATGCCCATTGTGGATTGATTCTGGTGTAAACGTTTGTTTTAGGGGTCAACAATTACTTGTTCACTCATCTTTAGTATTCTAATGTGGAACATCTGGGCATAGTTAACTTTGTAAGTATTTTGGAAAATATGCTCAACTTCCTTTATAGGATTTCTGTGTGTACAGTGTATATGAAAAACATGATCTTCACAATTTCATGTCTGAAGTACATATTAATCAAGATTATACATTTTCTAAAAATATAGACTCTCGCTTTCTCTGGTCCCTGGACCATAGAATTAAAATCATAGTTTCCAACCAATATAGTACATCTGTTTTCTTTGGAAACATGACACTATTTAAAGTGTGAGAAAACTTCTAAAATTTCTTGGGTCACTTACATCAAATGTAAACACACTATATGTATGTCCAAATCCATGATTGACCAGGCTGTTCTTATACTTACAACTACACTGAATCTTATACATCAAACGATAAAGTAAATATAATAGGTATTATACAATACATCTTTATAGATTTACATCTAATTGTCATTTGCAGCGGAGTGGGTAAAGAATCGGCCTCATGAAAAGAAATCAGATCTTCTGCCAAAGTTTTGTATCCTATACCAACATCATTTCTTTTAGAAAAAGCTGGACATGATAGGTTTTTTGTGTCATCATCTTGACATATGATGCACTTGGTCCTATCTGTTTCTTTCCTGGTATCTGGTTTCTCGGTTGAAATGAGCTTTACTTTTGAAGCCATGTTATCCTACAAATTAACCCAATTACCAGTTACTTAAAAAGGTAACATTTTATGTAAATGTGCTTAACAGAGGTAAAGCAAAAAAAAAAAAAAAAAAAAAAAAACTGAATGTGTACATTTTTTCTAAAAATGTGATAAACATTTTCTTTAAATGGATTTGTGGTTGTGAATTTACCTTTTGATGTACAATTATTTGTAAAGAACAAGAACAAGGAAAAATCAAATTATCTGTTTCTGTGTGTAGTTCTACTCTGACATTACTTGTTATGGTTTATCTATGCATTAATTTTTATCAATGATTTTAGCCTCTTGAACTGAATTTCACCCTACCCTAACCCCAAAGAAATTATACAAATATATATTTGATGTATTTGCCATTCTCATGTGGAATAAGGATTAAGGTTTCATAATTAAAAAGCAACTTGTACAGGTAAATAGACAGTGGGCATTTCAACACAATTTTATAACGTAACAGCGCCCATCCAAAATATAAACTACAAGAAAAATTATGCCAATTTATGAATTTAAGGAAAACCTCAAAGAAATACACATTTTTGGGTTCATAATTATTGGAAGATAAAACTGCAGAATAAAATATTCAGTAAATCGATCTTACTTACCGGCACCAGTAGAAATACTGAAGGCGTTCTCTGAAGAGCACCTGCATCTATACAGTATATGCATTCACGTTCAACTCCGCTCATCAATGGATGATCAGGAACAATAATTGTTTTGGATTGTCAGAGCTCATTCGATTTCTTCATATGATTCCTTATAATTTTGTGTAACATTTTTGACAAGGTCATACCTATAAAATAATGAACAAGAACTGAAAACAAACTTTAGAAATCAGTAGATCTTATAAGACTGCAATAATCATGTCTTTGTGGCTGGAAACTATGACAGTACACTAATTGTACTCTCCTGTCTATGCATCCAAAATTGGGGGGGGGGGGGAGTCTTCTATTCCATCTTCCATTCTCACCATTTATTCTATCTTTGATATTCAACATAATTATCTTTAGTATTCCAGGTATGCAACAATAATTGTACTTATGTGATGTTCAATACCTACTTGAATAGTGAATGTGATAGAGGTATGGTCAATTAACAACAATCAATGAACAATAAAGAACTAAACGCCGCAACAACAAAGGAGGTTCATTTACCAATAATAGGTGAACGATTCTTGTCAATGGGACAATGCATATGGCAAGTGAGGGTGTATATAAATTATATATATATATATAATAATTATACACAGGGTGGTCCCTCAGAAAACGGAAACGAATATTTTTTTTTTCAAAACCAAAACGAAATTGTCCAATTTGGTTCAGTAATTTTCTTTCTGGACATGTTTTTGTTGATCATTAATTTCTTAATTTATTTTATCAAAGCTCAGCAACGGAGACTACCCAACAATTGAAGGTCAATTTTCGACAATAATCCTATGTAAGCATTCCACATTGTGATGTGCGGCCTCATTTCTTAGTTAGTCTCCAAAGGCAGTGGCTTTTGTTCGATGCTGAAACTTGTTGAAATGAGCTAAGAAATTTCCGCTCGACCCGTCTTTACAAAAACATCTGTAGAATGAAAACTACTCAACCAAATCGGATGATTTTGGTGTCATTCTTCTTCTAGATAAATTCTCTATAACTCTATGTCATTCATTTTGGTATCAAAGCAATGCAAATGTGCAAATATGTGCGAAAACTCGCGTTTCCGTTAATTCTAGGCCACACTGTATATAATGTGTGTGTGTGTGTGTTGTGTGTGCATACTCTATGTAGTGCGGCAGTCATATTTATCAAAATGGACATGAAAACGAAATGTGTTAGTTCTATTCATCAACAAATGCTTGTTTATATTCATAGACCCCAATTAGTTTCAAAAACGTACAGTATAGTATATATTGCGGTGGCCATGTTTTAAAATGGCAGCCAAAACATAAGATGTGATGGTTGTATACACGAAAAGATGTATCCATTTAAATAATTGAACCTCAAAAACATATTTTTGCACCAGAATCATGAAGATGCATCCATTGGTTTTAAAGATATAATGTAGAGCGGCAGCCATATTTGTTTGTTTTTTTTCAAAATGGCCGCTAATAAGTAGGTTGCCATGGTTTTATCCTCTAAAAAATCATTTTATTGGAATCCTTGGCCCTCAAAACCTATACTTTGATACAAGAATCACGACAATCGGACTTATAGTTTGCAAAATACACAGCATTGCTATATCACATGGCGGCCATTTTGAAAAATGACCCACGGCCGCCACTGGCAGAATCAGAGTGGTTTCCATATCAGAAATGACTTGTATTGGCATCGTCTACATGTGTACCAAGTATAGTGCTTTTACCATAATGTGCATGATTCACCCTATATGTGCTCTATATCCGCTAGACTACTAAGTAGTCTAGCGGATATAGAGCACTATAAGTCTCATAGTTTCTAGCTCGTGAACAGTATACCTGGTGGTCAAAGCCTACTTGATGTCGAGCTCGTGGGCCTCGTTCGCTAGTGCCTAGCTCGTGGGCATTATGAATCGTGAGCTGTGTAGCTCCTGGCTGTGTGACTCGAGGGAAATGTGACTCGTATAGGTTAGACACCTATTGGGGCAAATGAACAGATGCACATGTCACAGCTCGTGACATGTGCATCTATTCATTTGCCCCAATAGGTTAACCCATAGTCGAATGTAACTCTGTGGTTAAAGTCCACATTCGTCATGTGGTTTGAGTGAATGCAACAATATTACTAGAACACATGAGTAAAAGTTTGCGGAAAATTGGCCAGTCCGTTCAAAAGTTATGATTTTTTTAAAGTATCTGCCCAGTCACTGCTGGTTAAGAAGACTACTACAGTATACAGATGATGACTGGCGGGGGAGGGAACATACCGAATGTTCCACCCGAAGGGTTTGAAATGCTATTGAGGGAGGTTATAAGTCCCGAGACGAACCCAACAACAAAAGTCTTCATCTGTTATATTGTATGGGTTAGTCAAATACGTCAAAGTCAACCACCAGCACAACGCACTCGATCGCTCGCGCAGAGCCAAATTCACTGTGCGCGGGTCCTTCTGTCATTTGTTACGTGAAAATATCCCATGGGAGAACATCACAAAAATGTTCTCCCATGGGCGAACATAACCAATGTTCCTCCATCACGTGACTGTGTTTAGCCAATCATTAACCGGTATTTGACTAACCCATTTAATATTGTATGGTGTCACATGCGTACAACGATATAAGGAAAATAAACAGAGAATTTCATCAAACTTTATTTTTTTTGTGTACATTTCTTCGACTTGTTACTGACGTATGTTCAGGGTAATATCAGTCCCCCTGCCTTCTGAAAGAGAGAAGTTTAGTGTTCTTTTGTTATGTGAAAAAAAAATGGGAATACGTTGAATTTTCTTTCATCTTCCATTTCGATTTGTATTACTTTCCTGTAAGACTTACTATTGTAGAAGCGACAGTGCGTAAGATATGGATTATATCTTTAAGTATTGGTTCGAAGGGGGGGGGGGGGGGGTCTCTTGAGTTTTGCCTGTGAGGGCTTCAATCCAATTTGCCTGTATTTTTTTTTCTTTTAGTCGATATCGGTCATGCAAATGAATATGTTGATAACCAAGTTATATTACTTCAATTTTCCGCAGGTCTTCTTTCTTGGGGTGAATGGACCTACTGGACAAGGTGCAAGCCGGAGGTCAGGTTTTGTTACCGATATCGGGAATGTCCTTACGGCATCTCTGACCCAGGTGAGTAAGACCGGACTGAAACTTATATAGACTGAGAGAGATGTACATAAACTTGCCTATCTCCTATATCACAAACCTCTCCTTTAACATTCCAAGTCTTTACTGTACATCCAAACTTTCTCCTCTCCCCATTGTGGGAGTATGATTGGCTGGGATAGTGGTATAACTAAAAACAACAGCACCAGCACTAACAAAATAGCATATACAGAGTACAATATAAGCAATATCTATATACTACAGCATAAGCATGATTCAGACATCAACGGTAGTGCTTAAAAAGAAAAAGAAGAACAAATAAGTTTTATCTTAGTAATCGCAATAATACATTGAATTCCAGATTTAATTCTACTTAAACGTGTGATTATGGGGTATCAGTCTGACCTAGACGTTATCGATAATTAGAAAGAATTAATATTCAATTCATTACATTATGTTCTCTGTTATGAGCGTTAGCTGCGAAGTATGGATGATTGATTAGCACCTCCCCGATCAGACCAGACAGACATACACAAATATGTAATCCTCTGATTATCGTTTGCAACTTGTCAAGCACAATATTGTGTGTACGTGTGTGTGAACGTGTGTGGTTCTACATTAGTCACGAGTATGAATTAAAGTGACAATGTCATCTGCAGTGAAAGTGGCAATGTTCTCCTTCGCATGTCCTGTGATGTGACGTCACACCCGACAGATTTCCTTGAGGCCTGTCCCGGCAAGTCATCCCAATCTGTTCCCTGCGAGCAGGACGGCTGCGGGCAGCTTCAAGAAGAGAGTCGTCCAGTTGTCGTCCCCCGCGTCCAAGCCAACGTTCAGCAAGCGGCACCGGTCAGAGTGGTCGTCGCCACACCGCCACCGCCGCCAAAAGTGGCCACCGTACCCGCTCCAGGTAACGAAGGTTGGCAAAGTTATCCGGAAGTTGTTGATTATACCTCTAGCCTCTGGGAAATATTACAAATGCCCTTCAAATTGTTTTGCGTGGGCAGGGAGGCTGACAAGACTAGTGACGGGGAACTTTTGTTTTATTTCAGTTCATTGTCATTTATCGATCTCAGTGAGAAAGAGAGAGAGAGAGAGAGAAATGAAAAACACTTGAACACGGAGAATACTAGCTGGGAGAATTGTAAACCCATAAAATCTTGCATAAAAACGCAACCCTATATGCAGATCTCACATTTTCTTGCCTTGCTTTGGTAATTCGCATTAATTCCATGATATTTACTCCTGCGACAATAATATTGTTCCCTTGGAATATCCGCAAGGAAAGACAAACATAACCTTAACCCTGATAATAGTCGTAACATCAAACTAAACCTATCACCCTATCACAAGCCTAACCCTTCTTTTCTCCAAGTCCTTGAAGAAAAGAAGACTGAAACTATTGTCGGAGGAGCAAATATGTCATCATTTTGCATGGCTACCATCATGACCACACCCTAATATTTCAGCACACTGAGAGGTGCGAGTGAAAGCTCCGAAACATCAGTCTTTCAAGCACGGATACCAACAAGCATTCTTTGTTTTTTGGACTTTATCTCAACCCACTTTAATATGAGAGTGAAATGTATATTCATCGCCACCTTCTTTCAGACAAAGATGACAAATTTGTTTGTGTTTTTTGTTGTTATGACTTATTTTGTACACTGGAAAAAATATGTGAAAATAAACATCATTAGTGTTCTTGCAAAATGTTAAAAATTTTGTTGTGTTATTGTTATTGGTGCTTTTTAATTTGCTGTTTATGGGTTGGGTAATTGATTGCACGAGTTATCCGTCCTATGAGACATAAAACTTCTTGTCTCCTGTAGTCATGGCTACCGCTAGCTCCTCCAGATGATTGGTCATGCTGGTTATACGTCACAATATCAGTTCATGCTCGTTACAAGGATGGGTACGATATTCCACGCTAAAAAAAAAAAAGAAAAAAATGACTACGGGGGGGGGGGGGGCTAAAGCAGACGACTTTAAAGATATCATGACTTGTCCATAAGACCGTAGAATTTCAACCATTTTTGCTTTCCTGTTAACATTTCGTTTTTAACACGACAATCTCTTACAGTACAGCAACAACAACAGCCGGCGGCTCCACCTCCTCCACCACCACCGCAGGCAAACTTTCCCTACCAACAGCCGTATGGCAACAGGATGCGTTACCCCATGTACGACCAAGGTAGGTCACATCTTGATGTAAGAGGACAACATTTACCGGAACACTGACACCAAGCTGAAAGTTCATTCATTTCATTGACTGTGATAATATAGTGGCTGACAGAGGCAGACATTGGAGCTTGAAGGTGTAGATGATTTATAATCTGAAAGCTCTTAATTAGAAGATCCTGGATTCGAATCCTTCTCATGCGCGCATATCTTGTAGGACAAGAAGTATACACCCAGCACTGTCTACCTTGAGCCAGGTATATTACCGAAATGGAAGTTCTTCTATCATAATTTTATCACAGTTTTGCTCCCCCTTTTTTTTTGTATTCAGAAGGTTGAAAACCAAAGTTCAAACGAAAGTAAAGCAATTTTCTGTATTACAGTGTATCATGTGAAGGTGTTATGACGATGAAGTACTGTATTCTTTTGTCATGTGCAAAGGATATTACCTGAAAGGCGCAAGAGGGCGTGTATATACATAATGTTGTGAGGATTAAAACAAAAAGAGGAAGAATGGGGTAAGAAGGATATTTTGGGGCGTTTGATATATCCAAAAGCCACTTGAATTTGCCAAGGTAGTTAAAAGGGCTTTCACAACGAGCAGATGTTGAGAAATAAGTCATCCTTGTAATAAAAATACGTCTTTCTGCGGCATGAAAAGGGCTCTTCTCAGAGTGTATATAATTTTGATGACAATTAATCATGATTGAGGTAAACAACAAGGTAAACAGTGGTTAATACGCCACGTGTACAATGGGATAAGAATTCTGTACCCCAGACAGTGCAAACAAAGGTTGTTATTGTTTTTTATGGGATTCTTGGCGTCGAGAGTAGTGACTACCCCCTCAATAAAAGGAAAATGTTCTAGCACTAAAAAACGCTGTTGCAAATGATAGATATACTGCCCCTTATTGACGTGAATAACGACCGATTATTCAGTGTTTCGGGTATTAGCGATGGTAGAAAAAAAAACAAACAAACTCGTGTGCATACGTCCTCGGGTATGCCCAATTAATAGCACGAGCTTGGGACATGGCGGGGGGGGGGTGTTAAAATCCCTTTTGCCTGTTATTGTAAGTTATGATTCTTACGAACAGCCGTCTCCTATTACAAAAAATAAACAAACAAACAAACAAACAAAAACACTGAGGTGGCGTTCGCGATAGAAACAGAGTAGCTTTCGATGCAATTCTCTCATACTCGTTACTAATGAGTCATCAATGTTCCCTTTTATAGCTACGTTGTTGTTGTTTCCGTCATGCTTCTTTCTAGCGGCTTTTAGAAGAAATTCGACTGCGTGCGTGAGAAGAGAAAATTGATAACTAAGGATGTCATGATTTACGAGGACAGTTGCTGTGAATATGAGAAAAACGGGCTTCCTAAAATGCAAGATCTTTCTTTCTAAATCAGTAACATTCACACATCTATCATTTTGCATTCTCCAATGGTGTCACCGTACCTAGTTGCTTACTTACGTGTTTTTCTCTGCAATTGTCAAATAAATCCATCCTTTCCTTTCCTAACATTTTTTTTTTTCACACAGAAATATCGAAATTTATTGTGTGTGTTTGTTTTTTTTTTTCCATTTTAGATAATCGTTCACAACCGACTGTTGATGGTTACGGCCTTTGCCGAAAATGTTATTTCCGTAAGTGTCTTGTGCAGTGTGGGTTATAAACTTTGAGTCAAATTTCTTTCCAAGCTCACCAATCTACATCAATTTTACGTACACATCATCTCTTCCAGTTGTACAACCACTTCAGACTTCAAATCAGCGAGCTGGAGTTGGTGGAGAGACGAGTGTCTTTGGGATCGGCACAGTGGGCGCCCTGGCACTGATGGCATTTCTCGGCAATAAGTAAGTCGTTAATGTTAAAGCTTATTATCTTTCATATCATGTGACACAAATTAATAACGGGACGGTGCTGTACGTCACAAGCTCGACACCCACGAGCCATACAGACCGCGAGTTGTACAGCCAACGAACATGTCGAGCTAGACACTATTAAAGTGAACAAGGCCCACGAGCTATACGGTCCACGAGCTCAACACTAGGCTCATATGGCTGAACTCGACGTTAAGCAGTTGTCGGGCAAAAAAGACCCATGAGACCGACATAACATCACGGGGCTTAATGTACGTAGTGTCTGTCTCGTAGGTCTTTTTTGTCCAGTGTCGGTCTCGTGAGCCTTATTTGCCTAGTGTCGAGCTCGTTGACTGTATGGCTCGGGATGAGCTGTGTGACTTATGGACCTTTTTTTTGCACTGTCGAATTCGTCGACTGTGTATGACTTGTTGGTGTCGAACTCGTAAGAATGCTGCATATTTGGCAACCGTTTTCATTATTTCATCTGAAGTGCTTTTTCTGTGATGATGCGATACATTTCCGTCAACCCTTGTGGTGCCCTAGAGACCAGATTTACGATGCCATCTACACATCCTTGATCGTCCATGTAGAAATAACAAAAGTCTCAGATTCAAGCTTTTAGTTTTTTGTTCACCTCCATAGTACCCCCCTCCCCTTTGGCCCCCAACACTTTATTATCATTATAATTATTATCATTATTATTATTATTATTGTTATTATTATTATTATTATTATTATTATTATTATTATTATTATTATTATTATTATTATTATTATTATTATTATTATTGCTATTATCAAGCTGACGTCATTATCAGACGTGAATTGGAAATTGGTTCTTGTATGTCCTTTTCAAGATTGATTCAAAAGTGCAAGAAGAAGAGGAAAAGAGCGAAGGAGAGAAAGAAAGGAGCACTCCGAGCCTAGTAGGGATCCACCGAGGGAAGTATCGTGTCTTCCACAGGGGAGCTGTCGTGAAGTCAGGGCGTATTAAAAGAGTGTCCTCTCAAGACGAACAAGATACCAACTTACGTCACATCCGGGACTTCACTGCAAACGGGTTGATCAACCCTTCCACCCCTCCCCCACCCCCACCTCCCTCATCTCCTTCACCCCCTGACTGAATGAGAAATTATATATATATATATATATATATATATATATATATATATAGTATTATTATGTATGTATGTATATATATATACATTGCGAATTCACGTATTGGCTCCAATATACGAAGAATAAAGAAATAAACTAGTAATGCATTATTTCGCCAATAAAGAATGAGTTTATTGTACTCAATTTTCGGTGGCCTCCACCTTCTGCAGGAGAAGAAGAAGAGACACTTCAGGAGACTCCCCGTCGAGACTCCTGAAGAAGGTGGAGGCCACCGAAAATTTGAGTACAATAAACTCATTCTTTATTGGCGAAATAACGCATTACTAGTTTATTTCTTTATTATATATATATATATATATATGTATATATATATATATATATATATATATATATATATATATATATATATATATATATATATTATATGTATGTACATATATATATATATATGTATATATATATATATATATAGTATATATGTATACATGTATATATATATATATATATATATATATATATATATATATATATATATATATATATATTAAATTTACATATAGATTTAGATATATATTTCAATTTATGAGCCGTACTGTGAACCGAGACCCAGTTATTATCTGCTGTGTTGATAGATGCGCTCTTTCGCTTCTACGTTCACAGTTGAACTGAACCATAGTCTTCTTCTCTCGCCTAGCAACAGGAGTGGAGTGATAAAATACATCGATTCCGCATAGACTGTCACGGGAAGTGAATCTACTCGTAATTATACCGCTCTATGTGTATATGATGATAATATGCAGCATGAGGCCAATTTAATTTCACACTCAAGGTGGTGCTGTTTCCCAGTTTCACTGCGCTGTCTGAGGATAGCTAGGTTCCACCTTAATGAGGAGAGACAAATGTATTGCATGCAACCAGTAGTTATGATTTATGAGGACAGTTAATGTGTGAGTGAGGGTGTGCTTCCTGAAAAACTCGAGAACTTTCAGTCGATTTTTACAAAGTTTTTTACACACCTTTTTCATGCTGACTGCCCTAGAATATCATCCACTCATGTTTTTTCCAATTAGAAAGTGTATTAACATCTTTATCTTGTCTTATCCATCGCAGCTCTCGACAAGCTGCAAATAATTCTTCCAGATTTGTTTTACCGTGCTTTGAAATGGTCGCACAAATTTTGCTCGGTTGGAAGAAAGAACTCTGTGTATTAACAAGTCGTAATGGTGTCTACATGATAGAAAGACATTGTGGCATGCAAATAATGTTAATGTAATACATATGTAAATATACATTGTACAGAAAAAATTCCATGCATTGTCATGGCAACAAAACCCTATATAAAATCACATTTGATTATCTTTATTTTTTCTTTATCTTATTAATGTATGTATGTATGCCTATATATTCGGATGTTAATGCGTAGTTTTCGTTCATAGACTATGTTCGTTTAACAATACATATTCATTTATGTTTTGAAGCGTGCATACCAGTTAATCATCTGGTCCTATTAGTTCCATAGTGGTGTCCTTATGATTTAACTGAATAAGGGAATTTCGCTCAACCAAATCATGCACAGAAGCTTGTACCCTTCCCCCTCCCCATAATACATTGTATAAGCATTTCCATCAGACATTTATACTCAGTAGACGATTGTCGTGAACAACATTTAATCCTGTTGTGAGATGCTCACATAAATATGTGACGTGACATCACAGGATTTCAGCAATCTGGGAACGCGAGTGCTGCCTGTTCTTGCCAAAAGCACTGGATAGAGTTGGTTATCAATCCAGGACACTGTATTTCGAAATTCACAAACAGTATCTCATTTCATAGATAAACCTAATTTATCTGTTTAAATGCGTTTATTCCTGTTTCTGTCCTGATTTGGAATGGAAAGTAATTAATCTGTTTTGATTCAGAGCTGTGATATAATGCATTATATCTTATTGTGTAGAGCTTTTGCCCTTTTAGCCAGAGAATCCGTGGCCATTGACAAACTGCCTCCACGCCCAATCATAATGAACTGACTTTGCCCCAGTGTTTAGCGTGTCTAGTGGGCGTGGCATTGCCGAGCCATGCATTTCTTTATTATTATATATTATCACACATATTTAATCTGTTTTGCGTGTGCTTTGGCAAACCTACATTGACGTATATGAGATTAAGCTAAATTCTGTGTTCTATCCAGGTTTCATCAAATTTTAAGTTTTGCTTTGTTTCCTTTTTTAGTCTGTACTTTTCTACAATGTCTACCAGCAGCATTTAATCATTTCGTCAAAACAGCTAAGTTATTTCAGATGCTAATAATGTTAATGATGGTGATAATGACGATGGTATTGTATGATTACAATTTTGTGTTGGCGCAAACAGTTAGCAGTCCATATGATGGTATTGTATGATTAAAATTTTATGTTTTTGGCGCAAACAACTAGCAGTCCTTGTAAAATATTGTCTGAAATTATAATCACCACACTATGTTATGCTACTTCTACTACTACGGCCACAATCGTCACTATCCCTAGTATACAACAATTATGCTTGAGTGAGGTATGCCTGAGGTGTGCCTAGAGTAGGAAATGTTGATGAGGTGATTCGGGTGAGCGATGGAGGGGTAATGTTCTCTATAGTTATGGAATATGTACAGACATTATGTACATTTTGTACAGCTTTTGTATGTGTGTATAGGCTTTTTGTTGACCCTTTATCAATACAGTAATTGATTCCATTATTTAATAATTACTGCGGGGATGAGTATTCATGAATGCAATTACTGTGTATTATTTTTGTAGTGTATAATAATTACATATTTGGCACAATGACATTCCCAAGATTTAATTTGTAATATTTTGTAATATGTTTGAAATGTCACGCAGCTAGCAAAAAATAACTGAATGTTAAATTGTAATCAAGAATGGATTATGGAATCGAAATAACATATTGTTTGAAACAAAGTAAGAACGACAACTATACGTTTATACTGCTACTTCTGACATAACTAAAATATGAAATCATCGTTATAACACAGTTTATTGTAATAAGTGGTTCTGTGGTTCATTATCACAAAGAGTTGCATGCAGTTCTGGATTCGAGTCGCACCTCGTGCATTCATCCCTTGACGAGATATTTTTTCACGATGTCCCTGCCGACCCAGGAGTAAGGAGGTACCTCCTTGGTATAACTAGATGCCTTGGTTAATGCAATGGGTCTTGGGCTACCAAAGTTTCTATAGTTTTATACGTGAAAAAAGAGCAGATTATGTGAGTGTGTACGTGTGGGGGATGTATGTGTGTGTGTGTGTGTGTGTGTGTGTGTGTGTGCGTGCGCGAGCGCGGGCTCGGGGAGGGGGGACTAGGGATGAGAACTTGTGAGGGGAAGCTTGCTACGCCATACGACTGTACTGAGTGCAAACCAAACCAAGACTGAGAATAAACAACGTTAAGTGCTGTTGGAAATGAAGATGTCTTAGTCATAGCCGCCACTCATCTCACACTGGTTTCAACATCCGTCATCGCAGCTAGGCGGTCAATAGGCGAGAGCAAACGAGCAATTTCCTTGGCCCGCCAAGGCGTGTGCCTTTTGCAGCGGTGACGAATCAGCGACTCAGTAACGGCGGGAAATCAGCACCCCGCGAACATTACAATCATTATTCTTTACAACGTGAGCTATGCATTGTAAAGACCAAACTAGATTTGATGCTGGTATGTATACGGCATTTTGTTTCACACATGGAATTGGGAATATTTTATGCGCCCAAAAATGTGAACACAAGTATGCATCAAACACAGCATCATTATTTCCATAATGTTAAATCATATTATTTAGATGTTTGTTTTAAACAGAGAGACTTTTTCTTTTCTCCATATTTTTTTTTTTAAATCTGTGTATTTGGATCCAAATAAGAAACACAAAGGTGATGCATTAGACCCAATATATCACTAATTCCCTTGATTATTAATTTGGTCAAGACTTCTCACTTACTCAGTGTTCTCATGCACACATGCACAATTTGAGACATTATCCCAATTCATACACATCGTGATAGGAGTGTTTCCCTGCTCCTGTATGGAGAAGACACAGATTCTGTTGCTGTGATCTAAAAGTGCAATTGTACGTATTTTTTTTTTTTTTTTAGTTGGCTCTAAAGACAGATTAAATCATACGAACAGAATGGCGAGAGGTTTCTTTAGAATCGGAACCAAGAATAAGAAAGTTTTGAAACTTCATAAAGTTTCCCATGTTTTCACAAATCAATGATATTACTCGTAGATACACCACCTCATCAAATTTGCCGAGATAACGAGGCTATCACGTCGCAAGTCTTCCAATGAATGGTGCACAAATCGTCATTAAATTTCCTTCTTTTTTTATCTGGATTCAACAAGACAAAAGTGTATCCTTCACATCAAACCAGTGTGCACATTGTAATAACCTAGCTACGATGTCTTAAAGAGAAAAGATATTGAAATGTGTAAATCATCGTCCAAAGATATGATTGTCAGATTACTTCTTTGTGTTACCATGTAGAGAGAGTCGCCTCTTACATTCACGCGATTTCAAAGACGGTGTGCAAATTTGAAGATCCAGCGATGTCTTATCTTAGTGTCCAATTTTGATGAATTTTCCATCAATTTTTCTATCTGATTTATCTTTATTTATCGATGACAGCTTAAGCATAACGTATGAGATTGTACCGGGAATGCACTTGTTGCAACAAAATCAGCAGGCAGCAGGCAGGCAGCGGAAGGTTGCGATACGGTGGTGGTAAGATGATCCACGGATTGCTTACATGCCACGGAGTGTCTTCGTGTCTGTCGTCCAGATAGATTTCAGCGGAAACATACGTAAGTCATTGGTCCCATTTTCTAGAGCAGTATCAGTCCTTTTTCTTTTAACGCGAAATTAGGTTATCAGAGGCCAAAATCATGAGCTGCAATCCTCTTCAATGATAAGTGGATGCCAGTAGACCTAATTTGGCTCTGAAGGTATCCTGTCTTGTCTAATAACATCGTATCGTGTAATAGCACTAAATTGTTTCAAGTATGATTTTCGATTTCGTACTGCTCATTTTATGTACTGTCATAATTTGTTCTTCGCTAGGGCGCTTCGTGCGTCTTTGGGAAGCCATTTGACTGTCAATACGCACGACGGCAACCATTACCTAATTTTATAAATACCAGACTATTCGTTACCTAAACACAGCCGAGTTGACGGAAAAGCAGGACAGTCACAGTGGTATAGAATCCGAAAGAAAACCCATGCTAAATTATGTCGCTAAATATATTTCGTTAAAAATTTACTCTATTTTGATTGGAGGGGGGGGGGGAGGGAGGGGGCTACTTTTTTTGTGTGTATATGATTATGCTCTTCTCCTCCGTGGCGTATGAAATTGGATATAAATATCCTGTGGGGAGCTTGAAACTGAGAAGTGATTCGAAGATGTGATGCAATGTACAACATGCATTCAGACCGTTACGACAAACACCACTTTATTCCAGTTGGGATGAGTGGAGACGAACTATTTTGCAGCCATGCTGATGAGCGCAGATTATGTTTTTGTCTGTCGAAAGTGAAAGAAAAATCAATGAAATGGATGGATATTAGATGCGCAAGACAATTATGTGATTTGCGTGAATCCTTTTGAAGACTATTTTTAAGAGCGAAATTATTTTCATACTATCCTGTGTATCATTTTGACAAAAATCCTTCAAGCGTCTCACGTGATTAAATCAAATTATGACAATCTCATTTGCTCTCAGTAACAAAGCTATTTTCAGTTGTTTGTGTTCATAGAGTTCTGTTTTATGATCATTTGCATCTCTCGCTCACTGTTATGGAATAAAAGATAAAATATAGAATTACAGCACCTCCTCGTCATCCTCCGAGCCGGTAAGTCATGAAACATGACAGTGATTAAGTGGACGCATATGCAATGAGTCACAATCTATTTTTCCCCGTATGTGGAGGCGGTGGACACGTTCGGACAGCTTGAACTTGAGTGTGAACTGTGCAGCGTCTTGATAGCCCCAATCGCCATTTCCTCAGTATGTCACAACAAATGCGTGTTAAGTTTAGAGTGGAGATGGGGTCCCCTTTCACATTCCATCAATAAGAGTGCCATAATCCGAAGGAACAACTTTAATTTTGAGACGTCTTCAGCCAAACGCTCATTTTACACTAGCCGCCATGATAAGGCGGAATTGTTGTTACTGCAAAAGTAGTTAAATTCAGAGTTTAAGACGATTTCAGAACAGATGCGGGCCAAAGAGATGTTTGACCCGTCTCTAATGCGTGTCATGCCGCCGAAACCTCCTTTTAGAAGTGTTACCAGAGAGTCTTTTCGCTGCAGGTTTAGCAGGCATGAATTGCAAACCGCACTCAAAGGTCTAATGCTTAACTATCGCCGAAGAACAAGAATTTGTGGTCTGGAAGTATCTTTTCCGCGTATCAAAGTAGACTCTTTGCTCACGGGAAAACTGCGAAAGGACACCTTTGGATAATCCATAAAAAATGACTGGAAATACAAAAATGATTCTCATTTTTCACTGCTGAAACCATTCCTTGAGGTTTAAGGCTGTATTCCGACAACGGCTGATATAATGCATCGAAGATTTTTCCCAGACAGATTTGCAATCTCCTACATGAAAAAAAAAGTGAACAAAACGAGCACAAAACAGAAAGAGGTAACCAGTTCTACCTCAAATTGTCAGGGTGTTTGAATCAACAGCCAAAATTCATTATGTAATATGTATTTGTTTATCGATTTACTTATTCAGTTTTTATCTGTCTTTTTTTGTTCTGGAAGCTTCTCACCCGCGAGATTACTTATTGATCTGATTCATTTACTTCATGTGACTCTCAATAAAAGCATCATATCCACCTACGACTAGGGGCTATATACTTACATACGACATTTGACACCATAAATGTCTAATCGAGACATTCTTAGCATGATCCTGGAGGGTAATCCTAACACGACCATAGTTTCATAATGTTAATGTGAATGGGTCTATATGATGGGGTCAACGTGGCCCAAGTGCGAGCGGAGGTTTATCGCACGGTTCGCCGAGAGCTGAGTAAGAAGGTCTGGCGAGTGGCGATAATCACTTAACGGTTCTACTGTCTACGGCGACAAATTGGATTAGGCAAACGGTTCAAGTTGATCATCAGTGACACTTCGTGTCGCTTCAACATACTTCGAGCATAAGATCATTCACAAACACAATTTGCTCACTAAAAATAAGTGAGTTTGCCCCCCCCCCCCCCATCTTCTTGCTGAAAGATTGCATCTGATCCGTGGGTGCCATATATCGTAACGATTGACGAACATTGGTTGACAAGACGTGGTGACGATTACGCGCGTATGGTTGCGCAGACAGAACAATGATTAATAGTGCCAACGTGATCATATGATAGGAGCTATACTTTGTGTTCTTACATTAGGATTCATCAGTTTACGAGAGAAAGCAAAGTTGATAATGGAAGCATCATGGTTAATTTACAGCTCTCAACAATCCCAAAAGATATTTAAAAACACAGCATTTTATAGTGAACATCTGCATGGAATTCCAAACTTTATTCGTTCTAATAAAAAGGATAATGATAATGCTGTTATAATTGAGTAGACCCTATGCTGGATTTTGGAAAATGTAAAACTACGTACTAAAGTGAGAAGTATATAGTATTAAATGTCTATGCAGAAAACCTTTTCAGTCAACATTTGAATATTTCCATCCGCTTCTACATCATTATTGCATATCAAGTTGATGCCCTTAAAGACGGAGTTTTGCATCACCATCCATGATTAAAATTCAAGATTTAAAATCACCCTGATTAAAGAGTTTCTCATATGATGAATTTCCTAGTAAACTCTTATAAACATAGACGCAGCGTGAAAGTAACACACCCGATAAGCATGTTCTTTGAAACAAGGCATACATAAACTTTTAAATGTGAATGTTGTCGTTCCTTATTGCCAGGTACATGTATCTTGTTTTTATTCTGTTTGTGAAACGTGTTGTTCAAATGGTTTTAATCGTTCTATCACTGTCTATTGTGTGTGCGTATGTGTTTTGTCTGTCTTCCAAAGGCTACGTGGTTTTAATGCCACCACTTTGTGCATTTCAAATAAGTTTCACTTGTAGGTCCCAGTTGTTGTATTTTGGAGTTTGAAAAAAAAAATAGCAAACGGGAAAAGGGGAATTTTTGGAAGGCATTACAAAACGCCGATATATTGAGTACTGCATACAAGGTGGTGGTGATGACGACGACGACGACGACGACGACGATGATGATGATGATGATGACAAGTCATTCATCGTCTATATAGAGATGAGAGATGCAAATGTGATTTATGATCAAATTTTTCCCCTTTTAGTATATTATGAATTATAATGAAAATACAAGATGGTAGCACTCGGAAACATTGCGGGCAAGCTGTCTGTACGTGCTGCAGAAATCTTTCTCTTGCACTCGGTGATCAGTCGCGGAAACGATTAGGCTCGGAAAGGATAATCCAGCGTCTTCAAGAATTCATCAGTTTTTTATGACTGCTCATCTGCGATATCTGCAAATGTCATGTTTTCGTGCGGCTCTCGACCCGCCCATCGAAGGAGTTCGACTGCTCCCGTCTGGAGTCTGCAAGTTCATCTCGCCGGTACATGGTGTCGAGTTACCGAAAGTCGTCCTGGGGAAAAAAAAATCCCTCGGTAGTTCGGGGTTTCATCAATCCACGAGTGATATGGGGCTCAACGACGTAATGCCTCGTAATACCGTTCAAGTGAATAATAATCAACCACCTTGACAGCTGTAGGGTCAAAATCTTTACTCCAAACCGACTCCACCTATCACTGCCTATCTCATTTTCTCTTACTCTGTCTTTTATACAAGTTATACGACTGAAAAAGTTGAGACAATCTTATATCTGTCATGACATTAAGATCTAATTTATCATGAGGATAATACTAATATAAGCACAATACGTTGTTACATCATCACGTTGATATATCTATCGATACATGTATAATCAGGTAATGAAAAAGACGTTTTTTATGCGAATGAATGAGCTAACTTTTTTGTAGATTTATGAATATTGTAAATCTTTCCAGGTGATGATTTGCATAAGCAGTGATTACACACACTTTTTCTGGTTTCAGTACTTTAAGGTGATTATTGTCTGTGATGATGATTTACAAATTTGATAAGTAAAAAGAAATGATGAGTTAAAAACCACTCGGGTGTTGTTTTGACTATCTCAAGTGACAGGAGCTTACGAGTTTGAAAGCGTGTAAAAGTAGCGTTGACATCTGCTTGGCATCTGTCTGAAAATAGAAACGAAGGGATGATACGCAGAAATTAAGGCGATCAGAGGTAATGGGTAATGGGTAGATAAATATGAATTGCACTTCCCAAGGAAGGACGCAGCGTTCCCCCCGCTCCAGATTTGAGGATAATCCGTAATACTTTGCCCCCGTGGTGGGCTTTCGCAGTCAACACTTAGTGTGATATAAGCGTGTAGAAAAGGCTGTCATACCCTTATCAAAGAAGGAATAAGTAGATCACCATTTGGGTTGTCGGGGTATAAATGCAGAAAATTCTTCCCACTTATCAAGCAGTGTAATAATCTGAGCGATCAGTGAAGTTTCATTATGAAGTATGATAGGGGCAAGCAGCTGCTTCTTCCCCCTACAGCTGGTTCATTCGATGACTGAATGTTTCGCGCCCAAGCAACAGGTGGTGGTGAAGTGTGAGCTGAACGTCAGGTACAATGCAATTATCTCAAATGACAAGGAACTTCCTCTATTTGCATGTTTGTTTATCATATGCACTCGTACTCCATCGTATATAGAACACATTAAAGTTATGACAATTAGGCAATTCAATCACAAATGGTGATGTAACTATCTATAAATATATCTTTGATTCATCTATTCGTCTACTACTATATACACAAATGATGAGGTAACGATCAATACGTAGATCCTTGATTCGTTTACTCATACCCAGTTTTATATCAGTTCTATATGATTGTATTGCATCCTTAATTGAAAAAAAAAACAACAACAAATAATTATGGTGTCATGATTGTATCCGATAATCATAGATATTGTTTACAAACATTACATCCGTTTTTAAAGTCCCACGCATACATGACGTTGTATTGTGCAGAAAGGGTGAAACATAACTTAAACACGGGAGTGACTTCAAAAGAAACGGCATGTAGCAAACAGAATCATAGAAAATATGAAATAGATAACAAGCAGCGCCATATTATCATACTTAAAGGAAAGTGTGAATTCGAATAAAATATTTTTGTCCTTGAAGCTGGAATCTTTGTTCATTAAAAGTGCGTTGAGCTCCATAAAACAATTTCAGGATGATGACAAATCCGTGTTGAAATTTTCTCGACAAGGTTCATGTTCGTGAGAAAGGCCTCAGTCGTGACATCATACCTCGCATTCCCTGCCCTCGGATAGCTCGATTCTATGTCACGTGACCCCTACCCTCCTCCTCCCCCTCCACACACACACACACACACACACACACACACACACACACACACACACACACACACACACACATACACACACAACTAGCAAAACAGAGATTGAAACTCCCTCCTTCCGCCCGTGCGTGGCGAGTGAGAATAGATCTGAAGCCATCGGCTCGGGTAGTACCACCACACACCATCGTTCGATGCCCCTACGGTCGCAGCATGAGCTAACTGAATGACTTGGACTGTCTCAAGATTATTTTTGTTTTCCTTTGAGTTTTTGTCTGTTTCTTGCTTATGTTCTCTTGGGTATGTCCAACTTGACCGCGTCTCTATGCCCGGAACTACTTAGGATTTGATAGCATCCGATTGACTCTGCGTCATCAATGCCTCGCACCATCTCACGAGAATAGAAGACGAAGAAGAAGAAGTAGACGAAGAAGGCGGGTAAAAGAAAATCGGCTAAATGATCGTTCCCCGATTGCTCGAAATGTTTCCTTTGTTGTCAACGCAGAAATCGCGCTAACAAGGACAACATTCTGTGCAACATAAAGTGTAAACCAGGAGAGTTGCTACGCTTCTTTGTGATGTGTCGTGGGTGATATCGCTTTAGCTGGAAAATAATATCTCGCACTGAGGACGTATACGTTTTGGAATCTATTTCGTAGGTCCTGCAGTCCCGCTTTGTCTTGGAACGAGATGACGAGGTAAGGCCAGAGTTTCAATTAACGTCAATCTGCTCGTCTGCAGATCATTTTAATCTTAAGGGTATAGAACTTCCATTTATTTCTGAAGATGTTAGTCCTGAAAGTTTTTCGTCAATCAAAGAAAATGCCCGGATGCTTCGGATTGTGGAATTTTATAGAGATGGCATAATTCACTTGATTGGTATCTTCGTGTTTGTTTAGGTGCTTAAATTCATGACTGTTTTTTTTTTTCTGTATTGATTAATTCTCTTAAGTTCCGACATAGTTTCAAACAAATATCGCTTCCGAATGTTGGACTCTTTATATATATATATATATATATATATATATATAGATATAGATATAGATATAGATATAGATATATATATATGAAGAGCTTGCTTCCAAAAGGGGCTAAATCCATCATATTTTCAATGGATTTAGCGCCCTTCGGAAGCAAGCTCTACATACACGCGTACTGTATGTAAACGTGTGTGTTATATGTATGTAATAATTGCACAGACATACTGATATTTATTTTATATTTGTATATTATATATCATATACGTGTGCATTTATACGTATATATTATACAGAAGGATATATTGTCATATGCACATATTCCATCTCAATTTCTTTATTCGTATATCTTATCCATGCGTATTCAGTTTTGAGTTCCTTAATTTCGTGATATACTTCAAACTGAGCTCTCTTTTTTGTGATGAGATTTAGCGTTTCGCTGCGTGATACAACACAACGGTTCCCTCCTCTATAGTAACATAATGCGGTGAAAAGTGGCAACGATTATAGAGGCGTCATTTCTGCTCTTCCTCCCTCTCTCTCCCTCTCTCTCCATCTCTCTCTCTTTCTCTCTCTCTCTCTCTCTCTCTCTCGTGTGTCTATGTGTCTGTGTGTGCGCGTGTCCGTGCGTTTCTCACCCCTTCTTTGCTATTCTAATTTTTGCCATTAAGTGTCTGTGTTTATCACTTATGCAATCATGCGCGTATGTGTCATCGCTTTACCTTGCACTTGAATTTCTGAGGCACTTTTTCATAAAATGTATAATAATAACTCCCCTTGGATTTATCCTTATATTTCCTTTCCAGCTGAAACTATTTACGTTCTCGGAGAAGTTTGTCTTCCCGTTTGTTTGTTTGTTTGTTTGTGTGATCTATTTTTAGTTCCGTACATTGAGTGCGCGAATTTAATCATTGTGAACCATGTGTTTGCTTTAACAAGATGGACATTAAAGAAGTAAGTCGAGATGTAAGGGGTGAGGAAAAAAGAGTGAAACATTACTTGAAGGGGTCAGTGAGAACGTCTTATCAATAGAAGTTTGGAGCGCGTCTTAACCGGCTAACTCGCAGTGCTTCACAACGCATCGTCTGCAGTGGTTTTATTATAAAACATTGCTCTTGATGAAACCAAGGGATCGATTGTACTATGCGTAAAGATACTCAGATTCGGGAGTGGCGCCTAATCCAAATACCATTTTACGTGAGAAAGAGAACGTTGATTACTTTGTAGTACATCAAATGGACAATACTAACTGCTCAGTGAGGGATTTTCTTTTCCTGAACTGTGTGGAGGGAACCTCCTGGCAATATCACCTTGGAAATGAAACGGTCTCCGGCGCTCTTTAGATAACACGCATTCTTCGAACCAACTGCCCTTATAAGATGAATAGGATGCCCCCTTCATTGATAGGTCGCTTCTATTCTTGCTGTCGTTCCCTCGACGTTTTTCGTGGTCAAGTTAAATATAGGATCCACAGTGCACAGCATATGATTCGACATTCAGAGCCCTTGTGTCCAAAAGTGTCGAAATAATGGTACATTGTTCGATTTTTTTTTTCGCATCTCCAAAGTGCAACACTTGTTCATATATATTTAAAGGTCGCAGAGTACCGGGTTGCTGCAGAAGAGTAAAGATCAACAAATCAAGGCCATGCACAGTCACTGATTTTATTTGCAAAGTTTGCAATAAGCACCAAGAAAAAACAGTGAATTAAAAAAAACACGAACTACTTGTAATGTGATCATTCTGCGAATCAGTGTAAACGACTGAAAAAGTAGTGGTATAGTTGTAGTGGGTAATACTTACGATGGTGATACTGATAACAATGTGATGATAATAATGATAACAATAATGACGACGATAACAGTAATACTAACAAGCACACTATAACTACTACTACTACTACTACTATCATACTACTACTACTACTACTACTACTATTACCACTACTGCTGCTGCTGCTGCTGCTGCTGCTACTACTACTACTACTACTACTACTACTTCTACTATTACATTGTACTACTACTACTACTATTACTATTATATCCCTCACAAATTGCTTCTCGTCCTCTGATTGGTCGAGAGCACTGTAAACAACAAAACATAATTCTACCATACAAATACGCGTATGACTATTCTCCCTAGGGAAAATGGTAAAAACTATACCACGCTGGTGATTTTCGCGCCTTTTTTGCTTCGCGTCGCGACGCGAAATATTTCACGTGTAAATGAATGGGTATCGCAGCACCTTTGCTTCGCGAGATATTTCATGTACAAATGAATGGGTATCGCGGCGCCTTAGATCACTGCACTTCGCGAGAACCACAAGGCACGCATACACTCAATGCGACACGGGTTACTAGAGACTCTTATAAAGTCGTCATTCTACCTAAAAAGAAAAAATTGCATTACGTTACAACAGAGTAGGCGATATCGTAGATCTATAATTAGACAACAATAAGCAAGCTAGGGTTCTTCGACGTACCGTAGGCCTTTGGGGAGTTCATGCTTCGCCGTTTGAAAGTTGGTCTCGCAGTTCACCAATACGAGCGACCCACCCGAAAGATGTTGACAAACGAAACTGCAGTAGATAGTAGGCCTGCTTTAACGTTAGCGCTAGTTAAGCCTAACGTTAGTTCTACCTGTCTAACAGTAGGCCCTATTTCCCGTAATCTCATTCCTAATAATTATTTTTAGAGTGTCTAACGAGTTTCAGTTAGTTAGAGTCTAACTTGTTCACTACGTTAGAACACCGTACGAATCACACGAATTTGCAGTGGCACTCGATGCTTTAATTGCTAGAATTTTTCCAGTGCCTAATCTATAACCTTATTATACAAATATTGAATGGTCACGAGTGCAATGGTACGAGATTTCGCACGAGGTGAAAGATAGAGGTGCTCTATTCAACGAGGCGAAGCCGAGTTGAATAGTGCGCCTCATCTTTCACCGAGTGCGAAATCTCGTTCCATTGCACGAGTAAAGACCATACACTATTTGATTTATACAACGTCCAAGTAGATCTTTTTGGTCTAAGTAGGCCTAGAAGTCTATTATGTAGAACGGTTCTACGACAAATATAGCCATACTTACATGTGGATCCATTGCGATTCTCTTTCTGGCTTGTAATGCAATCAGTGCAGGTCACAGCTAGCTATACTAGCGCTCATAACACGTACACTAGCACTACGTAGGCCTACGTACGCGCATGAATGTACCGCACACGTACCTGCGCTAGCTGCATGCGATCCTCAATATGCAACACACAGTACACGCAGTACCGTACAATTTCTCGAACCGTGGAATAGAACGAAAAAATCGAACCAAGTTGCACGCAAAAATAGAACCAAAATTGCACGGCGCGTTGAATGGAGTACTTATTTAATATCACGTCACCAACAATCCTCCAATCAAATTACAAGGATCTACTTGGACGTTGTATAAACGCTGTTACTGAATGCTACCCAAATTTACAATGTATACTTGCATTTTAACAGGAAATGATAGTCCATATTCATGTACAGACAGCTAGGTAGAAAGACGACAGAAAACACAATCAACTGCAGCTCACAGTCACATCGTTGATCAGCTCGAGCACCCACATATCATATCACCGCACTGGCAACCAACCGAACGTGTTGACAGATCGGATAGGCGTATTGCATGTATGAAGCGCGTAGTGAGTTTGCAGTTTGCGCATGTTTACCAGTACATTGTACAGCAATGCACCGAGTACATACACTTCAGCGGCTGAGCGCGCAGTTGTCTCTTCATAGTACGCGTACGCGCTGCCCTCCTGCTGAGCTGCTTTCCCGAGCGAGCGTGAATGACTAGATCTTCTTGAAAAGTAAAGCAAGATGCTCTTAAAAAAGAGGTAAATTACAGAATACCAGCAGTCGAATGTTCTTAAATTCATTGGGAGGGATATAAAACAAATATACCAGGCCAATTTTCGAGGCACCGGTTGAAACTATGTGCCTTCGGTGACTTCAGTAGCACTATTTTCTTCGGGGCTGCGCCCCTCAGAAAATAGTGCTACTGAAGTCACCTCATGCGCATAGTTTCAACCAGAGCCTCTCAGGCCTGGTATATTTGTATACTATTACTAGACTACTACTGCTGCTGCTGCTGCGACTGCTGCTATTATTACTACTACTACTATTACTACTACTACGTACTACTACTACTACTACTACTACTACTACTACTACTACTACTTACTGCTGCTGCTGCTACTGCTGCTGCTGCTACTTCTACTATTTGTTATCATCATCGTCATCATCACCATCATCATAATAATAATCATCATCTTCATCATTATCATTAAAATAAAACCTGTCTCATCAGCTCATTACCTCGTGGAGTCTCTTCAGGGTCAAAAGTCTTCTTCCAGATTATCCTTCCACTTTTCAAGAGTCGCATATAGCGATGTCTTATTTCTCTGGTGAATATGCACTCCATTAGAAAGACACTTTGTCCTCAGTGTGAAAATGATTCTCCTTGTATAAAATGAACTTTCAGTGAATCTCGTTATCATTGTGATGTGCGATGTAAGAGGTAAGTGAAGTGTTTTCAAATGGTGTAATAATATCTATCCTATACTCTATTCTGTCTTTAATTGATTGGGTTGCGTGATTAGTCAATCAATCAATTCATTAGGCTAATTAGTGGTTGAGTGAGTAACCATGAGTATCATTGCGCATGCGTTCAAATCATCTGAATGATTATGCCAACTACATCCTTCGGGGTAATGGCGATTTTGAACAAACGTTGGGCTGCTTGTGCTTGTCAGTCAGCGTATAATAGGGCCCTACTTTCACGCACCGCAGAACTCGGCTGAAGCGCGACTCAACCGCCTCCCTATTATCGGGAAGTTGGCAATTTACGCTGTTGATTGGTTCACAATAAGGAGGAGTTTTGAGGTAATATTCGGCGCGAACTTGTACCCTCGTTCTCGAAGCTTCAAAGCATCGACCATGACCCGTTATAGTATAGGCCTACAAACCTAGTTCCGACGTTTCTGTGATGAACAGTGTTAGCCTTGAACTCCTTTTGAAAGCTTTCTGAGAGGGCCTTACTTCCGTGGACTTGACCTAGGGGAACTGAGATGATCGCTGTAAAACCAGGACACGTGCTCCAGACATGAAGCCCAAGTATCAAAGCAAACAATAATGAACATCCCGCCTTGAGTTAGTGTTAACAATTCCGTTCGCTGTACAATCGGCCGATAATGCGATTGTGAGAAAAAACAAACAAACAAACAAATTAACAAACAATGTAACTGGAATACATGCAATGCATATTTTAGAGTGGGTTTTATTGTGTTATTTGTTTTTCTTTGCTGTTGATGATGATGATGTTCTTGTTGCTGCGAGTACACGCATCCAGCAACGTGATCGCAGAGTGGTAAACAGTAATGAATTTCAATTTAGAATCGAGAACATTTACAATGAATTTCTTTCTGATAGAAAAATATCCAATAAAACATAGGATAAAATTGCAGAGGTTTGGAATATAGACGTAGCGTATACTGGAAAAGAAACACAAGAACAAAACATCATATTAACAACAAAAATAACCATTACAAAGATTAGTTAGATCTGTTAGATTTGACCGTGTTCGTGTTCGTGCGTTCTAACATAACTGTTTGCATGTTGTTGTTGTTTTTTCCCAGTCTTAACATGTAATTCATGCATGCTGATAAAAGACACATTTCTTGTTTTGTTTGTCGTATAACCATGACCGCTGGTCATTGACCGCCAGAATGTCAACTAAAAAGTCCACGCATACATCCACCTTTTGGAGGGGGATGGGGATGGATGTGCCATGATAGATGGCTGAGTGGTCTCTATTTTTTTTTTCTTCAAGTGAATTTTAACACGAAAGTACGTAAAAAAGTTTAGTCATCAAAGTCATGGTCGTAGTATTTTTCAGTGCTGAAGGATAGGAGGTTGAAGTCATACCCTTGCATCTCCTTCTGCTCTTTGTACAAACGCTGTTATGCTGTTTATTTTAGGATAATTTCAAGATATGCGAAGTAGGTTCTTGTTTTTGGAATGCACCTCCATGACTTCCCAAAAACTTTGCGTGACGTCTTTCATTATTTCCGTTACCTGGAATACGTACAAAGTAGGGAAAAAGAAAGAAAGAAAAAAAGTAAACCTCTTATCCTATTTTCGAGTTGGCTCTTCTCCAGTTCCGCCTATAGACACCGAGCTTAGAATGCCGATTGAACTTGTTTGTCATATACCACGTGCCTAACCAAATGGGGCCCATGCGTAGCATAATGCCGCTTTTCATGTTCAGTTAAACGCAGGACGTGACCATCTTACCTTAATTCTTGGCAGTGTTGAAAGGTCTTCAAACCCATGATTATGTTATCATTATTAACAGTAACTTATCATTGAGGCAGGTCGTCAACCATACGCAGTGACACACTGCCTGAAAATTGTTGTGACATGTCCAGTTACTATCAGTTAATCTTTTATTGCAATACGAAAAACACTTACGAGTATACATTAACAGACTCTCTCAATAAGCTTACCTGCACATCGTGCCATTTACAAAAGGTATAAAGTACTTTAAATTAGGTTCCTTTTCGGCAGAGCTCTCGTATAAACTGCATTCTGAGAGCAGTGATTGCAAGTGTCTAGCCGCTATAGGTGAAAATTCTGCATTTGTAAACTAAATGCACACAATGGTTTCACACATCTGGAGTCCATATCATGAAGTCATCACAGAAAAGTCTTTACATAAATCTGAGAATAGCCAAAGTCGCTCATTAGTAGCTACATGAGACTTTCAAATCCATTTTATGAAGTCTCTCATAAGTGTGTCTTATGAGCGAAAAGTCTCTCCTAAGACTTTCATGAAATGGACCTCTGTATTGATGTAATAACATTTAACCCCTTGTGTACAGGAGCAAGGTACATTCTATATATATACATGTACATTCATATATGTTCATCAAAGTGCTTACCATAAATCTGGTATGTAAAGGGTTAACCTGCGTTAGTCCCGTGTGCGATGGGAACTGCTATATACCGCATTATGATTCTGCTCCAGCATATTCGAGTTGACCTCATAGAACTGGAATACAACCAACAGAACATTGAAAGTTACTCTTATATCAGACAAAAACAACAACAACAACAGCAAAACAAATGTGTAAATTCAACTTATATTGTTTTTGCGAACATTGATTGGTCATATTGATTGATGTCATATGGAAATTGAAGCAAAAAAATATAACAAGGAAGATTACATTACCTCACAAAAAATCTCGCACTGGTTTATATGATGTTAACATTTTTTAAGATTTTTTTTTTTGTGGGGGGAGGGGAGGGGCCTTTATTTTACGTCTACGCCCCACCCCTTCACAGATTCATCATTAATTTTATCATTGCTTGACGGTAACAGCAATTTTGATCTCCTTGATTTCGTGTAAAACAACAAAATGTTACAGCGAAAAATTGAATGAAAACAAATGAATGGGAGCCTACGAGGGCATAGTATCATCATCCATCTACATTGTCTATGCATGTATACAAGTGTGACAAATAATCACTTCTCTAAGATAACGTTCAGAGCTTTCGATTTCTTAATTCTTTCTTTTATAGGGGGTTGGGTTCGACATCAAGGATAGGTTTACCATTGATTTACTTTGATGTTTCCTACGTGACTGCTTATCAAAATGCAGTCTGCTTTGAGATTTAAGTTTGGCCTAAGAGGTTGCCTGACTTTCGAAATTATAGTGGGAGGTCCTGAATACCAAATAGGGCATTAAAAACAGCAATTTGTATTTCATTAACTTATCAGAATATTCAATCTGTACAGCGAAAATTTGATTAAAACTCTGCTTTCAAAATCCCTGTATAGATAGGGGAACAAAATCTAACCAGTGTTTTTCTTCCTCCCCCCCCCCCTTCCCCCCCCCCCCAACATGTCGGTATTCAGAGTTTGATATTAACACGCACTGTCCCGACACGAAATTCTATATTTAGTCAAACATTCCTAGAAATAGGGAGGGATTGACAACGCCACTGGTGTTGGGTCTCACTTTGTGAAGAGTGAACAATGTGTCAATGTGTTATATGCAGAACTCAGAAAAGGGGAGATAGCGGTCCTACGGAAACCTATACGCGATCATGTCGAAAAAAAAAAATGTTACTTGGGATCTTCATGATTCGACAGGGAAAGAGTTAACTATGTATAGATCCGTGAGTCATTAACATCATGCACGACTCAAGAGACATCCTACTCAAGTTTCAGCGAAGATAGATTTTTATCGTATCATGATGCGATAACATTCAAGTAATGATATTGAGCATTAACTGATATCTTGAAGAGATAGAGTCGCGAAGTATACTTATTTTAAACCATTTCTCAATTCGATAAGGGGGATAGTCGGAAAAATCAGATTATAATTTAGGACTACTTAACAACAACAAACGAACAAAGTAAAAATTACACACATCTGCATGACCCTATGTAATCTGCTGTTGGCTCTTCATATACACTCTTAAAACATCCGAGTCAGAACTGACTCGGAACTTGGTCCGTTGGGGTCACACACCATTCCAGGTCAGAAATGACGAGGAATGGGGTCAGATGTGACCCATTCAGAGTCATGAATTGGGTCAGGGTGACCCCATTCGGGGTCTTCATGACCAAATTCCAAGTCATTTTTGACCCAGAACGGTGTGTGACCCCAACGGACCCAGTTCCGGGTCAGTTCTGACTCGGTTGTTTTAAGAGTGTAAGTCACGTGTCTTCTGCGTGTCCAAACGTTATGGACTGCACGCAATGGTAGAAACAGGACTCAAAATATGCGTATACAGCAATGAATCATTTCTCGCCATATTTATTCCCGCCCCCGTTCTCGACGGGGCCTTCGGAGTTTTGACATCTTGACTTGCTAACTGCGCATACATTTCAGACGATGTTGTAATTCAAGTCGTCATCGTTGTTCTTTCCTGATTTTTGCAAGTTTGTAAACGAGAGCTAATTTTGAACAAATTAACCAAACGCAGACCGGAAGTGGATGTGGAATTTATAAGTAATTTTGATAATAAGTTATTTTGATGTGAAACTTCTAGTATGTAAAGCAGTAAACAGAACACCATAATGCAATAAGGCAATTTTCATCAATTCATTCATTCATTCATTCATTCATTCATTCATTAACATTCATTTATTCATTCATTCATTAACATTAATTAATTCATTCATTCATTCATTCATTCATTCATTCATTCATTCATTCATTCATTCATTCATTCATATTCCATCTCCAAGTTTAGCTTCCTATATTTAACGATGACATTGTCCTTTGCCTTCATATGAAATTAACTTGATACTTTGATTCTGTATGTCTCATATCTCTTTGTTGCTTAGCAACTTATTTTTCCCCTCCTAAGTTCACTGACAGGAATCTTCAATCCGTTTATAATGAATACCACATGGTAGTCATGATGCAAATGCTTGCAAGTATTCATTCATTCGTTCATGCATTCATCCATCTAACATGTAAATGCGATTTTTTTTTTTTTTTTACAGATGTATCAAATGCACATATATTGACATTACAAAATATGATCAGTGAAATAATAAGAATATAATCATCAATAAGGTAAGCGGGAAAGAAAATCACAAAAAAATATGAAATATTGAAAATGCTGGAGGAATGCTAAAGCAAAGCAAAGCTTGTAGGGTGCATTTCCCCTCAGCATAGTAAAACAATCATTGACCCTCTACTTTTGTACATGAAAAGTGGTACTACAAAACTGAATGACATAAACTATTGTTACTGTTGACTTTACTCTTTCTCTCTCCCTATCCCCCAGACGTTTTATCATGACTGGTTTCCTGTGGAAAATATGTATCCTCGTGGTACCCGCCATCACCTATGCCTACGCAGTCGGTATGTTTATTAAAATTCCAAATCCCACTGAGATTTATTGTGTGTTCGTGTGTATGCTCTGTATTCACGTCTAAAGAAGAAATGAAGAATTGGCCTCAAAATAATAATCCACTTAATCAATTCTTTCTTTGCAAAGAACATTTAATTACAAGATTGTATAACATAATAGTGATAAATATATGATATACTAAAAAAATATAAACTTAGAATAACATAATTATAAGTGATACTATTAGAAAGATTATCAGGCTCTCTCCGGGATATGCAAAATAAAATTAAAAGTCTATACACATGCCACTTTCCTACTCGTCAGGTCCAGAGATCCAGGTCAGGAGTTGCCCTGGGAATCTCGTCGTCGGGACCGACGCCGGACAGAGCGCGGCCAGCGTGGAGTGGTCCGAGCCAAAGTTCCTCGATAGCGATCAGCAGAGAGTGGTCCCGATCCGATCGCACTCACCCGGTGACAAGTGAGTCATAGAACCCCCCTCCCCTCCCCTCTCTATTCCCGTGTAATATACTCTTGATATATCCTCTTCAACTCCACCCAACCCAGCAAGCACACATGTATAAAAGACGACAGGCGTGCAAAGTGTCGCGAGTAGCTACACCATTCATGTGACGGTATGCTCCATAGTGCTACCAGAGTGCATGTGTCACAAACTGGACAAGAAAGTTATTAGTAAAACCAAAGTTATATATCACTCATCGAAAATGTCTCCCCTGTATCAAGATGAAACATCGATATCAAAGAATGGGCCAGTCCATCCTTGTGAATCTGGCAATTTGATTATGCATAGATATGTATTATATTAGTATCATAAATCCATTAGAGTCTTGTGTAAAGACCCTCAATTAGATAATATTATTGTCACTGTCACACTGTCACTGTTAGTTATTAACTTATGTTGCAAACTTCCCTTAACGCAACTTTTGGATGATGTAGCACATCTTTAAGACAATAAAACATATCGAAACTTTTCCTTTTTTGGTTTCACTATAGAGGAATGAAATCTCCAGAAAACAGCTGTTTAATTGCGTGACATATAACGCATCAATCAACTTACCTAATTGGCAGAACATGTTGAGCATTAAATTTTGCATACTGATTCGCATGATATCATTATACATACGTGTGAAACTGACTTAACAAATGCTCTTGTTCATAATAGTTATCAAGGGTTGCAGAATATGAGGCTAAGTCACGTAAGTCATTAGATCTCTTACTTTTCATCACCTCAAACTTCAGATTATGCGTACAATACACTTTAACCGAATCGATATATTATGACTGTTTCAGATTCTTCCTGGGTGAAACGACTGTCCGCTACACTGCCTACGTCATGGGGTCAAAGGCAACGTGCTTTTTCAAGGTAACTGTACAAGGTATGCAAATTTTGATTAGTTGTATGAATACCAGGTAAATCTATGAGCTATTTTGTTCTTATGATCAATTATGAGTGCCACAAGGCAAATCAGCTACATGCAAGCACCTGTCTTCATTGAACGATACAAGTGTGAATAGACATAATTAGGGAAATGATTCACGAGTGGGAACAAGAACTTTTAGGAAAGCAGTCATTCGAGGGAGTTACAGCCAGTTTATCATACTTCTATTCAGTTTTCCCGATCTCGTTGATGCGACCGAGTGTGTGCCAAAGGAAAATGACGGTTGAATTGTCTTCAATATACCCTGTTTTTCTTGTGCAATATTGATGTGATGTATGTGCGTGTATATGTAAGCGTATTACACACATCCTGTATGTGTGTGTCTGTCTATGTGTGTCTTTGCGTTTGGGGATTATCATTAAAACAGATGGATACTGATTGGACTGTTGAGATGCTGGAAAGGAATTGGTGTACAACCAGTCAAATCATCTGATATTCGGAGAGGACCGAAAGATAAAGAAAAAAGAAAAGAACAAGAAACCAGCCCACCCTTTTTGCCTCGTGCAGTGTCGTACTGATACATGTACAAGTACCACATGCATTTACTTGATATTGGAAGTACGCCATCATATTTATTACCGATATAATTGTGAGTCAGTTTGTATTCATTCTGTGTAGTTACCTACATATAAGGAAGCACCTAAATGCTTATGAGCAAAATGACGACCGGGGCCAACGGATATTAATGTCCTCTCCGAAGTAACTAGGCATTAATAAAGTGAGCTAGGTATTGCGATATACATCTAATTTCACTTGGTCTTCGTTGCCAAGAAATTTCGTCAAAGTAACTCGCCATCTACGTGTAGGATATCTGAGTGTACAGCAATTTTATGAAGGTGGGAAATTTTCAGCGGAATTGAACTGATGAGAGATAGGAAAGCGTTGACAGGTTGTTGGCTGGAGAGAAAGAAGGGAATTGATAGAGAATGTTTTAAAGATCCATTCCTTCATGATAATTTTACTTTCTCTCATATAGTGAGGTACCCGCACCTCTTCAGGGGCCCTAATACCGTCATCCTGCGTAAAATTGCTGACCTAAGCGCACTGAACAAAAATGTACGCCTAGGACTGCTCACCACGCTTGCAACTTTGCAGAGTTACCACAACCAAGCAAACCGAGTTGAAAACCGAACAGTTTTTCCTGAAAATCTTATATTTATATTAGGAATACGTGTTATGAGTATCATCACGGTCACATGCACACGTATTTTACGTGCTTTGTCTATGGAAGCGCGGGGTGACGAGGTGCGGGCCCCTTCCTTAGCGCACAACTATTCCGCATCGTTCGCGTTTGACGACGATAGCTGCAAATTTCCGGTATCGAACAGTAAACTTGTGGTTCCATGGGAATCTTCAGCATTTTTATTGTATGTGAGTGTGATTTCATTGAATTTTAGTGACGAAATGTGATTCAAACATGCAGAAACATTAACTATGACGAGGTGCGGGTCACTCAACTATAACTGATAGCCAGTATCTTGTATATATCTCGATCACATACAGTCAATGCACTTTTTTGGCATCCTTGTTATCAACGAGTTGCCCTGATTGTGCGCAAGTGCAACCTCCGCTTCTACTTCTACTTCTGCTACTATACTACCAATACTACTACTACTACTGCTGGTGTTGTTGTTGCTGCTGCTGCTGTTGTTGTTGCTGTTGCTGTTGTTGTTGCTGCTGTTGCTGTTGCTGCTGCTGTTGTTGTTGTTGTTGCTGCTACTACTATTACTTCTACTACTACTACTACTACTACTACTACTACTACTACTACCACTACTACTACTACTACCACTACTACTACTACTACTACTACTACTACTACTACTACTACTACTACTACTACTACTATTCAAACTGCTAGTACCCCTACACTATTTTAATTTGTATTCGTTAATGTTGCTATTCTATCTATTCGACTACTACAACTACCATCATCACCATTTCTATAACTAAAACATTGTACTGCTACTGCTTTCCCGGTTAGAACTACTTCTGGGTTTACTGTCTAAACCACGATCCCCATTTATCGAATGCGTTACAAAAATATTGCCACCTAAGGAGAACATGGCAAAGTTACCAGCTCTGTTTTAAATTCTCAAGTTCGAATCCTGCCTGGGGCTCACATAGTCAAAATGATTTTACCCGCCATCTGGCCATGTTCCTTTGACCTTTAAAATGTAACTAAATGGGCACCTTGCTCTACTCAATTAATGATTATAATGTTCTCGAATAGTAAAAGCAGTGCCAACACTGCACAGGCAATCCATGGTAAATAAGACTATTATGTCATCATCAATAACATTAAGACCTCTTTTTTTTTTTCCACGCAGACAATGAGCCACCCGTCATCGAAGGCTGTCCGCAGCGAGTCTTCGTCGTGGCGGACCCCGGCCAGAAGTTCGCCTCCACCGTCATGTGGGATCCCCCGAACGCCGCAGACAACGTTCGGCTGGTGGAGTTTCGCTCGCGTCCACCGATGGGGGCGCGCTTCCTTCTAGGCGTTACGAAGGTGATCTACTGGGCATTGGATCCGCGGGGAAACAGAGCCGAATGCACTTTTAACGTTATAGTAGAAGGTAGGTTTCAAATTCAAATTCATACTTGATTTTCACCTTTTATTTTTCAACAGAATGTACCAAGAAATATGAAAAATCTGACATGCATGTCGATGAGAATATACATAGCCAACCAGGGATAACAACATGTTCATGTCTACATGATCAGTACAAAAAAGAGACATGCAAATCGTTTTTAATTTTATACCCTCTGCGAAAAAAAAAAAGTGGAGGTACCCACTCAAAAGACTATTCTTCTACTATGTGGGTATCTCTGAGGGATTCTTCCCTCGGATTCTTCCCTCGATGTCATCGATTTCTCATCCCTCGTCTTTGCATAGTTTTGAATTAAAACTTTTTATAATCAAATTCAAATTGCAATAATCATGGCATCTTGTTCACTGAATCTTTCCAATTTTGTACTTGGGCGCATGTTAGATATTACAGAATTTGACTACAAGATCGTTGCTGATAAGAACTATGCAGTAATCAATCCATTAAGTGGCATCGCTAAATGCGTGCGAGAAAGAAAGTGGACATGTGGATGCGCTGTTGGTATGGCGAAGAAGGCTCTATACTCAAAGACGCGAGATCACGATTCAAATCCTGAATGACACGTAAAATCGTGGACAAGATGTTCCTCTCAAGAATCATGTGTAAAAAAAGAAAACAAAAAAGGACCTGACAATACTGGGACAGTAATAATAGCAAGACCCTGTATAAAAAGCGATACTCAAACAGTATTGAAGGGGGTAACCTTGTTAATTCAAGCATATCATATCGTTTGTACAGGGGCTAGTACTTGTGAATAGTGTTGAATTGTAGGTATTTACTCGTCGTCTTTAATAGTATTCATGGTCTTTTTTAAACAGGGTATCCTCTTCAATGTTGCCACTGCACTAAGCAGAGCAAAACAGCCATTATCATTTCCCTGGCGTTACCAGGTGCCCAAATATACACCTGTATCGAGAGAGACATGGTGGGTAAGAACATCTTGTCCAAGGACGTAGGCACTTGACGGGATTCGGCATCGGGACCTGTGGTTGAAAGTCAAGAGTTTTATTCACTATGCCATAGTTTTATCCACTGTTTCATTTTCACTCTTACTCTACCAATGTTTTACCGATTAAGCCAATTTTTACCAATAGTATGTCTTTATTTATTTATTTATTTATTTATTTTATTTATTCATATATATATATATGTATATATATATATATATATATATATATATATATATATATTCATTTATTTATTTATCATTGTATATATTTATTTATCCATTTATTTTGTTTTCGTGCAGACAGAGAAAACCCGACATTCCATCAATGCCCAGGAAATATCATCACGAGCGTAGATCCGACACAAACTCACCAGAACGTCAAATGGGCCGAACCCGATGCTCGGGACAATTCGGACATCGCCCGAATATCTTCGACACACCGAAGTGGAGCGATGTTTCCACTTGGGACGACGAATGTGATGTACACGGCCGAAGATTTCTGGGGAAACGTCGGGACGTGTTCGTTTTCCATAATTCTCAGGGGTAAGAAAGGGCAAGTGCTGGTACTAAATTCACAAGAACATTCATAAGTGTATTCCCATAGTTTTGTGCTAAACATGTTTGACTGCGAAAACTGTAAAGCAATATTTTTTAAATAGATTGTTTGATAATTGAAATGAAATGAAATGAAATGAAATGAAACGAAATGAAATGAAATGAAATTAATTAATGTATCTTACAATAATAATGACACACATAAGATACCGTAAGCCTACCGTCATCATGGCTAGATTAAATGTACAGTTCAACGCTGACGGTATAAGAAATGTAAAACAATTTTTACTTCTGAACGTGGCAAATGAAAAAAAAAAAATAACCCTACCAAATCTCATACTCTCACAAACCTGCTATTTTGCCTGCCAAGTAAATTACAAGATAGGCCCGTCACAAACTAGTCAATAATTATTTCCCCGTCATTGCCTCATCTACTTTATGAAATATTTACAGAGGGTAATCAATATTCTTTAGTATTTTCAGATTACATGTATATCTAATGATGGATCCGAGCCAAGTGGTGTGTCGTGCTCGAAAACAAATGTGTATGATTGTGACGTCAGTATATGGCAGTTCCCTCAGTTGGAAACATTAACAGATAAATGTCATGATTTGATAAAAGGGCATTCAATCACTCTTCACCAGTTCACCTTCAAACCGGTCCTGCATTAAATATCACTTTAATATATGACTAGTCTTTCAGATCTTGACATTTATCAGCTCATTTCCTGTACTTAATAATACACGGTTTTCTCTGCTGAGAGGAGAGGAGGTTTAAATTCCGTTTTTTCTTTCTTTTTTTACTGGATATTGCTTGAACCTCAATCCTTTCCAAATAAGGCTAAAATGTCACACTATTAGGTGTTTGGATCTTGATCTCTATCCGGTGACTTCCTTGAAGTGTATCCTTGGCCATGTCTTTACCTGAGAGGGCGCTCTACCTAATCTTGATCACTTATTCCCTTTACTAGTAAACACGAGTCCTTGTAACTATAAGACAAGGGAGGAAATGGTGGCATGCCGATAAGCTGTTTGGACTTGCGATCTCTATCTCCGACAAATTTTCTACTAGTTAGGATGCCAGACAAGCAGATATTCATCCGCAACTACACCACCAGCAGTCTGGAGCTCGCCTGGCCGGAGACCGAGGACGTGAAAGCATCGAGCTACCTTATCTACGTCTGGCCGGTCGGGGAGTCGGAACCTCCGGCCTCAAGTCACCTGTATCAGGCGATCAATCGGCATGAGGGCTTCGCTTCCAGGCGGGTGGATTCGCTCTTGCCTGGAACGGAATACAAAGTCAAAGTCACCATATCCGGTACCGACAAGATCTTGAGAACCACGCAGGCAACTGGTGAGTGCCATGAGGCAAAAATTTGAATTTCACAACCAAACGGTTTATTAGGCACCTTTATCTTTTATCATAAATCCTACCAATAAATCACGCATCTAAAAATTATCACTGCAGTATTCATCAATAACCCTTCCTAGACACTCTGGTTCTCTCCCGTACATTCATTCCTTGACTGTTGTCCCCATTTCACAGAGCCACTTTCTATTTCACTTCGCTATTTGAATGCACTTGTATGTGTTAACAGACTAACTATACACAGCCCTGTCGCTGTACACAAGTGTCGCTTCGCACGGCGTCTGGTCAGGCTATTAACAGACCAACAATTATGTTCTTCATACACATGCAAAGAAGTAAGCATTCCAAGTGTTGAATGACGAGGCGTGAAGTGATGATCGTTTTAATACTCCGTTCCTAGTAGAGTTTACTCCTTGTCTGCGTAGAGACGTCACCACTGCAAAATAATACTCCCTACCCCGACTCCCCCAAACAAACAAACAAACAAACAAACAAGCAAACAAACAAACAAACAAACAAACACAAATTTCTCCTGATGGCACACCGCTTGAAATATGTTAATCGATTGAAATTTGACTTTCTTACAGAACCTATGCCTCCAGAAAGCGTGTCCATAAAACCAGGTACTCTTACACCAGTTGCGTTCACACTGCTTTGGAAACCCGGCAAGGGGTCTGCCTCCAGCTATACCATCTCGGTCCATCGAACGTCGAATAATCATGCTGTTCTTCAGACAACCGTTGGACAGGAGACCACTTACTTAGAAGTTTCGGGATTGGAACCGGATACCATGTACGAAACATCTGTCTGCGCTCTCAGTGGATACTCGGACGACGCATCGAGAAGCGAGAATGTCACCATCTTCGCTAGAACTGGTGAGGATGGACGCAGTTTATGCTGTTAACAAGAGATAGTAAAGTTCGTTAGGACTCTGCTTTCTTCCAGTTAGTGATTTGTTTCTTCATGGATTGAATGCAATTCAAATTTCTCTACACAAAAAGTCAATGATTTTAAGGGTAAATCCAGCAGGAGGTATTGTGTTGTTTAAAATGAAGTCTTTAATGTTGCTGAGGGAGTTGTTAATGTTGTTGCTGTTCTGAAACAAAGATTTCACTTACCACGCGACTCAAGTGTTCTAAACATCATGACGAGGTTTTATGTTCGACCAAGAAGGTACTAGGGGCTTGCCCATTGGTTCCACTAAGGATTCACTCAATTCGAATTCACTCAGCCCAACTAAAACCGGCCCTAACAGATCACGGACTGAACTAACTTAATTCGGTACAATCGCGTCTTTAGCAAAGTCAGTAATAAATCAAACACCGTCATCTAGTGAGCGAAGGATATCAAACTTTGGTTGATCAACTGCGAATTGTCCCGACAAGACACTAAAAGCAAGGCCTTGCATCAGAACCGTTGATATCATGTGGCTATTATATTTACTTCAGTAACAACTGATTTACTTGCAGATGACTGGTCGGTGTTCTGCCATGGATGATACAGTCGTTTAATACGCGAAAGCCTCTTTTCCCTAACGCAGTATATTATGGCCTAAGATCATTCATTCTTCAAAGCCTGTGCGCGTATCCTGAATCGGTTTGTATTCTGACACTATATGCTTGAACACTACATCCCTTTTAAACAGAACCAATGCAGACATCTGGAATTCTCGTCCAGGAAATAACATCGGACACCATCACCATCATGGGAAATCTGCTTCCGTTTGATGAAGAGGAAGACGAAGAAGACGATGACGACGATGACGATGACCTCGACCCACAGCATCACTCGATGCCGAGCGATCACGCAAGCATCCTGTTCATCTACTCGGACAAGGCGGATCTCTTCACCGATGTGATATTCCTCCGCGATGTTTGGAGCTATACTTTCCCTCGCTTGAAGCCCGCCACCAGCTACACGATCAGGGCTGTCAACAATCATAACGGAATCGCCTTTGAAGCCAATGCGACTACGCGTAAGTCTAGTCAGTTCTCTCGTTCAGAATCGGCAAAATTCTGGTTCGGGGAAAACGTGTGATTTTTATTGCGAGAGATGGCCCTCTCGGCACCGTTCATGCCTGCATGTAGTTTTGAAGGTGTATTGCTTTGATTAAGATAGACGAAATCAGTGTAATGCGTAAGTGAATTTATGAGCAAATAATGGACTACCAGTCAATATAGTAGTGTGACACCTTAGCATGATAGTTTGTATTATGAGGCTGTGTCCAACATTGTACCCAAGATACTTTTAAGTCTAAGCGGTAACGAAATGTGATGTTTCCAAGAGTATCAAAACTGACAGTCAGAACAGCTGTTTAGCAGCACACGCACATACACACGCATAAAAATTATTCATGACGATTGGAAAGAGAAACAAGCACTTTTTTCTTCTATAGAAATTAATTGATATCTTTTGATATACCTTAAGATGAGTCATCAGCACCTTTATCTGCAGAAGTCATACTAGTAGAACTATTATTGTATTTCCATAATCATTGTAAAATAACCATTGACATTATTCGAGTAGCTATCATCATTGCCATTCACTTGATCGAAAACAATAACAAACAAACTCTTCTGATCTCTTCCAGGACCGGCAGAAGTCGCGGACCTACATATTTCGGCCATAACACATTCGACCGCAACCGTTCACTGGAGTCACGCCATCGGACCTCGCGATCGCTACGAAATCACTTTTCGCCCCACGCCAAAGCACATGCAAAAGTCTCTACCAATTATGACGAGCAAAAACGTCTTCACTTTCACAGGCTTGACGGAAGGGAAGACGTATACGATGTCGATCAAAACGACCACGGGAAAATTACACAGCAACGCCCAGAGCTTGCAGATAACCCCTGGGAAAGACCAAGCGGTAGCAATGTATAAACTCAAAGGTATAAAACATGTGACAAATATACTGCATGCATCTACAGAGAACGTTTACGTATCATCAGACAAGGAAAACAGAAACTAGTAACCTCTACAAGTGCATGCTGCCTGCGTTCTGCAGTCGTACAACCAACTTATATACACACCAACTGGGGATGTCAAAGGAATTTGGTTAAAAAGAAGATCCCAACAGAAACTTTTGTTAAATCCAATGATACATTTTCCTCTCTCCAAAGAAAAAGTGATAAACTTATCATCTGTTTTAAGTCAGTGAACAATGCATCTATATGATTTATTGTGGACGTAAATGTAAATGAAATGAGAAAACATGGGCTACTATTGTCATACGAATAATCGTTATGTATTTCAGGTACTAAGCTAAATATGAGCGCGTCACTATAATGCTAAATTATCATATCGATTGTTCAACTTCTTCACAATGATCGCGGAGGTGTGATCGTCTTGTAAGATTTTCATGTCGCTAATCAGAGGATCAGCATCATACTCTTGCACACTGATGTCAGTGTGTTGGTTATTATTTTAGCATCATTGCAAAACTCATTAAATCATCTTTATGTCCGTGTTTGCATACTGTTCTCATAATATCTTTTTTTCATTCCGTTTTCATTCAATTGGTCTTGACAGAAAAATCGTGCTTATCACCACTTATAGCGTGTGGGTTTCTCGGATCCGCCCTACTACTTTGTGTACTATCATTCCTAGCAGTGTTCATCGTCAGCAAAAACATACCTGCAGTAAGTATCAGTACCCACTATCTTATTAAAGATCAATGAAATATGATTAGTCAAATGATTGAAAATCATCTGATGAATCAAGCATACGTCTTCGCTTTATTGCTCAAAAAGGACCCCCACACCAAACAATTTCTAAACAGTCATAATGTCAGTATACTTTCTCCGCATTGGCACCTAATGCAAAATACGCCCACACTTGCACTGCCAGGCAATGTCGAATCAGAGAATGCAGTTTCACACATTCATGGAGTATTCGAAAGACGATAATCACTAGAATAAGTATTTAAAAAAACAAAGATATAAAAGGAAGAATGTTGAACAGAGCTTCCCTGCTTGACATTGCATTTCTTGCACTTCAGACGTTTAAGCAGGTTTTATCCGACCTTCGTTTATTCTCAGAGTCAACAGTTTATTGCTGATGCGTGCTTAAAAAGTGAATTTTATATCCCAAAAAAGGGTAAAGGAAATCTATGGATAGTGATAAAACTTAATCTGTTTCTATATACCCTTTTTGATGCGAGCGATATCATAGTGATGTAGATATTCTCTTTTCCAAGTGTTTACTCTTTTAGTCCTTCATTTTACACATGCAATGAAGTTTTTTCTCTCTCTCTTTTGTAATAGGGTATGGTATATTGCAGATTTGTCTGGGTAAAGAAAAAACTGTTGTTCTGTTTGATGTCCTCCTTCATAAGATCTTTCTCTCTCTGAGAAATGTTATGATGATGTTTTAGTTACCATAGATAGATTATGTTATTATCAACAGCTGTATTATCAAATCAAACATGTTCTCTTTAATTTCATCGCATTTAATGAAAAAGCATATTTCCTTTTTTGTTGGCAACATATATCATAATATGCTCTCTCGGTAGAAGTTACGTAATCGTCGCACGTCGGAGAACGAATACGAGAACCCCTCCCATCATCAGTACTCGTCCTACCTCAACTCGCTCAACAACAGAATAGCGCATATGAGGAGACCAGAAAGCAACACGTACAATTTCCCGCCAATCATCCGGTGCAGCAGGACACTCACCAGACAGCTCGGGAGAGCGAGATCACACGGCACGCTGCAGAGGTGGGTTAGACCAGATTCTCTGTTGATAGATCAGTTATTGGGTAGCAGAATTATGCTACGAGCGTGGCTACTTCCGCCATCCAGTTCACCAGCTCGGTTGGTTTGTGCCGCTGCTCTCAGTACGTATTGCAGGTGACGGATTCGAAACCCACGAGATGAAATTCGAGGAAAACTTCATCTGGTGAGATTCGAACCCGTCACTTACAGCACTAGGCGCAGCAGCACAAACGAATCGAGCTGGTGAACTTAATGATGTTAGTAGCCACAGACAAGCACAATCATTTTGTATCTGTACGGGAAGCGGCGACACAACATTAACCTTCCTTTCAAGCGCAATTTTCTGGAGATGACATACGGTTAATCCAGTAAACGATGAATGTTAAAGTTTCCATTATGCAACTGTAACTGCTCCCCGCTTAAGGGAGAAGGAGACCCTGTCCCACATACTCGTCTTTTCAACTCAAAGTCATTCAGTGAGATACATGTATTATTAGATGTCTGTTCGTGGCACTCGTTTTAATGACAGCGTATCTCTATTTGTTCCTTTTTTATTTTTATTCTTTATTTCTTTGCAGGACACAAAGTGAGTCGGTGATATATTACAATCTATCAGACTAGTAGAAGGGGAGTGTGGAATCATGAACTCTGACCCGGATGCATAATCCAAAGGGTTCATCTGAGGTCGTCAAAAGAGGAGGAACCACTCTGCCCATTCGCCATTCGCGATAAACGGACGCGCGTCTCCCTGATGGGCGGTGATTGCTGCATTCAAAACCTTACGAGTGTAGCTTGTGAAAGCTACGTTAACCCGTCAGGACCATTACCAGATACCACCGTTGACATCTCGTGCAGTAGACTTAATTTCAAGATGGAGCGGGTTAACGTGTTTTACGAGGGTGTGATGGACCCTATGCGGAATGATGATATCTATTGGATACCTTGGCAGCGAGAAATTTCAACAACATAATATAGCAGCTGACTAGTGCCAAATGATATGCTGCTTTTGATGAAATAACTTGGGTTGGACGTCGAGGATTCTGCTCCAGTTCACATTAAGGAGTGGAAAATAATCTACCTGCTGGGGGAAAATCTATTGAAATGTACCAGAGTAACTCTTTCGAGTTATTGCCCGAGTCCTGCGTGGCAGACAGCTTTTACGAGAATTTGAAACTTCTGCCGTGCTGATTTCAGAAGTCTTGTCATGGAATACGGGTACACAGTAGGATAATCCGAAACGTCTCCTGGCTTTTTTTTTTTCCTGCAAAGCATAAATTTGAGATGATGACTGAATTTGAAGAGTGCCGTGCTTACCATCGTTGAGTAATTATAAAAGAAATATCACCCTTTTGCTCCACGTGTAGACGCGTTTGGTTTGCGTCGCGAAGTCTCTGCAACTTTGTCATTCTTGGATAAGACAGAGTCGGACACCCACGCCTCCAGGCGATAGTGCTAATAGGCGCGTGGTTGAATTGAGCCCGAAAAGAACTTTTCCAGACAATGTTATTGGAAAAATTTCACTTATCCGCCATTAGGTTTGCAACCACAAAAATAAGAATCAACGTTCTCAAAGCAGCGATTTTTACGAAATCACTTTGCAGCGATTGTCAGTCAATCGGAATAAAAGGCTTGTTGTTCATTCGTAAATCAGAGCAAACAAATCGATGTTATTTTAGAGCCACCATTCTGTTTGCACTCTGAAACATCTCGTGTAATATTACAACTTATCTACTGTCAAAACAGTGATAATCATGAAACACATCTTTTATCATCAAGTTCATAGTCATCGAATGTTAAATCATTCAATTGTGCGTGTAGCGCAATGTAATACGTTTACCTTTGCCATTCAATGTCTTGATTTATGCTGAAATCCTAAATTGACAAACGTGTAAGTCCATTTAATTTTCACCTTGAATTGACTAGCTTTGTGTCATGAATGTTAAAAAGAAAAATTACAGCTGCAGTTCTTCGTATGTAAAATGGCACTAATTAATCGATGTGATTTGAAACCAAGTTAAAAGAAAAAGAACCAGGAGAGTGACATATATCCCAATGTCCCTACCTTTATTTTTTTTTCAAAGTTACCTATTTCATTTTCGTCATCGGTCTTACACGTGGCGACATCCCATTAACAATCAGGAACAGCCCACCAATCTAATATTCATCATTTATTATTCTGAACAAAGATAAGTTACACTTAAGCCTTGTCTTAGAGTACCTCATAGTTCTCTGTCATGATATATACTTGATACTGAATTATAGTGCAATAATCATGTCATTCGAGATTAAAGACTTCGTAATGTGAAGTATACTTTGTGGAATTAAAGCTGAAAATCAAGCACACCCTTGAGTCTCAATTAGTCCTTATTTTCTTAAACTCGTCCAGTGTTATTATCTGCTTATCGTCATTGGATCTACCAGTTGAAAAGTGTTGTGTGTTTTTTTTTTCTTAAAAACAGCGATTGACGTATCTTTCCTTGTTACTCCCCGTAAGTATATGATTATAAGTTCAATCCGTCTCACAATAGACCAGATGAAAACAAACAGAAAATCCAACCTGCGATTTGAACCCGTCACCTTCTGCTTCCTTCTTTTTAGTGTTTATCTATATGTCATATGATGGAACATGCAACCTTTCTAACGGAGATTTTACAGCAAAAGAAGTGCCTGTATAGTTCATGACAGTTGAAATAGTACAAACCCTGTTTACGAATGGATGATAAAACGCTTTGTATTTCCTGCTCCTTCGAAATTCTGCAGAGGCACCTTTAAGTACCTGGTATCAATTCGGTCATTTCCCAAGAATGATTTGATATCGGGATTCTCATCGAGAAGGATTTAATGGTGATTGCACCTTGTTTTTGTTTTGTTTTTTTGTAAGCAGACGACTACCTTATACTTACTGATATAGCAATGCCGAAACTGATGCAATTGTGTCGCCTTTACTCCCTCGCACAGATCTCCCTCCAGCGAACATCAGCGCATGCGCTCATTAAACTATCTGGGGATCATTCCAGACAGGTTGCCAATTTACGTCACACAAGTGACGAGTCAACCATTATTTTCTTGCGACCTCATATACTTCGCTGCCAACTCGCTTGGAGACTTAATTCCCATAAATTATACAATACTTTACTGCGGCATTTGTTGTAATTTTCACATATTTCATCAATTTAATACGCTTTTATACATACACATAGAAATATACATAAAAGTTTCGTGCGAACCATAAGCTACATCAATCACAAAACTGATGAGCACTCTGTTTTGTTTTGTTTTGACATGGAAAGGAATAAGTCTATGTCTAGTTTAATGACCATATGGGTTACGTTTGTCCTTCGAATAATGATAACAATGAATCATCCCCCAAAAGATCATTTTCAACATGGTGAGCTCTCTTAACCCCGTGGGTCCACCAGCTTTAAACGCCATGAAAAGGATATCGTACTCATTTATGTTGCCGGTGACTTTAACAGTTAAAGATAAGGCCAATGCTCTCTGGCAACGAATCCAAGATGTAGAAATGACAAAACCACATCAATAATTGTGTTGTTTCAAGCTAAAATGCAATTCCCATAACGTTAATATGCCCTCGGTTACAATAATTCTTTTTTTTAACAGAATTTTAATCATCTGTCAAGCAGAGTAGAAGAATGTTCTTCCATCGTCACTATGCATTATCTGGCATGATAAGAGATGTTAGAATAGAAGCGATCACTAGCAGACCCTTATTTTTCGTCATCTAATAAAGAAATTTATGAAGATGCCGTTGTATGGGAGGGAACAAGGCGAGGTGAATGTCCTCGGTTTAGCAATATCCCGCAAACTCGATATCATTTTTTCATTGATCTGTCCCTTTTTGACAAAGACGGACAAATAAGTATCTGACATGGATAAGGAAAATAAAAAACAAGAAAAAAAAAAACTGTGGACGTCGGGTCCATCTGTATAATTTGTGCCACTGCATGAATATGACCACGTCGTGATTAAACTGTCTCGTATCTATAACAGTGTAATTTTGCACTTTAACAACCCGTTTTCTTTCACATGCAAATATGGACAACTCCTTTCTATTTGCACTTAAACATATACGGTATATAAAGCTGTTATTTTCGCAAACAGATATTTTCGCGAATGGGGAGCCCAGGGACATTTTCGAGAGGTGTTTTCGCGATTTGACACCGATGCTTACCGTAAGTGGTATATTGAATATTTTGCCTGGCGTATGGCGACATTTTCACGTGTTGTTAAATTCGCGGTCCAGGAGTGATTCGCGAAATTCGCGAAAATTAAACCCTCGCGAAAATAACAGCTTATACAGTATACCACTGTCTTCCAGTTACATTCTCCCAGTCGCATTCACAGAACTAGATAAGCCGCATCGTATGGTCGAAAAACAGGCTGCGACTGTAAATTGATATACAAGTGCATAATGTCCATGATATGACGTGTAATGGTAAGCAATACGGAGACAAATATTTGTTATTTATGTTGGTTAAAGGTGACCGCTGACTTTAATGATTTGAAAATGAGGGCGGGCTACTATCTTTGAGCAGAATGGAGAACGCCTACGTCACCGAAAGAAGACTACGGTTAAGGCTGAAATAGGCCCAAGTTTTATCTTAACGAAATAGTAATGTTTATTTCTTATCAGCAAAGACATTTTACGAGTTTGGCTCGTTCTTATCAGATAGTGTAACCAAATTTTGTATCAGGTATTTTGGCACGCGGGTGCAGGAAAGACTTTGGGAATGATTATTTCAAGGGACGCATAAATTTTGCCTGCTTGGAGGGCTATTCTGTCAAAAACACACGTGCACACACAAACATACACACACACACACACACACACACACACACACACACACACAATCACTCAACACTTGTTCAAGAAGTGAAACAATCCTCCTGTATGTTTGACTCAGTGTCATTGGTCATCTATTTCATTCCGGAAATAGTGTAATTCCTTTACGTTTCTTTTTTTTTTCTTTTTTTTTTTGTCTCTTCAAATAATTCCTGTCAAAAAACTTGGCAATCTGTGTGAGCTTGTACAATAATGGCAGGGTTATCAGTTACTGTTGCATGCTTTGAGGTGATTGGCTGTTGGCTCGATACAGCCATGCCAGGTGCAGTTGTAAGAGCGGCATACCCCCCCCCCCCCCCAAAAAAAAAAAAAAAAAATAGCCTTGACGTCATCTTGTCATTTAGCATGTTTTGAGTACAAGGACTTACAGTGTCAATGTAATCCAATTACCTGTACATTTCGTACAGATCTTAAAAGATGTCTCAAAATATACATTGTGTATAATACACTGTATAGATGGCAGTAAAATTGTCGTCAATCTAATGTTTGTCCGTAGCTATACATTGATATCATTATGCGGCCCAGATACCGCAACGTATTACGTAATGCTACAGTGTCATCGTCTTCTTTTCTTTAGCATGGCCGAAGACCCGACCAAACAGCGATGATTTGGTTCCAAACTTGTAGAGTTTTGACTCGCGGTAGAGTTCCTGAAAAACGTCCACGATTTGCTGGTACGTCTCGGCTGCCGAGATTTCGACGAAAGAACAACCCAGCTCCTTGGCGAACCTCTCTCCTTCAGACACAAAATGAGAAAAAAAATGGGATATAGTTAATGGGACATCGCAAGGATAAGTAAGAAATAAAGTGCACGATATTGTGACCCTGTGTGTCAATGTTCGCTTTTATACTTCGTTGATGTTTTGTTGTTTGGTTTTGATTTTGTTGTTGTTGTTGTTGTTGTTGTTGTTGTTGTTGTTGTTGTTGTTGTTGTTGTTGTTGTTGTTGGTTGTGTCCATCAGCTCAAGGTGAAAAAATACATTTTACATTACAATGTATTAACTTGTTGGTGACGATACACTTTAAAGTATTATAATTACAGTTACTGTTTTCAAGATATCAACAGAGTCACCACTGGCTTATTTTGTAGTTTTCAAAACAGTATCACTTTCATTTAATTGTGATTGCTTATCTATCTGCAAAGCAATGCAATCGCAACATATCTACTGTCTTTCATTCTAAAAACTGGATTCAAGTCATTATTTGGCTATTGACACTTGATATGGCATTCAGAGAGAAGACAATTAAAAAAAAAATGATTCCCGAAAAAGGGCCTAAGAGATTATGTATAGGACTCTGTGCGTGTGAGTGTAAACCTGCGTGTGCAGTAGTGAATGTAAGTACAGCCAAACCTGCCATAGCGACCCCTGTCTATAGCGGCCACCTGCCGTATACGGCCACTAAAAAAAAAAAAAATCCCTTTAAAAATGGTCTGTTGAAGACCATGTCCATAGCTGCCATCTGTCAATAGCGGCTTCGTCTCTCTTTGGTGGCCGCTATAGACAGGTTTGACTGGATTTTCACATTTATTGATTGGTTCCTCGTACCTTCCAATTGGCTGACTTTGCGGGCGTGTATGAGATCGGACTTGTTTCCTACCACGGTGAAGGCAAGAGGCACCGCCTTGGCGTTTCGCGCCTCCTCCAGTTTTTGCTTCAACTGTTGCAGCGCCATCATGCTGTCGTCATCCGTTATGGAATAGACCAGGAGAATGGCGTCTCCCCAATTCACTACTTCCTCGTTTAAGACATTCTGGAGAGTCGACAGGGAGAGCAAATACCGAGTAGTTGTCGTAAAAGATACATGACGACTTATACTCATGAAACTCCACTCATGCAATTCATTCTCATCGATCTTCAGTAATGATTTATAAGCACATAATAATGCCCTTACTAGTAATTCACTAAATACACCACTTTACACACTTATGAAATCTTTGAAGGCTTCCTTGGCGATAGAACTTTCGGTGGTAGATAGCTTAACGGTGCACCACATATTTTTTCTATGGGTACGTTTGAAAAGTGCCTACCCCTCCCGACGTTTCTGTAAGCATGTTCTCTTGAAAACGGGCAAGAACATGCTTACCGAAACGTCGGGACTGGGTAGGTCCTTTTCAGGGTCACAAACATACCCAAGAAAGACAAATGAAAGAATAATGTGATGCACCATAAAGCCTTCTACCACCCAATATGCACACTTAGCATGCCTAGCCTCTCACGTGGCTTCTTTTTCTTTTTTCCCACTCGCTTTCATTTGTTGATTCCATAAAGTTAGCGCAATACACGTTTCAGTGGCAAATTGATAATTTCTGTGTATGTTTCTCTTTGTTGTTGCTTTTTCTGAGGCCGTCATCACAATCAAACATTTGCTCAAGATGACAGACTCCTGGAATTTTTGTTTTCTCTCTCAAAATGGAAATGAGCGCGTATGGTTGATAAATTTGATTTCATCGTATTTGTTTGAAAAAGAAAAAACTTTCAAGAGTATCGTGATCGTAAAACGTGAATATATTATGTAGGGCCTATATTTTTGTTCCAATAGGCTTACATGTTCAGTTAAATCGTGAATTACTTTCATTGAAAAATTCAGAAATAAAATCAAACTGAAAATGAACCCCCCCCCCCCATAAATTTCACTACCACTGCATTACATGCCTACAAAAGACATCATAAGATAGTGGTAGTGGTAAGATTCACATGAATATTTGGCCGATTGCGTACCCTAGGAAATATGTCAGTAAACAGACTAGCAGAAGTCAACATGAAGACTTATCTACGTTGATAACTGATGGAATGCATTATCATTATATGACAGATGTCTCTAGCATTGTTACATTGCGGGAGGTTTTGCAAGTTCAGTGGCACAGATTCGAATTAAAGGTTACTGTTTTATTCATCATCCACAGTGTATCATCCTTACAGCATGTCCACTGCAATCTCGTCTGCGATTTCTTACCATTACCTGGTTATTTTGTATTGTACGGAGAGAGATACAAATAAGTACATAGGTCCTACTCTTATTAAAGCAAGGCTATTTGGGGTTCATTTGGGTATCTGGGTCCATGCAGTAGGGTGTAACTTTCTTAAAGTGCTTTGAACCTTGCTGAAGAGGCACTAAATTTAGATCTTTGCTCTATTACAAATTAGATTATTACTACACTGATCCTTCTATAGAGTGACCATCACGGACACGCTGTGCATCTAGAAATGGTCGACAGACCCCTCCAACCGAGTGCATCGCAGCGCATCATAATAACCTCTTTCAAATTAATTTCAAATGTATACCTCGATTTAGATGTATAATAGTATAATGTGTGTGTGTGTTTGTGTGTGTGCGTGGGTGTGTGTGTGTGTGTGTGTGTGTGTGTGTGTGCACCTGTGTGCGTATGATTTAGCAGCACAGGTAAGAAGAATACAGCTGCTTATTTTTGTTCATACTCATTTCGTTGTGAAAATGAGCCTGGTATTTAATGACATTCAAATAAAGAATATAATTCAAAAAGTGTGCGTGTTTGTGTGACATTATGTTTGAGGTTTTTTTAATAGTTTAAGCCAATATTACCCAATTGTCACCTTCTTTTCAAATGAAAGCGATTTATTGATCACACTGGTCACAAACTCCGATGGATCATCAGCGGTACTGACGATCACATCACAACACATTCATGTCGTTGTTTTGTTACTCACTGTGCACACTTAACATACGCTTCAAAGGTAGCACAGACTGTCAGCTAAAATATAGAATGCCACATATAGTTCGCCAAAAGATACATCAAACAATGAGACAGTTATGCTGCAGCATCGTGTACCTCTGGTCCCATGTCCAGTATTTCCATGGAAACCAAGTCATTGTCGATCTTCGTCTGATGGTGGTATCTGCATTCTGTACGGGTTAAAAAATGTGGAAAAGGTATAATAGTGATATAAGAAGTGCGTGCACATAACGGTGAAAAGCAGGCTGAAAGGTGTGTACATTTTCCACATATTTCATCATTTTTGTTCCATGATTTCTCTGGTATTCCCTATATGGAGGTAAATTAAGGCCAAGAAAGGGAAATAGCTTGAAGGAAATAGAAACAAAGATTGATGTTTTGTATCTCATTACAAATCGAACAGGGGGGAAAAGACCATAACTTAGAATCCTTAGTTATAATAGTCTAATATCGTTGTTGTTTTCTATATTTATATCTTATGAAGATGTGAACATTAAAGTAACATTATTATGCAGTGATTTTCCGTTATCATTCCAAATACTGGAATGATCACGGAGAATCACAGTATTTCATGTTACTATAATGTTCACATCTTCAGAAGATATCAATGTATAAGATAATAATGTTGTTAAATTCTGCACGTTGATAGTGATGCGACATGGAGTTCACACAGGTGTACATGCAATCTATACAATGGGATATAAACAACCACAACTATGACAAGGAATTCCGTTCCATTCCGGAATTATCATGCCTTTGATACAATAACGGGGATGGAACTCTTGCGTTTGTGTTGTAGACGAATAACTGACCTTAGAAGTTTAGCACTTTGTTGTAGCTTAAAATGGTGATTTCTGTATGTATTTATGGCGAGGGTTGATATATGCAGGCATAGTAATGTATATCAAGAGGAAAAACACAGATAATACCACATCCTGGTACATATGTATATTGCATTTCCTTAAATGCTGTGCAAATAGTCATATCAATTCTATGTAAAGGATGATGTTCAATGTTTTCATCAGTGAACACTAGATTTGGTATGTTTGCTGTAGACAGCAATATATGGGCGTACCTGTTTCCTGGCCGTATTCCCCGATGAAGCGTTTGGTGAGATACCTGACCGTTATAGCTACACAGAAGAGTGTGTAAAGAGGGAGAGAGAAAAAGAGAGAGAAAGATGTATATCATTGTTAATGAGTACATAGACATATAGATAGGGAGTGAGTGAGAGAGGAGTAGAAAGATAGATAATAAACATATCCATAGATAGATAGAGAGAGATGAGTACAAAGGAGAGATTATTAATATAGACAGAACGAGAGGGAGAGAGGGAGAGAGCGCGCGAGAGAAGGGGGAGCGAGGGAGATATAATCATCGTCTTAAGTATATAGATCATAATATAGGTAAGTCACTGCCCTATGTTTCTTGGTCCTGTGTGTGAGAGAGATAGTTTTACGGAATCGAGCTGCAGGCACACACACACACACACACACACACACATGACTTCTCGCTGTAGAACCTAAGCTTTAACAACTTGTTGGTTATTTAATCCTTTATCTCACTGGATGCTACAAATCTTTCCTTTGTGACAACATTAGACAAGAATAAGTTTGTTTGTGATTGGGTTTTGGTGGATTTATACTTTCATGATAGGGAAAGAAAATTGTTAAAACAATTAAGCTTCAAACGTAATGTACAACGACAAGGATTATGGTCATAAGTCCTACGTATATATAGTATAACCTTTTTGGTACTACAGCAGATTTTTTTTTTTTGATAATTCTATCACTATTTCCATGTTCATAGGTGGGTTGAATTTGCGAAATAGTAGGCAGTAGGTGAAATGATGCATATTTATGTGGACCATACAATATAACAAATATTTAATTGTCTATCGTTGTAATATAACACTTGACAATCCATTGGGAGGTTTATCCCGGCGAGACAATGTGTTAATGATTTATAATTTGATGTGATCTCTTGGGGGAATGTATAACTCCGTGTGGATGGAAAGTATTACATCGCACCTCTTAAAAGGCGATGTTCTGTAATAGTGCACATTAAACCCCAATAAGTGACGAATAGCTTCACACACGCACATACACACAAATGCAAACTCCAACATGTTCGCATACTTTTTCCCCCTCAAGAGATGACCAGGCAGCGTGGTGGCTTTGAGACTCAGATCTCGAATCAATTACATCGCATTAACGGGTCATTCAAGTCGTAAGTCTGCTACCTGTATAAAATAGAGGTCTCTGCCCATCTGCAATACGACCCTCCTCGTGATTATACGAGGATTGCCATCCCATTCGTCCTCGCCATTTTGCCAAGTCTATAAATACAGATTCCAGAACTATCTGAGGGGAAGGAGGAAAGCTGATATATACCGGGAGCACGCAATCATCTGTGAAAAAGGGGAAACATTAAAGTCTACACCACTGACGGTAGGACGTGCTTTATATAATTGCAGGAAGGTGATACTTCGTCTCACCTCCCTCATAATAGGCTGCACCATTTCAATGAAAGTGTGTGTGTGTGCGTGTGTGTGTGTGTGTGTGTGTGCGTATGTATGTGGTGTTTTGTGTATGTGCGTGAATTTGCTCTAAGTGATGGAGAACGAACAAGTGGAACCTGTTGTAATCTAAATCTAAAAAAAAAAAAAACCCACACAGACACACAAACGACCCTGATGAAATTGTGCACTTAGGATTTGAGTCTGCTATCTTGAGGGGTAAAAGCTTCACAATTTATCTAAAGTACGACCCTGTGATAACTTCCTTGTGCCATATAATGAAATGGCGGTCATGGCGCCAGAAAAAAAAAAAGATAATTCCACAAGTCACGAGCATTACGTAGAAACCTGCAAATTTTTCACAAGTACTCTGAGAGCCTTTACGCGCGTCGTTTTTTTTTTTTTTTTTTAAGAATACCTCATCTGGTCAACGAATATGTATGTCATTATGTGCGTGTGTGAGTGTGTATGTCATTATGTGCGTGTGTGAGTGTGTATGTCATTATGTGCGTGCGTGAGTGTGTATGCGCAGGGAGAGAGATAAAGAAAGAGAGATAAAGATATCGCGGTAAATAAGGCAGGAATGAGACCTCAATCGACACACTTTAGTCAACGCCCGTGATATTGCACGGCCAGCGGAGCAGTCATTGATTTATCACGCACATATTCCAGAATGAGGCTTAGACATCTGGAAAATGTATCGTCTGTTGTCTTGATTGTTACGTCTTGAAAGACGCTATTTCTCGTGGCAGGAGAGGCTTTCACGCAAGGCAGATTTACCCCGAAATGCGACACTGCTTAAATGGGATTCCCGCGGGAGGGTAATGATACATCGCCTCCATCAACCTCGGTCATAACTATCTGGTCCGCGGCTGCTCGGCAGGTCGGGATACGTGCTCTGCGCGCGTACATTACGAAATGTTTTGTGATTGTATGTGACGGGACGGTGCAGTGTTATTCATGTGCAGGCATGACGATGTATGAACGTCTATAGGCATTGAATTAAGCAGTTTTGTTTTGAGATATTTTCCTAGGGGGGGGGGGGCTCTGTGTGTATTACTTCAATGTCAAATGTTGTTCTTTATCTGATTGTGTGATATCCCCCTTTCTCTTCATGTAAGTTTATCTACTTCTCTATTATTTACCTATACATTGATCATAGTTTATTCGTGGGGAAAAGCCCTCGTTGCTATGTGCAAGCGGAAAACATAGCCTAAAGAAAACAGGATAAACGTGCAGGTCGCGCCTTTTTGATTGCCTGTAGTAAGCGGAATGAGTTTGCGCAAAATGTCAAAGTAAGCACAAAGGTTCGTAGGATTTTCACTTCAGAAAGCTCTTTGAGCTCATGATTTACAAAGCAATGTTTTCAAATTCATGAAATTCTTCCGTCGAGATATTTTCATTGCAACTGATTGACAAATCGCCCTATATCGACGTAAATAAGCACTGAATTGATCTAAAAACACTGATCAATTCCGTTACAGTTCGTTATTCCGAAGGTTCGTTATTCCGAAGATTCATTATTCCGAAGGTTCGTTATTCCTAAAATGTGATAAGGTTTGTTATTCCGAAGGTTCATTAATCCGAAAATGAAACAAGGTTCGTTATTCCGAAGGTTCGTTAATCCGAAGATTCATTATTCCGAAGGTTCGTTATTCCTAAAATGTGATAAGGTTTGTTATTCCGAAGGTTCATTAATCCGAAAATGAAACAAGGTTCGTTATTCCGAAGGTTCGTTAATCCGAAAATAAAACAAAGCTCGTTTCTCCGAAGGTTCGTTACGGACCCTATTTCATTTCGGATCAACGAACCTTCGGAATAACGAACCCTATTTCATTTTCGGATAAACGAGCCTTCGGAATAGCGAACCCGATTTCATTTTCGGATTAACGATCCTTCGGAATGACGAACCTTCGGAATAACACCACAATTGTTCGGATTAACGAACCCTTTTTCATTTTCGGATTAACGAACCTCTACGTATAGGGAATTTGTGTGTTTCGGATTAACGAACCTTCGGAATAACGAACAGCACCCGTTCTAAGTATAGGTGTCAAAGCATTAACTTGAACGAGAAAACTTTGAACTCTGTTCAATCCTTAAGTACCTTGGCAATATTTTGTCTTTCAACGCTACCATACAATAATAATGACGAAATCAACTACCGAATCAACCAAGCTAATTCCTCGTTTGGTCGACTGCGTTCGACGATGTTCAAGTTACATGACATCGAACTTAAGATCAAGGTCAAAGTTTATAAATCTGTCGTCCTGTCATCATTGCTGTATGGGTGTGAGGCATGGGCAGTGTACAGAAGACACATCAAGACCCTGGAGAAATTCCACCAGAGGTCATGTGGTATATTGAAGACCGATTGCCCAAACATGTCTTCTGCCTGGAGCTAGACCTTGGAAACAGTAATCTGTAAGAGGGCAGCAAAAAAAAAAAAAAAAAAAAAACCACAAAAAAAAAACAGTTTAAGGGCACCTTAAAGGCATCCTTCAAAAGGCGTTACAGCGACCCCACACTTGGGAAGACGAGACAATCCACAGAACTGACTGGCGTCAAACAGTAAGAGCCGGCCGGTGTGGCTCGCCTGGAAGAATTCAGAAGAATTGCTGCTGAGAACAAGCGTGCTTGATGTTACTGGCATCAACAGCAACAGCTAGCAAAGCAGGTCCAGCTCCTGCAAACAATGTCTTTAACTGCGATGTGTGTGGCAGACTTTGTCACTCAAGAATAAGCCACTTCGGAGTTAGCTCATGCGCACGTGGGTAAATATGACCTTTCCTTTTTCCTCAGTTGGTTAGGCGCTTCACGCGTTTTCAAAGCCACGTTTAAATCCCTAACCTTGCCCGACGTAACCATTTATGAAATTTATCAATCATGTTCAAACGAATGATGAACTTGCGTAGATCAGGTGATCAGAAGGGCCTGTCAATGAACACATTGGAAAGCATCCATTTCATTATTTATTTATTTATTATTATTATTTTTTTTTTTTGCATTGAATGTATCAACAAACTCTTTCTATTGATATCGCCAGATACCACTTTTTGCGGCTAGGTGGTTGTGCCGGCAAGCAACATTTATAAGGATTACTTGAATAATCATTATGTCCAGGTGCTAATATATGTGAATTTAAAAGCCAGCACGCTCTGTTGGTACAAATGACCTTTTTCTGCTCATGCTCAAAGTGGAACCCCAGACTGGCTCATATGTGTCCATAATAGTTATGTCCACCATCGCACCAACCAGCATTAGAGTCATAACTTTTCTGACTGTAATAGTCACGAGTCTTCGTCGACACGACGGACGTCCAGAAAGAGAGAGATCTTCGCCATATAGGTACACACAGATGTATACATGACATTCAGTATATTTATATGTGCTTTGATGTTAAAGCTGTGCCTTAACCTTGCCTTTTAAATCCGTAAAAGCATGTGCGAAAATTTCGTAACCCCAGGAGAGAAAGGATTCACTGTGAGTCAGGAAGATATAATCCTCTAGATTTAATAACTCAATATGTAGCCCCTGGACGAGACCACATTCGCGCCTTTATACGCTGCCTCCAGACGACATGCACTATTGCCCGGGCAACTTCTGTAATAGTAGGGAGCTGTGCATGGATAGGAAACGATGAAGAAGGATACGTGTTTGAAATGGATCTCTGTCTCTCATAATTCTACCTGAAAGCATTTTGCTGAAGACGATTGTTCCCTTCTGATGGCATTCACTGTGAATGTCGAGAATAAGTTCAGTGCCTTCCGGAGCATTATGGTTTCTTCCAATATTGTACACTCGCTACCAGGCTTATACAGACATCGTCATGCACGTCGTGCGATCCCTGTCGGCAGCACTATGAGTAGAAATACTTGTGCATGATTGTTTAAAAATCCACTAACTATAGTGCATGTTGTATAGTTACAATTTGGTTTCCTGCACCAGAACACCTTGTAAGACTCTGATTTCCTCGCAGGGTGCCATTCCTGATCTACTTCGTGGTCTGATATATGGAAAATCAAGTGACTGTATGACAAAAGGAAAAGGTACGCTTTCAAAATCAAAATCAGTATGTTATATCCCTCTTTACAAAAGAAGCGTATATTAACCACAATTTTCAATATCTATACGGCATTACTTAAAAAACATGCCATTTTAGTGCTTATATTTTTTTCTTCAAGGAACGTGTATTACAAGCATGATCATGCTCATCAACCAAAATTTCTAGAATGAGCTCTGTGAGTACATACGATATTTCTTTCTTTATCTTTCCATTTCTCTTTGTATTCAGACATGCCTATCTTTAAAAACAATAAAACAGTGTTGCGTGTTTCAAATATCTCTCAATATCAAGAACAACGTTGTGCTAATGAAGTCTCTGAATATATTATGTCTGTAACGTCACCTTAACTTCCTCAACAATTATTTTTTATCATTCTACTTAATGCAATCATGAAAGTGGCTTACACTTAAATAGATTCTACGATTTGTGTCACGTTGTGGCATAACATTTATTTCTTGACATTTCTATATAGCTCTTCCGTATTGATAGGCACATTACTTTTTTCTTTTTTTTTTGCCAGTATCATACTTCTTTCTTTTGCAATTTGGCTGCAAATGCATTTTTATGTACTTTTTCTTAAACTGAAAATAAAAAGATCACGAAATGAAATTGATGGTCACGGCACCTTTTGTACTTACTTTCGTGCCACCTGCAAATTCTTCAACTGCCCTCCCCCAAGCAGTAATTATCATGTCTAGAAAAAAATATATGAAAATATACAAATAAATAAATGTACATATATATATATATATATATATATATATATATATATATATATATGTATACATATGTGTGTGTGTGCGTGTGTGTGTGTGTGTAAAATATACGTAGGCCTATACATATTGAAGTATATACGTAAACATATCCTTTATATACATTGCTTATACATACATATTACCGTATATAAATAGATAGCACCAGAGGAGTGATTGCCACTTCCTGAACAGCCTCTTGATGAGAGAACAAAATATGTGGTGATATATTCATATATCTTCAACTTCACAGAAGAAAGATCAGTGGTTGTCTGGGCAGAAAGGATTGATTGGGGGGAACCGTCGTAAATCTGATTCGGTTTGCTGGAGAGGACGGCGTATATGATATATCACGCTCGGGAAGGCAGGCGCCCCTTTAGCCCCGTCACGTCCCGACCGATAAACTCGCTGCCTCAAGCCAAGGATGTCACGTGGACGAATTGTCGTCGCCGTGTTCATCCCTCACAGTTCCTGTTTGATGATGCGGATTTGAAGGGGGTGGAATCGGATGGAATTGAAAGGGGAGGGGGAGAGGGGAGGGGGTCTGAGATCCGCAGGTTGGGGTGGTCATGCGTTACGGGTGATTTTTGGATGGATTTTTTTTTTTTTTTGTAGTATATGATTGTATATTATGTAGACTTGTTTTGTTCCTTTTTTTCTGATCTTTTCGTTTTTGTTCATGAAAATGGATGGGGGGGGGGGAGAAGCTAAGAAGTATTTTTTTTTTTTGGTAAATGTGTTTTATCTTGAATTTCTGCAGCAAAATCCTTCAAAACATGCGTCAAGGAAACAGGACAAAAACTGACAGATGAGGCTAAATAAGAACTTCTCAATTTCTCGTAAATACATAAAAAGATGACTCCGTCACAAAACAAAACTTTGTTGCAAAGGGGGAAGGTGGGGGATTAGAGAGAGGAGTGTCACCAGTGTACGTACATTGGCTGAGTGGGGAGATGGGAAAGATTTTTCTCCCCCTCCCCCCCCCCCCCCCCTCTCTCTCTCTCTCTCTCTCTGGGCTGATTTCTTTTTTTATTGTTAATATTTTCAGGAGCAGTGGCTGCGAAACGCACCACGCACAACATGTACAGCAAGGACATCTTGGCCTTCAGTAATATTCCAAGAGCTAAACAGAGAGAGTTTGATGGAAAAAAAGGAGGGGGTATAGGGAGGATGGCGTGTTAGGATCCTCAGTGACAATTATCAGTCTTGTTGCCAATCGGCTCTACAATCATTCATTTTGCTTCCGTGATTAGAGAAAACTCCTTCATGAAAAAAAAAAAATAAATAAATATTGTGATGATCAGCCAACCAGCCCCTATACAACTCTTCCGGAAATTGCTTAGTCGCGACTTAGTCGCGCGTTGTAAAAACGCCATCATCCCTTCATGTCTTTTTACCCAATCATATTTTTTTCTCCCTCTCACTTCCTCCCCCCCCCCCCCTTCTCTGTCTACTCTCAAGAACACGAAAGAGAAAGGAAACCGAAAAAAGGCGACTTTAGTATCACGCACTGGTAATAACAAGGGGGAAATCTTGATCACTGTTGATCGATTGCTTGACAAGTGTTTATGTCCCCTTAAATAACAGCAGCTCAGAATGCCAAGCGGATGCGTATGTCTAATTGAGTTTCGGAGGAAATAACAGTCATTCTGAACTTAGAGCGAAGAGCAGGCTGCACGTAAAGTATATATCTCCATGCTGAGCAGAAAAAGTTTTGATTTATTGCCGTCTTTCAAATGCAGTAACGACTTGAATCTAGGACATTGCACAACACACAACACTCCTGCCTCTCCGATCCCAAACTTTGTGCATTTTTTCTCCTTTTTTGGAATTCAGTTAGTAAATTTACCGGCGATATTCGTCATCTAATGAAGATATTGAACTGTAGACATTTACCACGCAATATTCGTCATCTCACGAAGATGTCGAACTGTAGAAATTTTTGGAGCAATATTCGTAATCTCATGAAAATGTTGAACTGTGGATGGAGTTTTGTGTTTGTGTGTGTGTGTGTGTGTGTCTAACTCTGTCTTTGTCTCAATTCGTCACTCAGTACCTGAGCGTATGATTAGTTATGTTTTGCACTACCTGTCAAACTGAATTTCCACTGCAAGTCATTTGCATTATCTTTCTGAACTTGCGCATTCCCCACTGTGCATACAGTCATGATATAGACCTCGCAGAAGATGTAAAGGTCTCTCTAGCGTAGCCATTCCGAAAGCGGTATGCCGAATAAACAGCAGCTGCTGACCCTAAATCATGCATTGAGCGAAACGTAATTAGAATAAGGATGTGTGCTTGTATGTTCGTGGGTGTGCTGGGTTGTGTAGAATTCTTGATTGACACTATTTATTTAAAACATTCATGAACGAATGAACTGAAGCATGTACGCGTAACGAATGCGTTACGAATCGTCATGGTGCGCGGGATTTCTGGATACATCCGCGCGTTATGACTCAACCTCGCATCGAAATATAGGATGACCAACGTAATTCCACGAAGCTGACAAATAGTCAATGGTGCGTACCTATACCCTGCCTGCATACAGTGTAGTTTATGGCACCGGTGAAACTTCATGCGATAATGCCAGAGTCAACGTTCGCTGAGTTCATATCGTATCTGGTTACACGAATACGGCAATGAACTTTCTCAAGACCGCTTTATCAAACACGACAGTTCGCACTTCATTAAGGAGTCTCAAGGACAGTGTCACGCTCAAGTATGCTGACGCGAGATGCATTGTCATGCTTGAGAGATTTCGCTTTCCATACGAAAAGTTAGGAGTGTGGAGAACATGTGAGAATCGCAAAGAAACAGCCTACATCATACACACGCAGGGGAGGGTCATTACGATGATAAATAACACGATCATCACGTCATTCATCTCCGTAACCGAGGGGTCATTTTAACAGGATTTTCTTGTGTGTCGGGGGTTTTACGGATTTGTGAGTGTGTGTGTGTGTTTGTGTGTTTGTGTGTGTGTATGTGTGGTCTCTTTAAATCATCAGAAATTATTCAAAATTACGATTCTCGCACTTTGATAGACAAGAACATTATACGATGACTTATTGGATGTGTATGTGTCATATTTTGAAGATGTGCTTATTTCGCATTGGCCAAGTGAAAACATGGACTTAATTTTCTTGTTATTTCAATAAAACCGTGCACACTGATCTCTCACGAAATGTTTGCAGTGCAAGTCCGGTACCTACGTGTCCGTTTAAAGTCACGTGACACCATCAACCACATAGGGAATTTCGTTATGATGAAACATTTCTCGGTATCAATAGCACCTGTGACGTCATTTTCGTTTTCAGTACTTGTGATAGAATTAAGTCCAAAGGGAAGCAATCTTATAGAACAAACGAACAGAAAACTGATAAGTTTAAGTTATATCTATAAATGAATTACATATGTAAATTCACATCAATTTATTCGAAAACCTGGATTTTGTTAAAGGCACCCCTTTAAAAACAAAAAAGGAGGAAGACATTGATATCCGGCTCCTACTGATAAACAGAACCTCACAGTATTATTGCAACTAAATTTAAGTTGAAGTAGATGTGTAACACTTTGATATTTTTTTTTATTCTTTCAATTCGTGCACTTTAAAAGTGAGTAAACCGACATACGAACATACATACATACGTACCTACACAAAATACACCCGTATAGAGGGAGAAAAAGACTCATACACACACACACACAAACACACACACACATGGCACACGTAGAGGGAGGCACACACAAACAGGAAACCCACCCGCACACTGTCCATCTTGAAGATTGAATGCTGGATTAGTTAATGACAGACGTGATCGTAAAATAAGCAGTGTTTAAAAATAAACCATCGGAGTTTAGGTAGGTATAAACATGGCGAGCATGCCGGACCAGTTGGACGCCAATGTGACGGAGAGGTATATATAGGGCACAACGGGCACGCTGAAACAGCTTCAGTGGTATTTTTTTTTTTAAATCATTGCTGTGTTCAGTTTCACGAAAATTACATGATTTATGTCAGTTTATCAAACAAATGCTGTTGTTGTATTTTTCTTTCAGGTGCTTGTATGTTGTTGTTGGTTTTTTCTAGGTAGAGAAGGGTTTTTTTTTTTTCCGTTGTTCACAAAAAAAGAATTTAACAAAGTAACGGTAATGTCCGAAAAGGAAATCAAAACCATATTTTTTTTCCAGTTATCAAGAAATGATTTTTTGAATACCATTTCAGTGCTTACACATGCTGAACACACACACATACACACACACACACAGAGCATATATATATATATAGTATACAACAGAAATGAGTACACCCCATGTGAACATTTAAAAATTTGAATGTAATTCTTTAAATTGTTTGTTTTATCTCACGAGTCTCACAGATTGTAAAAATGACATTTAATGATATGACTTGAGACAGAAAACTATTATCCATAACCTTAATTTTGAAATATTACGCATACTTGAGAAAATAATGGCAACAAAGTGAGTACACCCTGTGTATTATTTGCATGGAAACATGGTTAAATCTAGAGTTTTATGGTCAACAGCACTGGTCATGATTTTCCTTAACACAAAAAACATGTTGATATGACATGTCACTGCCTTATAATGCCCCTCTGCATTCTTTTATCTGTGTTTCACTCCTGTTTGATGACTTCTTGGAGTGGTCAGGGTTTGACTCACTTTAATTCTTGTATTCCTCTGTGCACTACTACTGGTGTGACTAGTGTGGTCAGGAGAAATCATCGAACATGCATCTGACTCCCTTGCTAACTTTTCAGAAAAGCAGTTACATGCATGGAACACAAACTCAAGGTCACTACCATGTAATATCAACATGTTTTTCATGCTAAGGAAAATTATGGCAAATGCTAGGACCATTAAACTCCAGATTTGATCATATTTCAATGCAGATATTGCACATGGTGTACTTTCGTTGCCACTGTTTTCATGAATAATATGCATAATATTTCATAATTAAGGTTATGAATACTATTTTTTGCCTCAATTCCTATCACGCCAGGTCCTTTTTACAATCTCTGTGAGACTTGTTATTTAAAACCAACAACTTGAAGAATTACATTCGAATTTTCAAATGCTCATGTGGGGTGTACTCACATCTGTTGGATACTGTATATATACATATATGTATATATATATATATATATATATATATATATATATATATATATATAATTTATATGTACATAGTCTGCATACATACATACATACATACATATGTAAAAGCACACATACTGACCTGTTTTGCCAACACCTTGTTTTCCGGTAATCGCAAGTTTAAAGTCCGTCTGACCAGCAGATTTCTTACGACGTCCGAACGGGCTCGCATTTGTCATCATTTTGAAAGCTCAAAATGCTTCAAATTCCTCGGATGAAAGAGAAATATAACAAAACAAAAATAGACCCTCAAACTTGAGCACTGTCTTTTTATCCTCCTCTAAAGTTGCTCACGATCGGTGTCATTTTGTCTCGAAAATGCATTCCATCTGAAAAAAAAAAAGTCGCATAGAATTTTAGAGAGTGTCTCGCGGGGATCCTCAGAGATCACAGGTAAAGTTAGGCCCACAGCTGCGTGCACTTCACCGCTGTGGAGTTGCTATATACGATGAGGGTGGTGTCCGTGCGCCAACAGACGACAGAGAGAATCTGGCGGGAAAATAATGTCAATCGCGAGGTAGCCCAAGACGATGATCCGTTGTCTGCACGGTTGGTCGCGTCGAGCGATGGCAGACGGAGGGATGGCGTAGCCGGTGATATCAATTTCATGGCGGTGACGGGGCAGCTGTTGGCAGGAAACACAACAAACAACGATGAAGAGAGATTTCTGTCTTCTCCGTGCTCTGTGATTACGCGCACGAGATTCCCATCTCATTCTGCTTCTTGCCATAACACGCTTTCCGTCAGACCAGGGAGGTAGAAGATTCCACTTCTTTTTTTTTTTCTATTTTTTTATTAGACTGAAACCGGAGTATTGTAGCATGCGATATTCGTAATAATATACGCACTTGTAAACAACAAACGAAGAAACACACACACAAACACGCACACACACACACACACGTACAATCTTACACACAGACACACACGCACACTCTTGCACACACACGCACACACACATTATAGACACAATATATCAGTTTGTGCATATCGGTACATTCTTGTATTAAATGGTTATGCAAGAGACACACGCAGACGAAAAATACATGAACAAACGTTGAAAGATGCTGACAGAAATGACTCTATACACGAAAAAACAAACAAACAAAGATGTGTGTACATGAGGGAATTAGACGGCAGCAACATCTGGCAAAGTTTACCCTCGCTAGTTCAGCAAAATATCGAGTTATCACAAAAGCCATTTCCTACTTTGTTATGATAACTTAATCAAGGGTTATTCGTGTGTTAAGCGTGTGTGTGTGACGTTTTGTGCTTCCTGAGGTTTCACGAGAAAAAAAAAAAGATTTTGAAAAATGCATATTATCAACACTCTATTTCTAAGATGGAGAATAAGTCATGGTTTGAGTGAGATTCAGAGGTTTCACACTTTGGTTCATCTGTGCATGTCTTTTCCGCATCACCCCCTTCCTCTTCTTCTCTTCCTTCCTCTTCCTGCTTGACAAAGATATAAAGATCTGACAATGTGTGTATACTCTAAACTTGTTAGAAGTTTGGGGTATTATCGTCTTAAACACACTTTCATTTCACATTTCAGTAATTATGGCAAGATGTCCAATTCGGCGGGACAATTCATTTCATTCCATGTAAGCATATATATGTATGTATATAAATATATATATATATATATATATATATATATATATATATATATATTCTTCAAAGGCAGGAAATATACCTCAATGCTAGTAATAAGTCAAGGTAAACTAGTTCTGCATCCCGTATGAAAACTATTACACAATAACTACTAGTATATATGCGCTGGAATGACGAGTGTCGAACAAACCTCTGCCAAGACATTGACATCAAAAATACCTTCTTTGATTATGAACTTTAACTATTTTAAGCCCTCCAACTACAACCCTCCTGTATTGATACACTAATCCTTCTTTAGCATATCGACCAAAGAAACCATATTTTGTATATGGATTTACCGCGCCCCATTTTCGCCTGCAAAGTGTAATTGCCTTATGAAAATATTAAGAACTGCTCCGATATGATTTGAACGTATCCTAACATGCCTTCACCTATTGTAGCGGGTTCCTCAACTGAAATGAGATGTCATTACTGCACGCGGGAATAGTTGCTAGGTAACACTCAATCATAGGAGGGGTTACGTATATGTGTTCCGGAGACCAAACCCATGCCCAGCGCCTTTGTCGCCCTTCGCTCACTGGCGATCAGGAGCGAGACTTTCGGAAGGGGGATTTCATCAAGTACACCTTCGCATCAAGAAAATGAGGTGACGACATAAGGAGAAGGGCAAGTAATTGGGAAACGCCTGACGGAAGCACGTGCTTTGCGTGTTCATTTGGGATCTGTGTTGATCCGCAATCAGCAGGCCCGTGGATTTTGTTTGCAATCCAGAAAGCACTGTCACCTTTGATGTATACGTGGCGAAGACGCAGCATACGGGAGGTCCTTCTAAATCTGTATTTCTTTTTTCAATCCTAACTCTTTCTCTCCCCTTCTCAGCTCTCTCCATCTATCTATCTATCTATCTATCTATCTGTCTGTCTATCTATTTATCTGCTTATTTACCTACCTATGTATCTCTCTCTCTCTCTCTCTCTCTCCCTATCACTTATATTTATATATATATATATATATATATATATATATATGTATATATATATATATATATATATGTATATAAGTGATACAGTTGTATGTATATATCTTTTCTTTCTCTCATATTTCTTCCTGCCTGTCCTTTTCCACGTCCACTTGAATTCCTTTGACCATATCTTTCTTCTTCACGGAGTAATGATTTGTCAACGACTACAGCTCATTATTGTCTGTGCCTTGTGTCTCCTGTTAATTTCAGGTAACAGCCTAGGCTTCGCTCATGTTTATTGACATGATAATATAGAATGTTGTACAGAAAATATACATACATACATACATACACACATACATATATACATATAAGATGACACATGCAGTTTGAAAACAAAAACAAAACAAAACAAAACAAAAATAACAACGAAACCCTTCTAGACCTGAAGAATACAAGTCGTACGTATCACTGAAGTAATTTCAAGCTCAATTGCCATGATGGCAAAGATCGATGAAAGCTTATATTTGTGTAAGCATAAATTGCACTCTATACTATAGAAGAGTACTCATGTGAAAGAAGAGTTCATTACGCGTGTTGCTTGGATATTATTCCATGCGTAAGAGTGGTGTGGTTCACCATGAAGCTTCACCTTAGATCCTTGTGTAAGGCCATGTCCTGAGGTGACTTAACAGTGCTTGAAGATGACTGCCACGGGGACGCAATTAAAGCACAAGAAGGTCAAAACGTTTTATTTGCAGTTCCCTGTACGAGGTCTTCCGAAAGGTCCTCTTCAGTAACATATTCCTGTGTAAATCAATCACACAAATACCCATTTCCAGACAATATAAAGTATAGGTGACCCCTCGATTGAAATCGTAATAACTTGCTGGTTTTATTGGTATTCGTATGATTGGAACACTTGAATCTGATTTCAACATAAATTGTTGCTGTTTGTCCTCATTCATCCAACCCTACCTCAAGAAAGCTGTCCTCTCGACCTTCCTATGCGTAGAGATTGGCAGCGTAAGAGTTAAAGTCCTGCCGGTATGATTCTAGATTGCTCCTCACTTCTTCGTCTTCCAGCACCGTCCTCCCCTCGCTGTACATGCTTGCCATCAGTAGCACGAGGTCCGTCTTCTGCGCCTCCGCCATTGCCCGCGACGCGGCCTTCCTCAGTTGCTCGACGTCGTCCGTCATGACTTCCATGTCGTCTTCCTGAATTCGCAGCCGAGCACCGTCGACATTGTCCAGTCTGGAATCGATGTCGTCGAGTTTCGCCACCCGAGATGCGAGAGCGTCGACGGTTTCCTGCAAGGCCGAAACCATCTGCTCGATGCAACGCACGTTCAGCTGTGTCAAGTGTCTTCGGGAGGGTAAAGTAGAAATAAAGAAAGGCACATCACTCATTGCATATTGAGCATTTTCTTTGGTACATTTAAGGTTCCGATAGTCTCCCATTAAGCTTAGAACATTCGAGCGCTTGAAAGTTTTATTGTTTTCCAATACGTTATATCACATCGCTTTATGCATACAGGTACCGGTATGCGAGTGGTGTATACTGACATAACCTTGGATTTGAATGCGTTCTTTTTCTATGTGATAGCATCGAGGAGTTTTGAAAGCACAACAACATGTTGATTCAAATCGAATAAAGTACTATGCACATCTAAAAAAACACACACTCATATCTATTAAAAAAGTCGAGTACTGTATAGAGAAATTTTTATCTGCGCGTAAAGTTAGATATTTCTAGTGCCACACAGTATACACACAGACAACACAAACACTAGCATCCATATGAACATGATATACAGATAGGAGGACAGACAGATGAATAGACAGATGGAGTCATGATAAATGAAGAGAGATAGGCCTAAATAGATATGATAACTGTTAAATGAGATGATCTTCTTCAACCATTGCTCAACGGTTTTCAGGTTTGTTTGTTTATTAGTATACTTTCTCCTACCTCAAAGAAATGAACTGTTGCTTCAAATTCGCAAAGTCTTCTGTCAGAGGGTGGCGCCTTTTTTCATTGAAGCGATCAAGCAACGTCAGGGTGATCGTCTGCAATGACGTAGAGTCACATTAGGCTGGAGTCAGAAAGAGTTTATTACAAATTGTATTTTGTTCCATGGGCTTATATGGGCTTATATCAACCCTTATTCTTACTGTTCCACTCACGTTATTCCATTGATAAATGAGCCAGAAAGTAAATCGACCGATTAATTTTCGTCTCCCGCCATAGTATGCCGTCAAAGATTGGAAAAATTGATCTTCATGACCAATACTAGTAAGGCACGCCGCAAATGATATGATGTATTTCCCTATAAAGACATGCATTCATGGTTGAAATGAAGTATAATGGCCACAGGCAAAATCCCCGTGCAGTTGCCTTCGTTATTTGGAACAGCTATAGGTCTGTGATCTTTGATGGGTTTAATGGATGAGGGGGCAGAAACAACAGCTAGTTGGGGTCATTCGCACTTAACTTTGTATGATTGTGGGTTTTTTTTTTTTCTTTGCGAAAATGCTGATGTTGATGATAATATGGTACATTCTTGGCCAGGAGAGCAGAATCAATGTCATCAATTCTCTCTCCAAGTTCCCTATAATAATATGAGTACCCAGACACTACCTGGTATTTTTTAACACCAGTGGCTATAGAGATAACACCCGTCCAAGAACAGACGCGCCGTCTCGAAGATGGAATCGAAGTTGCCTACGAGTTTTGAGGTATCATTAATGTACCTCAGAGCCCAGCAGATACATCTTATCCTTCGAAGGTCAGACTGAAAAACACCATTAACATTTGAAGTTTCATGAGTGAGTGGCATGGAGGCACGCTTTGGTATGTACCGAAATTCTCACGTTTACGATTTGACTCTGCGAATCGGGCCCTAATTGACAGTTATTGTGCAGCGAAACGGAGCGTTATTAAATCATTCTTCACATGTTGTGGGAGGAAAATGAAGAAAAACAAAGTGTTGTGTTTAATTACCTTTGCGGCTGTCACATGGCGCGTGGAGGTCATCTCCATCTTGAGAGGAGAAAAATAGAAATATGCCAACTATGTTCTTACATAGCAATGATTGTCAATGGACCAATGTGTCGTCTGCATTCCATCATGTTTGACATTACGAGTGAACTCTTCCACTCTAGACAATTGCTAGAGTCAGAGAATCAGAGGGGGTGGTAGCTACACGATTAAACCAAACTGCTGATCTGAGATGTCGTTGCAATTCGTTGTTTCTTATTTCAATTCCAATTTCACTTTATTTCACTATGAATAATTTTAATATAAAAATACATCAAATATAACAAAATGAAATAATACATGATATCCACCTAGGAAGCATGGTAGAATATTGCAAACATATGGAACATAGTGGTCAATCTATGAAAGTTTAAATCTGAGAATATCACTAAAGAAATGTGGTGGTTAACTGACTTGTTGATTAACGCAATAGGACGTAACATTACAATTTATCACCCACAACTTTTAAGAGACTTTTAGCAACATCGACTTGATTTACATTTTCTCCTCACCCTTCACCTAATCGTCAATCTTCTTCATTTTTTCTTGTTAGCATTACTTCTCTTTTCTCATTCTTCTTCTTGTTCTTTCGCAACATCTTATACCTGTGGATTTTTTTTTTCAATTTCTCCTCTTCCTCTTTGTTTTGTGTTAATGTATTTTTTTTTAGTCATAAGTCATAAGTTTTAAGTTATCATTACGTATTTTTGGTGAAAATAGTTATGACTGGTTGATGTCTGTGTCGATGTCTACATAACTATATAGGCCTACCTCGTCTCTGTTGGTGGTATTTCGGGATTTGAAGCACCGCTTGGCCGAGCCTAGCAACCAGCTGGATGTCGGGAGCAGATTGAATGGCGGTGGAAGAGCTACCCCTGGCTTCATGAAGTGGAGCCAATACTGTGCTCGGCCAAACTTCCATTCAGTATCACTATTTCTCTGCCATGTACAGTAGATAAAATGATAATAAGGATGATGATGATGATGATGATGATGATATGATGATGATAGTAATAGTAGGAATGATATAATGGTAATGATAATAATAATAATAATAACAATAATGATCATTAATTGATGATGATGATGATGAATGAAAATGGTAATGATAATAATAATAATAATGATAACAATGATAATATGAATAATAATAGTAATAAAAATCAAATAACAATAATGATGATAATAATGATAAAAAGATAATAATGATAGGTCTATAAGGGACCAAGTAAAACTGCTTTCATACCATTCACAAATCTAACCTTGCATTATTTTCATTTGCATTTTGTCTGACACACGGAAATATAAAGCAAAATATAAAGCGTGCATTTTTGTATTTTTCCTTTTGACGTAGCCTAATCACTACATCCTAAATAAAGAGACAAATAGATAATGATGTAAAGCATCTCATCTGTCAAAATTGACTGTTTGGAAAACTACCTAATAGACTCATTAACACGCCATTCACTCTGCAGTGCCAAATGATGCAGAAAATTGCCAGTGATTATTTCTAACGCATGGGTATTCTACACGGCACACGTTTATTGCACGCCATTATAGTGTAGATGTCAAGATTTGCACCTCTTAAAGTGGGGTTGGTAGAAACAGCGCTTATTGTCGGGGGAGCTATGACTCGCGGGAAATAGACTGTTGATACATTTCCTACCAAATATGAGAGGCATTTATTTCATTCCAACTGTCATTATTTCATCGAGAAATATGACTAATGGAAAGGAAAAAATTAATGTCCACGAAAATTCTTATAATGCAGTTCCACACATCACGAGAAATAAAGCCGAACTGCACTAAACGTTTTGAATTCTAGATATATTACCCGTCGTAACGATTGTGATCACTTTAGTTGGGAGAAGCTGCTAGCACTCTGTCTAATGTAATCTCGAATATATGACAGGGAAAATGTGGATGTCTTTTGCGCGCCGTATCACTATTTCGCGTTATTGTTACATCTCTGGGATCTTTTGAAATTTGTCAATCTAGAAAATACATTTCTGACTCTTTCGTAAATATATAGGTATTCCTTTTTATTAGTTTAATTTGTCATTATTTCTTTTCCTTTATATTCGTTCTCGCGAGCAATATCAATACTACTGCGAAAAATAAATCAGTACAAATGGGACACGGCAAGCTTTTTAAATCTGCGTAGAAAGTGTCGGAAAGCGGAAGTGAGTGCGAAGGAGTTGTATAATCTGATCGCTGAACCTTCAAAGAAAGAGATAGAGACATAAAGATGAGAAAGAAAGAGTATGAAATTGAAAGAGAGAAAATATATAAAAGAGATGAGATGATCTCTGAAAGTGATTGATACGAAGAAAGGTCGTTGAAAGAGAAAAGGAAAGGAAAGAAGTACGAACTAATATTTCGAACCTTCAGATGGGTTATTATTGGGAAAAAAATGAGGCTATAAGAAGGGGGAGGAGGGCAACATCTTTTCCCCCCTTCTTTTTTCCTTCCTTATTTGATCTCACGTCAGTTGACATTGGTTCCTTTGATTTTGTTTTATATCTGTTTGTACTTTTATTAATTCATTATTCGTTCTCTTATGCATTTTCTGAGGGTCCCATATCATACAATTTTTTTCTTTTTAGTTGGACCCTACATTTCCATTCCCATCCCTATTTAGTTTGTACTATGCATAAGTGTATATATTAAAAAATACAATGATATTTTCTTCATTTTGTTACTCATTATCACATTTGTTGACTTATGTTTTTGCAATTATTACAAATATGTTCAGCTTATACTGTACATTGTTTCTCTGTTTATATGAAGGAAATGAAAACAAATTTGAACTTTGAACTTTGATACCTGGACCTCAGTGAGCTGGCTTGACATGAGGGCGATGAAGAGGTTTAAGAGTACAATGACCCCTAAGACAAAGAAGAGACCGAAGAAAAGAGAGTAGACGTAGGTGTAGATGAGCACCGTGTTGTCCGAGTCTATGTAGAAAAACACCGTGCGGCTTGGGTTCGGGAACAGCTTCCAGTACAGATTTAGGATTGAGCTCGGGACACTGATAATATTGTCATGTTGAAAAACAAAGAAATAATGTTCATTCACGTTGGAGATACAACTGTACAACTATGAAAGGTAATTACAATGTTACAGTTAAATGTATCTATCTACTGATTATCTATTTCTATTTGTTCTATTATTCTATGCGTTCCGTGCCTTGAAATTAGCTTCCGTGATTCTTTTTCATACAATTTATGTCTATTTGTATTTCTACAGTTTGTATCTTTACATTTACGTTCAAAATGTCTGCAATCGATCTCAGTCGATAGATCATTTCTAGCAAGTGCTTGTTGCTAGAAAGGATACAATACATTTCTTTACATCAATGTTATGAAGTTTCATGGTGGGTATGTCAAGAACATCTCACGGATACATTGTAATCTTAAAATAGTTAAAAGAAGCATAGCAGCCTTGACTACTCTTTTTTTTTTTGTCTACTAAGAGTAGTAAAAGTTGGCTGTGATATGACTCGCCGTAATTCTTACGTGTGAAAATGGCTGTGTGCCAGCGAACATCGTTGGTGTTGAGCGTCCTGGCCACAAAGTTCGGATGAAGTTCCATGCTGCATTGATGAGGGAAAACGAATTTACATGGAGAGTGTTCAGTGATGGGCATAATATCGATACATAAATACCAAGTGGGCGCTATCAGCATTTGACTTTAACTCCACTTCACTTTTATAATGATAATTATTATCATTGTGATCACTTTCCCTGCAGTTTGCGTCGTTGTTGTGTATGTCACCTAAACGGACACAACAACTCACTCGTTCAGTGGAGAGGAGCAAGTTTGTTGTATTCGGACACTTACATTATGTAAAGCTTGGAATAGTTTACAGAAAAGGCAAAAGATTAAAGGACTTATAGAATATTCAGCTTATTCTAATAAAAGAACGGTGTATGTACGTCTTTTCCCTTGTTGTCACTCATGATCATTTTTTTTTTAATGTGTGGATTTTCTGTGTGTGTGTGTGTGTGTGTGTGTGTGTGTGTGTGTTTTAGGAACTACAATGATATTATCAAAGCCTTGAGTCAGATGTCTCTGAATTTTCTAATGATAAAACTAACTATTCTGGCGAGAAAAAAAAAAACATTACTGAAATTCACTCTTCTTGAAGTATGTGTTGAGCAACTGATTGCATGAAAATTATTTTGTGGAACTCACTTCCGACTGATGTAGGAAAGTCATTCCTGTTGCCACCGACAGAAGTACACACCCCAAGATGATGGAAAACCTTTCCCATACTCTCACGGCGCCAATGGTTGACTTCCATATAACGTAGATGGCGTGATAACTCGTCAGGATCGTATGAAAAGCACGCAGTATGCAGAGGATTACTAAGACGCCTGCGAGAAAAAATGTATGTATGATATACGAAATATTATGTATGTATGTGTGTATGTAGAGAAAGATAGATAGATATACGACAAAAAGAAAATTACTTTTAAAAGACGTGTAGATTTCATCAATATGTCAGTGAAATTTGGGTACATGGGTATTTGCTTGAATTTTGAATTCTTTGTTTTCATAAGCAAATACATCAAGATATAGTCCTATTAAATCAGTTCAATTCAAATTGAATCAAACTGAATCAATAATATCAAAAAGTCTTTCCAAATACAGCAATTACAACATAGCGATGTTACCTACGATACCATCCGTCAACTGTCACTATCAACAGTGTGATCATAAGTATACAGAGATCATGGGATCGACATCTCACCCGATAAGGTATTCGAGATCACGGTCGGATCTTGCCAGTGCAAACTGTATAGCGCCGTATGTGCTGACGAAACGGCCGTGTGCTGTGGATGACAAAGTTAGACAATGGCAAATGTCTTTCATGTCGTTTTGTTTCATCTGTTTCAGGTATATCAAAAGTTTGATACCGACTTTTCATTTGAAAGGGGGAAGGAGAGAGGATTACGGGACTTTATTCATGGTTATATTATTATGTACATCGTATCAAAGGACATGTGTTATGTGTGTGTGTGTCTGTTTATGGTATGTGAAAAAAAAGGAAGATATAGAAAGATAACATTACATCTAAACTATATAATCTCTGAAAGCTACGTTTATACCGTCTTCGTGGTTTGTCATGATTTCGATACCCTATGCGCTCCTCGACACAATTCTTCAGCAACCACTTTGGAAAATGCAAGATACTCGTGCAATTGATGACATGGAAATTATTAGTTTTCATACATCATGGAGTAAGGAGGAAGACAGCACAGAGTGGAATCTATTCGAAAATATAGTCTTTGGTTTGTTAATCTATAAATAATCCATAAAGTGTTGATTGAAAATCTTACCTTCACTCGTCCAATCCATTCACAAGCAACGACTGTGTAACAGACGACGATCATGACCACTTCTAGCACATTCGAGTGTTGTTTGCTAAATCGCCGGCAACCGCTGCGGTACAGCTCTCGAATGTGATTCCAAGCCATTCCTGCAATACAAACATGAATGATTCATCGTATTTCAGCTGGGCGTTGGAGCATCTAGCCTACTGAAGGTCCGACAGCTTTGATTTAAATAATGACTCTGCAGTAATATGTATGGTATGGTATGGTATTTATTTCCGTATAAAAATAAAAACGGGTGGATTGCCCATATTCAGCGTTGCCAACATGGCAACGCTGTTCTTCCATGGGGTCCACATACAATGAGTACAATATTATGAACACGTACAAAACAAATTATACAGACATGCAGGTGGAAACACATACAGTAAAATGGGAGAGAGAAAAACGAACAACCGATAACAGAAAAATCTTAAAGGGAATTAGATATAACAATGACCAGATCAAAATATGTTTAGATATAAAATGGAGTGTTTGAAAATAAAATCCTCAAACATATCTATGCAGTGAAAGAAAAAAAAATTGTTGTAGAATATTTACTATGATAAATTTAGATAAAAAATACGTAGTAACGAAACAAAAAAAAATAACTGGGGACTTGTGTTAAATACTTAGATGAATCTATGACAATTTAAGAAGAGTAAAATTCGTGGCAAGTGATATGTCAATTACGGAAAATTAAAGGTGAGGTATATAATGATTGTATCAAAATCAAAGAATAATAATTCAATTGATAAAAACCAATACAATTTGTAAAAAGTTTTAAGAAATATTTAGAAATATGGAATAAATTGAAGAGCTGATTCAAAATTTCATATGTCATGAGTTGTTAGAAAAAAACGAAAATAATAAGATATTATTATCTGATACGGATTGCATACAATGTATATACTTATTCACATGAGGTTAAAATCATATAGGTAAATGACAACATTTCAAAAGCAAATCCAAAGAATAAATAAAACAATTGAAAATTTATACTGGGCATGCAATCGCAACATTACGATGAAAAGAAACAAGTTCAGATAATATAACACCAAAACAGATTATATCACATTATATATACTTAATGAAAGACAATTGAGTAAGATTTGAATAAAAAGTAAGAAATATATATAACAACAGTAGAACACATCGAAATCTAAAGATAACTTCAAGAAAACAGTTGACTGAAACTTGAATAACAAGTATGACATAAATCTGAAAAAAAAAACGCAATTAGAAAATCAAATACGGGGGTTGTATTACAATAATTATTAGCTAGTAGGAAATATGAAGTGGTTAAGGTGAAGATTTGCACCGTATTTGAATAGTTTGAACATTTTACCTCTTGGGCTGAAAGGATAATAACAAACAAACAAACAAACAAACATATGAACAAATTTAAATTCAACTCTTTAATGTTATTTTGGATTTGAAAACATCAATTGTAGTAGAAGATTTTATATTAGAAGGCAAGGCGTTGTACGCCTTCGCACCTCGATATTTGAAAGACTTCTTTAGGGATTCTGTTCTTGGTTTTGGTAAAAGCAGTTTTTCACCTAGTCGGGAAGAGTAGTGTTGGGGAGCAAAGTCGAATTCACTACGTAAATACGAGGGAGTTAGTCCGTGCATAACCTTGTACATGAATATAACAGTATGATGTTGTCTTCTCTTTTCGAGGAATTTCCAGCCCAGTGCATTATGCATTTCGGCAGTAGATACAGATGTTTCAGGCTTTACTCTGAGTATAATACGGGCCGCTCTATTTTGTAATTTTTGAAGTTTGTCAACATATTTATTATAGGCTGAGCCATAAATTATGTCGCCATAGTCAAAATATGGTAAAATAAGGGCTTTATATACCGAGTTCACCAGCGACTCATTCAACGAACGTCTCAATCGTCCAAGAAATCCTACCATTTTACCAGCTTTCTGAAGTAAAGTTTCAATGTGGTGATTCCAGCTCAGAGTTTCATCACAAATCAAACCTAAGTACTTAAATTTCCGTATTTGGTTTAATGGGGATTCATTTGTATATTTGTTTGAATATGTGAAGTGTTGCACAAAGCAACGGAAAAGTGCGGGATCCCAGAGCTGTTTAAACTCTATTTTTTACTTTACTCTCTTTACTTTTATCCCTTACTTCCCTTGTTGTTGTTGCTGTTCTTGTTTTTTTTTTTTTGGGGGGGGGGGGGGGTTTGGTAAAATTATCTCTTTACCCGTTGCGTGGAGTAAGATGAGAACTTGTAAACAGATGCTTGCTGAATGAAATCCATTCTCACGGACTCCGGGGTACATGGCAACCAGAATGAGTAACATCACGTGAGAGCTAAAAGCCATCAGCATCTTGATGTACCTTGAGAAAAATCACAAAAACCCTCTTAAAAAGTAACATTATCAAGCAAGACGGTTTCATGCATTATCGTGATACGGAACCGCTTCAATCACTGGAAAGATAACCTCTATATGAAACAAGATGTTTCATATAGATCACTACTGATCACTATCAGGTATGACTATGTATGTTACAAAAATATACCATCATTTTTTACGTCTGTTTTACCCATGTAAATTGTTTGGAAATGAAAATGAAACAAGAATGAATGAATGAATGAATGAATGAATGAACGAACGAACGAACGAACGAATGAATGAATGAATTGTGTTTGATTGACGTGGCATAACCTTGTACATGTGCATAACCTTGTACATAACCTTGTACCGTGCATAACCTTGTACCGTGCATAACCTTGTACATGAATATAACAGTATGATGTTGTCTTCTCTTTTCGAGGAATTTCCAGCCCAGTGCATTATGCATTTCGGCAGTAGATACAGATGTTTCAGGCTTTACTCTGAGTATAATACGGGCCGCTCTATTTTGTAATTTTTGAAGTTTGTCAACATATTTATTATAGGCTGAGCCATAAATTATGTCGCCATAGTCAAAATATGGTAAAATAAGGGCTTTATATACCGAGTTCACCAGCGACTCATTCAACGAACGTCTCAATCGTCCAAGAAATCCTACCATTTTACCAGCTTTCTGAAGTAAAGTTTCAATGTGGTGATTCCAGCTCAGAGTTTCATCACAAATCAAACCTAAGTACTTAAATTTCCGTATTTGGTTTAATGGGGATTCATTTGTATATTTGTTTGAATATGTGAAGTGTTGCACAAAGCAACGGAAAAGTGCGGGATCCCAGAGCTGTTTAAACTCTATTTTTTACTTTACTCTCTTTACTTTTATCCCTTACTTCCCTTGTTGTTGTTGCTGTTCTTGTTTTTTTTTTTTTTTTTGGGGGGGGGGTTTGGTAAAATTATCTCTTTACCCGTTGCGTGGAGTAAGATGAGAACTTGTAAACAGATGCTTGCTGAATGAAATCCATTCTCACGGACTCCGGGGTACATGGCAACCAGAATGAGTAACATCACGTGAGAGCTAAAAGCCATCAGCATCTTGATGTACCTTGAGAAAAATCACAAAAACCCTCTTAAAAAGTAACATTATCAAGCAAGACGGTTTCATGCATTATCGTGATACGGAACCGCTTCAATCACTGGAAAGATAACCTCTATATGAAACAAGATGTTTCATATAGATCACTACTGATCACTATCAGGTATGACTATGTATGTTACAAAAATATACCATCATTTTTTACGTCTGTTTTACCCATGTAAATTGTTTGGAAATGAAAATGAAACAAGAATGAATGAATGAATGAATGAATGAATGAACGAACGAACGAACGAATGAATGAATGAATTGTGTTTGATTGACGTGGCAATATTTCAGCATCAATTACGAGGAGTGCAAAAGATCAAGAAAAAGCTATTGACGACACGGTTCGACTTATGTCTTGGAAAGAGAATAGTCTTTCGGTTGAGGACACCATACTTTTTGATGACTGCCAGAAGTAACCATGACAACGAGAGCATCAAACTTCTTAGCCTATACTGACTTCAGAATCTGCGAATGACATTTCGCTTCAGTTCATCTTATGTTAAAATCATGTTTCCCTTATTTTTCTTGATTTTTTTTTTTTATTAAAAGCATGGTTCTTATTGTATGTGCAGCAGTAATAGGCCCTACTATTCATAATTGCATAATACAGAACATAATCGGTTTCTATCGTTGTGGAATAAAGCAACAGCTTATAGTATGTTTTTGCTGAAGTGTCGACTATACTTTTAATTTGGATACGTGAAAACGAAAACACTAATTAAGATGTTTTTTACGGTGTTTTAAGCAACTTTTGAAGAAAGGCGGCTTGGTAGATGACGTATACAGAGCAAAGAAACGGGTATCCAACGACGACTGTGAATGCAACTAGAAAGGTGACCAGACTTGTTCCCGCGCTCATGAATCTAAAGTACGTCAGCGACAACATCTTTTGAGAGTAGGCGTGGCCGACAAACTTGAGAAACGGATAAAGAGGAGAGAAGAAAAGGGAGTGAAAGGACTACCCGAAAATCAAACCAGGATGACTTCTGTGTCAGTTGAACAGAAGTTGCTTGGAAACGACAAAAAAAAAAAAAGATTTCTCTGCGAAAAGAAAAAAAATCAGCAACCAATAGGTAAAAGGATGACTCGTTTTGTGTATCGATTGTCTCGCTATTTCACTTATATGTTGTTGTTGTTGTTGTTGTTTCATGTTCAATAATCAAGAATAAATGCATCACATCTTTTTTAGATAGAGGATGCTCAAAGATGCTCCAAGCAGACAATATGGAGAGAAATTCTAACCTTGAAAGAATACTGACTTTTAACTTTGCATGCAATTAATTGTTAATGCAACTGCAGCCTGTCACTACCCTCAGGGCCCCGACAATTTACCTGTTTCTGTTCGTAGGCGATTGCCGATCGGATCAGTGGAAGTGGATGATTCGTTAAACTCTCATTCTGCTTGAAAAGTGTATGGAGCTATGGCGATCAAGATCAGAGAGAACATGCACACAAGATGATATTCGAGGTATTAAAGGAGAAAAAGCTAGGCGGTATCACGATAGATTCAGAGTGGAAACAGATCGCAGTAACATTTGCTTGCTGTCGTGTAATCATATTTTCATTCATTCATTCATTCATTCATTCATTCATTCATTGTTTCTGCATGATACAATAATCAATCAACGGATCACTTTCGAAAACATCCACGTTTTCATCATTAATCATGGCTGACTTAGCACATAAAAGGTAAGGAAATCATTGTGAGTGAAAGCAGAGATGTAATAAAAAAATCAAAGTACCATACAGGAGGATCCCCAGTGAGCAGAGCTTAATATTTGGGGCCTCATTAAATACATAAAGAAAAAGATAAACAGCTTTAACACGCTATCGACTTATTCAACTACGGCAAACAACAAATTATTTCACACATCTTTTGAATAAGCAAAGCATTCGTGACTGAGTCGCTGTAGATTTAACCTACAGAGAAGCTCATCTGGTATTATTCACATGTTCCTGTAATGTACCTTCTTGTAATTACAGGGGTTAATTACCGATTTATAGTCAAAATACTCCATTTCCATTTTTTGTTTTTAATCATAACATGCCTGCTTTACAGTCATCCAAATGGCCAGACGATATTGCCGCAAGCCCTGGATGGAAAAACATGTGTGTTTTATCCTGGGAGAGTAGTTCGTTGTCTACATAAGAAGTGCAATGACCCCGTTCCCTATGAGGACATCGCAATAGGCACTGCAAAGGACCAAACGGGTGATGGGTTTAGCTGTTGGTTTTTTCTTTTCTTTTCTTTTCTTGCCGGGAGCTTGTTTGACAAACTTGAAAGTAAGCCGTGAGCAGTGCACTTAACAAGGCGTTAAGACATCCAGAATTATTCGTCTAAAGTTGCGAAAACATCATGCATCCTCAAGAGTACTTCATTTCATTTCTATTTTCTGAATTAAAAAAAAAAAGCTATCATCTTCGTACCGAGTCTATTCAGTCACGCACATTTTCATTTTGGATTTCTTAAGATTGCTTATAGTTGCTGTTTGTTTGTTTCTTTGTTTGTTTGCTTTTGTTTGTTTGTTTGTTTGTTTGTGTTCTCTCACCTCGGTAGGGGATGACACTTGGTCTAGTAGCGAGGCGGCAAACTTTTCAACATTTTCGGCCATTCGGAAAAGCTCGGCGTTGAACTCTTCCAAGTCGCGGGCCACCTCTCTGAGCTCCCGAGTTAGCCGGAACGCGTTGCCGAGTGGATCAACGTGAGCATGGGCCAAGTAGGCTTGGGACGAGACTGCACGATAGTATTCTAGCAGTTTCACGGTGTCGGTGAGATCGTTCGAAGACCTTTCACACCTGGCTGGTCGACACAGAGGAGCCGCGCCGGCCTCCAGCAAATTCTGTGTAACGGTTGAATTAAAATCAACCCTGAACTATCATTTTTTACTCAAGGAGACAAAAGGCTTTAGCGCTTAACTTTTCTTAAGGTGTGTGTGTGTATACAAGGGAGCTGTTCATATGAATAGTCCTACAACTTGTTCAACATGAACTTTTATACCTCGCGATATGGAAGAATATATTTTTCCATAGCTTCAACTGTTCGTTCCGCACAAATAAATTCCATGCCGTTTCTGTCAAGTCCGATTGATCAAAATAAAGCATCAAAAACCTTGATATACTATAGGCTTCAGTTGATCTTTTGCATACATGATGTTACATAGGCATTCGATAAGACCGTAAATGTTTAACATAATACAATTCGAGAGTAATACAGTTATGATAAGACTGTGGTCTATATACATACCTCGACCATGACAAAGTTATTCCTCATAGCAGCAAGTAGCAATGCTGACTGGCCTGAGTGGAACCCAGCCATATCGCTGCGACTGTTCAAAATGGCCCCTCGGTCCTTCCATGTGTCAGGCACACGAACATTATATACACAAACAAGAAAAGAAACAGACATACTCGACATTAGAGAAAGGTGATCGATCCCAACTATATCATCTCGAAACGAAATAAATGTCAAGTGAAATCAAAATCAGATATCCTTTGAAATGTTTTAACCTCAGAGAATAGTGCCTGCATCAGGTCGTAACATTGTAAGATTAGTCTGAACTTGCATTTCTCTTTGATACTAAGCGATTAATGTTTAAAATGATGTTGTTTAGAGACATATTACTACGTTTTGAGTGATCCATGTATTACAAGCCATGCTTTTTAATGGATCACTCTTTTTTCGTCCTTTTCGGCCAACCTTTCAAAGTAGGCATCGATGTTCTTGGTTATTTCTCATATTGTTATTTATCATTTGTCATATCATTTTATCATAAAAATACTTTACGATTCTTATTGCATTATGTATTTGCTTTTTCAAACTGATTAATAATGTGATGGTGTAATGCATACTTTTAATTTTGTTGCACTTTTGCTTGGATGTCGGATGGAAAATAAATGAAATTGAACTCAACTCAACTGCACTGAACTCAACTGAATCTTGATTAAGATAATTGTCAAATTATATGATTCTCTCTTTGTGAAAAACCTATTTGATATTCCACTCAATATTGGCATATTGCTCCCATTATATGTAAGCAGTGCAACAGTGAGATCCAAGGATTATACAAGGAAGATTTGATAATTGTTATGAATAGTATGGGGAAATTGTGAGAAAAAAAACCGTTCATTTACAATTAATTTTCAGATTTTACAAAATCGGGCGTTAAGTAATGAGACAGTAACATGAATAAATTGTATTTCATCAGCAAATGTAACTTCAACTTCTGCTTTCAAATCAACAGTGTAATGAAGAAAGATTGATGTGTGATAACAAGAACAGATTTTTTTTTACTGAAATTAAACAAGATAATCCCAAAAGTGCTTACCTCAGAATCCAGTGTTCTCGCGTACTCGCAAATCGCGAGCGCACCCGAGTCGAAGGAGGCGGCAACACATCGGAGAAGGGCTATGTCGGGTAAGGGAATTCCGGCGGTCAACATGCTGACAAAGAGTGCTGAAAAGAGGATTTGAGTATAAAAACAGTAAGGAAAGCAATATTTCTTGTCTCTAAGCTGCTGTCCTTCATCATATCTACTTATAACATAGATTTGGCACTCAGCATATTTCTTTGACATTGCATGTTGAAAAGACGACTCTATTTATTTAAAAAAAAAAGAAAAAAAGCGGGATTTCCTAAAAACATTTTCATTAATTTCGATTTTCATTGATTGTCACAAATATAACGGTATTCGGGAAGCGAAGTGACGTTGCGACTCTTTCTGCAGCAAGATGATGATACCTTTTCTGGTTCACCATTTTTCTGCAGCTTCAAAGCCATAAAGTCCATTGGCATAATAATTTCATCGCCACATTCTACGAGCTCACACTTTTGATAAACAAAAAGTTATTTCAAAAGATTTAAGAAGAAAGAGGAAAACAACAATGATTAGTTCTGGAGCACAAGTTAAACACGAACCAGGGCTGGGGGACAGGAGTATCATTCGTCTGCAGTCCAGCAAAACATTATCTTTGCATTTCTGTATGAAATTGGTGTGCGAAAAGTACTGACGTCTGAAAACGCCATAAACTGAATGTCGTTGATAAAGGGGTACACATCACAACGACCACTGAGTTTTGAAATCTACTAATCATATTAATATCAACATGAATAAGCGATTTATAAAACATTGCTTTCGCGATGTGAAACTGCATGGGGACAAGCGATGAACAGGCCATTACAAGCGTTTTGGCAGAACATTTTCCACAGAATAGAAGATTTTAATTAATAGTGTTAGTTGACCGTAAGATTCAGTCAAGCACCGATAATAGTATACCACTATTAGGCCTAAAAGACACCATAACAACGAGACGAATGAAGATAGTACGATGACCAGGTTACAGGATATAATTACACGATTTGCACCCTCAAGGACGGACTTACCAGTGAACCCCCCTTCGATGGCGTATTCGTAGACCGAGCGTCCGATCTCGTCCCGGTAATCCCCCTGCAGATTCTTCCTCTCGATTTCGCCGATGAGCTCCGAAGCGCGAAGCATGTCGGCGGCCCCGAGCGCGGCGAACAATTTCTTTCCCGCGTCATAGGCAGAGGTGACCTCATCATCAGTTACCTGTTCTTCCACCACCGCCATGAAAAATCTTTTCAGAGGTTTTGTGCGATGACGAACTTAACATACAACCTGATGGTCAACGATGGTTGATAGGCAGTACTTCTCGAACTGCCTACGGACGAGTAATATTTTGGGCCTTATATAGATGCGGATACGTAGTTCAAATCAAACTTTATTCTCCATGTAATGACTGGCAATTTAAACTTAGAGGAAGATAATTGATTTCTCGAAAACACAGCCATCAACTTTTATTTGCCCCTCTGAGGGGAATTGCTTTATTACGATTGATTAGCTTCAAGTCGCATTCTAATCATGAATAGCTAAGCTAATGGCAAATTTAACGGGTCATAAAATCAATTACCAGTGAAATCTTATAATTTGTGTTAAAGACCATCGCTGTGTTTGCGTGTCCTTTAATATAGCCATCTTACTCTTTATAGTATGAAGTTATTACGATATTCGCTCCTATTTCATCACAAAAATCATATCACCGTAGTCTAATCATAGATTCCTGAAAAGAATATAGCCTCGAAATTGAATAAGTAGTTTCATTTCTGTCGACACTCAAAGAAGAGAAATCCAATCCTATTAGCCACTTACATGTAATTACATGCTGTATGATTATGAGTTTATTTTTTTCTTTTTCAAATCCAATATTCTATTGTCGTTTAAGTTGAGTAATGAACACATGATTTCACAATTAAGTAGGCCTACTCGTTTAGCAAATTGTAGTTTTCTATGATTGAACATACTGACTCTAACGCACAGAACAAGGCTGAATGGCGGGACACAAAGTATGTATGTGTGTGTTTGTTTGTGTGTGTGTGTGTCATGTCATAATTCAATTACAATTTTCAACAGGTCAAAGGGTGAAAAACAAACTTTAGAAATTAAGACAATTATGGTCAACTAAGAGCACGATTAAATCTTTGTGACTTAAATTCATAATTTGGGGTCATCCCACGAGACCGACACCAACGAGTCATGCAAACCACGAGTTCGACATTGAAATGAAAGGTCCATGAGTAATAGTCGGTACGAGTCACACAACCTATGAGTTCGACACTAAAGGCAAATAAGGCCCATGAGTTCGATACTAGGTAAAAACAGCCCACGAGTTCGGCAATACAACACGGGGCTTTATATGTCGGTGTCGTGGGCCTTACTTGCTTAGTGTGTACGTCGAACTCTTAAATTCATAAAATACCGTCTTCATCATCATCATCATCATCATCATCATCATCATCATCATCATCAAAATTAACAAAATCCAAATGTTCATTTAGACGGTTTTAACATCTTGTTCTATTCTTTGCAGTCAAAAAATGTATGCAAGTTGAAAAGGATCGGAATGTAGTGCACTATCCCATTTTGACTGTGAAACCAAACAAACAGCAATTTACTCTGTCTTAGCTTGACGGCTGAAACCACAGCATAAAAGTAACATTTTATTTTGACAATCATCATCATCAACATCTCCATCACAATAGCATTATCCCCTCTATTCCCATGTCCCCAACTATTTTCTGCAACCACCTCTGCTGCACCTCACGCCTCCTTTGTATTATTTTGAACCACGATAGGATACTCCCTCTGTACAAATGACGCTGCGTGATGACAAACTTAATCAGTCTTTTGAAAAGAACTATCTTCCTATATATGGCGGAAGGTAAGAGAAAAAAACACACAATGTGACAATGACGTTACATCAAGATGCGGCATGCACGTTTTGTCAGTAGCTGTTGTCCGATTAAGTTAAAAAACAAAAACAAAAACCAAAGCAAGCAGCACACTAAATCACTATTTCATGACATGGATGAAGTCATAATGCGGGCATAATAACGAAACCGTTCAGCTCATGCGCAAACTGTTTAGTCCACGGTAAATTGGGTACAGTTGATTATAAGAGCGCTCAAGTGTAATAAAGCGAGACAAACTGGTCATGCTAGTTCGGAGTACAAATCCAGCGGTGAGCTATAATTATGTCATCCAACACAGTTAACTCTTATGGAACAGACACGCAGTGAAACTGAATGAGATTAGAGTTTGTTATTCAAATAATGTATGTTTATTGAAATTAATGACTCTAAACCCAAGCCCGTTGAAATTTCGGAATATCAGTCGTTTTGAATAAGATATTCCATAAGATGTGACAAAGAGAAAATTAGGCACAGTCGTAATAAAAAAAAAAAATGTCTCTTGACAGGCACGATGAAATATGACAGTGCAAAAATCCACCCGGTTGGATGGTTAACATTATATATATATAATATATATATATATATATATATATATATATATATATACATATATATATTCCTCAGTTCCAGATGTCAATTTTTTTTTTCAGCGGACTCAGAAATACGTGCCAAACTGTTCTGCTTACCATTACATTCGCAAGTCATGGTCTTTGAAGTCTTCCGTAGTACGCTCTAATCATGGTAAACGCATTCATGTTTCGTAGAAAACTGACGTGTATCTATGAGTCAAAGCAATCATAAGGTTTACAATACAGCGTCGTTCTACTTGCAGGACATAATGTACTGTGAGGGAGAGTCATGTTTGATGTTACACCAAACAATATGAATTCTGCACTTGATTAACAGAGTTGAATGATTGCTATGAGGCCAATTTAAGAGAGTGTATACAGGTAAGTTAATAGAAGTAGATACCCCAGCTAAATTAGAGTTTTCCATTTCGATAAAAATCAAAATTAAAGCTTAATAAAGAAAACATTAGAAATACATTATGGCAAGCACTACCTGGGTTAAAAAACAATAAGAACCAACTAACAAACAACTTTGGTTTCATCTACAAAACAAGCACTACAGTTTTAATGTATCAAAAGACTCAAAGGGACTGACAAGACGTATTGCAGTTAGGCAAGCAACTCATTATTTTAGTGTTACCAATATTTGCGCTTTTGAGCAGGAAAGTAAAGTAGATATTGTGCTCTTAAGCGCTCATTATTAGTTACTGTCATCATCTTTATACAGAGACAGCAAATCCTTTTTGCTCTGAAAGCCGCCTTTTTCTCTGTACATCTTCAGTTCCTCTTTGACTGCGTGGTCCTGGTCGATCGTCCTACCTCCTTCAAACATGGAAGCCATCAGCAGTGCCAGCGATCCCTGACGTTTGAGATCCGGTGACTTCTTCGGCGGCATTTGGAAGGATTTGGCTCGTTTTGGCGGGTCCTTTGGCGGCGGAACCTTTGATGGAATCTTAGGCAGTGGGATCTTGGGTTCGTACATCAGCTCCTCTTCGATGTCCAAAATGACCTCTTGAATGTTATCCATATCAACGTCCAGGACGGGGTACTCGTGACTGTATATGTCGCCGAGCGAACTCCTGGTCGACCCGCACCTATCGTTGATGCCATCCACGGTGGGCAGGGTCGAGAGGACGTCGTCGCTCTGGAGTTCGATGACCGTCAGCATCTCTTCCACGATGCGGAGTTGCGTTTGGATGTTAAATCTTGGTGATCATTGCAAGACATATGAAACGACTCATTATTCAAAAGAAAAAAGAACATCTGAAGTAAAACAAGCTAAAGACACCTTCGCAAATGCCACATACATACATAATTTACAGAATTATGTGTCATATCGATCAATGTTACTGGGTAGAAGATTTTTTTTTTTATAGAATTCAACGAGATCTCGAAGTAATTATGCCAATGGGATAGCATTCTAGGCTACAAATGAAGAAAAGATTTGACCAGTAAGTTACAAGTAGGCTACGTGATTGCATGTTTGTACATACTTTGATTTAGAGAGACAATGTAAAATCGATCTTGACGGTTTACTGTCTTTCAAAACAGCGAAGTGGGAAATTTTATAAATACAATTTTCTTGTTGCTGTTGCAACACCTTCTCTTTACCTCTCTGCCTCCCCTTTCTCTCTCTCTCTCTCTCTCTCCTTCTTTTTCTCTTCCTTTCATTCCTTCAAAGTTAGCTGAATCAAGTGGTACATTCGCCACGGCTAAAGGTTGGTCCAGAATCTAGACAGAGGATACTTACAGCAAATCTCCGCCGCCGTGTATTCATATGAGCATATTTGACATTGCGGACATGATTGGGGATTATTCTGCTTCGGCGAAGATCTGAGCTCTCGTAGCACTCTTGTGAGGGTATGAGATACAGATGCATTTTTGTGGGTTGAAATACGCCCAAATCATTGTGACTGCCCCCTCCCTTCCCACGCAAAACTTAATATATACAAGCGAAATATGTATAAACATAATGTGTGTTCTTGAAAACTCATATAAGCTCTATAAACTGCGAGACAACCGTGTAAATACTCATTTCTTTGGTTCCAGTTACACCTCGACTGAAAATGTCAGTGAGTGAGAAACTTTTCATTTCCTCAGATGTCATCCTTATTATCACTTTGCATGCATTGACTTTAATCCAGGATGATATTCAACCTTTGCGGGTGCACTCCTATAATTGATACCATCGTCACTTATGATGCAGCGGACTTGTCGGTCGCATTGGCAGAGTTTTACTGCTGGTCTCACTTACTTAACGGTGGCAAAGTCTTCCTTGATGGCTCTGACGTCATCAGAAGAGATACAATCGTCATCAGCTGGCTTCTCTATGTTTGTCGTGTTGTATCGATTCAGTATCAACTTCATCACGGCCTGAAAGGAGAAGTTTTAAAGGACAAGTCTCTTTCTGGCCTGTAGACATGATAGAGTTGAATCAGACGATCAGAGTGGTATGAGTATAATTTCAACAAAGTCGAATTCCTCTTTCTTTCTTTTTCTTTTTTCTTTCTTTCTCTCTTTCTTTCTTTTTTCTCTCTTTCTTTCTTTTTTTTTCTTTCTTTCTTTTTTTCTCTCTTTCTGTCTTTTTCATAATTCAGTTCAGATTTTACTTCCAATATCATTTGGGCTGGAATTAGATTTTAAAAAGTTCTTGGTCTCACATGATTTCGCAAAGTAGTCAACATACCCTTTTTTTTTCAAATTTGATTTGATTTGATTTATGCATTTTACAAAATAAACATCTGGCTTATCTTTAGGGTGAAAACTTGACAAATGTAACGTCCTCAATTCATTTGAGATTTTGATACAATTTCTTCCCTCCTGTTTGCCTGTATGCATTCTTTATTGTTGAGATCAAAGTGAACATGGTATAAAATTACAAATTAAAAAGATCTGGAACAACAGATCAAATAATTTAACTTTGCCCTTACACTATAATTTCGGTTAATCATCAAATCGCATACGAGCAGCTCTTTACTTAGCCATTGCATAATTATTAGGTCTTTCTCTTCGAGTGATTTTTATGATAATCATCATATTGGACACGACTCACTGTTTATTTGTAGTTCTTCATTAATCTTTGCGATCTGGCAAAGATCCATGAATCCCGAGAATAATGAGTGTCAATATATGTTTTTTATCTTCTTTTTTTTTTGGCATGTTTGGAGGGAAGTGAAGATGATGATGGAAAAGGAAGAGAGGTGCGAGAATGTGATGATAATTATACTAATCGCAGTCAAGACTTACCCTGGGATCTCCCTCGTCAGAATGTGTTGACGGTTTCTGGAATAATTCAACAGGAGAAAAACAGGACATGGATATGCTATTTGGTTGTTGTTGTTTTGTGTGTGTTTTTCTGTTCTAACTCTTAGTCACAGACATGGGTCACTTCTCTTTCAGTCATTTAGGGGTATGACAGTCCATCTCAGTCCCATTTAACAATTTATTGCCTTTCGAATGATACAAGATTATGCCTCCGTTTGCCAATTTTCATTGTTCAGGCAGTTCCCATTAAGAAAAAAAAAATCGCCCATACTTCAGTAATTGACACACGGCATACCAAAGTCTACTCGGATGGTAACAGACCGCTTATCAGAATATTCTGATTTCTGAGCGTTTCAAATCACTACGAGATTGTGCCCCCGTTTACATAATTGCTCAGGCAGCTGGTGCAGTTGGTGACGTCACTAGCAAGGATAGCACGGTCATATCACGAATATGCCCTTTGAGACGGAAGGAATGATTGGGCAGATTGTATGGGCAGGCAACAACAACGACAATGATAATAATAATGATAAGAATGATGACAGTAATGATAATGATAATAATAATAATAATAATAATAATAATAATAATAATAATAATAATACTAACAACAACAAGAACAACAAGAACAACAACAAGAAGAAGAACAACAACAGAAAAACAACAAAATATACAAATATCTCACCTCCGGTTCAGTCTTACTGCTTCCTTTATTACTCGTAGAGCTGGTGAAGCATTTCTTGACACGTTGGATGACGTACCCTGACGTCGGCAGGAGGTTGAACGGTGGTGGGATGGAGATGTCGGTCCGAATAAACTGCAGCCACAGCTTCGTTCGCCCAAATTTCCACTCCATTTGGGAATTGCCCTGTCCAAAATTAGTCATTTTTTTCCCGATTACATTCATTTTTATTTATTTATTTATTATTATTTTTTTTTTTTGGGGGGGGGGGCTTCAGGAGTAAGGTTTCCATATAGAAAATGAATGTATATATACTGATAGTGTCAAAAACATATGATGACACATTAGATTATAATTATTATATGAGATATCTAGGCCTTTGGCATACTTGATATAATGTATATACACTATGCACGTATACACACACACACACACGCATTTATATATATATATATATATATATATATATATATATATATATATATATATATATATATATTATACAGAGAGGGGCAAAGAGAGATCGAGATCGAGATCGTTTAACAGCATTCTTGTAAAATGACATCGAGTTAACAGAAAACGTAGTTAATTCATATGGGGTATTTCCTGTTGATGACACCGTTCAAAGTCGGCCTCTCATTACTCGAATGCTGCATCATTTCTCGCTCCCCACCACCTTCCAACTGACCTCGACTTCCGCGAACCTCGATCCCAGCATCGCGACCAAAGTGTTGATGAGAACGAGCACGACGACCAGGTAGATGAGAATCAGGACAACGTGAGTGACGCCGATTAGATCGCTGGTGAGCCACGGTGGTCGAGTACCAAAGCCATTCAACCACCACCAGAGGGTGAGCATAGACACCGCTATGCTACAAAGGAATATACACAAAAATTGTATTCATTAATGTATGATAATGTATTTTCAATCCGTCTTGGATAATACCTTTATCATATATACAGTGCGTATCAAAAATAATGGTAATCCAAATTGGAAAGCTACTATTTCATAACTGTCATCTATAGATAGCACAGTGTTGTTTGGGAGGAAAGGGAAACTCTTCCTCTTTCCATTGATACCTCATCATAACTTATGACTTATCATAACTTGTTATTGACAAATGCCATGCATGACTGAGCACATGAACTTTAAAGACAACAATGACAAATTGCACTTTTTTCCAAGTTGAAATGTTATCGTGAAGAACAATGAATGTCTCACTGAATGGATGAGATTTGTCAATGAAAGTGGCCAAGTAAATAGGCCAGCCTGTACGAATGCAGATTTGTGTTTAGGGTTTCTTCTAACATTTTATGGTCCATAATCTTTAACATGGCCACCTGATCGAACTTGGTCACTCCCACAGAGGCCAACCACACAATCCATTTTTCTCTGTTCGTATTCAACACATAGCTTGCAGCAACAAACCATGTCTTGAATATGAAGAGAGAAAATGGATAATGGGCTAACTTTTGTGGGAGTGACCAAGTTGACAATGTGGCCATGTTGAAGGTTATGGACCATGAAAGGTTAGAAATAACCCTAAACACAAACCTGCAGTCGTGCAGGCAGTTCTGTTTAAATAATTTGATCACTTTCATTGCAGATCTCATCCATTCAGTGAGACATTCATTGTTCTCCAATATATTTTCGATACGCAGTGTATTTTGGTGGCTCGATAAAGGAAACAACGATCCATTTTGAATCTCAGTCGCCCCAAAAGCTCCAAAAACTGGTTATTTTTGGAAGTTTGGTGGCCCGACATCAACTTTTAGTAGTCCTGGGCTATCGCTGATGTCGAAGTCTGTAGATAATGTGGGTTGTGTGTTTTTGTTTTTTTTTTTTTTTGGGGGGGGGGGTTGTATTTGTCATAAGATTTACAACATTATTGTATCTCAGTTTACAGTTTGTTTGTTTTTCATTACATTGTCGTGTCATTTATGTAATAATATTTAATTAAATGTTGTAATTTTGGTGTGTTGGGGATGAAAAAAAAAGAAATGAATAAATATCCCGGGTAATAAATTTCTCCATGATAGTGTGATATAAGATTGAAGAAAGATCAGACAGATAGAAAGAGAAAAAGAAAGACCGGAAGATAGGGAGAGAGGAAGTGGTAGAGCGATAAGCTCATCAGATTGTTCACACGCTACTTTTTTTTTCAAACTTTTCAGCCCTCCATGGACTACCAGTATTTTATTATCTCCATGTCAACATAGTACAACTCAAAATATTCAACCATAATCTCTTTTTCTTCTTAACATTTCTCTCGTAAACATTTACACAAACAAATGTTGGAGTGACTGCCACTTTAAACTGAACTTGTTGAGAGTACCCGATACAGAATAGATATATCTCTCATCTGCATAATATTCAATATTTTTTTCTTCATAGAGTTAAACCTAGGGACATTGTTTTTTTTTTAACTTTTATACAAACAGTTGTTGCTTAATCAAAATCACAACACAATTTAGAGCGTCGTTTCTCTTTTCTTTAAAAACAAAAATAGTATTTTCCAGACTCAACTTTATCTGTGCTCTAGAACCTTCATTTATCCATTTTTCAGTTTCATTCCAGATTGACTTACTAGTTTCACATTCATAAAAGAACATTTATCACTACTGACATTTTTCATCTTATACAGTGGCTTATTTGAAAACAAAATCCCATTTACTATTTCATACTGAAAATATCTCAACCCAATGTCCAGAGTAAAACAAAATATCATAATTTGACACTGTTCCATTTTTACAGTTTCAGGGGAACTATCAAAATGCCGTTCCCATTAAGAACATATCAAAGGTAAACATTTTGTTTTTATTCACGCACTACTAACCTACGATACGAAGGGTCCGCAAGTCCACAGTATTCATAGCTGTTGTCACATCTCGAATCGTCCAGAACTACCTGTCAGACAAGCATGACAATATCAACGGCAATATTGATATTTGCATAAGTTGTGCTCTTTAAGCAGAGTTATCATTCCAAATTTTCAAGTTTCTTCCTCAGAAAACAATGAATTTATCATCCACGTCAAATTGAAGGAATCTTCTGGCTAAAGTTTCATTTGGAAAGTGGGCGTGCCATTCACAAAAGAATCACTTACTGATTTTATTGATTAATTAATGGCGTTAATCGCGTTTTGTAGTCACATAAAGGAAGCCTATTTTGTAAGGACGTAAATGTTCAAGTTCCCACTCAAGGGCTTTTTACACTTGTAAATTTTTGCTTAGTCCCGTACCCTTCGCCCCACCGTTGGTACGGGACTATCCTTAGCCCACTTTCTGTTTACACTCGTTTTTGCCAAAGTGGGCTAGCCCCACCGATAATCCCGTACTATCTGGCCCTGCAAAATAGCAGGGTTAGCACCGCAATTGCGGTGCCAAGCAAGTGAGTGTAAACAGAACGAAAAAATAATCCGGGGCTAAGCGACGGAGACGAAGTCCGACCCCACTGACCAATCAGAAACGAGGTAATCAAGTGCTGCCGGTGCGTGCGTGTACGTGTACAGTGCACAGCGTAATCATGAATATTCATGTGGTTTGGAAAGTCCGGGGTTAAGAAATACGAGTGTAAAAAGGTCATTTTTCTCCTTAGCCCCGGACAAGAGATAGTACGGGACTAATTGGCCAGTGTAAAAAGCTGAAAAAATTGGTACGGGACTAACGATAGTCCTGGGTCAGAGAAAGTCCGGGGTTAAGAAACACAAGTGTAAAAAGGGCTTACGACAGAGCTCAAGAAGAATAATATCCTCCACGGAAATCAACGCAGCGAGGTATTGCCAGGTGGATTCTTATCCTTTCTTTTTATCATCACTTTTTCTTTTGCATTAGTCCGTAAATTACTGTGACATGTTATGCCAATGGTTGTGTCATTTCTTCTACATTTCTGACACTTCGTTGAGGCGTCTGCTCTAGCGAGTTAAAGGTAGTACTTCGCGACAAAGAGAAAGAGAGAGAGAGAGAGAGAGAGATACTGAGTCAAAAGCGAAGTGAAAGAAACTGACCTGCACGGAGTGAAGTGCAAACAGCCCGACAGAGAATGCCAAGAGGTAGACGAAGAAGATGATGAGGAACTTGGCGATGTCGCGAACAGCGCCAACTGTCGCCTCCCAGATGAAGAACATATCGTGGTACGTCTTCAAAATCGTGTTGAAGGCCCGCATCACGCTCAGAATGACCACTACACCTGAGACATGAATACATGCATCAAGAAATATATGTCAAATTCCAGTTTTCAGCACCGTTGTAGCTTATTCCGATGATCATTATAGCCAATTATGTTGCCATCCCTACCGTCACCTTTTTTCCTGTTACTGAAGGTGTTTCTATATATCATCATCACGTTGTTGTTGTTGTAAATGTTGTTGTCGTTGTTGTTGTTGTATATGTATATGTATATGTATATGTATATGTATATGTATATGTATATGTATATGTATATGTATATGTATATACCATGAGCAATATGAATAAGTAGATGTGTACACAGAGTTGCACTCACCGAAGACGGTATTTGCTATGACGTGAGGATCATCCCAGTCCAGGCTGGCCTGGATCGCTGGGTCGCGTCTCGCGGCTGGTACCACAGAGCGATTTACGATTAGCGACAAACGATCGTCGTACCGCTCTTGGGTTCGATCGAGGTAGATATCCTGAAGAAAAGACAAAAACAAAAATTGTTTAATGTAAGTTAGCGTCCCCTTGTGGACGCCACAAAGCTGGCACAAAACATTTCTGTGGGAAATTGCCCACTTTGCATATTTTGTATATACGTGGTATCTACAGATACTCCTAACGCTACCACACTGTCAATATTTCATAGTAGTCTCTTGTTCAAACAAAAAGCGCGAGGAGTCTCTATTTGATGTCGTACTGGCACGCGATATAGACATGGAGGGGACACCTCCCTGATAAATGCCTCTGTGCTCTGTGTCCATCATTAGATTGATGTAATAATTATCTCGTAATGGTCCTTCTCTCCCTCTTCCCCTCTCCTCTCCCTCTCTCTCTCTCTCGCTAAAAACTCTTCTCAACTGCACTTAAATGGATGGTGTAATGTTGGTTGAGTTGAGATACAGCTTTTTGACCTATGAACTGATAAAGAGCATACAATTCTAACAGAAATTCAAAGTTTATCTTATGAAAATTCGATTTGAAATGGATGAGATATCCGAAAACAAAGTAAAACAAAGCGATCCTAGTAAAACATGGGTCCTACCTTTTATAATGACTGCTTTGTTTCGGATATCTCAGCCATTTCAGAACCAATTTCATCTAATAAACTTTGAATTCCTCTTGGAATCATAATGTTCTTTCATGTAACATAAGAGGTGTTTCATTATCTCAAAAATAATCATCAAAAAACGTTGGAACACTCAAGGCTCATCTCAACCAAAAGTGTACCATCCCTGTAAACGTACCATGAGCCCGCTGATGCCCTTGCACATCATGACAGTGTAGGTCATCCCAACTAGAAGCACCTCAAGCCCGTTCATGGGGTCACTAGTGACGTCCGCCAACCCAAACTGGAACATTGCGCAGATGTGCTTCCAGCTAAGTGCTGTGTGGTACATACAAACAAGATGATGATGATGATGACGATGATGATGATGATGATGATGATGATGACGATGATGATGATGTTGATGGTAATGATGATGATGTTGATGATGATGTTGATGATGTTGATGATGTTGATGATGATGATCAACGGTATTTATGTAGGGTCATTTATCTATGGAACATTCAAAGGCGCCCGGCTGCCGAAATATTTCACATATTAAAAAAATTGTTTTCCTTAAACAATCTAGGAGAATGTCACGGGTGATTTATCATAGTCGTAATTGGACCCACTGGCAATTCATACTTTGTTCTGTACATTACACGTTACATAATCACAACCAAATGATTAAGTGATATCTTATCTTCGCTTGCAAGCTTGATTTATAAAATAGGCTTTAGAATCTCGGTATGCAATCTGATTGGTCAATTATCATGCATTGACTTTACTGATGTGACCCACACTGAGCCGTGCGTCCGGTAAAATCCGGATGCATGGTTCAAGACTTGTATAGTTGTTGTTGTTGTTGTTGTTCTTCTTCTTCTTCTTCTTCTTCTTCTTCTCCTCCTCCTCCTTCTTCTTGTTCTTCTTCTTTTCCTTCTTCTCACTGTTGTTGTTCTTGTTGTTCTTGTTCTATTTGTTGCTGTTGTCGTAATTGTTGTTAAATCATAGATGTTTTTAAACCGTAGTAGATTTAAAGTAGAGATGAATTTTTAGCCAGTGGGATTCCCGCCCTTTCTACAGCAGCCACAAACTCTGGCGGAAAGTCTCCAGCAGTGTGACAGCCATGACAGCTACGTCACGGTGTTACCTAGACAGAAGAGGAGGAGCAGAAGGAGCAGGAGGACGTTGTCCTCGTCGGAGACGATCACTGCCGACGTGCAGGCGAGGAAGGCGAGGTCCGCTCCGAAAAAGAGACAGAGCTTGACGTGCCTGTCACAGAAATGCAGATAATATTTTGAGTTAAAGGGAAATTTACACAAAACAATTTTTAAGTTCAGCGGATACAGAAATATTAGAAGGGTGATTAAACTGTTCGAAGCTCTTATCCCTGGATGGAAGATCACCTTAGCTGACATGTTGGCACGGATTTATACAACATGCTACAACTAAACTGTACACAGAAAGAGGAAGAAAACGAATTAAAACTTATGAAATTAATGAATTCATAATGAATATGCATCCGGGTACATTATGAATTTGTGATGGGAGAAAGTTCTAGCACCACATACTGGTCATCACGAATGACCATTAAACAACATCACTTAGGGATGACACCCCAATGGAAAGCGGTGGTCAAGTGTTGTTAAGCAAAGGGATACATTGAGGAAGACGGCGAGTGTCGCCATTAGTTGGGATTGCCCCCATTTCTCAAATAATCCGCTGCTGCCAGTGCTTCTTGGAGTCAAAGGAAGGGTGTTGAGAAATTGGGGAATTGGCTTGCCTTCCAGTTTGCAGCGTGCGTTTCGGAATAGAAGTTCAGGACAGAATAGATTTGTGATCGAATTGAGATTGAAGTCAGGTAATAATTTGTTGGAGAGATGAGGGATTGAGTAGGTTATCAAGATCAAAGAAACAGGATAGATGCATTTATGTCTGATTTATGTCACATTAAAGATATTGTTTTGACAATTGTAATATTGATGTATAACGCATGGAAATGAACATTTAAAAGAACGAAATGAAATGAAATGAACGCAGTGTATATGACGAGGATATTTTTATCTTTTCTTCAGTTCTACGTGCTAATCAGGTCCGAGCTTTTGTTCTCTATTCTTGAAGTCATCTTTACATTACACCATATACACATACTTAACCAAAATGTGCAAATGGACGTGGTCTCACAATAATTTGAGATGATGAACTTACGGTATCCGGAGAAACGCCTCCAGCTTTTCTCCCTGCACGAGGAGATACGCAAGGCAGATGAAGGGATACCCTATGATGCTCAAAATGGTGACCAGCTTTAGGAGGAAGGGACCAATGGCTTGCAGGGATCGATAGTAGGCGTTCCCTAACATCTTTTGCGAGTATGCATGGGCCACAAACTGCATGGGGGAACAAACCATGCACAAATTTTTCACTACAATAATTATTGTAATTATTATACGTGTAAGAAACTTGGTAGCTCTATACCGCCGATATTTTGTAACTGTTCTGTATTTTTTGTTTGTTTGTTTGTTTTGTTTTTTGCTCTCTCTCTCCCTCTCTCTTCACGCGCCCATATACACGTTTTATGTCATATAATATTTATTCACTTCCAATCAAGTAATACAAAAACATCAATTAAGTTTGGTTAACTGCACAATATGAATTATTCTTTCAAAAAAAAAACTGAAATAGTTATACATTTTCATGTTTCAATATAACAAATAAAAGTGGCAATATATACAGCAATTACCAACGAAATAAAATGAAAGTGCATTATATCTTAAATAAAAACCCATCCCCAAAAACAATTCTCCCAAGCTGACCTCCCTATATACCCTTCCTATCCGTATACTATACTAACAAAATAAAAACACTTCACCAATACACACAAACACACCTACAAACACATGCACGCACACATACAAGCACACATACATACACACACACACACGTGTAAACTCCCACTTTCAGGCCAAATAGTATCACTGATCATGGAGACTCGCCTGTTTCTGTTGATAATCGACTGCAGTCTGAATTTGTGAGACTTCGTGAGTAACGTTCTTCTGATCCCTCTGCCCGAACAAGGTGCGGAGCTTGTGTAAACAGAAAGGAAAAAAAAGGAAAAGAAAATAACCACATGAAAATGCAGTACAGGATATTTATATTTAGCAATGTGAATTAGGCCCTACATTCAATATAGCATTCTTGTGTTAATCCATACCGTGGCGATGACGATGATGATAATAAAGACCTCAACGGGAGGTGATGGGAAATCTATGATTATTTTTCGGTTTGATTTAGGAAATATATAATGTCGTTTCCAGAACAGAGAAGCTTTTGCCATCGAATTCAATCAAGGAGCTTTGAAGCTTCTTGATTCAATCTATACCTCGTAAGAGTTTGCGATGTAGTCTAGTAGCGAGGCTGCAAATTTCTCTGCCCCGTCGGCCATGGCGTAGAACTCGCTGTTGACGGCCTCCCAGACACCAGCGATCTTCCGGAGCCTGCCCGTCAGACGGAAGGCGTTCCCAAGAGCGTTTTGGTAGGCCAGCCCGAGATACGCTTCGCTCGACAGAGCCCGGTAGATGTCCAGATACTCGACCACCTCGGACAGAGTTGCATCGGCCAAGCCCTCTAGTTTCGGCTCGACGATAGGACGGGCTCCAGCAGAGAGAAGCAACTGACAGAAATGTGTAAATTCAAGATTGTTAATACAATCAATTTAATTTGTATACGTTATGGGTTTGATACTTTACATGTGTGGCATTATCCATGTAAGACAGTCTTGAAAATTAATTTTGAACACACGACACATCAACTTGTTGAAGACTATAACTGTAACTCAAAGATGCATCCTGAACATTCTTCGGTAATGCATCGTTATGCTCAACTACTATATGCATTTCAGGTTGTGTACGAATGGGGTCCTGAACATGAGCGCGTGTATAAAGTGTAGGTTTGGTGTTTAAGTTAAGTTAAACAGATTTTGTGTTTTCAATTATTTATCAATATAAATATTTCGACAAAACGATGTCAGGTGTTCCCTTGAAAGAAGGGTTTCATGATGTCTACAGTGCAATACATTACAGAATAACTTCGGTACAAAACATGGGATTATATGAAAACTGGCCTCGTAAATAATCGCCATATACTTTTTACGATTATTTGAAGATTAGGTTTGCCGATATTCTACTCGTTAACTTTAAGATGTGAGCTGCTTTTGTTACTCCTAAGATACGGCAATCGAATCAATGCGTATTTGACAATAGATCCCATTCCACCAAGCAACAACAACAAAAAGTACCGTCAACAAAACGCAATATTGCATGTTGAACACTTAGCAGCTATACAGTACATTATTGTCTACATTCGTCTCTCTCCATTTTCGTTTTAATTCGTTTGGATTTACCTGTACCGTCACGAAGTTATTCCTGATGGCCGCCATCTTGAGGGGCGTCATGGAGCGATGGAAATCATCGTTGTCACAGTGGCATTCCAGAATCTCCTCTCGCTCCTAAAACGAAACATTTTTATTGGACCCATACATAAAGATTTAAGTGGTTCTTAAACTTGCAAGAAAAGAACATTCGACATTGCTCGTCCTCTCGCTGAAAGGTGCCATTATATACCTGGTCGAGACTAGGATTGCTCAACGCGTTTTAAGTAAGAATTTTCTACTTTGATAGTAACGAGCCCTGAATGCCCTTGTTTTATTGATCAAGACATTTATCCAAAACGCCTTCCTCTTTTGTCCAACATGCCCAAGGAGAGCAAAATGAATGCTCCGTAGGAAGCAGAATATTGATGATTGCATTTGTCATGTTAGCCTATTTCTATTCAGGGAGTGTAGAGTAAACACTCATCGAGTCATTTCTAGATTCGATATTCGAGTAGTATTTACTCTATAGGGATTTTACATTTCAAGTTTAAATCAGGTTCGGTCTTTTAAAAAATAATCAAGATAAACCATTGATTTGATGGTGTTAACGACACTCGGTAGGCCATGAAAACATGTGATGAATCTGTTGGCCCATTTCACCCCGGCGCGCCGTTCAGTCTTCTATACCGTGACAGATCTGATTTTCATTTTCTGCCGAGGCCATTCAAAACTCGAGAGAAGTGTAGAAACGCACAACCTTTCTGGGTCAACTTTATTTGTCCCTAAAGCTTACAAACTTCATCGAAGGAACCACGTTCAATCAAGAACATTGGCATTTATGCGAATGCGATTTGGATACAACTGGAGTATAGAATTTTGAATATTCATTGTAAACTGTCAAGTAAAATCCAGTGTTGGATCGTTTTTTGTTTTTGTTTTTGTTTTTTTGCTTGTCGGCCGACGAAACCCGAAAGTGGCACCAGAAACATTTTCTTTTTGCGCCCCCTTTACGAAATCCTGGATCCGCCCCTGAAATCAGTCTCGTGAACATGAAATAAACTATTGAGACTATAGCACTTCCGTCTGTTGACTCTCCTTGAAATATGGGTCTGTTTTGGTACACGTACCTCTTCGGGAAGAGTCTTGGTGTATGAACAAATGACCTTCACAGCGTCTTCAAATGATGCAGCAGTGGCTCGGAGTAAAGCATCGCCGAGTGGTGCTTTCACCCTCAGCAGGCTTATCACGACAGCTTATGAGAAAGAGAGGTGGAAACTCAACTTGAAGTCGGGTACACAGATATCTTGAATAAAAACGCTGTATCCATATTGAAAAACCACATCAAAATGATTCATGATTGATGGTGAGAGCAAATCGAATGCCTTACGTGGCAATACAATAACTGACAACTACGCAAAATGAAACGAAACAAGTTATTTCAGTCGTTGATAAGAAACATATTTCAGGGGAATACAAAACATACAATTTTGGTCCCTTTATTTGAAAATGGTATATACTTCTGAGTTTAAGTTTTTTTTTTTCTTCTTTTCATCTGGAGATGCCATTCATGAATTTCTATTATGTCAATGATTTTCTATTCAAACGTTGACCTTGCTTGAATCCGACCAGGATATAAATCGAAGCACGGATCAAGAGCTAGAAAATCAACAAGAGCATTTGACTTTTTCAACCTCATAACTACATGCGGTACTCTGTACAGTACGTTGATGATCACTCTTTTATTTGACAAACAAACATGAGGTACATTAATGTTGTTTCATTGCTGGTTTGTCTGTTCGTCAGTTTGTATACATTTATCTTCCAAAGTACCAGACAAGTACGCCTAACTAGTATATTCTTTCAGCATACATAAACAATCAATGATTTGATAACGGTTCCGTTAAAAGCGCGTCGTCTTGCGCAGACATCGGGACAACCATCATGCACACAACCATACAATGATTTTCCCGTTCTTTTCACATGCTGCGGAATACCACATGCTCTTACTAAGTTTCACGGTTGTTATCTAATCCCATGCTCATGCCTTGTGACCTAACACACAATAATTCCTTGATAAACTATGCGATGTCAAAATGCTATGTTCTGAGACCAGAAGGTAGGACCTACGAACACACATTGGATAGATCCTTCCTAACTAAAATAATGAGACTGTAACAAAAAACAACAACAACAACAACATTCAGTTGGTTACGAATGAGTACTGTACGAAAGCTGTTCATATAGACTGCAACTGTGGGTTCTTTCAAAGACCATTTCATAGGAAATGTAAAGGGGGCGTTACAACTAACAATAGCTTCAATAGACGCCAGCAGCCAAAACGCATGGGATGTAGTGAGCCAACGTGATGATCCAACAAAGGGACCGAGCTGGTCGGTTCTTCTCCGCAACCTTGAGAGACAATTCAGAGGCCGCCACGGCGTGCCCTCAGCGCTGAAGGTAGTCCACTGCCTGGACATAAGCTATGGAGCGGCGCACTGAGGTAGATGCGTAATGATAAAAAACGTCCAGAATCTGGACTACTCTAAAGGCCGAACTCAGTGTATGTATTACAGTGGAAACCATAAGCATGCTGGCCTTACTGGAAACAGCGTTAGAATGAAGCGGTACGTCTGAAAGCGGCATTATAGCTTGGGACCTTTATTCAGGTCTCATGCCTTTGTTTTAAAGTACATTAATTCTGCGTGAGGGGCGGTTTATGGGACGATTGCTCTTGCGTGTGCAAGTGGGTGTATGTGTGTGTTTAGCTTGCATTCGCATTCAGTCGCCATTCCGTTGTCTGATCTCAATACGTTTCCTTGAATTGATTCGAAAATATGATATCCTTCACCTCAAGGATATCAGAAATACAAATATGCAGAATGTTTGATTCTATTGCGACATCACGTTCTGTGGCACACGAGTTGAAGCCATCAATATGAATAATGTGTGTATAGTTACAAAGAGAATTTTCGAAATGGAATATATGAACGTTTTGCATAGAGATCCTGTTTGTAGACTAAAGGAACCGACAGACTAACATTCTGCCCAAAGAAAGTGCATTTCTATGGTTAATCTACTTACACAATAAACCTTCACTGATAGCATGGGCATACGCATTCAGTCCCTCGTTGTCTTGAATATCCAAACTTCTTCCCGATGACTTCAGTTCTGTGAGCAGGTCTTCCACCTAGAAAAAGAAATGGAGGACTTGAGATCAAGGAATAAGAAATCTCTAAATGCTCTGCCCTCGTGATACCCGCTTTTACCAATTTTAGATCCTTGATTCAATTCAAGTGAGTTTATTATGTGAACGAAATCAAATTGGAAATCACTTTCCAGCCATTACCAGATCTGTCCGTTGATCCATTAGGGCCCAGCTGCCCCAAGCTTTTATTTACTTTTTCCCCCTTTCTGTTTGTTTAAAGGGCCAAAAGATACAGACATAACGCAATACATGAGTTCTTCTTTGTTCATTACCTTGTTGATTTGAATTTTCATTACCTATAGAAGTTTCTAATTTATTGTCAGATGATCCTTATACAAGCAATTTCATGGGCATTCAGGCGCGGTTCCTGAATGAAATATTGATTTACCTAGTAATTCGGAAGCTCGTCTGCTAAACAAGAAACAAAAACAAAAAACAAACAAACAAACAAACAAACCGATGATACTAACCAATGTGTATACTGGACTCATCTGCCAGCAACAAAATCTAACTAGACTTGGAATTTGTCAAGACTGACAAATTAGGTGATCCGATTTTTTTTAATCAATGATTCGAGTCCTGATCGCAATAGGCATGACCATATAGGTTTCATCTGTGTTTAGAGACATTGGACTCGTGATATTTGGATTCTCATTTAGAAAAGAGAGTCAGGTCTGCTATCTTTGTTACCAAATTCGGTATACACTATAACGAAGATACAGAATGAAGTATATTTGACCATTGACCCAACTTTGCACAGCCAAGATGGCATCTGAGCAAAAAGTGGTTATTTTGTGAAATGATTCTTGTAACATGGCCTTTGCGTGTGCAAAATATGGGAAAGATAGGACATGTATTCACCAAGATACAGGTTAAAACATTTATGACCTTTGACCCTAATTTACATACCCAAGATGGTGTCTGATCAAGTAGTTGTTATTTTATGAAATAATGTACGTGACATAAACTAAACATGTGCAAAATATGGGGATGATAGGGACTGTTTTTCTTGAGTTATTGCAAAGAAAGTTGCAGAGAGAAAGAAATATCTCAATGCATCGAAGATAAGTTTGATTTCAACCAATTTTTTGACGTGATCTCGGCGTCGTATGAAAAACTGGAGAAAAGACTGACGATAGCCCAAAGTCTCAGCTACAACATATTAAAATCTGGGAGAAATTCACAGAAGAGCAAGTGAGCTAGTGTTCGATAAAGACCGTCATGTCAATTTTCATTTCCAGAAAAATTCCCTCCCATAGAGATAACACGTAAACTGGTTAAATTTGACAAGGTTACATTATATCTATTTTCACGAGGTGAAGACATCATCCGATTAAAACTTTGATAAAACAAAACTTAAAGAGTATTACATTGGCTACAACATACTAAAATCTGGAAGAAATTCACCGAAGGGTAATTGAGCTAGTCGTCGATAAAGACAATCATGTCAATTTTCACATCTAGAAAAATTCCCTCCCATAGAGATAACACGTCATAATGAAGATAAAGAAAGAAGTACATATGACCTTTGACCCTACTTTGCACAGACAAGATGGCGTCTGAGCAAAAAGTGGTTATTTTGTGAAATGATTCTTGTAACATGGTCTTTACGTATGCAAAATATGGGAAAGATAAGACATGTATTCACCAAGATACAGGATGAAACATTTTTGACCTTTGACCCTAATTTACATACCCAAGAAGGTGCCCGATCAAGTAGTTGTTATTTTATGAAATAATGTACGTGACATAAACTAAACATGTGCAAAATATTGGGCTGATAGAGCTTGTTTTTCTTAAGTTATTGCAAAGAAAGTTGCAGAAAGAAAGGAATATGAAAATACATGGAAGATAAGCTTTAATTTCAACCAAGTTTTTGGGCATGATGCCGACTCCGTATGAAAAAACGAAGGGCACATTCACGATAGCCCAAAGTCTCAGCTACAACATACTAAAATATGGGAGAAATTCACCGAAGCATAAGTGAGCTAGTGCTCGATAAAGATAGTCATGTCAGTTTTCATTTCCAGAAAAACTGCACTCCCATAGAGATAACACGTAAACTGGTCAAATTTAACAATGTTACTTTTAATCCCTTTTTACGAGGTGATGCCGTCATCCAATCAAATTGTTGTTATTATATATCAGAAAGACCATTTAATAAGGTACAACATATTGAAATTTGGACGAAAATCAACTAAAGAATAAGTGAGATATGCTTGAATGAACTTGAAATTTGATGACGTCATTTTGAAAATTTACTTTTTTAACTTTATTAAGAAATTTGATATATTTTAATCATTTTTCCAGCATCGCCAACCCATGAAATGACATGTACAACTCATCAGCTTTCAGAATATGTAAAGAAAATGGGGGGTCACCGTCCATCCTGACGAGTAAAATCGGATTTAAATTTGGCGGTTTTTTGGCATTGTTGCACTGTATATCGCCATTGACGCGCGCGCGGAATTTCAACTTTGACGGGCCCGTATGACGTCATATTGAGTCGGATTGACTTGAAACTTGGTAGAAACATTCCTTGACATTTCAGACATCCGATACGTGTGAAAAAACGGGAAATTTCTATTGCATATGAGCTGTGCGTGCGTATATGCGCGCGCGCGTACGCGTCCGTCGATTTTTTCTGAAATACTCCAAATGACCTGAAACGTGTGCAAAACAATTTTGAGCTCGATTGGAGCATGCTAAAATTTCAACGCGCGCGTACGCGCTCGTTTACTATGAACGTGACTAAATTTTATGAAATATATCAATAGACCTTGACTTGAACTATATGATAAATTAATTTCATTCAAAAATTCCGTTCCATTAATGAGATATTGATGTAAACGTGATTTCAGATAATGACGTCATAATGACGTCACGGTTAACTGATCACATTGATACACTAGATCTGTCGTCCTTAGGACATGATACATATATGGTATAAGTTTGAAAGTGATAGGTTGGGGACTTTTTGAGTTAACCTCTGCACAAGATTTGAGGAGAAAGAAATAAAGAAGAAGAAGAAGAAAGAATCCGTACAGATACAATAGGTGATCCGAGAGGATACTCGGATCACCTAATGAATGGACTAAAATGCTTAAGGTTTTACGTGACAGAATTCGTAATTATATAAATGGCCGGAAAGCGTACTTAAAATCGTCAAACAATATCCGATTGAAGTTCTTGGAAAGACCTAACCACAATGGGAATGATGAGCCTAAGCACAGTGTCAATGCCATCCTGGTTCGTGCTGGTTGCCAAAAATCTAATGACATAATTTGTTGATATCGACAGGTCACACGACAATGTTCTGGTGGGTATTTGCTTTTATTTTTAGCTCTTAATAGAGGGTTCAACGGGACGATCGAGTTCTCTACACCTCCATCTCCACCACAAGTGGGAAAAGCAGTATACAGCTGTATGTATGTTTGTTTGTGTATTTTTTTTTCTTTTGTGATGTCACGTTTCTGATAACATGGAAAATTTAATGTTCTGAACAGAAATTTGTGAGTGCTGCAAAGAACCAGAATTTGGAGACAACAAATTCATTGCGAAAGAAAAAGATAAAGAAAAACCGACACTACTGATTAAAAAAAAAAAAAAAAAAAAATCTCCCAGACGATGACGGTGCCATAGTGGAAGCACGAGGACGTTACCTTCAGTAGGTCACCGACATCGACAGCGGCCAGGAGTTCGTTGCCGAGTCCATGATCGTATGGTAATGACGGTGCCGGGACGACGTCGACTTTGTCATCTCTTTGCCCTGGGGTGATCCCTCGTTGATCTTCTTTCTTCTTCATGCTACTTGGGCGTGTTTTCCATTCTGACAAAAAGTTGCCTCCTGAAGATACAGATTATAAATACACCTTGAAGATAATGTATATGCATCTACTTGACACATAACTCCGCAAATAACGGAAAAACTAATTAGAATAGTAAATACAAACTAATTAGAATAGTAAATACATATAGATAGATTTATAGAGGGACAGATAGAGAGATAAATGGATAGATAGATAGATAGATAAATGGATAGATAGATAGATGACATAGATGGATAGATAGATAGATAGATAGATGACATAGATAGATAGATGAATAGATAGACAGATAGAAAGATATATAGGTAGGTAGATGGTTAGATAGATAGATAGATAAATACATAGATAGATAGATAGATAGATAGATAGATAGATAGATAGATAGACAGACAGATTGGGAGTGTGATTAGAGACACATGTCTGACAGATACACAGATATACAAGATGTGTGGATACGTACAAGGGCAGGAAGTACAAATTGTTTAGCAGGAAAATCATTGAATTAAGAGTTATAACCACAGCTCAATAAAGTAAAGACTGAATAAAATTATGAACGGCTGACATGGAACATCAGGTGCTATTCAAAATTAGCTTAGATACAACATTATGTTAAGGTCCGAATATTTGCTTGCTCCATACTATTTACCACATGATGATAATTATTGATTAACAGAATTTGATAGTAAAGCTGTAACACCATGCATAAAAGGATTGTGCTCTTATCCAATTTCTTCTCTAAGTTACCTTCTTCTTCGTCTTCTTATGTGAGACGCATCGTCAGAGACCCCCACAAAAAAATGGATAATTTCTTTCCATATACCCAAGCCAAAATGAAATTTGGAGCGCGAGAGATGGGAGGTTCAATGGCGAGCATCCAGCGGTCCATCAATACAGGAATACCCAATATAAACAGGACCTTGTACTATTAATAGAAGACAGGTGGAATCCGAGTTAAGCTAGATTTACCTGGGGGAGTTTGATGAGCGTCCAATTAAGTGATCAGCTGAAAGGCATTTCCTTCTTCCAGAGCCTGCCGTTCATGGGGTTACTCCTCCTTCTCGTCCGTTCGCTAGCATGTGTGGGCCACCTCCCTGCTTGAACACTTTGATACACTGAATGCTGGACTACCCAAATCCGCCCATTGAAACTTAAAGAAGTGATCACGTGGTATAAGTGACTCGCTTGATTGGTCACGGCGTGGAAGAAGAACCACGTTCTTTTCACAATGATCTCGTTCTCAACAACTGAGAATCCTTACGTGTACCAAAGAGAGAGAGAGAGAGAGAGAGAGAGGATATATTTTTTTACAAGGTTCTCCGTCTATATATTGTGATTATCATCTATCTCTTCACAATTCCTCATTGACAGTAATCCTTTAATTTCCTTTGGCAGGCATAGCTACACAAGTGAATGTATACGTGTACGTGTGTCTATTTGTTACTCTGTTTTTCAGAGGGCTTCGAGACTCCTTTTTTTCTGTACTTCAATTATCTTTCTATTCATGTTCTTTATCAGAGGGCACACATTCTACAAGCTCTGTCTTTTAATCGGTATCTCCATTTTCGCACTTTGCGTGTTGTTATACTTTATTTCAATTCAATTCAATTTTCTATTTCATTTTTCGACAAGAACATATTATAGACATCACTTTTTGGGGTAACAGAAAATAAGGTGCGTAAAACTTTGTAGGATAAAGAATGTACAATAACTGTAGCACCTTACGATAATTATACATTATCATACAACTCAAGTGATTAGAAGTAAGTAAACAATATGCAAAATTGGAAAAAATGGAGGGACCCACTAAAAAGACAAAGCTTGAGGGATGTGGGCCCCTCAGAAGAAATCCTCGACCACTTCAGCTTTCATATCAATGCATAATTACTATTAGGTTCCACAATTATAATCTTTCATTCTACAATGTTTTGTTTACCTTATTCTCTGCTACCAAACAAAGTGAAATGTAATTGGTTTTGATTGAGAAATTAAATGAACTTTGAATTGAATTTAATTGTAGTGAAACGCCCCTACTAGCTCAAACATGACTTTGGGATACATAGGAAAACCATAGAAGCAGAATGTGAAAATTTTCATTACCATCTTACGAGAATCAAGGAAATTAGAAAGAAAAACACACACACACACACACGTTTTAAAACAAAAATGATATCGATCACATTTACAATTACCATGACGACGTCATCCCTTTATGCCTGGTATGGACCTTCTTGCAATTAATCTATCATTGCATGATATTTAGTATGTGAAGTTAAAAAGAGGAAATTTAATCCTTCGTATTAAATTATGGCGGATTTGTTATGGTTCACTAAGCTATAACAGCTTCGTATAGAATGTTAGGGATGTGACTGCAAAATCATGATAAAAATGATGAATATGAAAAATAAAAATTATGATAACAAGAAAAATATTATTGTACAACGATGGCAATTTGTTATATATCTGTCATAATTATATCAAATAATTCTGCTGCAAATAAATTTCTTTGAGACAAAGGGTTCAGGTGTTTAACATGGTGCCTCATGCATCGACGATTAAGTAAAATGAAGGCAAAAAAATATATATATATATCTCTTATCAATGTCCAAAAGAGGACTGATGTATGAATTGGTATTTGATAACAAAGATGAATTAATTGAGAGGATTGAGTCACTCTGCAGGAAATTTGAAGTTTGGAAATAACGTACGATAAAGGCTCTTTTCTAGCTTAAACGATAACGTATGATATCATGGCGTGAGGCTTAATTAACAATCTTTTACTGGACCTTAGAGATTTCTGTAAATGTCATGCAAACATTTTCGATGCGCATCAACTGCGTGTATGTACCTAAGAGACCACGGACAGTTTTCGTTCTCCTTTCTATAGTTCAGTAAATTGTACGCCTTATTTTTTTTTTCTACTTTTCCGTGGTGTTAACAATATTTGCTGGTTAACTGCTCACGCACAAGTAGAAGAAGGGGGGGGGGGGTGAGGGAGGCCCGACCGATTCCTGATAACCCCCTTGGGGTGTGAGCAGAGAGTCTTGGATGGGGTCAGAGTTCTCTGCCTTTGTCGAGGGACACAAAAACTCCGTGTGAGATGGCCGTTAACCAAACTGTGGATATTGTGCGTTGTTAAGTGATATCAGCTCCCGTGGTACACCCGCCGTTTGTTGGCAATGCGTGCGATGGAGACACAGTGTGTTCAACATTGACAACTTCAGGCATTTCTGTCGTGCATATTTGACGAGTAAGGTAGGTGAACATCATTACAGCAGTTGCAAGAGTCGGTCTGTGACACTGTCTAGCTGCATGCATTGACTAACAAGTTGCAAATTTATCAGTTGAGTAAGTCATGTGTGCAGCTCAATGGTCTACTTTGCGCGGTTCATAATACAACGAGGTGATGATAAATCAATTCACTCGCTCCTGTGAATTATTACATGCATAGATCGGCATCATCTCACCCAAGCCATCAGTTGGAAGAGGTAAGAATACCCAATGGGGCTATCCCATATAGTATACAGGTCTTATCAAATCATGTATAGGAATCGTTACTTTGCTGTGTCACAACACCATTAGTGCGAATAAATGCCCATGAACTGATGAACCAAGGTTTTGAATGTTATGTAAGACAAGGGAGGTGGGTATATTATATCGTACGTGTCTCTTTCCACCTCGCCCTGGACTAACTGAAACTATTACTTAGTATTATTATTGTACATTGTACTGCATATGAACAGGAAGGTGAGCTAGTGAAACACCTTCGTGATATGAAGTATATCATACTCTCCCTTGATCTCACCACTAAGGTGTGACACCTCCGTGATCCCACCCACTCAGCGAGACAATTATGATAGAGTTCATATACTGTAACTGAGAAATGCTCTCTTCCTCCTTATACCATACACAGCCCTGTCACTGTACACAAGTGTCTCGCACGGCGTCTCAAGAGTAAGAGGTCATTCGATTAAACGTTTTATGTCAAGCATGAACTGTTCCCGCGCGTTCATTTTTGCCATTGAAAGGTCGTCATTATTTACCAATTTCTAAGGGGTTCGCTATGTCGAGATTGGATCCTTTTCTCTCCCCATCCCCTTTTTTCTGTCCAGAACATCATCTAGCGTGTCGCCTGTGCAGCTGACCGGCATGGCGAGTGTTACAGATCTATTGGAGTCCACTGACCGGACGTTTCTCTTTGTAGTCTGCGCCCTGGTGTGCCTATTGTCTCTTGCTCTGTGGTCCAGCGCCCGCCCAAGGGGGTTCCCGCCCGGACCACGCCCTCTTCCGTTCATCGGGAGCATTTTCTGTAAGGCTTGGTTGACTTCAGCCTGGGTTTGTTTTGTTTTGTTTTGTGTTTTTTCTTTCTTTGAGATCTTGGGTTCTTTAAAGGGAAGCTCAACTTTATGGTAAAGTTTATTCAGGAAAGAGAAAGAGTAGAGAAAAACAAGAAGATCGGTGAAAGCATCAATGAAGATACACGAATTTAAGAAAGAAAAAGTGATTTTCACGTAAATCCACAAAACCATTGGTAATAAGAGAATGCGATAATGTTATTGTTTAACTTCTCTCTCCTCAATTTGTACAAAAAGAGAAATAAATCATTTGATCTATATAAGCATCGTTGAATTCATGTCATCTCTTTACGATCTATGAAAGAGGCGCATCGTCACAGTTCGACACACTGTTGTCATCAATATCAGCGACTCTTGGCTTAGGAACAATTTTTTCTCTCCGGTCGAGGTTACATTTACTTATAAATAATACATAAACATTGTACTCTTTTTACTCTTTCCCGTCAGAAACACCTATATCCGTATAGTCATACAGTGTTATGACAGATACTGATTAATATAACTAATTATGTTCTAGATAAATCGGTGATGCGATATTCATGTATACAAGCACAACGTCTGTTGCACATATGACAAATATCATTGTCATATTGTGCAGCGGCATACTGAATCTATAGGATAGCTGGAGTCGTCACTTACAACAATGAAATGGTCACATTCAGTTCGTCATTCCAATTAGCCCACTTAATTTTTTTCAAGTGATGTCTATCAACCATGTAGTCATAAATGATCTCTTTTTCTCTTATTCCCTACCCTCCTCTCTCTCATGTTATAATCTCTCTTCTCTACCTTTATATCTTTTCTCCGTGTACGCAATACATATAATACTCTACCTGAGCTGTAGTAACATAATATCTCTTTCTGTCTATATGTTTCTATATATCTTTTTATATGTAACATATGATATTTCTCTGTAGTTGCTCCATTATGTAACGTGTTATTTTTATGGCGTATCTCTCTATATCTCTCCTTTTATGTTGAATTCATCCTACAGCAATGACAGCGAGTCCTGAGGAAGTGTTCCAGAAATGGTCCGAGGAGTTCGGCGACGTGTTCGGGTTCAAGGCTGGCCAGCGGTGGATCGTGGTCATCAACCGTCACGACGCCATCAGGGAAGCTCTCACCAAGCATGGAGTGGAGTTTGCCGGGAGACCGGATTTCTTTTCGTGTAAGGTCACGACTTTTTTTATACTCCTGATATCGAACAAATTTATCGTTTATTTACTCACTTATTTGTTCGTGAGTTATGTAAATTTGTACATTGTGGCAGTATACTTTCGTTCGTTTGTTTTGCTTGCTTTTGTTTCATTCTGTGTCTAAGATTGTCATCTCCAACACGAGGGGCATGCTGTTTCGCAAACATGATGCAGAGAAAAAAAAATATTTTGCAGACAAGCAAGAGATGGTGACCCTGGCACAACAGATAATAAAGTAACACATAAAAATACATTGCGGTGTTAAACCATGATAGTCATCATTGCGAAACGGAACAAACGTGTAGGCCCAAACAATACAAATTGTAAATATTATTTGCATTATAGTTAAAAGAAAAAAAACAAAAATCTGAAGAAGTTTGTTAGATATCTGTTCGCTGGTCACATAGGCTACATCTTTTAATCATTCAAGCTTTCTACTTTCACTCCTTTCTTTTGACTTTTTCCTTCCCTTCATTTATTTAGTTTATTCTTTCCAAACGTTCTCCTTTTCTACGCAAAATCTGTTACTGAAGTCCATACGAACCGGCGCGAGTGTCATATCAAATTAAGTCAATAATAATTCTCAGTGTTTCACTGAAGCATGGCACTATTCATTGCTATTTTAAGTTCTGAAGCAAACAATGAAGAGACTTTAACCCTTGCATGGTTCATGTTATGATAAGAATAGTGAAATGTCACCAAGAGTGCAACTCCGTGATTTATTTCAAAACATGCAAGCTTGACTAACAGTGACATCTGCTTTGCATTTCCTTGACGGCCGCGGTTGCACGAGAAGTTGGCAAGTGCATTAAATTCTCCAGTGTGTGTAAGCAGAAGTCTGGCTTCCCTGCCCTTTCCAATCAGTGGTAAATCGAAAAAGTGATCAGGACTATGAAACGATAAAGAAAAACCTTCCTCAGTGCGACTCACAACGGTAAAGGATAGCATCACTCAGACAATGTTTCAGAGGTGAAATGTTTTGATTATTGGGCCTACGTATTTTTACTGGATAACGATCTGCTGTGACGTAAACAGTTATTCCCCCTCTCTCACGCTTGTCTCGAATATTTCCCTTTTCTTCCTTCATATCCACCTCTCTTTCTCTTTCTCTGTCTTTGTAATATATAATTTGTTTTTATGTTCCTTTTACAACAGCCATTTCTGCCTATGCGGTGTTTTCATAATTATAGTGGAAGTCTTGATGTTTTGTGAATGTTTTCTGTATATCATTCAGCAAATGATTTGTGAGGAATATTAGTGTCACTATAATGATATCAAACAATGACATTTATGAGGTTTGATGGGGCATAACAATTGTGTGATATGCTGTTTCTTTAGGGACTAATCTTCGTTTTGTTGTGAACTATCAAGCATTCTAAAAAGTCAAGGTGTGTTTATGTTGATATGCTTTTACTCTCAATAATATCCTGATATCTTTTCATTGCTAATATTTTTGTCAGTTGGAGCGTTTACCTATGGCTTCAAGGATATCATTTTCAGCACGTTTTCGGAGACATGGAAGTTACACCATAAGCTGGCAAGTTCGGCCCTCAGGTAAAAAAAAAAAAGCAAGTGATTCACTCTAAAATGTCTTGTGATATTTGCAGACAATAATTCCCTATCCAAGATCAGCAAATGTCTGGCACAAGTTAATTAGTTGCGCAAATGTTTTCCATTCTCTAAATGTCACTAGTTTCTTTCATTTGTACAACCACACTTGTAAAATATATGATGATTCAGCGTGCATGCTGTTATGTTTGATGCAGTGACTGTCCAAATGACGTCATGGAAGGTATCGAACCTCGTATTATGCATATTATACATTGTTACGGTCATGGAAACAAATTTGACGGCTCTATAGCTTATTATTGCTTCGCAGTAAACTGGAAATATCGCTATTGTATTTCTTCTCTTTTTTTTAAGATTGGATCCACATTCGTTTTCTTTCTTTAGGCCTATGCCCCTCTGGCATGGAAACCATTTGATTTGAAATTCAAATGATCTTTTCGAAGGCTACTGATTTGATTTATCGGAGTGTTGTAAGGCAGGGATAGGATTGGGTGGTTTTACATAATGGATATGGTACCTGCAGAACGGTTATTGACTCGAATGATTTGATGAATGCTGTACCGTGGTTATTGGTATGACTGGTGTGTTGATCGTTGTGAGTCATGTATAATCATTGACCATAGGTTCACTAGATGGATGTTGTAGAAGCATGTGAAAAGTGATTCTATAAGCTCTTCGTCGCTTCAACTCATTTTCTGTCTCTGTAGACAGTTTGCGACGGGCGAGCGTCTTGAGACCATGCTACACGCCGCCTTCGGCAAATTGGAGAGCTTCCTGGCAGACCGCGAGAGCCAGCCGGTCGACCCGAAGCTGATGATCACCCTGCTACTCTACAACATCATGTCAACCATGTGCTTCGGGAAAAAGTGAGATGGATAAGACAATACCTCGCTCCCAAATAATGTTGTGTTGTGCGTATAATAATGATGATGAGAATGATAGCTGGTTTTATATATAGCGCAATTTAGATTTACCCTGCCGGTCACTAGATACATTATTTCCAACCAGGTGCCCCTGCCATCTCCAGCCAGAATCTAACGATAACGATAGGGAATTATCAGCAAGACGGAAGCAACGGAAGCTGTAACAGCCAAGTGATAGTTATTTTAGATGCGGACCGTTTTTCCCCCGAGTCGTTCTACGACTTTGTTAAGCTTTACCAGCACTATTTCTTGTACTCAAGTCAGTGAGAATAAACCAGCCTAAAATGAAATAATCTTCTTCTTTGCCTTCACGACATTTTATAGGGAACATTCTACTCAGGCTAGTACATTACATACGTACTAAAACCAACCAAAACATTATTTTTTTTTTCTATTGTAATTATAAGAGGAATGGAAGAGCCTGAAACGTTATAGCTACCCTGGAACCCTAGAAGTTATAATCTGGCACCAATCGTGAAACAGCAACATACCAGCAAAGATACATTGTCTATTGCAGCGAAAAGACTACCACGAAGGTTTGAATATCAACATATTGTAGTAATGTCGAAACCAGTGTGAATGTGTGAATATTTTAGGCTTCATATCATAAGGAGGATGGGATATGTTTATTGCAAGTAATAATGGTGAATTCCACGTCTTTTTCTTTTCTGTTCACTTCAATTCCATTTCACTTTCCCTCCTCATTTTTTTTTTCGATTTGCACTTCATTTTAATGATCTTTTCCTTTATTTAGTTACGACTTTATGGAGGGGAAACTACTGGAGTGGAAAGAAAACAACGAACGGTTAAATCAGGAGTTCGGAATGGGCGTGGCAGCAGATTTCTTCCCCTGGGCGAGACACCTGCCCACTCCTGGTGTGCGAATGGTGTACCGGATGAGAGATGTCTTCCACCAGTTTGTCTGGGATGAACTGGAGAGCCACAAAATGAACTTTGACCCAGGTAATCCGTCTTCCTTCCATCCGTCATTCCTTCTCCTTTGGTCGTATAATCAGGGAAAACTCAACGCCATATTCTCGATGACTTTGGTGACAGGAATAGGGTCAACACAAACGAAAGAGCGACGGTTTCAATAAACCGGACCAAAATGTTACGAAAGTATTCTATTGATGTTTGGATGGAACGTAACAGTGATATTAGTTACATTCAATTATGCAGACTGGATGATATATTATTTTTATCAGTCACCTTTCTATAGCCACCCTCTGGCATGTACACAAATCTCCGACTAATCCCCTTTTTGACATCACTCTAAGAAGGATGAAGGTTTATGAGGAAATTATAAATCTTCCTTTTCATCAACGTTTTCTAGAGTGTTATCTATTGAGCACTTGTCACTCTTGAGTTGAATTCAATAAAGATGTTATAATTCCTTGATTGTGAATAAAAAAAGAAGGAGTTTCAAAACACATTGTAATTAGCTGGAAAGTTTTGAGGCCATCTCTCAAGTTTTAAAGTTCAATGTTTTCTCTTTTTGTCCATGTCAGTTGTAATGAAACGTTGAATGATTTGTGTGACTTCGCAATTCCCTTATTGATGACGATATGAACACGGAGTGGAGTTTGCTTATATTCTCTAAACAATCCATAAAGATCACTCTGTGTATTGTAGCGATAGAAATAATGACGCGAGGATGACTCTACTTTGGGAGAAGTTGTGTTACCATGGTGACTGACTCCTAACAATGTGAGCTAGGATCTCGTTCACGAGTGCGAGGGGCCGTTGCTTAACCGCTCTCATTAGCGCCTTCCCCCTGCGATAACAAATTCTCCGAAGACTTGATCCACTGTGCCTAACCAATGTCTATGAAGTTGCATTTTGTTTTACTACATCGCGATGATTAATTCACGGGATAAGGCTGACCTCAAAAACGCGATACTGTACCACGAATGCCAGTACGTTGTAACAGGTAAGATAGCAAACGGGCCCCAAAATCTATCTTGCTGTCTGCCCTTGCGACTCATGAGCCTGACCGGATTTTCCGCTGGGAAAGGTCTTACTTGACAGAGAGATGAGGTAATCGTCTCCGATAGTCTAGACTAGTCACATGGCTTTTCAAGAGTTTATTTCGTTCTTCCACAGGGATATTACATGACTTTGAAAATTATAAGTCTGGTGTTAGTTCAATCCAAGTTTTAAGCTGTTCTCAGTTACCGTTCTCAGCAGACTGAGCTCATTCATACCGATATTAGCTCCGTGCAATGCTGTGAACAAGATACTTTATCGGTTTTATTTTTTTTTTGGGGGGGGGGGTGGGGGGTTTAATGTGCTTTGATATTCCTTAGCGGTGAATAAGAAATTACTTGGAATGTATAATTCGCTATCATTATCACTAATAATCAGTAGTATTACATGTAGTACAAGTATCCTTCTCATTATCATCATCATTGCTATGATATAAAATAATTATTATCATTATCGTCATTACCATCATCATTATTGGTAGAAGAAATAGTTGTAGCAGCATCATTATCATTTTATCGGTATCATAATAACCTGGATTTATAGACAAAGATACAACAACGCAGTGATTACAAGTCAAGCGCTTTTATCGCAAAGACTCATGCTGTCGAATATCCTGCTTGATGTCGTGAGAAATCTGCTCGACTGGACTTATTTGGGAAAATGACGGAAAGTACGTTTTCATGACTCATTTGGGTCACTTCTTATCGTCAGTTCTGACTGGCTGGCGAGCGTTTACCTGTGATGGATGAGTTATATCGGCGATAATACTGCCTTCATTGTTTAGACGTCGAGGAATTTTCGGAATCACCGATTTGTATGTTGGTGAAAGGTTGTGTTGGAGGTCCCCCTCCCCTCCCCCCTGTGTTGAAGGAAAAAATGTCCGCGTCCATATATACGGCTTCAGGGACTCCTCTTTCAAACCATCTGGTTTCCGTGTCAAGGATGGTAACTTCTTTAAAAAAAAAAAAAAAAAAAAAAAAAAAAAAAAAAGTTGTCCCGCTTTGTTCAAGTGAACTGGAGCAAGGCTGATTCGTTCCCAGCTGATGATCCGGTTTTGCGGTGCTAGTAAAGACGTTTGTGAAGAAGCTGCATTGGTCTCGTCAATGTAATTGTCTTTACAACCCTTCCCTTGACACTGAATCCAGTAAGTCACATAGTTCTGTTTGTGTTTTGGAGTCTTGTCCTTGGGATGTGCCATTTTTGTCAAAGAGTGTTGGTAGCCTACCCTCAACAGAGGAGGGGGACTCCGACAAAACCTTTCACGAACATACAAATCGGTGGTCCTCAAAAATTCATCGATGTCTAAACAATACCGGCAGTAACATCGCTTATTCATCCATCACGGGTGAATGCTCGCAGGACAGTCAGAAAAAAAAAAAGATTACGAAGTGGCAGACGAGTCACGAAACCGTGATTTTTGCAAGGAAGTCCAGATGATCAGATTTAAGTATGTGTTGTTGTCGTCATAAGGACATAACGGTTGATCGGGCTGTGAACTCGAAACGCAAAAAAAAAAAAAAAAAAATCCTCGCTTAACATTTTGGCCCTCTGCAAAGATCCAAGCTCGTTCTTGACGCCCACACTGCCCCTTTTGATTCAGATGGTATATCAAAATGGGTGTGTTACAATGATGGCGTTATGGTAATGGTGGGACCCACTACAAGTGTTATGGTAAGGCTGAAAGGGGTTTTGATAGGCAATATCAAGGCGTCGTTGTAACAATTAAAATTGCTATGTAATATGTGACTCGTTTTGTCTTCGATGAATAGACCACGTAAAGGACTTCGTCGATCTACTGCTGCTGGCTCAACGAGAAGCTCGCGATGGTGGCGGGTCTGACTCCGACAAGTTTACCGACGCTCACCTGATGCTCACCGTTAGCAACATGTTTGCCGGTTAGTTCCTGTTGCCCAGTGCTTATTTTTTGTGTGTGTCATATCGATTTTTCTTATTTTTCCTTGTCGTTTCTTTCTTCATAGTTATTGCCTTCTTGTTCTTATTCCTTTCCTGTTTTTTCATCTTTTTCCTTTTTTCCATCTCCTTCACCTACTCTTCTCCTAGTCCTTACGATTCCTAAAAATTGCCTTTTCAAGCTCTCCTTCAGCTTTCTTCCTTTACTTCAACTTGTTTCCCCCTTCTCCCACTTCTGTCCCTTCTCTTCTCCCTTCTCCTTCTCATATTCTTTCTCCTAAGTCACCTCCCTTTATATTCCTTCATAATAATCTGCAAGTCTTACCTCAATAAGAACCAAAATTGAGAAAACCTATTGATGTCATCATAATGCAATGTGCCCAAAAGCAAATCTATTGGGAGACTATTGCAGGACTTGCCAGATTTTGTTATTACTTTTTTTTTTCAGATAGCTATTTGACTGACGACCTACAAAAATTAACCACCGGTGATTGCCTTGCCTTACTTAGCAAAGCAGCGATTCTTTTCATGTGAACTACACCTGTATATGACATGTGCTCTAATTAGCTCATCCTTGATCCCACTGATTTGATTATCGTCTCAACTCGAATAAGCATTGCTTGCCGAACATAGAGTAATAAATACATGCAGGAAAAAAAAATGGAGAAATAGTAAACAATCACATATGTGCAAATGTGCCGTACAGTTTTTTTTTTTAAATGATATCATATTCATAATGATATCATTATGCACGCATGTATATTACTCATGCATGCATGATAATAAAAATGAATAGTCTCAGTCATTAATCACTAATTGTCCCCAAATTTCAGCTGGAATACAAACCACCACCGAAACACTGTACTGGGGTATCGCCCTCATGGCGGAGTACCAGAGCATTCAGGCCAAAATCAGGGCGGAAATTGACGAGGTCGTCGGTTGCCGACGCAGCCCCGTGCTCGACGATCGCGGGTCTCTCCCTTTCGTGGAGGCCACCTTGTACGAGGTCATGCGCTTTAGCTCCATCCTCCCCATCGCTGTTCCCCATGCGACGTCCTGTGACGTACGCTTTAGTAAGTAAAGAGAACAGCAATAGTAATAATGATAATAATTATATAATATAATAGTAGTAGTAATAGTGATGATGACGATGATGATGATGATAATAGTAATAAGAATTATCATTATTATTATTATTATTATTATTATTATTATTATGTTTAATATAATGGATTGCAGTGGCTATTTATATAGTGCACAGGTCCTCCTTTCGGTGCTGATGGCGCTTCAAAATAAAATAGTAAAAAAAACTGTATTTAGACAACTAGAAAGAGAAAAACAACAAACAAACAATAAACGAATACCCTAAAAGAAACACATTTTTTTCTGACCATTACGAATTGCAGGTATGTAATCGTCATAGTGAGAGTAACAGATACGTTTTCAGATTATTAAGTATGATATTATGGGTTCTTATTACGCCAGGGCACAGAGGACGATTTTGCGATAACGATACAGGGCGCTCGTATAGTGTGTGTGTATGTGTGTGTGTGTGTGTATGTATGTATGTGTGTTTAAGTAATATATATTATATCATATATATATGAATATAGACATTCACACTAATTACTAATTTCATATACCCAATATTCTCGATGTCAGCGAAAAGGTGTGATTAATGCTCACTTCAATCTCGTGAGTTTCGCTGCCTTATTCCAAAAATTGAAATAAATGATCTGTTCCACTTCTCCAGGGGGATACCATATACCCAAGGGAACTGTCGCCATGTTTAATCTCCACTCCATGCACTTTGATTCCAATGTTTGGGACAGACCCAACATATTTCTCCCAGGTAAGAATATGTCTTTCTATTCGGCATGAAAAGTAAATACATGAACAAAACCACGTGTGCAACGAGAACCACACACTACATACACGGTTACCGTTTTATGCTGATTGATCATGTACAGCAGTTTGATTATTTGATATCCAATATTCAGTTGTTTTCATTGGTGTTGGTATTTGAGCTATTTGTTTTGTTGTAATATTATTATTATTATTATGAGTAGTAGTAATAGTAGAAGCAGTAGTAGAAGTGGTATTAGCAGTAGTAGCAGTCGTAAAGTAGTAGTAGTAGTAGTAGTGGTGGTGGTGGTAGTAGTAGTAGTAGTAGTAGTAGTAGTAGTTGTAGTAGTAGTAGTAGTAGTAGTAGTTAATACGAATTAGTAGTATCATGATTATCATTCATTCCAATATCGTTGTTATTATCATCGTCAGTCACTCATTTAGTTTAGTATATCATAATTTTCGTCGGCATCATTTACTTAAATCGGCATCGTCGATTTTACAACTATATCAGAGCGATGAAAAAATAAAAAAGCAACATATGACCAAACTGTTTTAAGCAGGGTTTTGTTAGGGTCACGGTCGCAATCTTTTGATTTTTGAGCTTCTTTTCCGTGCACTTAGGGCTGCAGTAATAGATTGTATCAACGAGCTCGCGTCATTTTATTTAAACGTATGCCTAGATGTAGTACAAAGGTTAAATTTAAATACTACATGAAGTACATTAGGCCTTCTCACGGAACAACAACTTGTCTTACATGAGTAGCTACATGTATTAGATACCAAACAAACTTCCGTTAGAAATCTGTGTCGACTCGCATGATATTCAGTCCTCCACTTCCATTGACATTTTCAAAAGAAACTCAAAACCCATTTGTTTCAAGAACAGTTCTGCTGATAATTCATTGTTTATTATTTCATACACAGTTGGTTTATAAGATTATGTTCGTTTTCTTTTGATAATTGCAAAGCGCTTTGAAGCATGTCTTTCTTAAGCGCTATGTAAATTTTCCATACTATTATTATCATTATTTTTATAAATACTGCTATGATAACCGTAATTCGAGTTATACTGTTCTCCGTGTCTATCTCACTCAAGAGCGTTTCCTCGACGAGAAAGGTGCATTTCGAAAGCCGAACGTCAGCTTTCTCCCCTTCGGAGCAGGCCGTCGAAGCTGTCTCGGTGAGGTCGTTGCTAAGGCGGACCTTTTCCTCATCTTCACCTGGCTCCTCCAGAATTACACTTTTCAGAAAGTACCGACGAAAGAGGGCGTTAACCTTCTCACGGTGATCACAAATTCGTCCGTTGGGCGACACCTGGAAAACTACGAGGTTAGCATCGAACGGAGGTCGCCATACGATCCGGAAAAATCGGTCAAGGCTGAAAAGGACTAATGATTACAGCACGAGTCAACTCAAATATCGTTTGTAGCAGGCATTTTGACAGTTTTCTTCTTGTTCCTGGGTATGACACGACAGCTTCAAGTGTATGTATATTCGTAGGATCTAATTCGCACAATGGAAGTGGGGGAGTTTTACTTCCACAGGTTTATTATCGGCCAAGATCTGGACACCGCTGAAGAAAATACTGGCGCCGCACGAGCAAGTTTACATAAGGAACGAGATGTTCGAAAAATTCATTGCCAAAATCAACTGACATTACACTGTGCGTAGATGAGTTCGGCCGTGATCTGGCAAAATACGGTTTTGGCGATTCGAGATATTCACGTTTAAAGGGAAGGTAAACCCAAAGAACAATGTGGATTGGGTGAAAGCAGCAACATTAGTAGAACACATCAGTGAAAGTTTGAGGAAAATCGGACAAGCGATGCAAAAGTTATTAATTTTTAAAGTTTTGATGTTGGAACCGCTGGATGAGGAGACTACTACAGGATATGACGTATGAGTGGACAACAATACAAAGAAAATATAAAGGAAATTCAACAAAAATTCACTTTTCTAGAATTATGAAAGAGCAATGGACCAACCGCTTTCAGAAAGCAGGGGGAATAATTGCTACCCTTAACATATGTCAATATCAAGTTGATGGAATTTGTAATTTTCAAGAAAAATGGATTTTTGCAGAATTTTCTTTATATTTTCTTGGTATTGTTGTCCACTCATACGTCATAACCTCTAGTAGTCTCCTCATCCAGCGGTTCCAACATTAAAACTTTAAAAATTCATAACTTTTGCATTGATTGTCCGATTTTCTTCAAACTTTCACTAATGTGTTCTACTAATGTTGCTGCTTTCACTCAACTCACATTGCTCTTGGGGTTTATCTTCCCTTTAAAGTTTGAATGCTTGCCGTTTCTCATGTCTTCATTTACATAGCTTTGAATTGTGTTCCATAACAAGGAGTGAACCTGTATTTGTCATGTAACTCCGAGTATTAATTAATTGTCAAGTATTTCGGAAAACTATCATTTTTAAAAGACACGTAGTTTTGCCGGACCAATGCCGGTTACTCGCCAGCATAAATGATCAGGCAAAACCACGTAACTATGGATATGTAGTTTTTGCCTGATCACAGGCGAGTTGCTCACTCCTTACGAGGCAGATATGCACTAAATGGACAGTGAAATAAGCATCGCACCATAAAGCCCACAACATGTCCGATTACTGTGGTTGATTTTATTGTTGCCGTTGGTTTTGTGTGTGTGATGTCTTTTAGTTAGTTTGTTTTGGCACACATTACTCGCACTTTTTAACGCTGACAGGATGCATGAACCATAACATAATGACGATTCCTGCGGAAGAAGTTGTTTGATAGAACAGAAGCCTGTGTCGGTGGTAGTCTTGTGAAATTAACACCAAAGGATTTGCCAAAATAATGTGAAGCATTTACTGGCGGTATGGTTACTAAAGCTTTCATGTAACACTATCTAAATTTTGATGACATAATGCAAGGATTTGCAGATTGATAAACAAGCATGTAAATATGCTTCTATGATTGCCACTGGACTATTCGCATACTGTACGTCGAAAGTTTGTATTGTCACATTTCTATATAGCCTACATTGTTTGTTTGTTTTTTGTCCATTTATGTGATTATTTAGCTGTTGAGCGTCGTCTATTGATTAGTCAGTTTCGTCTTTTGGCAAGTGAAAACCCTACCTGAACAAAATAGTTGCACGATGTACTGGGATGTGTTATGATAGTTTTATACTACTATTTATTATTGTAAATCTGAGTTCAGTGGAAGTAGACCTACAGCATACACCATGTTGCTCTCAAAGAGCGTCTCGCTCGTACCTTGCGCTGTAATCATGACCAGACAATACCAGATTTTTTTTTTTAAATAAATCGATATCAATTTTTATTTTCTTGTGTGTCAGTCTCGTATTAAACAAGCATGGTTTGATATATACATAATAAAAGAAATACATGTACATATACACTTGTATTCATATGTATATGTACACATGTAGTATGTGTATGTAATATATCTGTGCATGTATACATTTTTAATTTTTGTTTGACCCCTAATCAATAATGGATTCCAATTATGTAATCATGGCTGTGATGCGTATTTGAATGCAATTCATGTGTATCGTATTTATATTTGTGTAATGTTATAATGGTTAGAAATTTGACACAATGGCAGTCCCATAATTTATTTTGTAACGAAAATGCCAAATTTCTACGATGTTTGAAATGTAACGCGTAGGTCTATAGCAAACAAAAAACAACAACAACACAAAAAACTACGGAATGTTTACTTTGTAATTGTTGCTTTCTATCTAGCCGAGAAAAAAATATGTAAGTGTAAGACTATCATTATTTTAATCTACGTTAAACCGATATTATCAGTTCAGTCAAACTGGCACATAGAAAAAAATAAAGACAGCAAATTGTTAACGACTGTTGAACCTGTAAAAAAAAAAAAAAAAAAAAAAAAAAAAAAAAAAAAAAAGATCGCGCGCAACACGTTTACTCCACGTCTGTATTGATTAACAATAACCTACCCTCATATCGTCGATCTTGATGGCAAAGACATGAAAGATGGTGGCGATGATCACGCATTCATTTCAGCGCCCTCTTAATTAAAGGACAACTCTAAAATAAAGGGACTTCCAAAAAAAACACACAAAAAAAAATCATGAAAATTACACACTCCATCAACTTGATTCTTACATAATATAGTAATAATCCCCGCTTTCTGAAAGCGGTAAGTCAAGTGCTCTTTCATTATGCTAGAAAAGCGAAATTATGTTTAATTTTCAATATTATTTTCTTTATATTGTTGTCCACACATGACGACATAAAACTCTAGAAGTCTCCTCATCCAGCGGTTCCAACACCAACACTTTAAAAATTCATAACTTTTGCATCGGTTGTCCGACTTTCCTCAAGCTTTCACTGATGTGTTGTACTGATGTTGCTGCTTTCACTCAATCTACACTTCTCTCTGGGTTTGGTTTCCTTTAATACCACCTTATGAAATTCAATTTCAAATGTTACCTGCGAAAATTCGCCTTACATTTACAGCTTTCATTACAAGGTATACTAGCAACTCCAGCTATAAGTCCATAACAGATCAGATCATTTGACATTAAGTTCATACTTATCAACTTCCATAACAAAAACAATCTTTTTTTTTTTTGACATGTTGGAAAGTGAGAGAAAGTGTGGAAAAGTTCAAGGTCTTAAACCAGTATTAACAAAGTATAACGTATTACCCATTTCCCTACTATGTATATTCCTGCTAGTTCTGTGCAATTCCGGATTTAATGTTTTACTTTGAAGTGTCGTTACTTAGCTGGATGGGGCCTTGGTAATAACACAAGGGGAAGTCTTAGCGTTATCAAAAGCGAAAGCGCGTGCTCCGAGATAACTCAATCTTTCAAAACCACGTTTGAGCATTCATATCAATGTACAAATGTCTGATCGGTCACAACAAACAAAATATCATTTCGCTGCATGGAACACTTTCTCAGCGTTATCAAACATTACAATGCATAATACATGTTTTCTCACTCTATGAAAACAATGGACGGACGGAGAAAGGAAAAAGGGCTCAATATCTTTTTATGTTACAAGCCCTTTTGCTTAAACAAGGAAGTATGAATAATTTACATTCATTTTACAGATTGAAACAAATGATTAGACCGCGTCACCACATAAAAGGCGTGGACTGTGCGTGAAAAGATAAGAGAGAAAATCCACTATACCTTGACGAGTATCCAAGCAGATCAAAGTAACCTCGGTACCTCCCGGTTCTACGACTAACTGGATTCCTTGATATTTAGATTTTGCATTACAAATTTCCGTATCATCACAACTTCTATATACGACGTTCACATTATTTTTGGCAGTAAGAGAAAAGTTGGCAAGGCTTAAGGTCTTGAACCAGTATTCCTTATTCGCAAAAGTATCACATAACAGTTGTACATACTGCGTATATCAAAGTGTATAATAGTCATTCCTCGCGAAGTCTTTATCCTTTGAGATCTAACGTTGTCCTATGAAAATTCGTGTACACGCATCAATCATCTCAGAGGAGACCTCGTGTCTAAAGAAAGATCTTTTCTGTATACATCTTATACTGTTATTGATGTTGTTTTTCTTCTTTTTTTTTCAATTCTAAAGAGTGATGTGGTTGACTATTGTGTTATGAAAGCTGCTGTAACGTGTTACATGTTTACATGTTGCATGGCCATATGTGGTGTTACAAAAGCTGTTTTTTTTTTTCATGTTACATGGTTTCTGTATGCCCTTATATGGACAATATCCTTCGCAGACAGGACAGCGGTCTCACAATACAAAATAATGTCCGTTTTACAAATATTAAGAAATAAATGAAGGTAGAAACACACATCAAGACACGTTAGTATACTTTTGGAACTGGAATACAAAATGTAATCCCCACGGCGTTTACTTTTAACACGAGTCAGTTGTATATATTCGTATTTAAACTTTGTTAACCAATAATGCAGCATTGAGCCATAAAAGGTGTTAATAAAAATCATTTTGGTTCGTCTCTGGTAGAATGAGCAATTTCTGCTATCAGCTATAGAAAGTGAAAGTGTTCCCGGATTAAATTACGGTTTTCAAATAGTAGTAGTATCATTATTGTAATTATCATCACTACTACTGTTACTACTACTACTACTACCAATACAACAACTACTACTACTGCTAACTATTATTATCATTACCATCATTATGTATATTATATATCTATCCACCGGGGAATCATGTTTTAACCATCATGGAATCAAAACTGTGGAATCAGATATACGTACATATTCAGTTATGCCAATCGTAATCTACAGAAACGTCTAAATTCAAACATAACGTATCTGTTCCTGTCATACTGAGAATCATATTATAACTGCAATTCATAATGATTAGAACAATAATGTATCATTTATCTGATATGTGCGTTCGTCTGTTGTTCGTTGTTTTCATTCTCTGTTGTCATGTTTGTACGTAATATACATTTATTCATTTTTTTGAAGCGCCATGAGCATCGAAAAGTGGACAAGTGCGCTATAGTATTCATTATTATAATCATTGTTATCATTCTTATTATCACCATTATCATGTATTAATATCTATTCATTGTGCTTTGTGTGTGTGCGTGTGTGTGTGTGTGTGTGTGTACATCTTAATTCAATAAGAAGTAACTGATGAATTTGTCTTCTGTGTACTTCTGTACTTTCCGCCTATACACTTACTTGCGTAATCGCGTGTACATGACCTTGCACCTTTCACCTGTTTAGATTCCGTGCTTTCGAATCTATGCTTTACACAGTCTTTGTTCATTTCTATATTTCTTTATATTTCTTTTTTTTATTCATATCTACTAGTAGTATTCTACATATTTCTTTTTTGAAATTTTCATCTCATCACCTGCTCGTACATGTATTTCCTGTGAAGGACTTGTTTCATCTTCCATTTAATTCGTCCAATTATTATCCTAATCACTCACAAAAATGACAGAGGTTCGTTTCTGTCTCTGCATTGAATTGAATATTAAGTGGGATTATCATGAAGTTTTTACATCCAATGAAACCTTCTTGATAATCTCTTAAGTACAAGGAATACCTGTACAGGCCTCCTTTGCTTTGTACCGAAGGAAGATAGTAAATTTGCCTCACTCAGATCACAGACAAACTGAAAAGTGTAAAAGGATAACAGGGATCGATGATTATCCTCGAATAATGTAAGAAGCACCTTTGAAAATTTGTGGGAATTCCGATTGACGGGATTTCACCATTGCCAAACCTGCTCAATTGCAGATCAGTCAGGATTACATTAATCGCACTAGGATGACAGGGCGGGTTCCTTTGAAATTACTCGTACCAACAAAACATGGTCATTACGTTGGACTACCTAAAAAACAACAACAAACAAACAAACAAACAAAAAGGCTTCGATTTGAGAAGTGTATTGAAATATATTTCTCAGCCGGTCAAATGTATAATTTCTGGGCTATCCACTGTGGACACCCCTGCGTCTTGCAGTGGAATCGGGGACCTTTAACTGAGCAAGTGCTCAGTTATTTGTTTCCTTGTTTGTTAAACAACCTGAAGAGATGTTTTCATATACGTCTTGAAAGCAACTCGCGTCGTTTGTGCATTTATGCATTTCCCTCCGAAATAAACTTTTTGAAGGTAAATGCTTCGAAATACTGTTTCAATGAATAGATGTAAGTACGACATCCTTCAATCTTTTTTTTTTTCGAATTTCAAACCTTGTGGAGGATTTTATTCATTTGTTATATGTATTTTTTTTGGGGGGGGGGTATAGGTATGGGCGGAATTAAGCGTGTTATAGTGGTTCTCTTTCTCTCAGCATGCTAATCGTGCACATGTGCCCAAAATTTGTTGAGTCGCGGAAGTTTGTAATTGCTTCCGCAGCGATTGGACATGGACTGAGATAGCTCTCTGTTTCTTCAACGAGCAACTGACAAGAGGCGTCTACTCGCAATATTTATAGGGAACATTTGATAATTCTTTCACGAGTATTTTGGTTTACTACAAACAAAAATACGTGGAACGTGGCATTTGTTATATTTCGTCTATTTGCGTTCATTATTCCCACTTTCATTTCTTCTTCACTGACAAAAAAACAACAACAACTTGAGTCTATCTTTCATTGGCTTTTCAAGAAACGGAATTGCTGATATACTGTGAGGAGAAAATGGAAACCTGGCAGTATGGTAACAGATTTTTTCTGACTTTGTTACTGCTCTCTTGTCTTTTGATATCGGTACCTGCGCAGCGGAGCATCTGTGACAAATGTACATGTTATTCCGGTTTGCAAAGTGTGTCTTGTGTAAGTGTATTCAATGTTCCAAAATGTTCCTCTTGTCTTGGAGATAACACTTCGAACGCATTTGTGGAAATACAGGAAAAACCTCCTTTTGACCGTATTGAAGAGTTAACAACCACAAATCTGCTCGTGCTCAGCAGAAATTCTCTCGGAAATGTTCCGACAGATATGTTCATTAACCTGAGAGAGCTCCAGACTGTATCGCTTGCAGGCAACCTGTTGACAGTCGTTCCTTTTTTCAGCAACAATACCTCCCTAAGATCGGTCCAATTGTCAAACAACGCTATTTCGGATGTTGGAAAACACCTCAGAGAAGATGTTCCAAAGCTTGAGTATCTTTACCTTTCTTTTAATCGCATCGAGCACTTCACAGCAGATCAGTTTCCAATCGGTCTCCGTTACATAGAATTAAGTTCGAATTTGATTGAAAACATTGACAAATCATCTTTCAATGATCTCCTCCAATTGCAATCGATCGAACTTGCTAGGAACAGACTTAGAGGGATAGTTTCTGGAACGTTTTTACTACCATCCCTACGTATAGTGGGTTTGCAATATAATCGTATCTCCTGGGTTTCCTCCGATGCCTTCTCGAGCAGCATGACACATTTATCTCTTAGAGGAAATGTATTAACTGAACTCTCCTCCGTCGATGGATTCCCTAACTTGCAAACATTGTATCTACCAAACATTGGCTTCATCTCTTCCGGCCTCGAATGTCTCGATCATCTTTCTGTTGGAGGGACAAACAAAGATTTCAAAATTGTGTCGATTCTGGAAAACGCCAACACTCTGAACACATTTGATGTGGTAGGTAGTGCTGAAAAAAGCATTTCGTTTACCAACCATTCCTTTCTAAGTTCGTTCTCTATGCACTCATCGCTGGTAGAAAGGGTGCACAATGTAACAAGCCTATCATCATTGTCACTCCTAAGAGTATCGGATGGCAAACTTACCATTGTGCCTGTCGTTGCCGGACTGAAAATGCTCAGAGTCATCGATCTGGTAGGCAACGAAATCACATCAATTCAAGCCACGAGTTTTGACAACCTCCCCAGTCTGGAACTTATAAGCCTTGCGGAAAACAGAATATCATCTATCAGTGGGCAGTTTCAGACTCCAAATGTGCAAATCATCAACTTACATCAAAACATGATATCGTCCACTGACGTAGATATAGCTTTTCCTCTTAGAGTACAGTTCCTTCATCTTTCCCGAAATCATCTATTGCGTTGGTTTCCTTTTACATATAATCTACACCTTCGGGGACTATATGTTTCTGAAAATAAACTAACATTTGTCGATCGGAACACCTTTGGTGCAATGTACAGTCTTAAAGAACTGTTTCTGGCGTACAACCATATTGAAGCAGTATACGGATTTCCCATCTTACCTCGACTAACACTTATTAATCTTAGCAACAACCCACTTTTCTTTATCGATCCGTCAGCGTTTTTGACTACCCCACAAATAACTGAACTGAATCTTAAGAACACAAGTATTTCAGTATTTGAATTCAACCTTCCTGTCTTGATGATACTGGATCTGAGTGGGACCAGGCTTCCAGAGATACCGAGTAATCTTGCCCAACTTTCTCCAAAACTTCTTCATTTTGATTTGTGTGGTATGACGAATTTACGTGTTGATTTAGCTGCTGTAGAGGCACTGCCACTTGGTTACGTCTGTGTTGGGAGCAGGGAGGGGATAGAAATCTCGCCGAAAAGCTTTCATTTTCTTGAACAGGTAGAATGTGTAGATATATTTCTAAAGTCATCAGCGGAACTCACCTGCAGAGATTTCGCTGTCATAGCTTCAAGGTGGTCCCTCAGCATTACTAGAGGGACTGTAGGAGAATTCAACGATACTCACTGTGTTATACCTCTGGTAAACTATATTTTCTTAAGAGAAGTTACCGTCGCCGACAGCTTTTTGATCAAACTGCTAACCAGTAGATTTGTGAAATTCGTCACCTTTGACAAACTTGCGCCGAAATCAAAACGTTCATTTCCAGAAATAAACCAAGATTATCTACACTCACCGAACCTCAGAAAACTGAAGTTCTCATCAAGTAAATTAGAGGATATCCCATCAATCTTTGCGCCAATTGCTTATTCTCTTGAACTTGGGGGAAATTTGGTGAAGGTCCTTGACTGCGAGCACATCTTGTACTTATACCCTCAGCTTACTCTCCTTGACTTATCCTACAATCGCATTACTTTTCTGTCAAAATGTTCTAGGATAGACTTCAGACATCCACTTGAAAATCTAGTACTAAAAGGGAATGAAATCGGTTTGTTAGGAGTTAATGGAAATACACACCTCAGCGTATTCTCGCACCTTACCTTTTTGGACATTTCAAGTAACAATTTACTTTATCTGAGTGAGGATATCATCCCTACAAGTCTTTCGAATATGCCATTGTTTTATCTTACACTGAATGTAGAAGATAACCCACTCGTCTGTGATTGTACCCAACGATGGCTTCTCGGCCTCGATGATCCTTTGACTTTTCCAAATGGCATCTGCACAGCTCCAGTGATAAACGAAGGGCGTCTCGTCACAGACCTTATTCAAGAATCTTTCCCTTGTCCATTATTTGTTACGGCTTCGCCGATGTGTGGCTTTATCAATGACAGTTTAATTGTGTCTGTTACCTGTCCGGTCATGTCACAACCAGAACCTAACATCACGTGGTTATCTTCGAACCCCCTGATTAGTGATGCACTCTCTACTCATTACGGTGAACGTAGTCAGAGAGACCACATAGAAATCGATCTATACACTTTCGTCAATCAAGAAATTATCTTGTCGTGTGGCGTAAATAGCATCTATCAATCCATTGTTATAGACATTGTTGTATCTGTAAATTGTTCATCTGAAACCATGGGAAGACATGATTTTGGGAACGCATCGTTAACTTGTAAAGCATGGCAACGGCTAGATGATGTAGTTAAAAAACTTAATGGTCCTACCGGTCTCCCCAGCAGCACCCAAATAAGTGGTACTGAAAGCTCTGGACTCGACAGACCTTATTTCATCGTTGCTATGTCTTTCATGTCTTTCCTATTTATCATTTTGTAACAGCTGCCGACACTTGATGCTTTGAATGATCTCATTAGGTAAGTCATTTAAGAGCCTCTGTGCGGAGTTTTAGACTTATTTCAGTGCAATCATTTCCCATCCTGCAAGGAATAGTGCCCCCACCCCCGCTTAAAAAAAACCCAAAACCCAAAGAGAAATGTGGATTGAGTGAAAGCAGCAACATTAATTAAACACATCAGTGAAAGTTTGAGGAAAATCGAACAATCGATGCAAAAGTTATGAATTTTTAAAGTTTATGTCTTCATGTGTGGACAATCTATATAATTATAGGAAAATATAAAGAAAATTCAGCATACTTCCACTGCATAATGAAAGAGCACCTAACTAACCGCTTTTAGTAAGCAGAGGGAATAATTACTACCCTTAACATAATATGTCAGTATCAAGTTGATTGAATGTGTAATTTTCATGAAAAATTATTATTTTTTGGAATTCTCTTTATATTGTCTTTATATTGTTCAGATGTCCTTGAGGGGTTGCGGAGACGTCTAGTAAAACTAATTTCGAGGAAGTGTTGGAAACGTCGCCAAGCCGTCTCCAACACCAGCTGGAGACTGGAAAAGGTCTCCGAAAAAAAAAAAAGCCCCAAAACCCGAACATCCTGCTAGTTTCTGGAGCGGGGAAAATCGATTCGTCACGGAGACGGCTCGGAAACTAGCGAGACTCAAGTCGCCATGAGGTCGCAACTTACAGTCTCAGGCCAATGAGATTACCACTTTTGAATATAGCTTTTGAATATAGCTTGTTACTTTTTTTTTAAATACTTCCTTCAATTTCTTGAAATATTTCCACACTGGTAATTACTTTGTTTCAGCTTTCTCGGACCCAAAACTGGAGAGGATTCAAGCTGACTACTCGCTTTCTCGTATTCTCGGACCCCCAAAAAAGTCGAAAAGTGGAGATCTTTGATCTCGCCTCCTCGGACCCGAAACAGCCTTGAAGGGGAGGAATTTTGAAGTCTTCTAAGTGGCACTTCCGTAAATTTGAAAAGTCATAAAATTCATACAATGTCTGCTGTAATGCAACACTCCGGATGAATTCGGGAAAATTCTGCAACGGTTTTGTTGACGTCACAAAATGGACCAATCCAACAGCAGCAGACGACGTGCCATAATATAGCTGAAACACAAATCATAAGTTCATTAATTGCCACTGAAGAAGATGTTAAATTACTTCGAATTACGCCAATTGTGATTGGAAAAGAAAGAAAAGGTGGCACAGAACGCTATCCGTGCCCAGTTTAGAAACAGTCACTCGAAAGGTGTAATTTTTTTATGTAAGATTTTAGAATGCAAGGGCTTTCGCATTTTCGAGTTTAAAAAGCTTGCTTAGCCACTTTTGCTAACAATAGTGAATATAAATAAACAGCAAACCAGCATTGCGGCTGAATGTATAACTCAAACAGTAAAAAGTCCAAGCGAATGCTTGCAATGACTTTTGCCAAAGTGTTCCAAGCAGGCAAGTGCATGGGAGACATAGAACTTTACCTTCTATTTGAAAGATTGTCGTTATTGTCGATGTCTCTAAAGCAGATCATATATAAACCACAGGGAAAAGCGTTAAGCCCAGTGCCACTATATTGACAGACAACCAAGGTATAGCCATAGCGCTCAGCGTTGTCGCTTTCCCCTCGGAAATGTGGGCCCACATAAGAGTACATATTTTTTATATGCATTGAAATCTGTCAATTATGTACATTTAAGGAGCATGTGGGTATAAACTAGAATTGGAGGTCATTGGTATTATAGGCCTACTTCATTTCATTTCAATCTGTTATTACATTGTTTGAATTCAAAAGTGTCGGGCCGACAAGAACACATTCTTTTCTTATGCATAGTATAACAAGATGTATTAAGAGTAAATTGTTCGTCGTGTGGAAGAGCGCCAGAAGCAACTTTTATACTCTGTTTTTGTTTTGTTTTGTTTTTTTTTTTACAAAAAGTACCTACCGTAGGAGGGCGGTTTCCCCCTCCCACACCCTCCCCCTCTCGATCGCATAATTCGCTCCCTCACCGAGGATCTCACACTGTCACATAAAATGTGCCCCGGTCGAGATTCCCCCCCCCCCCCCACACAAAAAAAAAAGACCAAAAAAAAAAGAAAACTAAAAGTGTCCCGGCGCGCTTGGTTGTGTGATCACCTCTCTCACCAACAGCATACTGGCTTTGTGATGTGATAGTTTGTTTCATTTTGTAAAAACGCGACTGCACGTACATTAACTTTGACAACATACAGTATATTACGTTTGTGCTGTTTGCAGGCTATCAACACACTTCTCATACATTTGCCTTAAAGCGACATCTTTTTAAACATCATTTTTTTTTTACGTATGCCTTATATTCAAGCATTCCCATGAGCAAAACCACTATATAACTATGAATCTGATTACCAATATGTGGCGCAGAGGGTAAGGAGTACGCAATTAGAACTGTTCTTCTACACTGTTTATTCTGCTGTTTCAATGGCAAATGTATACCAACACAACCACAATTAATGTATAAACAATTTATATGAATGTGTTTGGATGCGCTTAATGTTTATATTCAGCTCTTTATCTATGTATCGATATACCTGTCTATCCAACTACATTGTATCTATCTATCCATATGACGCTGTGCACAAATAAACAAACTCATAGATGATTATTTCTTTACCTGTATGTTTACCTAATGTACTAGTATGTGTTAATCGCATGACGACATGTATGAATTTTTATGCCTCTCTGGCACGACCTTTTGATCAAAAGTTAGTCAGTCCATCTAGAGGAGATTCCAGATGACGTTATCAATATATCTACCCAATGATAGTGAGACGAGATTAATATTGCAATGTTTGTTGAAAGCCGGCTTTGAGACTACACAAAATTGTATTTTAAAAATTCATATTGGTTGCCAACACACCATGACAAAATACCGTCAAAATTATGCAAATCCTAAACGTAGTTATAATTGGATCCTTGCCATTGCAACAGTTCATTAAAATATGACACCCAATTATTGATAATTGGGAAATCATGGAAATTATTGTTTGCCATGAAAATATTGGATTTCCTGCCATAAAATGGCCGTTATCACCAAAGTTCTTGATTTTTTTTCCATATATTTGACAACGATGGGTTCCCAAACCCGGACTTCCACTTTGAACTTGTGAGTTTTCTTTTGCAAAGAAAATTTAGGACCTTTCGTTTGGTTGTTAAGTAATATTTTCATGAACTGTTGTATATATGAATATATATATATATATATATATATATATATATATATATATGTATAAATTACACGTATTATGTACCATGTGATCCTAAAAACCATAGGAATTGGACAATGAATTGCAATCAAGTTAGAACTTATTGACCATAAGATATATACAATGTACACACACACACACACACATACATACAGTACGAGTATATATAAATATGTATAATATATATGAACTTTTTGTTGTTGCATTGCCATACAATTATGGAAAATCACCAGATTGATCAACACTTGCAGTTGGCATGGTTGGTGAAGATTTCATAGATCCATCAGCATCAATTAGGAATCTGGGGCGTTTTAATCTAATTAAATTCAATTCAAGTTTATTTCACAAAGAAACATATTTCTTATATAACTGACCATGTCAATACATATTGATAAAGTTTTGATTTGAGGAATACTTCATAGCTCGACAAATTTATCTATCAAATCACTTGTCATCAATTTAGGTCACTCATTCTCTCCAGACTGGACTATTGTAATGGACATCTTTCCTCTATTCTACCTTCATAAACCTTAGTAGCATACCACGCATATCATGATGTGAACACATCGTCCATAAATATCTCCTTGTCATCCTATTCATTTTTTGGCCTGAAAATTATGTAACTATTACACTTAAAATTGGGGCTACAGTTGACAGTGCTTGATGCCCCCCCCCCTCCCCCCTCCCCCCCCCCCCCCTTATATTCCACAGTGATCAAATGTTTGTTTTCTTGACCTACACACACCCTTGAAAATACCAGCTATAGCCCTGGCGTGTGGGTGTGTTTTGAGTGTTTGTATCGGTATCTCATTTGTTTCAATTCATTCAATTCCGACAAGGAAGCTAAGCAATGTTGTACTACAGCAATGCCTTAAATAGTTGTCTTTTGAATACGAGGTATGAGCAACCCTTAATTCCAGAGCAAGTGACAAATAATGATAAATCTGCATTAAACGTTAAATGGCAGATCTAATCTACAATGATATCAACAACACTGTAAAAAAAAGAGTCTAATTTCATTTTTGGGACAATAAGCTTTAGTCATTTTAGGGAGTGAGAAAATCCTTCTTTATATTTGGATCAATGATTAACATGTCACGTTAGATTTACCTACGTTTACTTCATTTCTGGGATAAACTCGCCCAACTTCATTTGTGTGTGTGTGTGTGTGTGTGTGTGTGTGTGTGTGTGTGTGTGAGTGAGAGTGTGTGTGTGTGTGTGTGTGTGTGTGTACAATAAACTTATTTCAATTTTACCGTTTATGTCATCTTCTCAAGAAGAGGGAGGTAAATTCTTGACAAGTCCTTATTTGTTAAATGTATTTTTACAAGTTTTAAAAGTCCGAGACTTATGTTGTGTCTCTTGTCCTTTTACTAATTTATCATGTCTGTTTGCTTCGTTACCTATCTCTCTATATATTCCTCTTCTTTATCTTTGTTCTCTTTGACTTATTGCTCATTATTTTTATACCATATTTCTTGACCATTACCTCACTCTTTCTTTTGTCCTCTTTTAAAATCCCAATTTTCTCATTCTTTCAATCCCTTTTTCTAACTTTCTTTGTATTTTTTCGATACTTCCCCTTTTCAATACTTCCCCTTTTGCTAATTACTTTTGAAAGCCAAATTTTTCTCATTTTTTTTTCAATCTCTCCTTCTAGCTTTCTTCGTATTTTTTTTTCTGTCCTCCATGGCTGCTCGGCAGTTATATCCTTCTATGTTTATTTCATATTTCTGAACTGTGCTGATTGCTCTTTCTTGTTTGAGCATTTTCAAAAGGAAAAAGAAATGAAAAAAGATGTTTTTTCCTTCCAAACGCATCAAGACTTCACAAATGGCAAATATTTCTAACTCACGGGCGTTAATGGGGGAGGGGGTAGGATGCAGTTGCCCCCCCCCCCCCCCATGAAACATGAAAATATTTGGGAGAGGGACAACACATCTTATAATTCTCGAAATGTGAAACAAATTCTTGCTTCTTTTTACAGAAAACTGGGTAAATATTTCACCGAAAGTGTGCACCAGATCGTTGAATTTTAATTCTGAGAGTGCAAAATCTGACTCGCATGCAGGGAGGGGGATATACCTCTTCCATACCCTCTTCGTTCGGTCCTTTCCCATAGACGTAGTACACTTTTAGAATGACGGCTTTCTGAATATTTTGATCAAAAGTGTTTCACCAGACCTGTGCACCAGATCTGTCACTTCAGTTTCAAACATGCGAAAGTTCCCTCGTGTGGAAGGGGATAGCTCCTTTCAATTAACCCTTTCCCAGCTTAGTTTTCCTCCATATAGCTTTCGTACACATTTTGATGGACAATTTCCCACATTCCGTTTATTAATGAATGAATTTACGAAATATTTTCATTTTAATTCTAAAGATGCAAAAGCTCACTCGTATGCCAGGGCGTCAATCTTGGAGGGCAAGGGGGGGGGGGGGGGCAAACATATAATTTTGTCCGAAAGCAATTCCGATAAGAAATCTGTCCGAATACTTCACAAATAGTGTGCACCAGATCGTTGAATTAAAATTCTGAAAATGCAAAATCTTCCTCGCGTGGGAGGGGGACAACCGGCCCCACAGCTTCCTCCGTTATGTCCCCTTCCAAACATGAAATAGTACATATTTAAGATTGACAAATATGCAAATATTTCACCACAAAAGTGACAACGGGGCCCCATTTCATAAAAACTTCATATGATAGCAACTCTTCCTGGAATGGCAGTTGTCATGGTAACGATAAGAATCCAACTTCCTGATTGAATGTTGCTATGGGAAGTTTCTATTACAGCAAGAGTTGCTGTCCTCACATCTTTTATGAAATGGAGCCCTGATCTGTTACTTCAGTTCGTGTGGTGGTATCTTTCAATTTACCCTTTCCACAGCTCAGTTCCATCTGTAGATTCACCAGACTTCTTTTATTGACAATTTATCAGATATTTTTATTTCAATTCTTTAAATGCAAAAGCTCTGGTACGGGAGGGGTTGGGGAAACCCCGTTCCACACCTCAGTTACCTCCTATATATATATATATATATATATATATATATATATATATATATATATATGTACACTTCTCTGTTGCATATTTTCTGATATTCAACCAAAAGTGCGCGTCACATCGTTGAATTTCAATTCTAAAAATGTTAAAGGTCCCTCCAATAGAAGCGGGATACTTCAATCTGAATATCTTAATGGGCCGATTGTGCTGTAGGATTTAAAGCTCGATTCTTTTTTAAGATGATCCTGAAGAGTTCCAATTTTACTTGTTGCTCATAATAATACATAATAATGAAAATGATGGTAATAAATATGATGATGATGATGATGATGATAATAATAATAAGAACAATAATAATAATGATAATAATAATAATAATGGTAATAATGATAATAATAATAATAATAATAATAATAATAATAATAATAATAATAATAATAATAATAATAATAATATAATGATAATAAGACGTATTTCACTGAAGTCAGCCACTATTTGTCTTTAGAAGATAAATCCGGCAGAGCAGAATTAATCACTTGGCACATGCGGACACGTTTAAAGCAACATTCCGTGTCATATAGAGATCAAAATGCTTCAAGACGTGACGATTACCATATGGCTTTAATTTCTTCCCTCTGTTGTATAGGCCTATCTATTGCACAATGTCCAAATCATTTGCAATCCATCCCGTTAAAGCAAATGCTGTATACACACTCTCACACACACGCACACAGACACACACACATCCATACACATGCACAAACACACGCATGCAAGTATTGATAAGAACATACCTGTATCTAGACATTTATACACATAATAATCACATCTTACACAAACATGTAGACAGTGAGAGAACGAGACAGAGGGAGAACGGAAATAAGTTTTGTTTATCAAACATCGAATAAAATGCGATGTGTTTATAGTTGTCCTTTTTGTAATAACCATTATTCAAACAGACGAACTGAGTTGTGATCCGAAATGCCTTGAATAATATCTAAATCCACTAGTGGCAAACCTCAGTACTCAATAATTCCATGACAGCTTATGTCTCTTGTGACCTTTAAATCCTCTTTTACATAATTCATTCTCTTGTGCGGCGTGTCATTCTCATTGTGAATCGACGCGTCAGAAATCACAAATAATGGAAATGGTCTTGATTCTGTTACGCTATTGTTGTTTTTGTCACTTCCGATGTTATTCTAATGGATCACTTTTACATTTCTGTCAGCATTTTCTTTCATTTTGTAATCAAAAACATTGTAGATCATTGCTTAGGTCTCACTGTGAACATTAGCAGAGTTTTTCGTGAAGCTTTTCTTCCATCTATTGATACCTTCTCCTCGAAAGTTTCCTGAGCTTAAGGACTATCTTTGTATGTTTGAATCTATATTTTTTTCTGTTTAAACGGATGAAGATTGATTTGCGTCACGGAGATCACAGACAAGATGAAAACAGGGTCTGGATTTTTCCCCTCATCCGCATAACCCGGATCGGTGACTCTCCTCGAATAGTGTCAAGAAGCGTCATCAGAAATCCGCTGGAGGTGTTCTTTGTGCGGTATGGTAAGATTTCACCTATGACACACCTGCCTGACCATAGATCAATCAGAATTCTGTTAATCATACTATAATGGGGTTCCTTTAATTGATGTATAAAGAGTAGATCATGGTCGTTTTGGTATAGACCACTTATAAAACCGTTGACAGCTGGTTGAGTTTTAGATGTATATCATGCAAACACATTTCTAGCCTGTCAGCTAGTCGACAGTATCATTTCTTTGCTGTCAGCTTCGGGTTTAACTTGTCTTGCACAAGAAAACGGAGGCCATCTGAAAATAATCGCTCGTTTGTCAATTTTTAGAAAACTTGCAGAAAAAAAAAAACAGCGTTGAAGGTAATTCTTGGAACCAACTCACGACGTCTTTATCAAGGTTTGTACATTATAGGCCTATGCAATTTCCCCTCCATGAACTTGTCAAACTTGCAAATTGGTGAATTGATGTGATACATGCCTGTTAAGCTATATACACCGTCTTGTGAAAGATCTTTTCAAGGTGTTTACCCTCGTTTGCTGAATAGGTGCTGTGCTAATGGTCCTATATTCTAAGAAGCGCATGCTATGTATCTAAATAATGTAAATTAATTATGTAAGCTCTAAATTACAGTAATATAAAATATCTATGAAACATCTTGATCCTACATATGAGCCTAACGATTTAATGTACCACTCGTCAAAAGGAGTGAAATGCCTCATTTCTAATTTCCTTTTTATTTACACTTATTTGTAGTATTTACATTTACTCCCTATGATAGTTATATAATATAAATATATTTTGTCCGTTTCTATACTTTTCAAGGGACTAAAATGCTGAAATCTTGTGAGACGAGAATGAAGAACGGGCTGTGTGCTACCAGATTTCTTCTGACTCTATTGGTGCTATGTGGTCCTTCGACATCGGTACCTGCGCAGCAGAGTATCTGTGACGTATGTACATGCTTTTCCGATTGGCAAAGTGTGTCTTGCGTGAATGTATTCAATATCCCCGTGTGTTCTTCATGTCTCGAGGGCGACACTTCGAATGCATTTGTGGAAATACACGAAACACTTTCTCTCGACCTCTTTGAACAGTTAACAACGACCAATTTGCTCGCGCTCAACAGAAATTCTCTCAGAAATGTTCCAACAGACATGTTCATTAACATGAGAGAGCTCCAGACCTTATCCTTTGTAGGAATCCTGTTGACAGGGATTCCTGTGTTCAGCAACAATACCTCGCTAAGGTCCCTCGTATTGTCGAGAAACGCTATTTCGGATGTTGGAAAACACCTAAGAGAAAATGTCCCAAAACTTGAGCAACTTTCCCTTTCATTTAACCGGATCAAGCGCTTCGCGGCAGATCAGTTTCCACTTAATCTCCGTTCTATAGATTTAAATGCCAATTTGATTGAAAGGGTTGACAAATCGTCCTTCAGTGATCTCCTTGAACTGCAAACGATCGAACTTGGTAAGAACAGACTTAAAGTCATAGTTTCTAGAACGTTTTCACTGCCATCTCTGCGTATAGTGCGTTTACAAGATAATCGTATCTCCTGGGTTTCAACTGATGCCTTCTCCAGCAACATTACATATTTATCTCTCCAAGGAAATAGATTGACTGAACTCTACTCTGTCGATGGATTTCCTAACTTGCAAACATTGTATCTACCAAGTATCCGCTTTATCTCGTCCCGCCTTGGAAGGCTGAATTATCTTTCTGTTCCCGGGACAAACAAAGATTTCAAGATTGTGTCAACTCTGGAAAACGTCAACTCTCTCGAAACATTTGTTGTCTTCGAAAGTGCCGAAAAATCTATTTCGTTTAGTAACCACTCCTTTCTTCGCTCCTTCTCCGTGATCTCATCACAGGTCGAAACACTGCACAATATCACAACCTTATCATCACTGTCTCTTCTTCGGGTATGGGACAGCCAACTTAGCGTTGTACCTGTCGTCTCCGGACTAAAAATGCTCAGAATCATCGATCTGGCAGGCAACGAAATCACATCAGTTCATGCCTTGAGTTTTGGCGACCTTCCCAGTCTGGAATATGTAAGCCTGGAGGAAAACAAAATATCATCAATCATTGGGCAATTTCAGACTCCAAATTTGCAAATTATCACTTTACATGACAACATAATATCGTCCACCGACGTAGATATAGTTTTTCCTCTTAGATTGGAGTTCCTTCATCTTTCCAGAAATCATTTATTGCGTTGGTTTCCTTTTACAGATATGCGACTTCTCCGGACACTGGACCTGTCTGAAAACGAACTGGCATTTGTCGATATCAACACATTTGGTGCAGTGTTTAGTCTTGAAGCATTATTTTTGTCATATAACCATATTGAAGCAGTGTACGGATTCCCCATCTCCCCTCGACTAGCACTTATAAATCTCAACAACAACCCACTTTTCTTTATCGATCCGTCAGCGTTTTCGACTACCCCACAAATCACTCAACTACATCTAGAAAACACCCGTATTTCTGTATTTGACTTTCGTCTACCTTTATTGACGACCCTGAATCTGCGTGGTAGTAAGCTTCTGGAGATTCCGCGAAATCTTGCCCGACTTTGTCCAGAACTTCTTTATCTTTATCTATGCGGAAACCCCATCACAAGTGTTGATTTGGTTGCCGTAAATGGACTACCACTAAAAACCGTGTGTGTTGGGAGCAGCGAGGGGAACCCAATCTCACCTCAAAGCTTTCATTTTCTTGAGCAGACAAGCGCTGTATATCTGTTTCTGACATCATCTGTGGAACTCACCTGCAGTGATTTCGCTGCCCTAGCAGCAACGGTGTCCCTCGGCGTTACTGGAGGGACGGTCATAGGAGAATTTAATGATACTCACTGTGGTATACCTCTGTTAAGAGATCTTTCTTTGAGGGAAGTAACTGTCGCCGACAGCTTTTTGATCCAACTACTAACCAGCGGAGGTGTTCAATACGTCACCTTTGAAAAACTTGCGTTGAAGTCAAAACTTTCATTTCCAGAAATATGGGGAGATTTACACGCACCGATCCTTGAAAAACTGAAGTACAAGTTCAGTAATTTAAAGAGTATCCCATTAATCTTTGCACCAAATGCTTCTTCTCTTAACCTTGGTGGAAATTTGGTGAAGGTCCTTGACTGCGACCGAATCTTGTACTTATACCGTCAGCTTCGTTACCTTGACTTATCCTACAATCGCATTACTTTTCTGTCCAAATGTTCTAGGATTGACATAAGACATCCACTCGAAATCCTAATACTAATAGGGAATGACATCGGTTTCCTAGGGCTTAAGAATGAAAATCCACACTTCGGCATATTTTCGCACCTAACCTTTTTGGATTTAGCAAGTAACAATCTACGTTATCTGAGTGAGGATATCGTCCCTACAAGTGTTTCGAATATGCCATTGTTTTATCTTACACTGAATGTAGAAGATAACCCACTCTTCTGTGATTGTAGCCAACGATGGCTTCTCGGCCTTGATGATCATTTGACTTTTCAAAATGGCATCTGCACAGCTCCAGTGATAAACGAAGGGCGTATCGTCACAGACCTTATTCAAGAATCTTTCCCGTGTCCATTACTTGTTACGGCTTCGCCGATGTGTGGCTTTATCAATGACAGTTTAATCGTGTCTGTTACGTGTCCGGTGATGTCACAACCAGAAGCGAACATCACGTGGTTCTCTTCGAACCCCGTGCTTAGTGATATACTCTCTACTCATCACCATGAACGTAGTCAGAAAGATCATATAGAAATCGATCTATACACTTTGGTCAATAAAGACATTATCTTGTCCTGTGGCGCAAATAGCATCTATCAATCCATTGTTATAGACATTGCTGTATCTGTAAACTTTTCATCTGAAACCATGGGAAGACATAATTTTGGGAACGCATCGTTAACTTGTAAAGCATGGCAACGGCTAGATGATGTAGTTATAAAACTTAGTGGTCCTGCCGGTCTCCCCGGTAGCACCCAAATAAGCAGTACTGAAAGCTCTGGACTCGGCAGACCTTACATCATCGTTGCTATGTCTTTCATGTCTTTCCTGTTTATCATTTTGTAACAACTGTTTATAATTTTGTAACATCCGTTGATGTCACAACCAGAAGCTAACATCACGTGGTTCTCTTCGAACCCCGTGCTTCGTGATATACTCTCTACTCATCACCATGAACGTAGTCAGAAAGATCATATAGAAATCGATCTACACACTTTGGTCAATAAAGAAATTATTTTGTCATGTGGCGTAAATGGCATCTATCAATCTATTATAATGGACATTGCTTTATCTGTAGAATTTTCATCTGAAAGTGTGAGAAGACATGATTTTGGGAACGTACCGTTAACGTGTAAAGCTTGGCAACGGCTAGATGGTGTTGCAGAGCTCAGTGGTCCTACCGGTCCCCCCTTGAACATTCAAGTGAGTGGTGCAGGAAGCTTTGAATTCGACAAACCTAATAACATGGCGGTTTTGTCTTTGTTATTGCTGACATTACTTTTTACATAGCAGCGCTAACTCATGCTGGTGTTTCTTAATTATCATATCAACAAATCATTCAAAAACTATGTCCGATGCTCTAGACATGAATTGTATTTCAGCGCCATCATTTCTCATCCTGTTGAAGGATCCTAATATTTTCTTAATATTTTCCTTATCTTCTTGCTTCTTACAATAGCTGACCAATGGTCAAGCGTGATCATTTCAATTTCAATTTCAATTTTATTTTTCGTATTTCTCGATGAAGAATACATGATATAACAAAATATGATAATACAGAATGTCCAGCTTGGATACATACATAAAGAAATAGGAATACAAACATAATACATAGCGGTCGATGTGTCATTTTCAATCAAAGTAAAGGATGCAAAGAGAAATACGATGGAACCTACTAAAAAGCAAAGCTTGTTGAGTGTAGGTCCCAACAAAAGCCTAGTGTGGGGTACAGGATGAGGAGCACGGAAAAATTAAAGACCAAAAGTAAGGATAAACAAAAGAGAATGACTATTAATATTCGGGGGTACAGAAGATTCTTCTCACATGTGTGTGATAAAATGAGAACAAGTAACCACATGCTGCACACTATAGCAGTTGCTCTAATAGCAATTTTGACATGGGAGTGATATTGTGAATACGACATGATTTTAGGGTTTAAACATTTCGGCTTCTGTAAACACGGGGAAAGATTCGAAAAATGGAAAACATGAACAATTGCAATTCCTATATGTGATATACCAGCCAGCTGCAATGCCGCATGAAAAAAAAAAAGGAAAGAAAGAAAGAAGGGGAAACTATGGACGCTATGCGACACGACCGAAGGTCTTACTAGAAGTGGAAGGAAAAACACCGATGGGCAGGAATTTGAGAGAGCATGTAACTAAATGTATACATATATATGCATAAGTCTGTTCACATGGCAACAACCGAGTAGTATAACAGAACAACCATGAGCATAATAAAAAAGAATGTTAGTGCACTTGTGTGTTGTAGCTATTCAATACATGCTGTCTGAGTTTACGCTTAAAGGATGATAATGACAAACAGCTTTTAACTTCTGTTGGGAGATCATTCCAATATTTTGGACCTGTATACATAATTGTGTTTTTAGCGAAAATTGTTCGAGTACGTGGAAGGTGATAAGCGTCACTCTGGCGAGTTGGATAGTGGTGGACAGAATTTTTTCTTATGAACATCTGTAAAAAAAAAATAAAAATAAAAAAAAATACATCAGGAAGATCTTTTGAGGAAAATTTATACGTAAAAATACCTAAGTTATAATCAAACAAATCTATCAATTTTAAAATCTTATTTTTCAGAAATAAGGCGTTTGTATGAGATAAATACCCAGCATGATTAATAGTTCTGATCGCTCGCTTTTGAAGAAGAAAAAGCGAATCCAGCAAGTATTTGGATGCGTTACCCCACGCAAGAATTCCATAGTTAAGATATGGGGAAATCATGGTTGAATACACAATCTGCAAAATATGGTTGGGAAAAAAAATGTTTCAGTTTGTTTAGGATTCCTGTGTTTCGTGACAAAATTTTGCTTAAAAATTTAAAATGAGTTTTCCAGGAGAGGTCGCTATCGATGTAAAGTCCTAAAAACTTGGTACTATCTACTCGGGTTAGATTAACATCATTAATCTTAACATCATCAGGAATAACTTGCAAAGAATTGCTAAATAACATATAATGTGTTTTATCAACATTTAATGATAACTTGTTAGCGTAAATCCAGGACTGAACAGAGTTCAATGTACATTACTGGTGATAGAGACACTCACATTTCCTGTTATCAGATCAAAGAAGCAACAAAGACAAACAGATTTCAAACTTTGTTTACTGGGCTGAAAGAAAAAAAGATTTCTAAACGAATGAAACAATACTTGACGTAGATATAATGTTTAAGATTGTGTTTTCATTATAAAGATTTCTATCAAAAAACAAACAAACAAACAAACACTCTCTGATGATTTTCTCCGAAGATGTTTAGGTGAAGGTCCATGTGAAAATGTAGTTCCTGGCATATTGCACATGTTCTGAGTTCATTTAGTGGAATCATGGAGGTAGAAAAGGACTATTTGTCTGCTGCAATAGAGATGTAAAGAATGTTGCCAGCATATCTCTTTTTTCTCTCTCCGTCACCTACACCGACACATGAAATTGCCTATACTATAAGCAGTTTTTCTATTTTATCGAGAGCACTGCTATATGACACTATAGCGAGAAAATGCATCATCACTGACAGGGAAAAAAAAATAAATAGGAAAAAATTGACCGTGCCTCACAAAACCAACAAAGAGTCGCAGGACCCAATCTTACGTGAGGACTACTAGCTCTAAATAGATGAAATGATTGAGATTGTTTTGAATCTGAAAAAAAAAAAGCAAAAGCCCATTGAATCTGAAAGAAGGAAAAAGCCCAGACAATGACAGAATTGACATTTATAAATCTGTCAGAAAATAAGCAAATAGTAGATCACTTAGTACCTACTTTCACCCTACCGCGTACGACTGACCTTGTGCCGAACAACACCAAGATCGCAAAAGTTATCTTTATTTATGAGACAGTGGAGAAGAATGATGTTAAGAATTACAGAGACCTATCCTTGTTGATCTCTTAAATAGTCTAAAGAATTATATGTAAATTAGTGCATTTCCAAGGCATGGAGAAAATAACACATTTTCAGCAAAATTACTTCGGGTAAAATAGGTGACATGAACACATTAACATATTATCTGTCATCATCTGCATTAATGACATTTTCTTCGAAACACTCTTTCATTTTTCATTACCGTATTTAAATTACGAACTTCTTGTCAAGAGAAATGCATTTCAGACACTTGTTAAGGAAAACTTTTCTATTACACAGTGGCACTCAGAATTGTTTTTAACCTCAATACCCGAGCACATACAGATGCTATATGTTTTCGGAACACAACATTTTGACAAAAAAAGATTTGTATCTTTTTTCAACTTGGCCAGTTCATGTTTAATTATAGATGCAATGATTTACCTACCCAAAATATTTCAAGAGTTATTTTCAACGAAATAGACACATTAACAATACATATCCCACGCGATGATCCAATGAATTCCATTTTTCCTTGAACTGTTCACACTCAAAATACATTGTTCATTCTGGACCCAGATTTTGGAATAGCGTAGATAACAGTACAAATGAATCTTCTCAGTTCATTGAACACAAACTGTGACAATATTTGTTTTCTACCTACATCACTTATTGAATTGTGTATGTAATGACCTTCGTACCTTCATCCATCCTGACGATGAAGTAATGTCTTTACACCCCTCTCTTTCTTGCTTCTCTACTCCTTCTTCTTTCTCTTTGACCTTCTTTATGTTGTAATATCTTTGTATTTTTTTCTTCCTTTGTCCGTATGATCAACTGTGTGTGTTTATTCGTATTGTTTTGTCACATTATTTTTCCATACACTGCTCAATAAATAGTGTCTGTGTTGTGAACTTGTATGAACTGTATGCTTAAAAAACAGTTTTGGATTAAGTACTGTGAAATGGCTATTTTTTTTTTCATTTATATTGTCGTAAAGTACCCTTACTGTGAATAGATAAATAAATGTCTAACAATGAGTGGTTTGGTTTGGTCATTTTGTTTTTCTAGTGATCCACGCTTTACAAGCTCCACTTTACGGTATAGACCACTCTTTTCCATCGATATTACTTTTTGGCACAGTTGCAAAGTATGCATTGTTTCGATTCGTTTGTTTATATAATCAGTTTCTATAGAAATATAATTGTTTGCAAATTGCTAACAATTATATGACTTGTTAGTGTATGTGTTGTACTCGTTTTATCTGTATTATTATGAAAAAAGATGAATTGAATTCAATTGAATTGAAATTTGTCAACCTATAGTGTCGGTCTCGTGAGCCTTCTTTGTGTAGTGTCGGTCTCGTGAGCCTTTTTTGCCTGCATGATGTCAAACTCATTGACTTTTTCTGCCTAGTGTCGAACTCACGGACTGTATGACTCGTGAGCTGTTTAACTCGTGGGATGTATGACTCATGGACCTATTTTCAGTGTCGGTCTCGTGGGCCGTATGGTTCGTGGGTGTCGGTCTCGTGGGATGATCCCGTGGATACGTCGCATGTCCGGTAATCAAGAGATCGCCTGTTCGAATCCAGTCCGATTATGTATGCCCACGATATATATATATATATATATATATATATATATATATATATAATATCATGGCTACTATATTACAATACTAATAATCGGTGTTTATTTACGTCGATGAATAGGGAAAATTATAAATCACTTCAAAAGAAAAAAACACACATCGAGGTAATATTTCATTACTTTGAACATTTTAGCAATTCCATATATACACTTTCCATGATCATATCTTTAGTGCATCATGAATAAGTAGAATCCTATACTTTGTCACGTTGTTGAAATTGTTTTGTTCTAAATAAATGTCATGTATATAATCAATATATATATATATATATATATATATATATATATATATATATATATATATATATATCTTTACGTCGATCTGTTTTGATATATATGTATACATATATATATATATATATATATATATATATATATACATATACTAGTATATTGATATATATATTTATGTATCCGTATTGATATACATATACATATATATATATATATATATATATATATATATATACATTATGTTTATGTAGTGAAGATGTGATAATGCCAGCTTTAAGAGTTGAGTGTGTATTATACTTTGCATCTTCTGTATACTTGCAACGACGTGTAAATACACCTAACGTTCATCGTAAGTGTATGTGCATACAAAATCATTACTAAGCTCGGTTGTATCAGGTTTATCGATACACCGAATAAGGGGTGGGGGCTTACTATAACAGTCGCTTGGCTTTCATGACTATTGGCATCTTGTCATCTCGTTAGTTGTGATAAGTTTATTTTCTTCTGGTGTACCATGTTTGATACAATCAATGCCGTATATATTACTTTATGAATCAAATTAACACAAAATTCTGGGAATAACTAAATGGCTTAGAAATTCATTCGCAAAAGGAGTGTCATGAGGTACATTGAAGGTACACAAAGTTTGTCAAACATCCCTTAAAAAAGATCTTCAAATAGTTTGCATGTGTCATATCTAAAGAAGACCACTCTTCTACATTTTTCAAAATATTTTCAAAGACAAGTGCCAAATACTGTAAAAGTGTTTCTTTAGCGTACAGAAACTTTCCCGGTTTCCATCGGTGCCGACTTTTTCGCGTGTGTTTAAATTCGCGGTCGGTAATGATAGCGTTGTAACAAGCGACGAGTTCAAAACATTTTCGCGTGATGTTAAATTCGCGGTTCAACCTCAAAGCGCGAAAAGCGCGAAAATAAAACCACCGCGAAAGAAACCACTTTTACAGTACTCATTGAATCCCTCAGGGGTTATAATAAAACTAGATCTATATAGACTGCATGTGTCTGTAGTCTTTTTTTGTTTGTTCTGTGAGTTTTTTTTTAATCCAATATCCTGAAAGTATGTAGGAATGCCATCACTAACGATCACAAAATAGCATTTTCAGCATTTCTTAAGGTGATCATTCGTCACTCTCCTAGATTACTGTGATAAGAAAAGGTGCTTTGATAAAAGATTTTAATATTTTACTATTCTTTGGGTCAAGTGAGAAAAGGTGATCGCGAGGAACGCCATTGATACTTTAACAATATACCGGGCACTAAATATGCTCGGCACCGTTTATTAGTACACGTACCATGATAATAAAACCATGTATACCAACATTTTATAAACCATGCAACCTCGTATGCTGCTACATAATTTGTATCATGCTAGTGTACAATGAAAATAATTTTAGAGCAATGTGATGAGTATCGTTAAATGAATGTGATATTATTTAGATATTGATTATGTTAGTATGTTTCTGTTGTCAATCATGGTTCGTATTTTTAATATGAATCTATCGCCCAAATTCACGAAGGTGGTACATTTAAAACCATGGTTTAATCAACCCTATTCTAACTGGGGGGGGGGGGTCAAATTGACCCCCCCCCCCCTCGACGTTTCGCGCCACGATTCCGCAACGCACAAAGATTTTGCCGCGTCGTGTCATGACTTTTTTCATTGAAGTCTCCCGCATATATTGAGACCAAATTTGCGACGTCCGGGTACACCGTTCTCAAGTTATGCAATGTTTTGCATATGCATGTCAACCAGAAAACTGCTTGAATTCATGATTTCGTGTGCAAATCCAATGCAAACTGTGTTTTTTTGTTTAATTGATATAAATTAGATTATTTCAACTTTTAACCATTGAAATAAATCATTTCTAATGTAGATAAGCTTGAAAAGTGCCTCCAACAAATTTTGGCAAAAAAACAATAGAAAACAAAAGATTGAAAAAACAATAAAATACATAAGAAATTAACACAACAATAAAAAACAAAAGAAAATGATTTTGATTGCGCTATTTTTTTACAAGAAAATTGTTTGATGTGTCTGACACAAATATTTAATAATCCTTCAGTCTTTTTGATAGAGTTATAGGTGAAAATATGATTTCATGCGTTAATTTGCATAATTAATTTATTACAAAATATGAAATCAACATTTTTCTATTGTATGACCTTGTAATCTTATAGTTGACATGCGACTCTATGTTCAGGCAAAATTTTGCGGCGATCGCGCGATCGGCGGCCGAGATCTGAAGGGGGGGGGGGTCAAATTGACCCCCCCCCAGTAAAAACTTGGTCTCAAATAGCCCAGTTAGAATAGGGTTAAACCATGGACAATTGTATGGAGCGCCAAATTGAAGTGGAGCGCCAAAGTGGTACATAATACCATGGTTTAAACCATGGCCATAAGGTGGTACAATAAATGAAACCATCGTTGAAACCATGGCCAAGGTGGTACAATTTATTAAAACCATGGTTCAAACCATGGCCAAGGTGGTACAATTATTAAAACCATGGTTTAAACCATGGCCAAGGTGGTACAATTAAAACCATGCTTTAAACCATGGCCAAGGTGGTACAATAAATTGAAACCATGGTTCAAACCATGAACAATTTGCACTTCGTCGACGAAATGATCATTTCGTTAACGAAAAGAACATTTCGTCATAACGAAATGGTCATTTCATCGACGAAATAACTGACTTCGTAACGAAATAGGCCATGCGACACTTGATGCTCCATACTATAATTGCCCATATTATTATTATTAAATTATGCTGATGAAACATTACGCATTGACACATGCGTGATGGCCGTGATCAGACAGGCGATACAGTACCCATGTTGCAGCACACCATAATTCAGTTCAGTATAACTCTATGGCAGCAACAAGCTTACTTCCCTCAACGCCCTCAACGTCTCCTTTTCGTCTGGTAACAGAGGTTTATGGAAGGCCGTTCATGGAGACCAGTGCGATAGTCTTGGTAAAAGATACATATTTATAAGGAGTAGATTAACCCATTGAGAACAAGCTGGTTTGGCTTTATCAAATGTTTCCCATAGACACCTGTCTGAGTATACTCATGACTAGTCTTCAAAGGGTTAACAAAGTAAAATAAAGAATATAAAACATGAAAATGGTATATACCTAAACTACAGATGATGTCAATGCATCAAATTCTACGAAGAAAAAAAACACGAAAAAAAAAAAAACACACACACACTGCCTGCTCAAAACAAGCAATCTGGAAAAAAGGAGGGGAAAAAAAAACAGGGAGGATAAGAATTAAGTACCATCCCTAATAAAAGAGTATGTAGGTCTATTACAATCAGCATCAGAGCATCTATCATTCAGAAGTGCTTATTAAAAAAAAACTTCTAGTATAGCCTTCTATAGACCTACCTAGTGTCTGAGAATCTGATAAACTGTTAAAAATGAATTTACATACTTTTGTATAAGATTTTTAACAAACCTGCGCAAGTCATAAAATTAGTCGTCTTTGAGAATGATTATGCCTATACAAGTCCAGCTGGTATTTATGCCGTGGAACCGAGTGGAGGGTTGGGGCTGCAACCTCCCCCACCTACGCACATGCACTTTACTTCAACTCGGCTTCAAGAAATAAATTGAAGGAAGCGTGCAAAATTAAGAAGAAAAAAAGCACACACAAACCAAACCTTGTGACTTTAGCCTATGTTAAAGGGTTCCGCCAAGAGATTCTTCATTGATATTAGGGACTTTTCGATTTGCACGTTGAGCCAGGCGTCACCCTGTTATGACGTAGTTTTTACGTACTGCGCATGCGCGAGTGTCGACCCTCGGCTCATCGCACAAATTTCGAACGCGTTCACCCCGGTTATCACCGTCCACCCAAATCGGTTGCGCCGCGCTCAACCCACCCTTGCTATGACGTCACACTCCTCTCGGGTATCGTGCGAAAGAGCACGATGACTCTCGGGAAATGCGTGCTCAGTTCACCTGTTTTCCTTTTTCTTTCGAGAGAATATTTATATTCTAATTACATGAAAGCTTATGATCTTGATACGTCACAGCAGCAGCGCTGACATACAAACTACAGCCTCTGGTACCTACTTTATTTGCCCGTTTTCACTGTTTCGCACTTTGCAACTGCCTACCGTAGTCCCACACATGCATTTACGCGTAATGCTGTACGCAAACAGATTTTGGTGCTTTTGGCCTAGCTAGTGCAGCAGTGCATTTGCCTAATAGTCTTACCATGCATCATGTTTTAAAATCCACATAATTCCTCCCAGGATACGCATCTAGTCAAAGACAAAATCAATATTACAAGTACAGAAACGAGTCACAAATTCGATCCGCTTATATGCACGCAAGGCACAGGGCCTGGTTGCCTCCTGCACACGCCACGAGACGTGACGCCGGCGCCCGAAATCGAAATGTGTTTTAGCAGCGGGTCAACGTACAGACGTGACGCCTTGACGTACGGTTGCGCTCGGCGGCACGTCCTTCTCGTTCACCCAATCGAAAACTCCCTATTGGGGTGGGGGTGGGGTGACTCTTAACCCCATTTGGCCCGCAGCAGCTCCCCTCCCCCCCCCCCCCCCACACACACACACACATACACACACAATAATAATCTAAAAACTCTCCGCCTCGGCTCATGATTGCGTGCACTTCAAAAGAAGTTCTGTGACCGTTTGGGTTTTTTGTTTGTTTGTTTGTTTGTTTGTTTTTGTTTTTGTTTTTTTGTGAAACGGTAATTTTCGAAGCATTGAGGTTTTGCCTCTAACGATGAGGTGCGGTAGTTTTAATTTCTTTGATAGATCACTGTACAGGTTCACATTGTGCATAGAATTCGACGTATTCCAGGCGCGCGCGGAGTAACCTCGAGCTTGTGCATTGTCGATGTCGCACAGGGTCGCACACGTGCCACGACCATCCTCCAATACATGTTACCGGTAGCGTACCGGTAACGGTGCAAGTGATGTGGTTGGTAGATACCCGGTAGTAGTCCGGCGTCCGTGCGCTGTCCGCATCTTACGCTCATTCTTCCAGCTGCGTACAGGACATAACAGTTTTCAGTGTTTGTTTACACAGAGTGCGGATCCGTATGCTACATCTCGTAACAATCGTAGGATTGAATTATCTACTGAAGATTTAGACTGCATACTACTCGTGTGTACGTCGGAAGCAGCTGTTCTCATTCATCGAGAGTGAACCGGATCGTCGAGTGGTAACAAGGCACGGACTGAAACAATCAATTATGGCTGAAAACTCCGTGAGTAACCGGCATGTGTTTTTACGTCAGTTCATTTTTTTTTTTTTTTTTTGATCGGGGGCAGGTAGGCCTACTATTGAATCTGTTCATATACTAGTACCCGGGTATCGCCGGACGAGTACAGTCAGTGACAATAGTCTAGCAGAACAGTGTCGGTGGGTTGATTTTGATGGTTGCCTCATGTGTTAATGGGGTGATTCTTCCACTACGGATTTACGATTATTACACTTGTGAATGAGAGTGTTTATAGATCCTACAGTGTACCCCAGCACTGTATTATTAAAAGCTAATGGTGTGTTCTCTTTCAGGAACAGCTAGAATAATTACCCCTGACAGGCCCTGTTTGCAGCAGGGTGCTTAATGTTGGGTCCAAAAGTATTTACGTGGCAGGGGCAGTTTCATTCATGAATCATTATTGTTCATATTTTGTAAATATGTGCAAAGAATATTTCAGACAAGCTTGAATTTATTCAGTTTGCTGATGACATAGTAACAGGTGTGTTCCTGTCCGACAGTAATTCTGACATTTTACTATATGTTCTACATGTAGGGTATACATGAGATACTTGTACATGTAAGTAAACTTACGGAATGGTTGCAAGTAAATAAAATGGCATTGAATTTAAATAAAACATTATATGGTGTATTCAAATAAACTAATAAATAAAGATTATATTGTGATTCATATTATTAAATGAAAATATAATATTATGTGCCTCCATCCATCTCATGTAAAATTTCTGTGGGCTGAAATTGATGACTATTTGTCATGGAAGGAACACACTGGTGTCATCTGCGACAAAATATCAAAAAGTATTGGGATCTTAAACAGACTACGGTCATATACTGCATACTCCAGATCTTTGTTATTTTATATGATCTAGTAGATCTCTAACACCCTTATTTTTACCACATTTGAATTATTGTATTTTAGCATGGGGGAAATCTATTGAGTATGAATATGCAGAGACTGTTTAACAAGCGAGCTTTTGTATTAGAATAGTCTCGCATTCACCATTATATAGGGCGCCTTCTTTGCCAATAATTTACCTGGTACTTTGTCTATTTTAAATGTGTATGATACATAATTATTACAGAGTGCGGTATAGATGTTCTTATGCTATAATGATATTTTACCTGTATCGTTACTTGATTATTTTAAACTAGACAAAGATAATCATTTAATTATGGCACAAGAAATTGTAGAAATTTTTACTTCCCTCAGATTCGAACATCCTCCTACAAAAAGTCAACATTTTTTCAAGGCCCTCAAATCTAGAATTCTATCCACTCTGATGTGAAATGTAAGAAGACGGTAAAATGTTTTAAGAAAGCTTTCAAGCGTATTTTACTTGAAAGGTATTATGGTAGTTATCAATATCATTCTGAATTGATAAGAGATTTAAAGGGGAAGGCTAGTAACTGATCATTGGGAATCAGTGGAAATGCTGGGAGATGATTGTTTCAATCCTTATGGGATTCATTCAAGAGTTCATTGTATATCTATTGTTGTGTGAAAATGATTTGCTTCAGAATGGTCTCATATTCAAGTAATGTGCAATTTAATGCTTCCAGGTTAGCGTCTCTGGTCAGTGACGGAGCATTAATCTGCACATTACTTGAATATGAGACCGTTCTGAAGCAAATCATTTTCACACAACAATAGATATACAATGAACTCTTGAATGAATCCCAGAAGGATTGGAACAATCATCTCCCAGCATTTCCATTGATTCCCACTGATCAGTTACTAGCTTTCCCCTTTAAGCATAATAGGGGTGTGTTTGTGAAAATGGCATCTTGTGTATTGTTAATGTGCTGGTGTATGTTTTTGTCAGGGTATGCATGTGTGTGTGTGCCGACGTTTTTGTCAGTTATAGTTTTAGACACCTCTAGAGTAGGAAAAGTAAATACAGCATTATTTCTCTTCTTTCTATAATATAGAACGAAGAGACATAATGCTGTATTTACTTTTCCTACTCTAGAGGTGTCTGCTCTTCACTTTAAGTCACATTACTGTAATATGAGCTGCCATTGTCGAGTTAGTTTATCTTTATCTGGTTAGACACATTGGTATTATGTGATAAAACGTCCAGTTAGTACATGTACAATGTATGTGCTCAAGAAAAATCATGTAAGTCAGTGTTATATTTTACTGTTTTTCTATTTTCAAAATTTAGATTGGTTCTTCAACCAATTTCAATGGGTATTCTACTTGTACTTATCATGTTTCTCTTACCAATGCAATAATTTCTCTTTAATCACTTTGATAGATGTGTTTTTCTCTGTTAAATGCTCTCAGTAGTGCAAGCTCATTTTTGTTATACAAAAAAATTCTTTTAGCTGTACAATGAGAAAGGTTGAACATCTTCATTCCTGCACACCTATCTCAGAATAACGGAACAGAGAGCAATGATTAGACATATTTTATGAAAATATTAGTCCATGAGCACATTCACTCAAAACGGAGAGTCCACTGGGCTGTATTCCACGGAAAAAAAAGAAGAATATATCATTTAAAAGGTATTATTTTGTACTTTCTGCCAGAGATCGTACTTCAAAATCTTCAAAAATGGACTTATCGGTTTTTGCAAACAAACCCTTCATATATACATTTATATATATTTTTTTGTTTTTTTATTTTTATTTTTAAAGGACTCGATGGGATGGGGATCCACGGAGAGGGAAGGCTGGCCCAGTGCAGATATACATGTACATGTATTTGAGAATCCCTCTAATGATTTGTGTACCGGTACTCAGCTTCATTACTGATTTGTTGGGGTTGTAATTTTGATTGCAAGTACACTACACACAGCTAAAGAATAATCTTGATTGGAGTTGATAGTTACCGATTGAGCATACGCTTCAATGCATGTATTCACTGACTGGTCTTTTAATGCACACTGTTGTCACTATAATGTCAGCGAATTTAGTGGGTCATCCATGAATGCCCATGCTATTGGGTCTTTAACACCGAGTTGTGCCCAATGTATGGCTTCATGTAGACTCCATTCTCTAACTGCAAGTGGCACTATTGTAGTGAAAACTGAGTGAAACTTAAAGATTCAGTTGAGATGATGGTGTTTGCAGCCATTTAGCCGCGCTCCACTTCTGTCCTACAATTTTGTAAGGCGTACCTACTTTTACAGTAGCAAGGACATCCTGGTAGTCTGTAGAATAATATGATAAGCCAATTCTGGTTGTGTTTCTAATTCTATCCCTCCTTGGCTGACTGCAGTAGAGATTATAAAGTTGCCAAACACTGCCTGTCACGGCCGAAGGGAGAAAAAAAAAAACCCAAACACTTCAGTTTTGAAGAAGTGTAACCTTGCACATACAGAAAAAAAAAAAAAAAAGATACAAATGTAGATTCTGTGTCTGGTTTTGTCCTCGTGTTGTTGTTACATTTTTATTTCCCTAAGTTTGAATAGATCTCCGATCACGAAGATTTTATAAGCCCCCTATGTTTTCCTGTATTGGTGACATTTCTGGCATGTACATTTTTAATATTTGCATTGTACATTGTACATGAATTATGTATGATTTTATATTGGATCATTTAAAAAAAAAAAAAAAAAAATCACTTGAGATGCACCAGACACAAAGGCCGAATTCATGAAGGTGGTACAATCTTTGTCCATGGTTTAAACCATGGACAAAGACCATACATATGTAGTTTTGTATGGGACGCCAAGTGTGGCATGGCCTATTTCGTTACGAAATCAGTCATTTCGTTGACGAAATGACCATTTTGTTGACGAAATGACCATTTTATAATGAAATTGGCCATGTGGCACTTGGTTTGATCCCCATACATTACCACCTTCATGACTTCGGGCCAAACATTTTAAAGGCATTTACCATTTGCAGATTCAAGATTCAAGATTCAAGATTCAAGATAATTTATTGTCATGTATAAAATATACATAAAATTTGTTTTCGGACATACATAAAGATAGAGGTGCATAAATGAAGAATATAAATCATGAAATAAGTTAACATAAGTTTTATACCATACATACATAAAATATATACATTTAATACAAAAAAAAAATGAAATATTGCAGGAGAAAATAAGCGTATAAATATAAAGTATATAAACAAAAACCCAGTGTTAGTGCCTTAAGAAAATTGTTTCTAGGATAAACTGTCTACAGTTATGGTTTATTGAGATAGATAGTGATATCTCCTCTTATTTTGGGCTTATAATTGCAAAATTTTTATGTGGTAGGATGTTTTGTGATACAACCGACTTACAGTCACATTGTATGCATCAAATGTGACTGCTCAAAAATTGTGTAAATCACTACTCCCAATAGAAACAATACAAATGTATCTTTCACTCTTTTTTTAGACAAATAAGATAACACTCTCATTGATCATATTTGAATCTACAGCTGTATTTCTGTATTTTGTGTGCACACAAGCGATGAGGATTTACCTTCAGGGCTGCTGGTTGGTGTACTGTACCTAGTGAGGAGGACATTATTGTGGATTGGATGGTCAGTGAGGCCACACCGAGCAAGAAATTATATTGAAGTCATGATGATGTTCCTTCCTGTTTTTTCATCGTTTCTGACAGACCTTGTCCAGCGCTGCAACCATTTCCTGTCATGACGTACACTACTTCGTGCAGACTGGCGGAAGATGCAAGAAGGGGGGAGAGAAAGAAATCCTAAAGGGAATTACGTAAGCGCAAAGTCAATTTCTTTTACCCCAGTTCAAGAGCTATATATATATATATACAAAGATATGAGATCAAAGAATGTACAGTGTATGCCAATGACATTTTTTCTAATCTTCAGAAAATGTGGAATGTCCACACCACTTCCATTATTGATTTTTGTTCATGGTCCAATGCCTTTTTTTTTTATACCATAAATACTTTCAATTGTAATTCAGAAGTAGTATCCTATCTCAGTCTTTACGGAGTATGTGTGATATTTGGTATGTTTTATAATGTATCCATGTATGTAGATAATTACATGTATGTACACACACATAGATATGCAAATTGTATACTTTTCAGTTTATTTCTGACACTACCTCAAATGAGACGATTATTGTAATCCTGACAAAATAATGTCCTAAAGTTGTTGCCAATTGACATATGCCACATTTTTTTTTCTTTCTGTGTAACATGTCATTTCTCTGTTGTCAAGATCTGTGTGTAGCAGCTGTTTTTAAATTAGACTTTAGTACAAGATGTGGGCATTAAGGCAGGAAGAGTTTACTGTCACAATAGTTACATTCACACAACATTGGTTTGACGTTTCGATCTTCCATTATAATTAGTTGTCGCTGTATCATCACACATATCAGGTTTATGGCAAGTGCTTCGTGTGTGTGTACAAGTGTACAAGTGTATTTGTTCTTGTTCTGTAGTTTAATCATCAATGGGACTGATCTAGCTCAAAAATTTAATCTTTAAAGGTTACACTTTAGGTGTCGTGTGAAGGCACATCGTAGTTCAGGACTGCATGTACAAGATAATCATCAAAGTGTACAACTTTGAATGTTACAAATGTCGTGTGAACATACATAACTGTCATGAAATCCAGAGCAATGTTATGCTTCTTGAATTTGATATTAAATGCATTTCAAAGTATTCAAGGCATACACATCACACGCACACACGCACACACACATTAAAAAAAAAAAAAAGTTAATTTCAAAGAAAATTGATATCTAAATATGCCTTTATTTTTCACTCTTGTATGTTGGCATCATTCGATCTGTGCGTCTGGCTGTCCCTGGAACCACTTTGAACATCTGTAGTGGCGTATTTGCACCTGGACTAAACGCACTGCTTGGACCGACTGGAAGTGGCAAAACGTCGTAAGTATATATTGCAAAATGAGTCCTTAGACCTCTCCTCTGAAAGGGCAAGCACATGGTTTTGAAATGAGATATGTGATTGGCACAAGCCTCCATGGGATATGTGTTCTGGGGCATCACATTCGCCTGCCGCTATTAGAATTGTACATGTACATGCACGTGCATGTACATGTACATATGACATCTATTATTGTGTTGTCAAAATTGCTATCATACTTGGATGAGTTCATTATCATCATGTTGAGAGGGATGCAGTGTGCAGTGCCTCAAAGTAGCATTTGGATATAATGTAAATCCAAGCCCAATAAGAGATAAGACTAGTTTAGTAGGTGACAAGTGCCTACCAAGATTCACCATGCTGTGCGAGTTAAAATCTTTGTGGGGTACCGGTATAAATCTGGATGTGCATGTCCTCCCTTCTGCTAGGGCATGGTCAAACAGTCAGTACACCTACACCTGTAGCCTGCTGTATTGAAAAGTTGCTGGTTTGGGGATGCATGGTCATTGACACTCAAGTTTAACCAAACATGGGAAGTCTTCCTGGATGGCCGGTGTCACTCAATCCATTAACAACCGTCAACAATCACCCAGTTTGGCACTGTGAAGTTGAAAGTGTAAACGTCTCGACACTGCCAGTATATGTTGTTGTGCAGTGACTCAGCAAAATGTTTCTGTGGGTCAGATTGTTGTATAAAGCCTGGTGTGTAAGCTTATGAGCTAGTTTAGCTGGCAAACAGGTGTTGAGATATGCATCAGACTCTTTTTTAGGTGTTCAGCTCCAAAGAGTCTGTGATATAGGCATATCTCATGATCAGCGCTTTTGAGAAATTATTGCAGCTTTTTTCGGTGCTGTCAACAATCCAATCATCTCAACTTGAACAAAGATATACACAAAAGACTACTTAGAATAGAAATAATTCTGTAACAGGGTTCAATTCATTGAGAGGTTGAAAGTTACATTTTTTTCAAAGGCATATGAACCATGCTGATCAATGCATGAGTTGTTATGCCGATATAACCGAAGGGTACAGGCGAAGCTAAATTGTAAACCACAAAAAGAAATCCACACAGCTCATGCTCCTCTGACTCACAGTGAACACTTGCCTCGTCAGGGGAGCAAGGAACGGTCATGCGTGCCATTTTTACACAACGCAGACTCCTCACAGTTAAGAAAACAAAACAAAACAAAAACAAGTACAACAGCATTTCAACCCGCCATCAAAGAGTGCATCCTAAGGTCACGTGAGGTGGCAGCTGGATCATTTGCTGCGTATGCCACGCTCACTGTAAGTAGAAAATAGAACTTTTTGCGTGCATTAAACTGCCACAAATCTTGTGAGGAACCGATGTTTGCGAATGTGAAAGCCGTACGAAAGTGTTTGCCCTCACAATGCATTAAATGCCTGCGACAATTCGCGCAAGTTTCATGCAGCTACAAAGGTTTCCTGCTTCAAGTCGCGAAAGCCTCATGCTCCGAATGTTTCGTGTTTTACAGAAAATGACTGCAAGCTCAAGTCATTCAGCTGTGGACCTGGCCAGTTAGGAGTTAAATAATGAATTATTCAACTCAGACACAGTGTCAGCCCATTCTTCATACATGAAACTGATACTACATTGTATGCATTGACATTTAGTAGGCACATTAATCTACATTCCTGAGTGCTCAGTGCATTGTTTTATTTATGTTGTTGAAGACTGATTGCCAATAAAATCAATATAATATAGATATAGATATTTTTTTTAAAGTCAGGGATAGTTTGCATGATAGTAGGTATTCACATGAAGCTTTGCATATGCAGGTATGAACTATAGCAATGTGTATGGGGGTGATACAAAATGCAATATTTGTTGTTTCACAGGTAGCTGAACTATTTATTCTGGAAACTAATATCACTCAGATATGCACATGATTTTGAAAGAGTGAAGTGTATAAAGACACTAGATAAAACTTGTAGACTATAACCCCCCCCCCCCCCTTTTCTCTTCAGGGCATATAATGGATAGATGTGTACACAATCTATGTAACATTTTTATTTATCATAATATACACACACACACACACACATACATACATATATATCACAAATACACATTGTTAGATAAATAGATATGAATGTAATTATTCAATTTCGTCACTATTCTATTTACACAGGAATGCATGGTTAGTAACAAGAGTCAGTGCCTTGTGTGTCATATATTGTATAAGTTATGGCTGAATTAAAAAAAAAAAACACCCTAGTGATATAACTACAATTTTCTGCGTGACAGTGATACACACGATCGCACAACGGTGTCATTGGTTCGCAGTCTTTTTGTGCAATAAGGATATCTGATGTACAATAGATCCTGGAGCAACAACTAACTGTGGCCTTTGATGTGGGATGCCGATTGTCAACATATTCAGAGAAGAAACGTGTGAGAATCGTATGAAAGGATTTTGCATCATAGACAAGCCAATTGTGTAGGAGTCTGTTCACCATCTAACAAAGAGTTTTGTATCCTGTGAAAGGTCTTCTGACACTGAACAGTGTCCATCAACTATGTTCAGTGACCCATAATTTCATGAGCACAGTTATCTGGAGTTCTGGCATATCTTGACGGCGTGGCTGCTAAAGTGGTTCAAGTACGCTTCAGACTGTCATGCAATATACATTGTATAGTCACATATGTTATTTTGTGTGTGTGCAGTGATTAGATTGTAGAATTCTATTCTTCAGCCCTGCCATACACTTCCCTACCTGGACAGGATTTTAGGTTGCAAGCTATTTGGCATTGCACACATACACACACAGTATAAAAAAACAAGGTCAGAAAAATCCCTACATACATGTAGGTGATTGCCAGAATAATCAGTATAAATACATTCAATTCAGATGCTTCAAATGAAATATGATACTTGTAAGTGCCTTCATTCACTTTTTATCCACTACCAGCACTTTTTGCTATTTGACACATTTAGCAGAAAGTATCAATTCCTTAGCCATGTATCTGTACTATGGAAAGAAAATGCTCTGATGTCTCCATTGCAAAATATTGGGCACATGATTACAAAATGTTGGTGTGTTTCTGAAAAAAAAAAATCAAAATCAACTATTCTCTTGTAGGGCAGTCTTTCAAGGAAATTGCATATGTGTGCATGTACATATATATATATATATATATATATATATATATATATATGCAACTTTCTTGAAAAACATAATTCCATTTCCTTTACTAGATCTATGCAGTTCTGTAAATTCTAGTAGTGACTGACATGAATCTAGGCGACTCGTAGGACTTTCTGATATTCGATCTCGTTTCTTCAGTCCCAGCATATAACTCTGAACTACAATAAATGTCATGCTCTTCAAAACATTCACATCTAGATGACTTCAGCATGTGAGATTCACCACAAAAATATGACTTCAAAATGTGCACGGTGAATAGTGAACAGATCTACCATGCACTGAGATGCTGTTTGAAACCGGGTATGGATTCCTGGGTGACAGATATAGTACAATTTTTTTTGTTTTTTTGTTTTTTTGTTTTTAAGGGTTATAGCCCCAAAGAAAATACTGCAATTTCTGTGAAAGTGGTTTCCATAATATTACCAGAGGCTTGAAATCGTGTAGGATATTTGTCTGATGTCCTCAAACAATTTTTCTTTTTTTAATCACAGAACAATGTCACTTCATAATATGATAAGGGTTCCTCTAGATTTGTTGTTTGTTACATTTTAAGGGCACAGGCAACCATTCAGTGTATGGCGCAGTGGATGTGAATATACACTTTGGTCTGCGGGGCCACTACAGATATCATTTTCTTAGGCATGCTATCTAATATACCTTGAATATTACATCATGGCATATATGGCACATATTTCCCAATCAACATTTTGTCTTCAGTGTAGCAATGCTGCATTGTATGTGTGGTCACCTGACGCTGTGTAGACCAATCAACGAACAAGATTTCATTAATGAAGGATGATGTCATTGATGACATGCATTTCTTTTCTCCTTTGATTACCTCCGCCAAGGGAGGAGGTTATGTTTTCTTTACTGTTGGTTTGTGTGTTCGTTCGATTGTTTGTTTGTCTGTGTGCAAAATAACTCAAAAAGTTGTGCACGGATTTAGATGAAACTTGCAGGTTGAGATTGACACAAGTAACAAACAGTTAACTTTTGGTAGTAATCCGAGAATTTCTGCGGAATTTATAAATGATTTTTGATATTTCGGCAGGTAGGGTCAATGAACTTGGGAGTTCAGGCTGCGCGTATGTGAGGTTTGCATGCGCGCACTAAAATGCGTGCTCTAGTTTCTGCTAGGGCAAGGCGTGCCATGCAGCTGAGGGTTTATGACGTAACAAAGGCTTCTATGTTGGGAAATTGGGGACTTTTCAGCACACAATGCTATAGGTTGTACATGTATGGGTGGAAATCACTGATATCTCTATGGAAGAACAAGATCAGTGGTGGAAATGAGCTGCATGCTTGGCGGAGGTCTCCGCTCTGAGAGTGCTTCTCTAGTTGTTTCTGTGATTTGGTGTTTTTGTTTGTTTGTTTGTTTTTCCTCAGTCTGCTTGACATCCTTGCAGGAAGGAAAGATAAAATCAAACGAACAAGATTTCATTAATGATCGTAGGATGATGTCATTGATGACATGCATTTCTTTTCTCCTTCAATTGTTTCTGTGATTTGATGTTTTTGTTTGTTTGTTTGTTTTTTCTCAGTCTGCTTGACACCCTTGCAGGAAGGAAAGATAAAAGAGGAATCAAGGGAAAGGTCCTCGTCAATGGCAACAAGCTCCCAAGCAACTTCAAGCTGAGCTCTGGCTACGTTGTCCAGGTGAGATTGATGTGCAAATCAGTGGGATCTAAATTGTGCATCGATCAGTACGTTGCTCACAGCAATTATGGCAGTTTGTTGACAGCTGTGTGTGTGTGTGTGGGGGGGGGGGGGGGGGGGGGGGAAGTGGGGGTTCTGACCAGGGACTTATAACAGCAAATTGATCATATTGATGAAATATGTTAAGACTGAGCATATATATGCTATGCACATACTATATTTCCCATCAAGATTTGGTCTCCAATTAAGACTGAGACTCAAGAGGAAACGTATCAACTATCAAGTATACAACTCATACTTCCTGGAAATTCCTGGGAAAAACTGATATGTATATATATATATATATGCATGTATATGTATATATATATATATATATATATATATATATATATATATATGTATATATATATATATATATATATATAGATATTGTTGTATATAATCAAAATAGCATACATACTTATGATACAGGCTGGCAGTGCATTACAAAAGTTATAGTGCACACAAAATGTAATGATTGCAAACGATAACCCACTGTCGATGTGACTATCGGTTTTTGCTCCCTCACTTTAATCATCGAGTACTTGAATCCCGCATCTTATCGACGCAGTTGCGCCACAACCGCGATATGCTTTGCTCGATATAATCGTTATTCTCGATTCTCGCTAGCTATGCCAGCAATTTAGCTGTGTGGGACTAGACTTTCAGCGGTAGATTTAAACATGGAAGCTGAAAACAACAGGTTCGCTACTTTTACAGAGACTGCTCTATATAAACAGCATCTTTATAGACGATAAGGACACAAAGAAAACAAAGGATGTCATCAAATACATGTGTACGCCCTATGAATTTTGCACTCCTACTGTTCTGAAAAAGGAATCAATCCGATGGTTATTGAGCAATTAAGTCAACCAAGATTCATGCCGCTTTCACCGTACATTCTACGCAGAAGTGCGCCGTTAAAAAATGGGCAGCGTATGTACGGTATACGCTAAGCGCTCTTTGATCACGCTACGCTATGAACTTTTACAACGACATTTATAACACACTCTCGGCATCCACATTTGCAGCAATGGTGACTTCAATGATGGTGACTTGCTATACAAAGTGAAAGTCAACGCCTACATATACAATGCCTGGCACGAGCCTTGTGTTTAAATCCAGTAGATCCCTAATCCTACAATACATCATCTAGTCCTGGTCCTGGACCCAGTGCAGTGTAGGGCATCTAACGTCCATAGACCTATAACATTAGGGTCTAGTGTTAACTACATGTAGCTCTGTCGCTCGTAGATCTACAAACGTTAGTCCAAACCAATCGTACTGTTACTTGCACTGTTAGATCTAGATCTAGATGTAGACCCTAGACTCGATAGTTGAATTTGGATCTTCAGGATTTTGTCTACACAGGTTCAGAGAAACTGGTATTGTCTAGACACGTGTAAAGTCTTAATTGATCTAAGCTTTCGTATTTTTTTTTATGCCTCCGCCACGAAGTGGTGCCGGAGGCATTATGTTTTCGGGTTGTCCGTCCGTCCGTCCGTCCGTCCGTCCTTCCGTCCGTCCGTCCGTCCTTCCGTCCGTCCGTCCGTCCGTCCGTCCGTCCGTCCGTCCGTCCGTCCGTCCGTCCGTCCTTCCGTCCGTCCGTAATGAATTTTGTGGACAAGGTAACTATCAAAACCTGTTGAGGTATCCTAATGAAACTTGGCATGTATGTGTATTAGGGGGTGAAGTTGTGCCTATCAACTTTTGGGTGCACATGCTCAAGGTCAAAGGTCAAAAGGTCAAGGTCAAATACATAAAATTTCACTTTTTCCACCATATCTATTGAATGCCTGAAGATATTTTCTTGAAACTTAGTGTATACATGTATTACGCAATTAAGATTCTCTGGTGAAAGTTTGGGTCATGAGGTCAAAGGTCAAAGGTCAAAAGGTCAGGGTCAAATACATGAAATTTCACTATTTTCGCCATATCTATTGAATGCCTGAAGATATTTTCTTGAAACTTAGTGTATACATGTATTACCCAATTAAGATTCTCTGGTGAAAGTTTGGGTCATGAGGTCAAAGGTCAAAGGTCAAAAGGTCAAGTAAAAATATTACAACTTCTTTTTTTCTCCATGCCTTGGAAAATTGTTCAAGGTATCTTCATGGAACATAGTATATACATGTACTGACTGGAAGTGATTATCTAGAGAATGTAGGGTTCATGGGGTCAAAGGTCAGGGGTCAAAGGTCAAGTGCAACACTTCAAAATTTTACTATTTCCCTCATATTTATGCAATGCCAGCAGGGTTATTATTTTTTTACACTTGGTGTATGCATGTGTAACCTAATAGAAATTCTCTGGAAAGTTTTTTTTTTCTTCTTTTTTTGCCTCAAAGGTCAAAAGGTCAAAGATCAAGTGAAAGTGCTGAACTAACTTTTTCCTCCGTATCTCTCGAAGTGGCTCAAGTTATCTTGAAACTTAGTACATATTATGCATGTCCTACCTGAAAGTGATTGTCTTATGAATTTTAGGGTTAAGGGCCAGATGAAAATGGTAACAATTTACTATTCAATTCAGAAATTGCACTTTTTCTCCACACCTGTACCTTGAAAATTACTCAATGCCTAAATGTATGAATGGGTCAAAGTCAAGTTAAAGTCCTTAGATCCCTAGATACATGCTCTCCTATTCATCCAATTAAACCTAGGTCAAGGAAGGTGAACATTCAAGACATTTGTGACAAACTTGTCATTTCAATATTTTGCCAATTTTGTGAAAATGTAATCACACATTGTCCACATGTACTATCTAGACCTATTGGGAAAATCATGCATTATGGCGGAGGCATACCAGTCGCCAAAGCGACATTTCTAGTTTCAATTTATTTTACCTTACCTGGGTATGTATGCTACTTTATATAACACATAGTGCATGACATCTTATTGCACTATAACAAGTACCAAGCACCTCCAAATTCTGAATTTGCCCTCAGGCAGTCATATTCAGTTGGGCCTGCGGCCTCATTGAATATAACATACCTTCGGGGCAAATTCAGAATTTGTCGGTGCTTATATTGTTATAGTGCATTCAGCCTCATACACTATATATATATAATATATAAAGGGAGAACGGATTGTCCCAGCATGTTATCCCTGTATAGTTTTTCCCTCAAGATATCATGTGTTAGGTTCTAAATCAGTGCCAACTTCAAAATACACCAGGTTTCATCAGTGTGGTGGTTGTTTCTAGGCCTCCATTATGAAACGGACACAATACAGAAATACTGATAATGGCATGCACCTTTGTGAAAATGGGATAACTTGTGTGTAATGAACTCCTGTTTGGGTATTTTAGTGTGCTTTTTGAAATTTATCAATGTTCTTAGCTGGAAATACAATGACTAACTACTGTATAGGCCACATACATTTATTTCACCAGATTGTTATTTTCGCAATTATCGCCAGCCAGGTGCTGCATGTTTGCAAATTTTAAGAATGAGAAAAATATTAACTATAGTCCTGACAAATATGTGATGTGAGTACACTCCACAATTGTGATTTTGATCATTGACAAATTTGTTGGGAGTCATTCACAAAAAAAGAAAGAATTGAACTCGTTAGATATGTATGGCGTATACAGTATATATATTGGGATATCTTTTTAGCAAGCAAGAAAGTGATGTCTTGTATTTGATATTGTATTTTATTGTTGTATTTCAGGATGATGTCATAATGGGAACGCTGACTGTGAGGGAAAATCTGGCCTTCTCGGCCGCCCTGCGGTTGCCCAGCAACATCTCCAGCAAAGAGAAGAGGGCTAGAGTGGACGAGATTATAACTGAGCTTGGTCTCGATGACTGCAAAGATACAAAGGTATATGCACAAAGATGACGGGGTAATTATATGCTTTGAATCCAGTTGCCTTATGTTCTACGTAGTTCATGTGAGAAAATTCTGACTTTCATGCTCTTAATTCATTTGTTTCAGTTACATTCATGCCCTGTAATTCTGATGAATGTCTCTATAGGCGCGTTCAGACTGGCAAAAGATTGAGAAGTTTAAGATCGTGGTCTTTATGATCTCCAAGTTTTGCCAGTGTGACCGCAAACTTCCCGCAAAACTTCCCGCAAAACTTCTCTCGAACCTACCACATCAACTAGGGGTTTTTCCCCCACCCCCTCCAAACTTCTCGATCTTTTGCCAGTATGACCGCAAGAAACTGAAACTTTGCGATCTTTGTCACGAAGCGTGAAGCCACTGTCATGTACAGATGTGCATTATTATGGCACAATCACCAGCCATTAGAAGGCGCGCACTTTCTTCTTTCTTGCCCGCACGCACTGATGACCCAAACTTCTCGATCCAAGGATAGAGAAGTTTGGCTGCCAGTGTGACCGCACAATAAAAGATCGGGAAGACTTCGGGATCTTAAACTTCTTGATCTTTTGCCAGTCTGACCGCGCCTAATGAAACTTTTGAAATATTTGGCATGATGGTGTGAATTTAAACTTTGAAAATAATTCCCACCTTCGCATGTGTATATACCGGCTATTCACATACAGAGTGTACAAGTCCCTCTACAAACTCATATTTTAAACTTTATGTTTGCAGTATGAGTAGGGACCAAACTTTTTTTAAAATTGGTGTGATTTGTACCATTCTCCACGGCAAACGTGTTTCAATACCTCTTGTGCGTGAGCAGGTAGGGACAGAGTTTCTCAGGGGAGTCTCCGGTGGTGAACGCAAGCGCACAAACATAGGCATGGAGCTCATAATCAGACCATCCGTCTTGTTCCTGGACGAGCCGACGACAGGACTAGATGCCAATACGGCCTTCACAGTGGTCAGCAGACTCGCTGCGTAAGTACTTCCAACTCTCTTTCCCAGAGACCCTTTCACATTCACAAGTTAAGAGCAGTTGGAGCATGGGTGATCATTATTACTGAGAGCTGTTGTTCTCAGTCACAACTCGCCACTTTGCCGAGAAGTTTCTGCCCATTCAGTCTATAGCAGCATCTATTGAACCGTCTGTAAAGAATTCCAGTGGCTCGGGGACAAAGTTCCAGCAGCTAGTGCTCACCTGAAGATACAGTAGAATAATCCTTCTTTTATGCTGAACTGACCGATTATTGTGACCTGACTCTTTCTGCTCAGAAAAGGCCACTGGAATCAGATAAGACAGTGCCACTGTTGAATAAAAAGTGCCCCCCTCTCCCACATTGTATTTACAGTAAAAAGCGTTATGCAACATTGCCTTGTTTTCCTCTATTCCAAAAGATGCAACAGTCAAACTTTCTAATACTGGCTTTGTTGACGCTATTAGCGATCGGCTCATACCAATTGCACACAAACCTAGTATTCCTTGAAGTTTCCCCTTCCCGCGGCCACTCCACCCTCCTCCTCCAATTGCTATGTACTTTTGACGTGATTGTGGCAGTCCATTTTGAGGGCCTGTTCATTCTGATGTGAACTTTTATAGAAGGAAAGTCAACTTGCATTCTGTGGTACTATTCTATTATTCTTATGAATAGAATATCAAAATAAGGGTATAAATTATAGTCCTGTGATAAATGATTATTAAACAACATTTACGTAAACATTGTTTAATAATCATCTATCACAGGACTATAATTATACCCTTATTTTGATATTCTATTCATAAGAATAAAAGGATATTCTTGATAAGACTCAGTAGAAGTTGTCATGCATCATAGGACCAACCCTGATTTTGACATCCTATTCATATCCATGTGCATGCTGTCTACATTAAGGAAATATTGCAGAGGAAAGACTGGTACAGTGTATATGGTTATATATCAATGTATAGTGGGAAGAGCACAAACTTCATGCACTCATTATGTACACCATTCATGATACTCAAGGTGGTTCTGTATTATACAAATGATGCACAGGATAGAGTGTGTTAGTGAAGGTGCGGCGCGCTCGAGAGTATTGACAATGGTGCGACATGCACGAGGCGCAGCCGAGTGCATGTTTGCAACTGTTGTCAATACTCGAGAGTGGGCCGCACCTTCACTAACGCCACGAAATAATCCTGTGCATCATTTGTTTTATAAAATGGGTCGAAAACTAACAGCATTATTTACGTACCTTTGTGGGTCAATACCAGTCAGCTACATGTAGCACTCGCTCAAAAGTCAAGATGTCCGAAGATGTTCGTCCCAAACATTTACGCACGTCGCACTCGGAAATCCCGCACATATGTACTGTACGTACGTATAAGAGTATACGTACGCCACGTACTGTTATGCACAAGAAAGGCCGCCGGCTGTTGTGGCAGCCCGCGGCCCGAACTAGAAGTTGTTTACAGGATTGACAGTGCGTATAGTAGCGCGTGACGCACTTGTAACAACTGATTGAGTGCGCACTGCTAGTGTAAACATTGTGACGTACGTCAGGCCAGGGAGGTGGTGGAAGAGAGGCTCTTCTTAGTGCATACCTGAAGAAATTAATGCACGCATACGTGACTCATTTCAGCGCTTCCAATTGGCTACATTCTTGAACCCATTTCATAACATGAACTATAGGAACAGTATACATTTGGCTGCATGGTATGTAACATGATGATGATTGAGAGCTCACGTGGAATAACCTCGGATCGGGCACGCACGCTCCACTACCAAAATATCCTGGTATTTGGCCACTGAGCATTCTTGCTTTCCCAGCAAGGTGTCATCAAGCATGGATTATCCCTCCAGATTAGCTGGATGAGGTGAAGCTGATAATGCTCTTCTCTAATAGCCCATTTGAGCTGGACCCCAGAAACTCTCTCTCCTTTTATAGCAAGGATTAGAGAATTAGTGAGAATCCTTGAAAAATGTATACTGGTGCCAGGCACACATGGCCACAGGCAGTGTCAAAATACTGCCCATTCATTGCTGTCTAGCTAGCGTTAATGCCGTCCTTTCTGAAGCACTTGACCATGGTGTGGTCTAGTTGTCCACATTGAAAGCATCATTCATAAATGTACTTACAGGTTGTGGTCAAATGGTTTACTCAGTTTTGGTGACTACAATTTTGTCATTCCTTACACAATCGCTTTCCAAGAATAGAATTTCGTTGCACCCAAAATGTATAGACACTTCAGAAGGATGTAAAGTTTTAGTGACGTTTGAAAAAATGCCTCTGATGTTAGAAAAGCTTGACCATGGTATGGTCTAGTTGTCCGCATTATATTAAAAGCGTCATTCATAAATGCACTTACAGGTTGTGGTCAAATGGTTTACTCAGTTTTGGTGACTACAATTTTGTCATTCCTTACACAGTCGCTTTCCAAGAATAGAATTTGGTTGAACCCAAAATGTATAGACACTTCAGAAGGATGTAAAGTTTTAGTGAGGTTTGAAAAAATGCCTCTGACGTTAGAAGAGCAGTACTTCATAAACATTCCCCTAGATTGATCTGATTTTCAGCAAGGTTTCAGAGAAAATCTGGTTTAATTTACTGAAAAAATGGCAAGTCATGCCATGTGATGATCAATAACACATTTTTTTCCTCTCTTAGTCTCCATTTTCACAGCACGTGTTTAAATCACTTTCAAAAATCATCATCTATGTCATGTTGACTCTGCTCTGTTTCAGATAAGCATATAGTAGACATTAAGATGCTATTTGATTATGTTCTGATTTTCAGACTGGCCAAAAAGGGCAGGACGGTGATCTTATCCATCCATCAGCCTCGCTTTTCCATCTTCAAACTCTTTGACACTCTGCACCTGCTTGCCAAGGGGGAGACGGTGTACCACGGGCCATCCCAGGACTCGCTCAATTACTTCGCATCCATCGGCAAGTTCACCGTAGCTCAGCTGTCTCTTTAAAGATTGCCCTAACCCTTAGACAAAGATGTGTAGGATGTAATAGTAACCCTGCTTTGAGTCACCACATAAGCAAATCAAAGTTGCACAGGTTCATGGTTCAGAAGGCCTGAAAAAGTGCAGTTTGGTTCCCTTGAGCTGAATTTTGCAATGCAGATTTTTTTTTTTTTGCCTAATAATGTACCTTTGTCTGTCTAAATTCATAGTGTAGAACACGAAATTGTGTATGAATAGTGTGTTCACCAGTCTTTATACACCTATTTGTTTTTGTCCTGTATGTATCAAGTCCTTTTCTTTCACTTCGCACCCATGGAATACATGAAAGCGTGCATGCATGCATATAAAGCTCACAGAGTCTTTTCAAAAACAGTTTGCAGTAGAGTTGCTATTGTGACATTAATAATGAACAGATGGTTGTTGCTGAATGTACCAGGTTTGGGGTCAAACTGATGATCCTTTACAGTGGTTGCCATAGAGATATAAATCCTCTTTCTGATGATTTACCTTTGCTATAAGTGACTCAGTGCACTTGAATAGACAGCAAAGTCCCTTTAATGGAACGCATGAAGGAAATGGCCTTCCTAACTGCATTCTGTATTTATTTTAGAAGGCTGTAGTCAATCAAATCGATGAATTACAGGTACATGTAATTTGAAAACTGAAAATCTTCTATTTTGTGGTCTGACGGTAATTGAAAAATTTGTCGGGTCGTTCTGTGATACAGGGTCAAATAATGACAGCGTATGTTGTCTTTCTCCTGATGTAGGCATGCTATCAGTCATAGAAAAGTTGACTGTCAAAGTCAGAGTATTTTGTTACAAAAGCTGTGCAACAGACAGTTATTGACCATATGAATGTTTTTTTTTTTAATTTTTACTTGTGTTTGTAGCAATTTTCACCAAAACAAAAAAGTTTTTATTCGGAAAGCGTAATCAATTTAGAAATTGCATTATGCAATCAACTTGTTAATTCTTTAATGTGCATCAGGTAGTTTGTTTTGTTTTGTTTTGTTTTGTTTTGTTTTGTTTTGTTTTGTTTTGTTTTGTTTTGTTTTGTTTTGTTTTGTTTTGTTTTGATTTGTTTTGTTTTGTTTTTGTTTTGTTTTGTTTGCATCTTGTTTTGTTTTGGATGGTTTTGGATAGAGGTGCCAAAGACACAGGGGATTGATAAAGCAGATGGATGGAAATTTGTAACAATGCTATAAAACATTTGTTTATCGATCACTCTAGGATACGAATGTGAGGCCCACAACAACCCCCCAGACTTCTTCCTGGATGTACTTAAGAGCGCTGGCAGTGCTGATGCTTCTGATGACCAGGTCGAGCTCTCCGATGGAGCTCTGCAGGCAGGTAAAGCAGAGGTTTGCAATCTTGGCCAATGTGCACAGTATTTTCAAAAACAAATTCTTGTCATATTCAATGAGCTATATAGTTTTCCTAACATTTTTTTTTTGTTTCTTCATAGTATCAAATAAAGAAATAAAGTATCTACACACTCATACACACATATCTCTCTCTCTCTCTCTCTCTGTCTATATATATATATATATATATATATATATATATATATATATATATATATATATATATATAAACATAAACATAAAAACAGAGAGAAAGAGAGAGATAGAGATAAATAGATAGATAAATAAATATACAATTGTAGATGTAGATTTACATGTAAATATACATATACATAATCATAGACATATTTCTGTATTTTTAAACTGGGTTCGACACTAACTTTTTTCCCTGGTGGCCTGAAAAATAACAGTTAATTGGCCAGAAATAAAAAGTAACATAACAATCCATTTTGAATCTTTGTTGTCCAATTGCACCTTTTTGGACATTTGGTGGCCCGGCATCAATATTTAGTGGCCCTGGGCCACTGCGAGTATTTGTGCAATCTGTACGCATCATATCTGTCCGTTCCCTCTCCGGGTTTTACAGAATTCTGTTTCACCTTTACAGAAGAGGGAAAGAGCGTCATCATGGCAGACGTTAAGCCGACTGCTAGCAGCTTCGCCGACAAGTTCAGACGGTCGCAGCTCCACCGCGACCTGGAAGAGAAATCTGCCAACATCCTGAAGCTCCACGAGAGTGAGAATGCAGATTCCACGTCGGTGGAGAACCCAGGATACCCCACCGGATTCTTCACCCAGGTCAATATCATTGTACAATTGACTTTCCAAAAGTGCAGTGCGACATAATCCCATGTGAGACTGTATTGTAGCAAATATAGTGTTCAAAAGAATATAACTGTAGAAGTTTTATCAAAAGTTTGATGTAATATAGGAAAGTCGTGGGACCTGCAGAAAGACAGTGCAACCTTTAGATGGCAAGGCCTCTTTAAAAATTGACATTGCAACCTTCACTTTCACATGTCACTTACACTCTTCCTCCTTTGTTTTTTCTCTCATATTTCAGGTTGCTGTGATTGCTCGAAGAGCTCTTCTGAACTACAAACGGAATATTCAAGTTTCTATCGTCCAGGTGAGGATCAGTGGTGTGATCCCCAGGGCTGTGGAAGTAGCTTTTCCATTATACACGAAGGCAGTGTTGAGACGGAAAAAAACTCAATGTACTAAAATGTATTTCACATTGCATAACAGGTGTTGTAACTTAAACCACTCTATTACTACCTGATTGCTATGACCAGATGCGCTATCAGAGCAAAACATTGACTATTTTTACGGAAACTTAGCACAGAACCTGTAAAAGGTTTCCTTGCAGAGTATGAACTAAGATAGTTTCAATTTGTGGTGTACAGGCAATTCACTGTGTCTTGTCAAGTACTAATATAGTATGCATCTATTTCAGTTTCCCTTCCCTGTATTACTGTTGGACCTCATATACATCAGTAGGGGTGTTCTGAGCTTGTGAAGTTCAGTGAGTGGTAATACTGTAGATATACACATTTCTTATTTCCATTTCTTTTTTCCAGACAGCACTGCCTATTTGATAGGAATTTATTGTCTTTTTTTACTTCTTTTTTCTTTTTTCATCCAATCATGCTGTTTCAATCATTTGGCATCTGTTTGTGTGCAATAAATCAACACATGTATACATAGATTTTCCCCACCTGCAGTTGGTATTAAAAGGGTGTGTGCACATAATGCACTGTGGGTTGATCCAAGTCAAAACGATGATACCATTCTGGCAACACTGAAGGATACAAACCTTTCATTATGCATATCAATTCACACAAATATGATATGCAAATCATTTTAAAAAGGGTGAAGACCAAAAAGAGGAAATGTGTGGTTAGAAAGTACTGGTTTTTGGAAAAAAAACAAACAAAAACAAGTTGATGTGGTGTTTTTCGCCAAAACATGAAATGATATGAAATCACTCCGTGTTTGCTTTGCTTCTCTTCACTCCCTTAATTTTCCCATAGCCCATCATGGCAGTCTTCTTTGCAACCATCATGGGTCTCGTGTATCTGGATGTTGGTGACGACTTCCCCAGTGGAACCCAGAACAGGTAATAATCAAGATTATTTTGATTTTTAACCATAGCAGACATCTGAGCGATGCAATTTGTTCATTTGTTACCCCACTTACAACGACTTTGCAGGACGAAAAATTGTTCATCGCCTGCTCACAAAAGCCAGTGAGATTTTGGGTGTAGAATAGAGGGCAATAAAGTGAAGTAGTAATTTACTGCAAATTGTTCACTCGGAAGTAACTTGCCTACTCTTGCTACCTGTACGAGCTCCTGCTGCAAATGCAAGTCACAATGTATTGCAGAGTCTTCTTCAAAATTCTAGTATCTGCTCCTTACAGCCTTCTGTTACTTCTCTTGATGATGATTTATTTAATGTGGATAGTATTGTTGTAAAGATGTGATTACATAAATTGTCGATCGCTATTTCCAATTTCAGTCTAGATGTCTTACTTTGTTGATAATGATATGAACTGGCTTCTTTTGGAGGATGCAACATTAAATAAATGGCCTCACTAGAACTATATTGCCTGAGTCTTTGACTCTGGCAATATAGTTCAGGCAACAGATGTCATATCCCCCTCAAGACCAGTCCATATTATATTATGTATGCACTTTAGTAGCCGAAAAACATTAGTCTTATTGATCCGAAATGCATTTCAGCATTGAGCATTTTAACTGCACATACAACATGCCCTTTTCCACAGATAATTTTTTTTTCTCAGAAGTAATATGACCAAGATAACAGGTTGCACTGAGCATGAGGGGTGGGGGGGGGGGGGGGGAGGTGGAGCAGGCAAGCTGTAGTATTAATCATACCTCAGAGTCATCAGTTGAAGATATTTGCAAATGTTTTCGAACATTTTTCTTCAAACAATTTACCCGTTGAGGACGAGTCTCGGGTATACTAGGGCAGGGGTCTATGGAAAATGTGTGTTGTAGCAAAGTCAGTCCGTCCTCAACGGGTTAATGTACCAAGGTATACGTTCTCTTCATTTTTACTGTCGAGCTGTATGTTCACTCCGTGAACACTCAAAGCACCCTAGATCGAGTCAGAGATTAGCCCTGTGTGAAGTCAGTTCTGATGTTAGAGATTTGTTATATCCATCGATAGATAGTCATGCACACTTTCACTCACTAACATCAGGACTAATGTTTTTTGCTCTTAATTGCATTTTCACCCCATCTCTTCTTTTTCTCTCGGTCTTGCTATATCCTTCTCTGTGCATGAATTCAGGACTGGGGCCATGTTCTTCAGCTGCATTTTCATGATTTTCAGCAACATGGCCGCAATGGAGCTGTTCATTGAAGAACGCAGAATATTCATGTGAGTCCTTCAATTAATCCCAGCAGTTTTATGAAACCGTAGAGGCACTGCCTCTACAGAATGTTTTTCAATGTCTCATTTTACCTGTCTTACATAAGATTTGTACTGTAGTAGTCCAGTTCATCCCAAAGTTCCTCAGATGTGATACATGTACTCCACTGAAAGTGATACATTGTTCAGTGTGTTGGACTGCTGGACAATCAAAATGAAAGCAAGTATCAGAATGAAATGCGACAGGGTTTGTGTCTGTAACGATTAGTACCTACTCAAATGTAATGATTATCACTACAGGATTATTGATTGTATTATTTCCATCAGTAACTTCATGGCTCTTGAAGACCATATGAAATATTGCCATGGCAGTTGGTGAGAGGGACTATGCTCTGATATTTTCATTGAAACATATGATCATCTGACGAGATCGAGCCAGTGTTGAGTCGTACACATTGACAAATAAGGAAAGCACTTGGAGAACACATACCTATGCCAAGCAGCTAATTTCCACCCATACATGCATTCTAAGAATCGCCCAATTTCCCTATAACCGCATTCACACATATAAAATAGCGAGAAAACAGTCATGAACCAAATCTTGAGATTTGCAAAAGTGTGAATCCCACTAATGATAAAGAAGCCTTGTGTTCACCTCATCAGCTTCCTGCATGCTGCGCAGTGCTACGAACAGAGCAGGCGCTTTATTGTGTGTATCCAAATCTCAAATATACACACATCACACTTTGCAGTGTTTGATCATTTCTTAATAATCTTTATTATTTCTATAAAAGAGCACATGTGCCTGAGTTACAACATTTAAACATTTTCCCATGAAATGTAATGTTGCAAGCATGGCAAGTCTTTTTGATTAAAGCGTGCCTCCTTTGTCCACTCGTTTTAATTATACCACAGACACGAAACAAACAGTGGCTTCTACCGAACCATTGCATACTTCATTGCCAAGGTGACATGCGACCTCGTGCCGATGAGAATCGTGCCCACTGTTCTCTTCTCTGTCATCTACTACTTCATGATTGGTGAGCTCAGAACCCCCTACAACCCCACAAGCCTTGCTGATATCAGAAACCCTTAATCCACTGAGGACGAGTCCCGAGTATACTCGGGCAGGTGTCTATGGGAAATGTGTGTTGTGGCAAAATCAGCCCGTCCTCAACGGGTTAAATGATGATGATCCTTGCTTGAATGTGAAGGTCTAATTATCTTTTGAGAGTATTCTCATACTGAGTCACTCCCTATTTCTCCGGCATTTCTTTCATATCTCATTCTACATGTATAAGACAGGGAGGGAGCTGCTCATTTAAAGGTACATTGGTCCCGGTGGTTTAGTAAAATGGGTACGCGGGCGCAAGGCGCAAGTTTCCTGTAGAGACCTACGCTATCGACTCCTCTTTAGCGCTTACGCTGTGGCCCACTTCCCCGAGTCCAAAGAAGTCCGATCCACTGTAGCCAGTGGTCCGATCACAGTTCGGCTCATGATTCAGCTGAGGGGATGACAGTTTTAGCAAACTTCTTTTGTGATGTCATAATAAGAAACACATATGCACGCACCCTGGCATTACTACAGACTGCATGATGCGCAGAGAAGACAACAAAGGCAACGTTACTTAGCAACACCTACATGCTTTACTCCTGATGACAGCTCAATTTCGGCAATCTTTGTATCAATGCTAACGATGATCGGCAGTATCATCAACAACGCCTTCTACACTACCGGGACTATGCACCTTTAAGTTGTTTTTCCACTCACTTTTGAAACAAGCACAGGTGGAAGTACATTTGAGTTGCTAATGTTCAAAAGATTTTAAAGAAAATAGTGTATGTTCTCATCAATGTTTGTATCGGCGGATATGCATTGTATAATGAATATTTGATTTTAGGGTTGTTGTTTTTGTTGTTGTTGGTGGTGGTGGTGGTGGTGGTGGTGATGGTGATGGTGATGGTGGTGGTGGTGGTAGTAGTGGTACTGCATGCTAATGAAGGAGAATCTATGCAGATGTTATTCAACCTTTCTCCTATTCTGCCCCTTCTGCAGGATTACGTCACGATGCTGCTGCCTTCTTCACTTTCCTCCTGACCCTCCTGATGGCCACATTTTGTGGTACAGGTCTCGTGTTCCTGTTGGCAATCACCATCGGAATCATTAGCATTGCCACCGTCTTTGTAACAGCCATCAATATCATCATGTTTGTGAGTCAACTCCTGTGACCCTGCATCACAAAACCAACAAAAAGTCGCCATACATGGATTTTTAGTTAAGGGCAGATTCTGAAAGAGCAGACTCTAAGCTTTAAAATGATGTATAGCTCAACTCAGATGGACTCCCCTAACCTATCTAAATACTGGAAAGAAAGCACACACTCTCTAAAAGTGTGAACTGAGAAAAGAGGCTCTGAAGTACAGGGTCTATTCATGTGCTTAATCTTTACCAAGCTGTGCTAGCTGTGTGATGAAAGGGACAAAACACATAATGTAAACCACTAGAGCAATAACAATGAAGGGATTATAAGATTAAGCTGAAATTGGGCACGCTTTATTAACACATTCTGTCCATGATAAATGCCAACTTTCAAAGCAGTAGCATTATCCATTCAAAAGTTATTAGACTTGAAAGTGAAGAGTGTGCAAAGGATTTCAAGAAGTGAAAAGGGGCCTCTAAGATATACCTGATCATTCTACTCTCCCCCCAAAAAAGCTGAAAACACACTTTCACATTCATATCTTGATCCCAAACTAAAGAATAATTTAGAAGGACAGCTCTTTCAGAAAATATGAAAAACTCAACATTGACTCGGTTGAAACATTTCACCTTTTTTGAGTCCTCACATAAAATCAAGGGCTGCGACTTTTTGTTTGTTTTGTGATGCACGGTCACAATTACTTTTGCAGTACAAAGATTCAAATTCATGGAAAATGTTGTTTCTTTTCTTCTTCTTTTTTAAACAAAATTGTGTGCATATGGTAGGGATTTAATCTTTCTGACACTACCATGAACTGCCTTTCAAGAAAATAAATGATTGTGTGTGTTGGATAATCACATGGAATTTGGCTGACATCACTAAGAATTTCCACATAGTAACATATATTCCGTATTCATATCCCTTGTTTGTAAAAGGTGTTTGGAGGCGTGTTGGTCAACACTGCATCCGTCGGTGACTGGATCGAGTGGCTGAAGTACTTCAGTGTCATCAGATATGCTTTCAATGTAAGTCACATATGAAATATATGCTCTACCACCTTTTTGACATGGACATATCATGTATTTTAGACCTTTCTTACAGTCTTGGCCATACAATTAAAAAGTATGTTGGATTGTGTGTCAGATGAAAAATTAGTTGTGAAATATAAGAAGGGGAAAGCTATATGAAGATAATGTGTGTGTCTCATACAGGAAAATTTTGTCTGCATCACCACTGCAGCGCTGTACAGTACTGCATACCAGCATTCCGGACGTACTAAATCTGTCCAGTGTTTGTCAGTATAGACCAAAGAAGTATGTGGTAGCTTGTAAAAGGTGTGATTATACCAGGACTAATTGCACTGTTCAAGTTGAATAATTAAGGTGAAAAATTATGCGAAACGGCAGGTCATGTAAAAATAGATACAGATGCAAATGTATAATAATTTTACATCCAGTAGCTCTCACAGAATGAGGCCTGTTTTGTGGCTTTTTTTTTTTTTTTACGTCTTGTCGTACAATATTTGAAATATGTTCTTCCGGAATGACAGTGAAAATCCCATTGAAAACGCATAAACTGTTGTCTTCTTGGCAAATATGCAATCACAAAGTGTATTTATGTTTATTATTTCTTTCTCTTTTTTTTTTTTTTTTTTGCATTCATTACAATTATTGCCACAATTTTATTTCCCCCCCCCCCCCCCCACAGGCTCTGAGTATCAATGAATTCAGGGGACTGACATTCTGCCGAGCAAATTCCACATTCTGGTGAGTTTGTAGACACAAAGAATACACAATATATTTCAGTGTCCTCAGTCTATGTAGGAAAAGAAAGTTGGGATCACGAGATGGGTGAAGTCTCCTGTGTATAGCCAGCTGATTGTATCAACAAGAATATATATGCATGAATAGGGAAGGAGATCTTGTATCCCACACTCTAGTTTGTGGAGAGAGACCTGCAGGCGGTTGGAAATACACATTCTTTCATGCTCTTTAGCTCATCCTATTACTTTCATTTTACGTCATGTCATACAGTATTTGAAATATGTTCTTCAGGAATGACAGTGAAAATCTATATTACTCTACGATGGGTGCAACAGACAGTAAAAATGAGTTGCTTTGCAGTGCAGGATTTCATGAGGTATTGCCAAAGGCTATGAAGTGAGAAAGTACTGAGGATTAAACAAAGTCTTTGAAATTCATCTCCTTTGTTTTGTTGTTGTTGTTTTATTCTTCTTCTTTTTTTGGGGGGGGGGGGTTGGTGGTGCTGGGACGTCATGACAGTATATCAATAGCCATGGACCATCCAGTCATTTTCAGATGCTAAGAGTGATATTTTGATGGAGAAAGTGCTGTAATTAACTCATATTTTGTTCAGTTATAAACTCTTAAATTATAAGAGGAAATTGTGTGTATATGCAATATATATATATATATATATATATATATATATATATATATATATATATATATGTACACTATGCCTTTGAAACAATTTTACCATGGTGTATAAGTGATACTAAGAATCACTTAAAATATAACCACTATTCATTCATGCATTCTCTTTCCTACAGAAACATATACCTTTTTACAGCAATCGAGTGCAAGGCATTATAATGTGCAATAAACACAATTTGTAAGTTAGCAAAATATTTTGAGTATATAGAAATGTAAACAGGAGAATGCTAAAAAAAAAAGAGCATTGCTTGTAGGGTGCATTCCCCCAAATGTAGTAATACAAATTGCATGATTGATATGTTTTCATACATAAAAAGCAGACTTACTATTAAAACTCCATAGAAACCTATAAACTAGCTATATGACTAAAATATGATTCTCGAATGTGATTCTTTTTCTCTTTCATCTTTCAGCATCACAGGAGAGGAGTATCTCTCAGATTTGGACATTGGCCACACGGAATGGGATTTGTGGCAAAATCACGTTGCCATGGCGTGTTTCATCGTTGGGCTCTTCTTCCTCTGCTACATACAGCTGCTTCGGGTACCCCGCCACACATAGGCATAGGCCGTATTTGAGCACTCGAAAGCAAAACCAAACCAGACCATACTGCACCACACCGTACTATTCAAGATTGAGAGTGTTAGAGTGCTTTGTGGAGATATTGTACCTCCTGAGTTTTTTGTTTTTGTTTTTTACTCAGGGTCAGAGGGGTCAGATGCACACTTAATGTAGCAACAGGGTCCTACACCTGGTGCACTTTCGCTATGCACAAAGGTATCCTTGACAAAGAATGGGCTCTTTTTATTATGACGTTGTGAAAATTACATGCATGCTTCTCATGTCAACAGCTGCTACGGTACGCTTTTGCAGCACATCGGGAAGTGGTCCTCTTTTTGCATGGTATGGTATGGTACCCTTTAGGAGAGCGCTGAAACGTATTCCTCAGTGGGTCCATGGATGCCAGTTGATGGATTTTGCTCACTTCTAAATGTGATGACCCGCTTCTCTTCAGGTGAGATAAAATGGATATACAGTTCCCTCCAAGTGCATAATTATATAATGGCTGTTGGCAGTCTGAATTGAATTAGATGTAGTGTCGGAATTTCTTTCCTGTACAGGTTTTGATTTGTACAATGCTGTTCTTGTTTTTTATTTAATGTGGTGTATTTATGTAGATGTTCCTTTTCACTGCTCAGCTGGTGTTGGCAAAAAATTATGTATGTACTGAGCTTTCTTGTTTAAAGTCTCAAACAAAAATTGTATCTGCCACCATCGAGGGCTTGTATGCCATGACCACCAAAACACTTGACATTAGTTTAGTTGATATATGACTCTGTGTTTGCAGAAAAAACAAAACACAACAGGATTTCCTGTTTCAGTGCTGTGTGACCTTGAATAGCAGCTGGCTGCTGTGAAACTCCTCATTTTATCAATCTTCTCTCCAGACAGTACATGCTTATTCCTAACTTTAGATATAAAACAGAAGTCTGGCTTCAGTTATGTTTTTGTGCAACATATAAAAACACTTGGCACTGAAGTTTTGGAACATTATATTCTGGAAAATATCAGACTTACTGATTTTTTAAAAATCAGACTGAAATACTCAGAAGATGTTTGTAAAGGTACACCATCTTCTTACCTACTTATTGTTAACTCCTGTGAGACATGCTTTGGGCACTGTGGACTGTAGTGCATCTCTAACAGCTATGCAACAACAACAACAATAAAAAAATAAAAAAATAAAAAACAGTCTATGTAATGATTAAGAAAATTTTTTCTCCTCCCTATTCTTCTTGATGTACTAGTAATATGTCATTATTGTGGTTTCAAAACAAAAATATCTTTGATGTGGTCATTGCCAACTTCTTGTTATGTGGAGCTTATAAGATAGTTCTTGTCTCTTCCTCAGAGGTGTACATGACTAAGCCTATTTGGGAGACATTCATCTCCTATTCCAGAATCCGTCTGTGAGCCTTGGTGTAGCGTGCATTAGTCGATCATGTTTATATAGAATCAGAACCACCAAGACTCCCTGATTCTGCAGGTGGTTTCCGTAAAAACTTAGATATCTCGGTATGTCCAGGTAACGGATTATAAAAATTTCCCTGGTTCAGGACTCATATTAGAATGATTAATCTGCCTCTTGTTTGCTGGCCTCTTGTTAACCGTGCAGTCAGTAATATGTTTGGCCCCTCATAACAGACAGATATCTTTCATTCGCTCTGCTGTGCGCTCTGCTGTGCAGACAGCGTGAGTTCAGTGGTTTGAATGCGGCTACGGCTAGCAGAGTTTGAAGGTGGTGTTACCCGATAAAGCACGCAAAATGGTGTATAAGAAGAATCAATCATGAAATTGGCGAGCTAGACTTGTTTGAGTATGATATGAAGGTATGTATGCCAAGTTTTGTAATGTCTTATAACGAAAAAAGGGAAATTTGTACCGCGTTTCCTAATCGGCAAGGAAGAGTGAATGAAAGATATTTGCCTGCTGTGAGGGGCTGACTGTTTTACCGACCATATAGTTAACAAGAGGCAGATTTATCGGTTTAGGCTTACTTATGTCAATTGAGATGCGTGTAACATGCAAGTATGCCCTTGATTACTCTTTGGAGTCTTTCTGATTTTGATGGATGAATTTTGGCAGCCCTGTAGGATTGATGAGTGCTGCTAGTGACTTTGGTTAATTAGAGTTCACTCTACAGCACGCGTAAAGTAGAGACATCGAACAATATACATTCACTCAGGATGAGATCGAGTGTCGCTGATGATAGCTCGGGAAATCAAATTTGAAGTGACCATAGCTGTGACCAAATTTTTTGTGGTTTGTGACGAATAGTCAAAATTGACTCAAAACTATAAAAAAAAAAAAATGAATGCATGTATGTCACTACATGAACTGCATTTCTACTCAGTGCTGTACATCTCTGTGCAATGCATACTTTCAGCTTATAAAATTTGTGAGATAAATATATCTATATAATAGTATAATATATATGATTTAATTAACAGGATATACAAATGTAGTTTCAGCAACTGATATCAGCATCAATACTCTATGATGAGTAATACTGTAACATCAAGTTCCCAATTGTCTGCCATATATAATATAACTCATTCCTAGCTGTGTAGATTTGAGGATGTTTGTGTTTCAGTGCATGTCTGTGTGTGTGTGTATTATGCAGTCGTCACTCTTATGTATTAGATTAGGTACATACTGTATGTTCATGTATTCTGTGTCTTTAATTGCTGGTCCCTCTTTTTTTTTTTTGGCTGAATTTGAAAGTTGTGATATGTGGTTCATGTCTGTTCAAGTAGATTGTGAGTACGTGTATCAGAGAATGTGCAATGCCCATAGAGCTGAAAATGATAATACAGCAACTCCTTTTCACTCTTACATGCATGCAATATCCCAAAATAGAAGCCTTTTGTTTACGTCATTGCACGGTGCCTTGCCCGCGCAGAGCGCATGCTTTAGTGCGCATATCTAAACCTCCATTACACGCAACTTGAACCCCAAGTTCGTTGACCTTATATGCCAAAAGATGAAAAATCCTTCAAAAATCCATAAAAATTCCTGAATCATTACCAAAATTGAATGAGGTGTTCCTTGTGTCAATATCAACATTCTATGCAAGTTTCATTTTAATCCGTACACAATTTTTCGAGTTATTTTGCAAACAGATAAACCAACACTGATGATCACTTTAACTTCCTCCCTCCTTGGTGGAGGTAATAATAATAATAATAATAATAATAATAATGATAATGCAGGTAATTGGCAAATTCATTGTTTGATGATTCAAAAAAGAACCAGCACTAGCTGTCAAGAGGGACTAGACTAGTTGTCTGTCAGGAGGTCGTTGCTTCAAATCCAGCCCAAGTATGTATGGCCATGATTTTTTTTTTTTTTTTTTTATCATGGCTACTACAAAAACGAATTTGATGTTTATTTATGTCAGTGAAGGGCAAGTGGTATATCAGCTGCAAAGAAAACAACTGAACTCAATGCATGAATGTCATTAATTTGAATAGTAATAATAATAGTGATAATTAGAATAGAAATAAAAGTAATAGTGATTATGATGATGATAGAAGTGATTGTAATGGTGGTAATAGTAACAGTAGTTAGCTCCTTGAAGTTTAGTTATACATATACTAGGACAAGTGTCTACAGGAAATATGTGTTATACTGTATTAAAATCAGCTTGTCCTCAATGGCTTGATAATGATAATGACAAAATAGCACCAGCAAAATTAATTTGATTACTGTAAAGCCAGAAATATGAACTTCTGGGAACTTTCCGATGTGGATCTTTGTTGTAACGCGATTAGTCTTAATTCAGACACGTGGGGATATTAAAGCCCAGACGGCATTAGTAAAAGGGATGGTATTATTATTGTATTGGTTAAGGTGAATATTCACCTTTTAAATTTTTGCGAGATACTTGGGAACTACTTTCTTAAATGTTAAGAGCATACAATTCTAAGACTAGAGGAATTCAAGGTTAATTCAATGACAATCTGTTTTGAAATGGCTAAGATGTCCAAAAACAAAGTTGAACAAAGGTATGCTTCCCACCTTTTATTAGGATCGCTCTGTTTTGAATATCTCAGCCATTTCAAAACCAGTTTTCGTCAAATAAATTTTGAATTCCTCCTAGAATTGTATGCTTTTTCACATTTTGTGATAGGTTTCCCAGTACCAGTATCTAAAAAAATCATCATCATCCCCCCCCCCAAAAAAAAAAAAATGTTGGAAACCTAAAGCCCCATCTCAGCTCAAACTGTATATACCATCCCTTTAAAGGCTAACCGTTTCCATGCCAATGAGCCAAATGTGCACAAATTTCACACACAAACCTTTGGACAGGTAATCCGTGTGGCAGGTCAAGGGTTAAAACGAATCGCCCCTGCACTGGCTTCCCCAGATATGTACCGTCTGCAGTGACAGGCAGCCCCTAAATGATTGTGATCCATTTACACATGCTTCCTGTCCCTTTTTTTCCCCCTATATATACATATATATATATATATATATATATATATATATATATATATATATATATATATATATATATATATATATATATATATATATATATATATATATATATATATATAATAATATATATAGTTTCTGGTAGACAACAGAAGGTACATGCTGATAATGACCAAAGAATTTTAGTGCGGGGGACTTTGACTCAGGAAGCAGAGCAGACACGTAAAGAACATTTCGGAAAAGATGTGCATATGAATGTAGGATACTCCTACTACTCTAATGATGCATTGGAATCTATGCCTTGTGTGTTTTTGCAGTATGTTTCAGGTAGAGCCCTGCTATAATGTTTTCACTATATTATAGATATCAACAAAATGTCTGTTTGTAGGGTGTGGTTTTAAAACCTTGTATTCAATGCTGACGAGCAACTTTTTTTTTTTGCTGCATTTATGTAAACCTTGGTGTGTTTGACAAAAGAAAAAATATTATTGGAAGAGTGGTAGTGGGCTGTACATTCCATGAAAGTTTATTTTTGGTTATATGTATATGGATAATTATACATACATGTATGAACAACCCCATGTATACAGCTCAAAGCTTCAGAGCATGTACTGTATGTGAAATCTTGTTTGTGTCATCTGCCACATGGCTGTGCCTTTTGAATTTGTATATTCATTTTCTGTCTAACCTTTCATGTGTACTTATCCTGTAACGGAAGAGGTTTTGCCGCACAAATCTTGAGTGATGTAAACAAAAATGCTTTGTTGTTGTTCTGTGCTTCATTAGCAATATATATGTTTGTTTGTTGTTGGTTTTTTGTGTTGTTTTTTTTTGGCTGAATAAATGCTTGTAATAGCAGTCAGAGTATTATATCATGTTAATCTTTTTATATCTAGCATGCTTCAATATATTTGTGTTGTTATTTGACGAAAAAAAAAAAAGTCATACATGACGAACTAGCAATTATCATCATTTGTCGTCATTTAAGTGGACCAAAGGTTTTACTTTTGCTGTCTTTCGGCAAGAAAGTCTCATGTACAACTCTATCACCTGTATTTTTTTTTTCAGATTATCAGATTGCTAATCATTTGTAAACAGACTTTCATTACTGTGCTGCAATTACAGTCCCACTTTTTGTAGTTTGATGTTTTTTTCTGTAATAAAGGCATTAACATATTTCGTTTATTTTGTGATTTATGCTGGATTCAGTTTTGTCAAGAGTGTGCGTACGTTTTGTTGTGTATGCTCTTGAAGAATCTGATTGCATATGATTTGAATATGTGCAGATTTATTTATGCTCTTTTTATGTTGACACTCCACAAAAATGCTCGACAATTCAGCAGTTTTCTTATACTGAGGCTGAAAGGGGCTGCGAAATATAATTTTCACGAGGGCTTTTTATATGTGTGAAGTGTATGTCTGCCGGGATAGTCGAAAACACTGACACCTGATATATTTGAGATTCAATGAAACATGCGAAAAACATTGACTTCCGCTACGAATTTGAATTCATTCATTCGCAAATTAAATCATACCATGAAGACCCACACACATGTAGCTTAGATAGACATGCGTGTATGTATGTATGTGTGTATGTGTAGGGGTGTAGATGTGTTTGAGTGTGTGTATGCAGAGAGAGGAAAAATAGACAAAGAATAATGTCATTATTTGTGATCACAGTATTCTATAAATGAGGCTCCATGAAGAGAAAATCGCTCCTCTTACGGTGCTCACCCCATAATCGGGAATCGGGAACTCCGATTAAGTGCGATAAACTTCGCTTACAGTTCGTTCTTTCGAAAGTTCGCTAGAACGCACCTATTTTTGTATTCGGAATAACGAGTCTTATTTCATTTTCGCAATAAGTAACCTTTTTTTTTTTTCATTTTCGGATCAACAAACCTTCCGAATAACGCCTCAAATATTCGGATTAATAAATCCTATTTCATTTTACGAACATCTAGGCATGATGTGTGTTTTCAAATCTAACGAACCTTATTTCATATTCAGATTCAAATTTATTTTTACTTAAAAGGATTTAACAAATCCTTAAAGAAAATCAGAATGATTTCATTTCCTTATCGGAAGGGTTATTTGATAGCAAATCCCGGTTTGTCTACAGCATTTACTGTTGGATATAGTATATAGGACGTACATGTAGTGCTGGCGGTCATCACAGTCGAGCGTCGTCGGGGCGTCGTCACCTTCTACGTATGTAATCGGTATTTAGCATGCCACCCCCCCCCCCCCACCCCCTGCAGTGTGAGTAAAATATAGTATGAAGAGTCGTCTTTTTAAATTTAGCATTTATCAAGAATTTGCCACGCTGGAGAAACACACACACACACACACACACACACACATACACACACACACCAACCTGCATTCAAATAGAAAAACGTGTTTGCAGTGGTAAGTCTGTCAGGACTGGACGTCACCAACCAAGCACCGAGAAAGGTCGGGGTCAAGATCGCTTGACATTGACAAATAGGAAAATCACCCTATAACCTTTCTTGCTAGTCTCCGTACTAGACTAAAACATGATTAATTATAATGGACCAATTATATGACAGTAATCATTGCTGAATAAACAGACTCGGGCTGAACTGTGATTCTCCCCCGTTCCGCTATTTTTTTATTTATTTTGTTGTTTTTGTCTGTTTTGTTGGTTTTTTTTGTTCTGAACGTTCGAATTAAACATAATTAAAAATATAATCCAATTGAGCACACACAGATGTTGTTTCGCACTTGCGAACATCTGGTTGTTGCTTTATAATGAGTTCAGCCTCCGACCCTTTGTTCGATTTCAGATTTTATTTTTTTTACTCTATGCTTTCCCCGTCTGACAATATAAAGCCAGAAATTATTGTCAAAGTTGTGCTGATTGAAGTAAAAAAAAAAAACCCACTTTAAACAAACTAAACTTAGGAACATGAGACAGAGCATTATAATGGTTTCTATTGACTATCTCTCTCTCTGTTACTCGTCCTTTCTCTATCTTTAATAGTAATAATATAATTTATATATATATATATATATATATATATATATATATATATATATATATATATATATATAGTCGATTTTTAGTTTTATTGTCCATTTGTTTTTCATCAGTCGATGGGGTGCTTGGTAGATATATTTTCTTAATCGTGGAATAAGAATTATGATACACAAGTATTATATTCTTTTAAGATTAAGAGGGGGTAGAAGGGGGATACTATCATAGAATTAAGTGTTGAAGGCAGCGGGAAGAGCAAACATGCTCTGTATGTCGTCACGTACTGGTCCGACAGAACAAATTATTGACCAATGAGAGACTTGCAGGGTACTTTTTTTCTCTCTTTCTGGTTCCGCGAGAAAATAAAAAGATGACGCAGTCCCTCATTATCATAACATCGTCATGATGTATAGAAGAGTAGTTCTGCTGTGTGCTGCACTGTACTAGCATCGTTCGCAGGATGTGTGTGTGTATGTGTGTGTGCGCGCGCATGAGTCTGTGTGTGTGTGTGTGTGTGTGCGTGTGTGTGTGTGTGTTTGTGTGTTTATGAAGCAGATATTGATTAGCTTGATTGGGTAAGCGAGGTTAGTTTGATCAATATAGCTTTATCTGAGATTAATGCAACATCTTATATCAATTTTTTTATTACTGGGTATGACTTGCAAAAGAAAAATATATCTAGTAGGTACTAACTGTATTTATGTTTGAGAAAAAAAAAAATGTCGATTGAGCAGCACCAACAAAAAGAATACAGCTGCTTATTTTTGTTCACATTGATTTAATTGTGAAAATGAGCCTGATATAGAATGAAATTCAAAGAAAGAATTTCATTTAGGAAAGTGTTATCGCTTTTATATTTAATTTGACAGACGAAAATGTGTAGGTCATCTACTGGCAATGAGCGTAAAATTGCGAGTTGCCATGGTTTGTGCAAACACCAACGTAAGTCCCTATAAATGCCATTAGGTCGAGATTAGGTCTTGAACTACTGTATACCTACTTATTTATAGTGATAGCGGATTCTTTGAAGTGTTCTTTATTCAGTACCAGTAACATTTAGCATATTATGACTCGATAGTTTGTAACAACTCTCTTTCAGACATAGTTCTTGATTGCGTATAAGTTTGTAGGAAATTAATTTACCCCCACAAGAACATAACTTTTAGCACATAACTTTAATTTACATTAACTCTCTTCCAGACATAGTTCTTGATTTCATTCACAAAAGGACGGGAAACATCGAAGAAAATTCATATCTGGACCGCAGACTATGTGGGGGCTAGCCCTCGCAGTTTGTTTGGTGCCAATAAAAAGATAACAAACGGAATTTTGCATATTTTTTCTAGTATTTGCAGACCCATTGTTCCCGGAAATGCCCCGCAAAGGCAGTCTCGTACTGGAAGGGCCTGGCTTTTCACGGAAGCGCTTACAAAGTTCAGTCGCTGGCTGCTAGCAGGATCAGTTATCGGCAGAGTGTATTGGAGTCTCTCATTCTTGGTGAAGAGAATATTGGACTGGGACAAGAAGAAAATGGCGACCTACAAGTTGTATTATTTCGACGCTCGCTCGCGTGGAGAGCCTGCTCGAATGCTCTTTGCGCTGAAAGGACAGAAGTACGAGGATATCCGCTTCAAGTATGGAGGCGAGGAATGGCCCAAGATGAAGAACGACAAGTCGCGTAAGCACGCCATACCGATCTTGTGATAACATTGTATTTGAAGCACTCTGAAATCAATGATGTGATGGTCATACGAAATATTGTGAAGTAAAATGCGTTTGTGTGTGATGTAAAGACGTTGAGCACTATACCCGACTATATTTCAATGTAAAGCCATACAGCATTTTCAAACTACGCAGTGTTCTTCTAATCGTGATCCCTTATCAATTACGCTTTGAAAAGAGAGGTGTAAGTTGGTCTCATGGGGTGAACAATTCAATTTTAGTCTTGACGCTTGAAATGAATGGTAGAAGGGAGCTCTTTGGATCAGTATTTTCAGAAGTAACAGCTTCTGTAGAATATTGCGATGAAATATGCTGAGAGGATAAGTCGATTCGATTTCTACGGTATTCCTGCAGCAACATTTTCAATGTATAATTTTCATCAATGAGATATGATTGCACTTTTTTTTTCCTAAGCAACGTTAGTTCGCAACTGTTCCTTCTTTCCAATCTGCCTTTTCTCGTAACCCCTTCCATCTCCCAGTATGATGGATAATGAGCACGGATCGAAATAGAGAACAACCTATCAATTCTGACGAAACATATGTCTTTCCCTTGAAGAATAATGAGTGATTATAGACCTTTGTTTTATTGCCTGACAATGACATTTGCCAATATTTCTTTGCTTTGCTTGAGGTCCCCGATACAAACACACAGCTGTATTTACATATTACTTAATTGTTCAAAGAGATTGATAATGATCAATTACATTATGTATGAAATAATTGCGTGTATGTATGTATTTGTGTATGTCCATATGTGTGTGTGTAGGCCCTACGTACGTTGGTTCACAATATGTTGGTTACAAATACAGTTACAGTAAGGGAACTCCGTGGAAAGACGTTGTTTGAGTGAATTTTGCCCATAGGGCCGTTAACTTGACAACGCCCGATGGGCGAAATTTCTTTACGTCTTTCGCGGAGTTTCCTTAATTCGGCCTACTACTGTTGTGAACCTACAAAATGTTGTATGCATGTACAACGTACTGTGTATGTATTCCTAAACTGCACAAGCTCGAACCCCCAATCCTGGACTATTATCTCCCGGACGTGAAGAATGGCTCAACCGTATCAAGATTCAAAAAATAGCGTGCGATTGCTCCTTTATCTTTTTTTTTTTCTGCCAATGCAAATCAATTTGACTGAATAGCCGCTCAAAGTTCGAGGTTACGGTGATTTCCCACCGCCAAATCTAATGGAAACGTTTTCTTAACTTAGTCTACTAGCAGTACTATTGTCAAAATTGCTAATATCAATATAGACGCTTTATAGGCCTATTTTTCACATTTTCCTCCATATTATACTTTCAAAAAGTCTCCTCTCTCCCTTACCCGGCTCTGTTCATTCTCTTCTCATTATGGACAATTGCAGTTTGGCTTTGTAGCCTATAATTGAGCAGGACATAACCTCAGAATATTGAAGAATGTCTGTGAATAAATCTGAGTATAATTAAAAAAAAAAAAAGAACCCCGAAAGTATGTTACCAAAACAAAACAAAAACAAATCATCTGCTTCTCGTCAGGCTTCCTATTTCTCGTATTTCATTGTACAACTACATATTTGATATCCTGTCTATAAGTATACTACTCTTTTTTTTTTTTCCTTGTATAATCCCCAGACATAATAATATCCGATCATATTTGTTTTAAATATATTGTATTTCATAATATATGTATAGATGATAATGTATGCATGTATGATCAGGGAGGAGGAAAGATGTATGAAATGACAGACAGACAGACAGACAGACAGGCAGACCGAAGGAGAGATAGAGTGAAAGATTGGAATAGTATTCTATTTATGATTTTTTATGCCTCCGCCACGAAGTGGTGCCGGAGGCATTATGTTTTCGGGTTGTCCGTCCGTCCTTCCGTCCGTCCGTAATGAATTTTGTGGACAGGGTAACTACCAAAACCTTTTGAGGTATCCTAATGAAACTTGGCATGTATGTGTATTAGGGGGTGAAGTTGTGCCTATCAACTTTTGGGTGCACATGCTCAAGGTCAAAGGTCAAAAGGTCAAGGTCAAATATGTAAAATTTCACTATTTCTACCATACGCATGCAGTGCCTGAAGATATTTTCTTGAAACTTAGTGCATACATGTATTACCCAATTAAGATTCTCTGGTGAAAGTTTGGGGTCATGACGTCAAAGGTCAAAGGTCAAAAGGTCAGGGTCAAATACATAAAATTTCACTATTTCCACCATATCTATTGAATGCCTGAAGATATTTTCTTGAAACTTAGTGTATACATGTATTTAATACCCAATTAAGATTCTCTGGTGAAAGTTTGGGTCATGAGGTAAAAGGTCAAAGGCCAAAAGGTCAAGTAAAAATATTAAAACTTTTTTTTTCTCCATACCTTGGAAAATTGTTCAAGGTATCTTCATGGAACATAGTATATACATATACTGACTGGAAGTGATTATCTAGAGAATGTAGGGTTCATGGGGTCAAAGGTCAGGGGTCAAAGGTCAAGTGCAACACTTCAAAATTTTAATATTTCCCTCCTATCATGCAATGCCAGCAGGGTTATTTTTTTTTACACTTGGTGTATGCATACATGTGTAACCTGATCGAAATTCTCTGGAAAGTTTTTTTTTTTCTTCTTTTTTTGCCTCAAAGGTCAAAAGGTCAAAGATCAAGTGAAAGCGCTGAACTAACTTTTTCCTCCATATCACGCAAGTGGCTCAAGTTATCTTGAAACTTAGTACATATTATGCATGTTCTACCTGAAAGTGATTATCTTATGAATTTTAGGGTCAAGGGCCAGATGAAAATGGTAACAATTTACTATTCAATTCAGATATTGCACTTTTTCTCCACACCTGTACCTTGAAAATTACTCAATGCCTAACTGTATGAATGGGTCAAAGTCGAGTTAAAGTCCTTAAATCCCTAGATACATGCTCTCCTATTCATCCAATTAAACCTAGGTCGAGGAAGGTGAACATTCAACACATTTGTGACAAACTTGTCATTTCAATATTTTGCCAATTTTGTGAAAATGTAATCACACATTGTCCACATGTACTATCTAGACCTATTGGGAAAATCATGCATTATGGCGGAGGCATACCAGTCGCCAAAGCGACATTTCTAGTTTATTCACTTTATTGATAATCATAATTACAGAAATATATACAGTGTAAAATGTGTCGGGGAGGTCACACAGAAAGCCAAAGGCTTGTGATAAATGTGATCCCCTTTTTAGAGTTGAGTACAATATATATGTATATATATATATATATATATATATATATATATATATATATATACAAATACAGATTCGGAGTTGAATTCAGAGTACTTAATGACAGTTACAAATTACATACACAAATAAAATGAAATATGAAACATATGCTACTACACTATACAAATAAGATAAACAGACAAAACAAAATTAACAAAGATTGACGGATAAGTTTCATTAATATAACTTAATAGGCATTTAAAAGGGCTTTTTTATATCTAGACTTACAAGCACTTTGAGTGGACACATTCTTAAAAACTGAGTCTAAATCATACCAGAACTTAGCACTTTGTAGAAAATAGATGATTATTATTTTCTTGTTTCATACTCAGGCGACAAAATAGCAATACAATATTATCCTTATTTTAAGTTTCGATGTGATGTAATTTACTATTCATTGTAAAACAACCATCAAAAATATCAGGTAAAACTACATTCAAATATTTACATATAAAAAGACCAAATTTGACTGAGACACCGTCAAACAGTGTGAGAGTAATTCAATTCTTGTTAAAAATGGAGCGGTGTGGTCAGAATGGTTGGCGTTTCAAGAAAATCGAATTGCCTTTTTCTGTAAAACGAATAAGCAATGCAGATTCCAGACCGTACCAGACTACAGTAATCAAACTGAGGCAAGATAAAGGCATTATATAACATAAAGAAATGTGTGCAACGAAGTCAGTGGAACCCCTTGTCGAAAACTCCTGTTAGAACGATATTTTCTCATTAATATATATTCATCTGTAGCTCATTGGTTCGAAGTTAGTCACGAACGTACATCATTTTCAGTGTTGACAGTATTATACAAAATATTTACATCTTTATGTGAGAACAATATATTTATATCATCTGCATACAGAATGAATCGCAAAAAAAAATGGATGTATTTAGAATATAATTTACGTATATCAAGAAAAGAAGAGGACCCAAAATACTGTCTTGAGGCACCCCACTTGTTAAAGGTATAAAGCATTAGAGTTTGTGTCACAAACACATGTGAACTGTTTACGATCTGTAAGATAATCCCTGAACCAACTTTGGTGTACACCTCTAACACCGCATGCAGTGTTCCAGTTTGGGCAGAAAAATGCTGCCGTCGAGCAAATCAAAGGCTTTAATTAGATCAATATACAAGACAATTACGGTTTCTTTATTGTCAAGTGAAGCAAGAATTTGTTCGGGGGTATATAAAAGAGCTAATTCACTTGAGTAAAAAAAGTCGAAATCCAAACTATTCTTTAGCAAGTATTTTGATCTGGAGCAAAATGATCGTACAATCTATTCTAGATAATTCGTTCCATAATAGGTTTTGGAAAATGCATGTAAAAGAGAGATAGGAGGATAATTTTCTAATTTGTGTTAGTCGCCTTTCTTCAAAAGCGAGATTACTTTAGCTATCTTAAATGCTCCTGGTGCATTACCTGTAGTTAATGACAAATTAGATATAATGCAGAGAGGTTTAGCAATTGCGAAAAATGATTTTCTTAATGAATACAACACTTATATCGTCATGTCCAACGTCAGATTAAGTATTTTTCAAACGTTGAACAACCTTGACAATTTCATTTTCGTCAGCGGGGGAAAAATGATACTGATTTACTTAGTTGACTACTCAGATAGTCTGAAAAACAATTTGAGGATTTGTTGATTACTCCTTGCCTTCTATTATTAGTTCATTTCATGGGATAGCGTGCTACATTTAGTGCAGACGTGACGTTGTTTTTCTGTCACTCAAACGTCGAAAAATAACAGGAAAAGCAGCCGGGGAGGGAAAGGGGGGGGGGTATAGTGTACCGGTAAGCAGAAAAGGTAAAGTTTACCTGGTTTCCTTCAAAATTGGGTCGTCATCACAATGCCATTAGGGCTGTATTCTCTCTTGTATAAAGGTCATGTGTATGACTCTTATTATAATACATTTATAGCATACGAGTACATGAAGACTTTAATCGTAAAACAGGTTAAGCGTCATTTTTAAACAATTTGAAATTAATCCATCATCTCAGATAGCTTTCCAGTAATACCTCATCCAACTTGTCATATAACAAGGATATTAATTATATAACATTTATACGTATATGTTTATATGTTGTGTATATATATATATATACATATATATATATGTATGTGTGTGTGTGTGTGAGTGTGTGTGTGTGCGTGTGTTTGTGTTTGTATATATATATGTGTGTATAGCATATATTGTGCATGTTTGCTATCATTTGCAGTTTGAATTTTTCTCGCCTCAAGGTGACAAGCTGTGAGCTGGGATCATAATACACTGTACCTTTATTTCCCTCCTTTTTTCCCCTTCTTTTCTTTCCCTTCAGGATTTCCCTTTGGTCAGGTCCCTACACTTGCAGTCGACGGCACTGTGATCCCCCAGAGCCGAGCCATCTATCGATACCTGGCCAGGAAGTTCGGTATGAGAACTTAAAGGGGATAATCGAATCCATGTTGACTTGGACATGTCGACAAGGACAACTTTGAAAATTATTATACTTTGAATTATTCTGAGCCCCTTGTTGTTCATAGATAGCTGTTCGGTTCTGTTGCGGAATGTTCAGAAGCCTCTTTATTGCTTAATCTATAACTGAGTTTGTTAAATTTTTCAAAATTAGTATAATCTTATGGATTGAGTTTAATCTGAGGAATTGAGGGAGTATTGAGATGGGGGACCAATCCAAAATTAGACTGAAAATCTTAATCTAACAGATTCAGAAGTCATTTTTTTCTCTCTCAATCTAATATTAGATTGGTCTCTCACGACAACAGTGGCGGATCCACCGAGCGCCCCCCCCCCTTTTATTTTGTTGTGTGTGTGTGTGTGTGTGCGTGCGTGTGTGTGTGTGTGTGTGTGTGTGTGTTTGTCAAAGTAATAAAAAAAGGAAAAAATTGAAGAAGGCACTTTTTTTTTTGTTCGTCAGCTAACTAAACCCGGGAGTGGTAAATAAATTGATTTGCCCCCCCCCCCCTCCCCTTTTACGAAATTCCTGGACCGCCCCTGCACAATATTATTGATTGATTTCCAATCTAAGGAATCTAGAGTTATGTAATATGTTTCACTCTTGTGTCTTCATGGGGATCAGGTTACTATGGCAACAACGCCGAGGAAGACAGGGACATCGATGTCCTCTGTGAGATAGCGACTGACATCGAGAACGAAATAGCGCCCTTGTTTGACGAAGAAGACGCAGAAAAGAGAGTGAGAGATTTTCTCCTGAGTTCTCTTTTTAGTCAATTTTGTTTGCTTGTTGTTTGCTTGTGTGTGTGTGTGTGTGTGTGTGTGTGTGTGTGTGTGTGTGTGTGTGTGTGTGTGTGTAGTTTTGTCTTTTTAGGGAAGGCTGTGATATCATGAACGGATTTTTCAATCTCATTAAGAAATGATCGCTTATCCTTTCCTTTAGGGGAACCAGTGTAGCAATGAGGTTGCTATATCATTCTGATTAACAGGAGTACAGAAACAAAGGCGTGATATAAACTGACGGATTCTTAGGATAAGTTGAGATATCATCGAACAATGTCGAAACATTCCTATCATTTCACATAATGTGCAACTTGTTTGATATTAGAGCATGAACATCGGAAAGCTACCGTGTATGTTGACGTGCCGCGTTTACCCCTTTGTTTCAGATAATTTTGTTGCCCGAGTTTATTATATTTTAACTACATATGTGTTTTGTCGTGGTTGTAGGCGCATGCAAAGTTTGTGTCATGTACACTTACAAAAAGAAATTTGACGAACATAAGTACAGGTTGCACTTACATTATTGGCAACCAAAACGATTTATTTTTCAACCTCGTGTGATTGTAGGAAGCAGCCCTTATCAAGTCCAGAGACACAAATCTGAACAAGTTCTTCGAGTTCCTATCGGACCATATACAGAAGTCGGACGGGATCTATCTCATCGGAAATCGGGTAAGCGTGTCTTGCAGGTACTTTGCTTTAATAGGAAGCGGAGAGGGCGAGGGAAAAATCCTATCAAGACTTTTATCACTTCTCTTCTTTTCAGTTACTGAGTACACATCGATTATATTGATGAGATTAGATTAAATTCTTACGTGATCCTTGGAATTTACTACTTTAAAGGAAAGTACCATACTATCACAATAAACTTCCATCCAGGCTATTATCATACTTGTTCATTTGAAAGATATCAGGCAAAGATAATCTAAATGCTGCGTGTTCTTGATTTTCACTCTTACTCTATAGTATCAAGTGTTTAATTTCCTAAAAAGTATAAATGTCTGCAAGATCTCCTATTGTAGTTTCATCATGTAAGTGAACTAAAAGTGCAGTTGTTATTATCATCATTTAGATACGATTTTCTTTTTGTATACGTCAGCATCAAAGAAGAATGACGTAGTGTGTAATTACACATCAGAATCAGTCATCAACCCTGAACGGTCGCCACTGCTCGTTCATCCTTTGAATGAACTAAGTATTCAGGCGATGAGGCATTTTACATTTTGTCAAGGTGCATGACCTCTGTATACTAAATGCCTTTAAACGACCTGGTATTTGCTTGTATTTGTTGCCTTAATACATTCTCCGCTCTCTTATTTTCCTCTATCATTCTCACGTTACTCTACACACACATACATATTCATACACACACACACACACACACACACACACACACACACAAACACAGATAACACTCGCGGACTTGGTGGTCTTCAATATACTGGACTTCTTTCTGGACAGCGTTCTGGTTGCCAAGGGATACCTTGACTCCTATCCGGTGCTGCTGAAGTACTGCAAGTCCATCATGGACGAGTCCCAACTCACGCCGTATATAAAATCTCGCCCGTACACCATGTACTGAAAAGCAAGAAAAAAGAACCAACAACAACAACGCAGAGCGGAGAGAGGCATGGGTTGTCGTAGACTTGTGACTTGGTTGAAAGGGACAGTCGAAATTAATTATATAATTTCATATCATGTAATACATACATCAATAGTGTCATGTATAGATTTGTGGAATTTATTGTGGTCCCCGAGCAGATAACCCAATACTCATATATATATATATATATATATATATATATATATATATATATATATACACACATATATATATATACATATATATATAATAATAACAATAATAATGGTAATAATAACAATAATAATACACTGAATGAGGAAAATGCATGATATACAGGAGTCTCACATATTCCAGTATTATAGCTATGTAATTCCATTGTACAATACCACTTGCAATTACAAGTTCCCCAGTGTATACTTAAAGTATGCTTTCTTCTTTTGTTTTGCTTCCTTGAGCACCCTATCATGCATTCTTATGGTGAAGCTGCCATGGCATCATCCTCGTTCATTGTGATTTGTTATAAATATTGAAAACATCCTTATTTCTCATCTCAATCACAATAGACATTTGAAACCCAGTACCCAGTGTAACCAATTTATTAATGTTCAAACGCAAAAGTCTAAAATCATCTAGAGTTCTCCTTTAAAGGCTACTATAATTTTGAAAAATACCGATGATACCGCCCTCAGTTGAAATGTCATTCTTTTGTAGTATGACCTTTTTTCACCATACTTAATAGCTATAAAGCCTTGCCAAAGGGATGGAGCAATTGAGGATCATACTCGACCTGTGGTATATTCTGCATGTAGAGAACTCCTCAGTTGAAATAGTACTTAGCGTCTTGTTTCTACGCTGTAGGTTCGTACGATATGAACAGGATCTAGAGAGTAGCATGAAGAGGCTACATATTTCATCATTCAGCCTCGAGGAGCGAAGAGCCATAATTAAATCATACAAAATATAGGTGGCCAAAGAAACAACTTCGGCAACGCTCTGTACGCAGTGTCCGCAACGTCTACAAAACGTCTTTAATAGCTCAAAAATTTTTCACCAGTGTTTAATGAGAAGAAAGTAGATTCGTTCTGATAGGTCTGAGAGTGTACGTGTTATCTAAGCGACGACATGCGTAATGAAAGAACAATGACTAGCAATCACGACATTTGTGTCAATATTATATAGGCCCTATATATATATATATATATATATATATATATATATATATATATATATATATATATATATATATATATATATATATATATATATATATATATATATATATATATATATATAATCAAACGCGCAATACTTGTGTCTTAACATGTATTGATATACGTACTAACATGTTTGTTATTGATGTAACTTTAATAGACATCCTTGAGCAATAAATCCTTTTGTCATTGTGACTCTATAGACATTTCACGCAGAAACTTTTGTAGTATTTATTCCGTCTGATGCATGGGAATGCTTGCGTTGATTATAATATATGACAGATACAAGAAAGGAGGGTATGGTGTGTCGAGAAAATTGCCTTTTGACCAAACTTAACATGCGATGACATGATACTATGTTTGCGTTCAAAGATGCTGATAGTCGCTTTTTTTTAAAAAAACGAAAGAAGAGAGAGAGAGAAAATGTCGCTTTTCAATGTCACTTTTCAATGTCAACAGCAGCGGTGGTAAAACGACTTGTCTATGATAGTGATACGTGTACAGAATCACATTTGCACGTATTATAGAAAAGACAATAAAACATGGAAGCGGTAAATCAGAAAGATTATGTGAAATTGATTGTTGATTGTTTGTTTCAGCTTTTTTATACGTCGTTATAATATATGATTGCGATCTTAACTGATTGTCCAGTAACAGCAACTAGCTGCAGGTACATTCTCTTACACCTCTTTGTTCAAGCACTTGCAATGAGCATCGTCTGTTGTTGATAGAATTGCTAGAGACAAACGAATAGCTGTACATTATTACACAACTATTATGTGCATATATATATATATATATATATATATATATATATATATATATTATATATATATATATTGTAGCGAACAACGGGGCCTTGGCACTTATGCAGACCGAGCCGACCGTCCGTTTGATCGAAATATACGATCACTCTATGAAGAGGATAAAACCTTATGTTTTCCACTACTTGTACGTCACCAGTCTCCACCTTGCACTTCACACCATCTGATTCAAAGGCACATTCTCACTCTCATATCTAATTCACCCAACACACTGACAAGTGAATTTTCACTCTCACTCCCGACGTCGTTTCTAGAGTGCGTCGTTCTTTGACGTCATTTAGAAAGTACGTCGTTTCCCGATGTCCGCCTTTGTACTTCGTCGTTCTGCACCTTAGTCCAGGACTACGTCGTCCTCCGACGTTCGCCCTGGAAGTACGTTGTTTGTACTTTTCATTTCCAAACTACTGTACTTCGTTCTCCGACGTCAGTTCTGGAAGTACGTCAGACGTACTTGTCCTTTCCAAAGTACTGAACTTCGTTCTCCGACGTCCGTTCTGGAAGTACGTCGGACGTATATGTACTTGTCCTTTCCAAAGTACTGAACTTCGTTCTCCGACGTCCGTCCAGACACTCAGTCATCCCACGGTGCAGCAAAGCCCGCTCGAGAATGCTCGCAAAGGCTGCTGGACGAATTGTCTCCTAGTGCAGAGCCACCGGTTACCATCCTAGTCCCATCAGCATTCATTCCCTTATCTTATACTGAACACGAATGCATCATACTTCAGAAGCGATGTACCGGAACACCAACTTTGTGTTTACACAGGTATAAATGTGTACAAATTCACGTTCAGAACTCGTACCGAGCACTAGACAGACAATACTTTCCCGAGGATCAGCCTCTCTTCTCAACTGCTTAGCACTAAGGGTATGACAGCGTTTTTGAGCGCGTAAATTATACGTGAGATGCACGAGGATGAGGTAGCTATTGGTACCTGCGCTGAATTATTATAGGCATAGTTATTAATTTCCCCTAAAATCTCCTTATAATTGCTTTATTTTTACACAAAATTAAGCTGTCCCTTTAAACTCTTCACAATTTGATTAAAATCATTTAAACCAAACATCAATACCATATTCAGTCCCATAACTGATCAGGTTTACTAATTAATTATCCTTAATTGTCTAAAATGTGTCATATGGCCAACCTGTATCCACACGTTTACACACACAATGCTAAATGTATGTATCAAACCTCTGTAACACAACTTTGAACTAACTGTAGGAATTATCGCTGCACTTATCATCCATACTTTTTATCATCTGAATCTTCACAAAAGACAGTAATTAACACATAATAATCAATACAGAAGACTGACTTAAAGGAACAGTTCAGATACTCTTTTACACTGCATAGCTTATTACATGTATATATCAGCACAAAGTAACCACAACCACATTGTGTTACTGAATTGATATGAACAAATTTCGCTCTTTACAAGAACCGTATGAATTCCAACTAATGTGCACTTTACATCTCCGTAAAATAAATATCATTTTGTTACAATATATATACATTCATACATACATACATACATAAAACAAAAACCAAGTTCATGCTGTCAATACCAACAGTTCATTACGGCACACAAATTTTCTCAAGTCGCTCAAATCGCTCGAAAATTTGTGTGCCCAAATAAAATGTTGGTAATGACAGTATGGACTTGGGTTTCTGTTTTATTTTTGATATTACTGCACCACCACGCGGATTACTTGCTGAATTATATATATATATATATATATATATATATATATATATATATATTTCTTCTTTTTTTTTACAAGTGGGCGTACGTTTGTCCTTATGGTATGTCAAATGGATATTTCCTGACTGTTGCTGCAAGGACTTCATTCGTTCCTTGTAGTGGAAATACTACTCATGCACCCTGATTGTCTAAACTTCACTTCCGCTATGGTTGGCCAATGTCAGCATCCTTCACCATGGGTGAGCAACTCCCCTTGTATACATATTATTCTGCTGGACAACGTCCTTTGAATGTCAATCTGCGAAAGGCGTTGATCTCGATGTCGCTAAAACTCCCCGATTTCTCGCAACAAGACGAAATGGAAGCAACCCGCGGACAACAACAAACTGCCACAATCAGTCCGAGTGACCCCGCTGAGCGAAGTTCTTCCGGGACATCAGAGTTGCAATTTTAACGCCGTAACATTGCACGTCGTCACACGAGTTACAAGGGAAAAGGAATTCAAGATAATTGTAAAATTGAAATTTCTGAAACAAGAGCATCACGACTTTCGATTGAATAAACACGTGGTGGTATCAGTCCTGAACGTTGACGCAGCTGTTAGAATGGACATTGCTCTGTACATAATAAGACAAATGCCTTTGTGTACCTCGAAAAACTTAAAGGTGTGCCGTTATCTGAAACTGTTTCTAAATTCTAACAGACATTCGACGGAGTCTGGAAATGTCGGATCATATCCGAAGTCGCCATTTTCCACCATGGTATTTATATTTTTGACATTTTTTCTGATTGACGTTTTCGTTATTATCACTCACTCAGATATTACGTACTGCTTTCAGGTATAGATGCAAAATATAGATTTGCTTTTAGGAATGGAACTTTCCGTGAGAATGACTTAAAAATTGAAGAGTAATATAAACATCATCCCACAAGACCGACATCCATGAGTCCTGCAGCCCACGAGTTCGACACTAGGCAAATACTTAGGAAAGCCCATAAAACCGACACTAGGTAAAACAGCCCACGAGTTCGACAGATACAACACGGGGTTTAATGTGTCGGTCTCGTGGGCCTTGTTTGCAGTGTCGAACTCATGGGCTGTATGACTCGTGGGCTGTATAACTCGTAGGCTGTATGACTCGTGGGTGTCGATCTCGTGACGTGCACCCCATCTTGAGTGCAATATCTGCTATCAAGCCATCAACATTTAAGGAAAAGACAAATTTACACAAATAACTGACATAAACGTTCTTCACAATCAACATTCAAGATCAAAGAGAGATGCATGGATGTTAAATCTTATTGAAGGAATTCTCATATCTAGTTTCTCCGAGAATATTTTCTTTTTCAATCGGAAATAACTTTGTGTCGAGGTAATCGTCAGTTTTTCGAGTATCAGTGTAATTCTCACTGTCATTGTGCTATTTTCCCCCAATTTCCTATCTATAATACAAAGAATCTATGTGACAGATCTTATCTGTATTTGGAAATTAGCAAGATGATGAAGATGGTTAGGTACACATTTACACGTAGTTATAATGAATTATGTTTGTACATACACTATGCAAAATCGGAGTATCTTTTTTTTTTTTCAAGCCTCCATTTAGAATGACGTCTATGTCCATCTGTACAGTGCACTGATTTATCACCCTGGTAAATTTGACCCAAAAATTGATCAACATCTGGAGTTAATTCATTTGCAAAGTGATCGATAAAATGCGTACGCAGAAGAAGGCACAAAGTTAGGTGCCTCTCGCTGGGCAAACACTGCAGAGGCTCAAACTGCCACAACCGACCAGATGACGCGTTGGATTCTGCTTTACTTGCGACGATGCATCTCTCAAGGAGAAGAAGAATACGGTTCGCCCTCGCCACCATTGCCGTGTTCATCGTAGGCCGCGCGGTCGTGGAATACCTCGTCGCGCAGCACGGCCCAAACACGAGAGCTCTGGCGTCTGGTCTCGACAACAAACGGGATGTCCACGCTGGTCACCCCGGGAACAGCGGCAGGCATGGCATCTTTGGCCGTTTCTCCGCTTCGCTCACAAATCTTACGGCCATGGGTGGTAATTCTTATGCTGAGCACAAGGCGGGCCCTGTTCCTGTCACCGTCTGGCGTGGGCCAGCTAACTTTTATCATGAGATCAGAAACGATAACAAGATAAAGTTGACTATGCCGGTAAATTTCCACAAAGTTACGAGAAGGAATAGTACAGACACACTGGAGAAGGGTACAAGAGGGAATAGTACAGAGACATCAGTGAAGGCAGCTGACGGCAAGGATAAGTCCGTACACAACGCTAACACGACATACCAGGGCAAAGGACACGGAAGCGATCCTACTCTGAAGAAAGAGGCTTCAGCAAATGACCAACAGTTACCAAAGTTAGACGAGAATAAAGGAGACAACCAACATGGTCCATACTTTCTTGCAGAAGAAAAAGATGCAGTAAATGGAACATTCAAAAGTGGCGGTGATAATGGAACACGTCAAATAGAAAAGCAGAAAGAGGTAGATCAGGAAATGAACAATTCCCTTCAGGATCAGAAAATTCCACAGGTGAAATCAAATGAGACTGGTGGCTGGCTCCGTGAGGTGCAGTGGGAGCCACGAATGGACCTTCATGACTACAAATACTTGATTAATCCCTCACAAACGTGTTTCACGGAAGACGGCGAGAGAGCAAATCTCACACTCCTAATCCTTGTCGCAACTGCACCACAAAATAGCATGCGTCGTATGGCAATCAGGCGAACTTGGATCAACGGAACAAACGCTCACAATCTCCCGGTGAGGACACTATTTATGCTGGGCGTTTCAAGCGACAAGACAGCACAGCGCATGGTTGAAAACGAAGCTAGGCGCTTCAACGACATTCTGCAGGAGAATTTCGTGGATTCGTATCATAATCTCTCCATCAAAACCATCATGGGTTTCAAATGGGCAGCCAGGTTTTGTTCGCACGGACAGTTCCTCATGAAAACCGATGACGACGTCGTCGTCAACGTCTACACACTGGCACGAGACCTTTCGCTGGTTGACGAGAAAAATCGCAGCGACTACGTCGTCGGTCGCCGAACCAGGGAAGCTCCGATTAGGGATGTTAAAAATAAATGGTTCACGCCAAAACATTTATTTCCTGGCAGCATGTATCCGCCGTACCCTCAAGGACATGGTTATATCATTTCTATGAATCTTGCGGTCCGCCTCTACAGGGTGTCAACTGAGGTTCCCCTCTTCCCTTGGGAGGACGTTTTCGTCGGCATACTGCTGGACAAACTCAGCGTGAGAGTCCAGGGCAAAACGTCGTTTCATTTCACCGACTGCATTTACAAATCCGGCCCTTTAATCAAGTCAGATGTTACAATCTTAGCGCTGCAAAGAGGCTACATCACTTGGGATCTTTTTACCGAAGAAATAGAACAGGTGTGGAGGGTCATTGAAACCGGGAGTTGGCCAAAATTTGAGGAAAAGGACAAATGTACAAGGGAAAAAATTCTTAACAGTGCCTATTTGCCGTGATAATTGGACAATATTTAACACCATGTACTAATATATAATTAGCACATGGTGTAGAAGTGAATATATTTTTGTTCGTATCACACTTGTTGATCTATCACAATCAAAAATGATTTGGGGAAAAACGAATTTAAATGCAAGACTATAAACAAAGGGTCGCTAGTCCCTAAAATTATCTTTGTAATTCACGTATTCAAGGGGAATCTTCAAGGAAAATATGACCAATAAAAATACAAAGATTATTCAGGTTTGATTCCTATGAATTGGAACATTCAGGTACTCCTGTGTTGATAAGCTTTTTGTTGTTGCGATTTTTTGTACTTGGTGGTGTGTTTTTTTCTTTTTCGTTTGTATCGATAAAGAGTTGTCTGCATCCTTGACACACTGTTGACATGCTTACCATGCGTCTTTGATATTTCTGCAGTTAGCAGTAATTTAGACAGGTTGATTAATATACTAAATAAATAGAATAGAAGTTCTATATTACGTAGAGGGAGAGAAACAAACTATCTAGACATTGCCTACGAATCCTGGTCTCGTTTGGCAAAAAAAAAATGTAGATTTTGCAGAAACAATCTAACAAATACATTGTAGTATTCGATTTCTAGTATAGGCTGTATCAAAAGAAAATTAATGAATGTATGTCAGCTACATATGGGATGTCATCAATGAAGTTTTGGGAAAGATAAAGGAACACTCTTATTGCAACGGACTGATAAATTGCCCTACATCGACATTAATCACTAATATTGAACAGGAACGTTCGTAATTGTTCTATTGTCCACGCAGATATAAAGTATACTGCGAATTTGTATCTTGATTCTGTTGGTATTACCCAGGCCTCAAAAGCAAAGCCAATTGACACAGAGTTCTAGAAAGTTCTTAGAAATTAAATGTGATGTATCATCTTTTCGTCACACCAACTGAAGAAATAGACATAGAAATTACAAACTGAAAATAAAGTTACATTGGGGTAATGACGAAGTAAGTTTGAACTTGATTGAATAAATCGTTATGTGGCATATTGCAGCGACTTCCACCCATTTTGTTCTCACTTTGATCGTGATTTCTGATGGTTTACGGAATCCCGACCAATATGGTTTTAAAATGTCTCGATTAAAAGTCCCCACATAAAAAAAATAAATAAACATTAAAAAAAAGGAAAACAAGTCACTGGAGTATTTATAAACGGCTTATACCATATATGCACTACAGCTTAACACCATTTTCATGTGAAAACTACAATCCTACGGAGTTGCAGTGACTGCATCGAACAGTGCTCCAAATATTACTTGTCAGTTGGAAACAGTTATTTTCGATAGAATGTGGCAAAGCTGTATTCCAATTTAAGGTTCTGTACTTAATCATTTACTCTTTTTGTTATACCAATCGTAAATGACATTTTCAAGTTATCCGTATTCTCTTGCTTCAAACACAAAGGATGTAGAGAAGGCTCACTTCATTTTATGGACAGAAGATATCATTTAGCCACCCAACAACCTCAACTAAAAGTGGATGACCAACGGTTGGGGTGCAAAGTTTCTTGAATTTCCTCTTATACTGTGATGAAACCTTCAGATGGAACGACAAGTGGAACAAAAATTTGTCTATATATCGGGTTGTTGTTGTGGTTTTTTTTTAATCATAAGATAGAGCATTTACATGCCAGTGAAAGTCTTGTTAATGCTATGGCATACACCTTTCTTTATATTCCTTGCTGTAATACAATATCTGTTACCTCAACCACTTGATATACTTTACTCTTGTCAAAGAAATATGTTCGCATGTGTCGCAGTTACTGCATGCCATGCTTTTACGAGCACGCTCACTTTCTGTTATTATGATTTGCCCCTATCAATTACTTAAACAGCAAATGTTTTTGGAGTTTTTTTTTTTCTGTAATGATCAAGAAAGGGCAACTATTTATGTATCATCACATTCACATAGAACCAAACTGGTTGCCATTATAGCCATACCATGGAGCTACCAAAAAGTGGTAGCTCCATGGCCATACACTGCCACGACTATCTTCCACAGTCTCACTTTCACACACAAACATTCTCAAATAACTTCAATGATACAGTGATCTATCCAAGCCACACACCACAACACCTTCACACACACACACACACACACACACGTAAACAAGAAATCATCATTCAATGTATCCCCTTTCCCTTCTGAATATGTACCGCATTATAACGTAAATTTAAGAGTATAAGGATAAATTTATGCTTATCATCATCTAGCCTCTGCTTATAATGGCCGTCTCCTTTATTTTTTCCATCATTTACGCTTACATGTTCTATGTGCGTATGCAGTATGGTTACACATTTAGGTAATGTTATTAGAGACTGGTGTCACGGAATTAAAAATTATAATATTGATTTGCATCTTTCACTTTCCATGCATACTTCGCATCCTTTTGTTACTGTACCTAGAAGATGAAATACCACAACCCCATTAAAAGTGATTTATAAAAGACAATCAGATAATAGTTGTCACGTACATATAAAATCCCAAAACTATTGCCAGGGAGGTGAGACTTACCTCCCCGTTATAACCGATTAGATATTAATACTGGTCAAGACATCGGTTCTTATACACAGGGCACCTCCCTGCTATAGAGAATAGAACGTGGTGCGTCGAAGTCATTTTATTTACTTAGAAAAAAAAAGCTGTCTAAATACATGTCGCATTGTAAATACTGATGTTTTCACAGCTGTGCCAAACTACATACTGAAGTCGAAATGAAAAATTCTCATAAGGCCTACACTTTAATGGAGAGTGGGTATCTCACTGGCTTGGAGACTAGGTGGCGACATGGTGGCGACTCGAGTCGCAAAATGGTAGCGGAGACATCTTGGCGATGTCTCCTGAAGTCTAGCCTATAGTCTCCGGGGAGTCGCTAGAGAATCGAACATGTTCGATTTTTTTTTTTTTTTTTTTGAAGATACTTTCCAGTCTCAAGCTAGTCTCGGAGACGTCTCCTCGACGTCTTCGCGAGGTCTGCGAGACGCCTCCGCGACTTTGCGGAGACCCATTGGCGACCTACCGGAGACGTCTCGGAGACGTCTTGAAGACGTCGTGGCGACATCTCCGTAACTTCTGGACGAATGAATTGTCACCTCACTTGGAGACGTCTCTAAAGTTGCCTTGAGGTCGCCTTCTTGGTGAGAGCGCTAGCCATCCTTTAGTCTTTCGAGGATCACAATGACCTGAAGCCAAAGTCGTCATGTTGGATCAAAAATGCTGGATCAAAAAATGAGCGATATTTACCAAGTAAAGCGGAAATGTAAAAATCGTTGCAAAGTAATACTGTAATACGGATGGGGAAAAAGATGAAATAACTATATCATAGGCACTTCCTGGGCACCCTACTTATACTGTTTACAGTATTTGTAGAGCGTGCTTGTATATTGGCAGATTTTAGGACATGTTTTATTTGTGTTCCTGAAATGATATGTTTTGTCTCAGGCATGTGGTTCCATGATATTTGCTCCTGCGACAATTGCTCCCATGAAATATCTTCACGCTAAGCCAAACATAAATTCTACCCACAAATATGAACCTAACCCTAATCCTAATCCTCACATCAAATTAAACCTAAAATCCTATCTCAACCCTAACCATAACCCTAAGTCCTTGGAGAAAATAAGACGGGAGCAATTGTCGCAGGATAAAATGTGGTGTCACCCAAGTATGTACGGTGCACCTTTTGTATAATTCGTATAATTATGATGTAACTTGTTCAAATAGTCGAACCGTCGAGTTGGAAATGTTATATAATACCGAGAAATAGGAAAATCGGAGAGTTTTGAAAAGTAACGTGTCTTTTTGAGTACAGTAGGTTGTTCGGTAGATTGCGTCTGAAAATGCATTTACTTTTAGTACGATCTAGAAGTGTTACATTTTTGTATCTTACTGTAGGGCCAATTGCCGGAACAAAATGATTTAAATATGGTGAACGCTCAGCCAGAGGACCCCATCCCCCCCCCCCCCCCACACACACACATACGCCTTTGTTGTATTTTGTTGTTGTTGTTGTTGTTATTTTTGTAAGCATCCTATCTCACAACAGTAATTTATTTAAGTATTTACAATTCTGCAGGTGTGACTTGTAACTGTCTTTCGATGATGCAGTGACACGAGCTATCAATGGCCAAGTTTACAGCAATCTTGAAAATAAAGCTTCGAGCACTAGCCCCCTCTATCGTCATGATATCAGCGTCGACAAACGTTTAAAAAATGAAAATAATAACATTACTGTTTGAATGTGTGCGTATGAACATGTTGCGCAATATGACAGAAACGAAACGCTGCCAAGATTTGACTTTGTATTACAAAAAAAAATTACTCAAAGGAATCTGTTATAATTATACTCTCTCTAAAAAAAAAAAGAAGAAAAAAGACATTTTCACTCAAAATTCACTCCAATTTCACTCTAATTTCACTCCTTTTTGTATGCACTCCTTCAAGAGTGAATATTTTCACTTGATTTTTTTTTTAGAGAGTATACTTGCAATGAAGGCAATTTCTCGAAAGAAACGGTTCGCTGAACATTCGTTTGCAGTCAAACAAACGAGAAACAAATACCGTTCGATTTCAAACTATTGAAAATCATGTATATCAAATTACTAGTGTCTTGAAGTATAGTATCGATATGACACACGATCACTGTTGCTTGTGACTTTTTTCCTCTTTTTCATTAAAAAAGAAATCAATTATTACAGTCAAAATTAGAACAAATAATATCCTGAAACTGTAAACACACACATACACACACACACACACACACACACACACACACACGCACGCACACACACACACACACAGAGGGCTCGACACTAACATACTTCTCTGGTGGCCCGTTTGGGCCACAATAATCTTTAAATCTGAAATTTTGGTGGCCGAAAAATGAAATACGTATTGGCCCGAAATGATCGGAAAATACACATCGATTCTGAATCTTAGCTGCCCAGTCAGGTGACCAAAATAGAACTTTGGGGGAAAGTTGGCAACCCAAAATCAATGTCGAACCTTAAACTAACACTTTGACTTTCCATTGGTAACATGGGCCGTGCAGTTTGTTACTGGCAACGACAAAGTGGAAATAAAAATACCCTTTTTTCAACCATTCTTATAATACGACACCATCACAAGTCGTCACGCACTCGATAAATATTTAAAGAGTTTGTTTGCAAAAACCGATAAGTCCATTTTTGAAGATTTTGAAGTACGGTCTCTGTCATAAAGTACAAAATAATACCGTTAGAATGATATATTGGTCACTACATATAAAGGTATATTTTTGAAGTTATGGTCAAAAGAAGCAAAAATTTTCTTATTATTCTCTTTATTTTTCTTGAACTTTAATCGCAAATATCTCCATTTGACAAATATGGACTTATCGGTTTTTGCAAACAAACTCTTCATTTGTACTTTATCTTTCAAAACTTGTCGCAAACACGATTACCCGTTACATTGCCACTCCGATTCGGTGCACTGACAGCACGCACTATGTCCTTCTAGCCCAAGCGAGAGATAGAAAGATAGAAACATGCAAATCACTGTCCATGACGCATAACCAACTTTAAATCTAATGATTGTTTACACAAGCACCCATTAGTGTTCTACGATACGCACATACTTTGTACCATCCACTGAAATACAGACGAAATTGGTGATTTTGACAGGCAACTGATGTGCACACTTACATTTTCTGCAAAGGACATCTTTATCGCTTGGCTTACAGATTAGAATAACAATACAATAGTGAAATTCATTAGTCGCTCTTCACAGATCTTTCTTTAGAGATATTGCCTTCTTTTAAATTTGGAAGTGAGACAAAAAGAGAAAAAAAAAATCCGTATAAACTGACGGAATATAATCTTATCATGACATATATAGTGCCCTTTCTAGTCCTTTGCTATACTGCATACCTTCGTCATGAATGAATCATTTCAATATGCTGCACTCAATATTCTTAGCTCCTCTCGGTGATAGCCCAGCATAATAATATGTATGTATTTATGTGTGTATATATATGTATATTTATATACGTATACACACATATAAATATATATATATATATATATATATATATATACAATGTATATAGTGAGTATTGTCCCCATCCCGATCCTCATCCTCAATTTGACTTCATAAAATGATTTGTCATTGCTGCACGATTATCCACATGCCACCATGTTTATGACCAGAAAATAAATGACCCGTGTCTAACTATCTTGTTTTGTTTTTTCTTATGATTGAGATGTATACGATATCTGTACTTGTACTTGACTTTTGCACATGTTTAACTTAGAGTGACGAAAAAAAAAAAGAATCTTGTAGCATGTCTGATGCTGAATCACCCAAAGCAATTATCAAACGCAAATATAAAAGTGATCGAAGTCCTGTGAAACTTTATTTGAAAAGAATTTTTCTTTAAGTAAATGACAAAATGATTCAACATGTCTTTGTTGTATACATTGTATTTTCCCTTGAACTTGTATCAACAAAACTGTGCTATTGGAAATAAAATCACATTTGAAATTGAAAATTGAAATTTAAACATTTATACAAAAAAAAACTTTCTAGATTTCTTTAAATTCTTCGACATCGACGCGAAAATGAAACGAAGTCAAGGTACAAACTGTTATACTATCGAAGGGACATTGATGCATGGCATTTCAAGGCAAATTGTTGTTTCCTGTCCAGTGTGAACGCAGTATGCCTCGTGCCAGTATTATTTATTATGTTCACATGAATGCAACGTGTTCACAGTCGGCTCTGTAAACACAGTGAGTAAACGGAAGGTCCCCAGGGTTCTATCAATACAGTCGTAAGTGGCGGATCCACAGGGGGGCGCAAGTGATGAAACCCGGCAGTGGCACCAGAAATATCAGTTGCGCCCCCCCCCCCCCCCTTTACAGCTTTACAGAATCTCTGGATCCGCCCCGGTGTTCATAGATCGGGTCGACTTTTAGTAAACATACTGCGAACACAACGTGGGACACTGTGTTGTTTTTAGCATCGAATTGCTATAACATGTGTATTAAAACCTGGTTCAATGAGGAGTTCAGCGGTAGGTTTTGTCTATTCGCAGTATCATCTATACCAAATCAAGATATTAACATTATTTTTCTTTCCATCACATTCCATTGAGAGGGTTGTGAATGTGAGGTGATTATAATTATCTCCTCATCTAACATTACTGCTCAGTTAAGACATTATTACATGAGACTATAAAAAAAAATATTTACGTAATTATTCAATTCATTTCATTTCAATTCAACTCTATTTTCATTTTCGACAAAGCATATGTAGACATCACTTTTTAGTAACAGAAAAAAAAAATCACATTGTCTTTTATGTTGAAAGTTTTACATTTCTTTTCGTTCAATTTCATAATCTACTTATCATAAGGCGACTTGAACATAGAGGATTTTTTTTTTCAGGAAAGTTTAATTTCATTGTAGAACTTTGTCCACGTTCTTTGATGGGCTTTGACTTACTTGAAAAGAACTCGTTTGTAAACGTGTTTAGAAACCGTAATGGTATGCTGATCAAGGTAGGCCCTACGTAATTATGTCAAATCACATTTTGCCGATCGTAGTCCGGAATGTTTTCCAAATCAGTTTTCCCACCCTAGAGACGTTTGCAATTTGAACAGTTTGACCTCAAAAACACGATAGAGAAATCAAAGCTGAGCTTGACCCGACACGTATGATTATTTCCGCCAAGGTCACTGCCTGTGAGATATAAGTAGACTTGATTAGTCTAGGCGTTATGGAAATTGGCGTGTTTAATTGACAGGTATATGGAGTTCGTGACCCAGCGATTGTACAGAATTCCGTTTCTGCGTACATGTGGTCAGCGAGAAACTCATATGTATTAACGGTTTCGTATAGAGCCATAATTCTGAACAAACTATGATAGAAACGCGTGTCAGAAATGTGATGATGAATAGGGTCATTCAAAGTCTGAAACTTCTCTTGAAGCCATTCTGCGTGCATCACTTCTGCTCGGGAAGCCTTGGAATATGGGGCGTCATATTTGACTTTCCCATGTTTAGATGTGTACACTCCGCCGCAAGTGTTTGCCAGTGTCTCTCGTTCACAGTCACAGAGGCGATGTGTTTGTATACTAACTGATCTATTATCATTTTTGTGAGCTCTTCAAGTGTTTGATTTTATGGTGAATTTTAATATATATTGTAGTCATGATGACGTGTATACGCACCATACAAGATCCGAATAAAGGAGCCTGATTATACCAGTCCGGGCTCTTATCCAGTACACTAACGTATCATTTTGTGATATATATATATATATATATATATATATATATATATATATATATACATACATACATATACATGACTTATTTATTTATCTATTTATATACAGGTAGTGTATATGCAAACATTTTACAGTTGTGGCGTCTATGTTAGTCCCAACGACAACTCTGAAAACTTAATTTCGTCCTTTTGCGCATCTGTTGTGAGAAGAATCTCTTCAACAAGTGCAAAATGCAAAATACGCATTACGGAGTGAGTCAAATATTCCTCAAGATATGTGCTTGTGGCTGTATAATTGTAAACATTTCATGATTGCACGCGGCAGCATGAAGGGTCCCATATCGTACAAGCTTTGCTTCTTAGTGGGACCCTCCATTTCCATCCCCATCCTTAGTTAACTTGTATTATACGCTTTATGTATATACACTTAACAAAGATATAATTGCGTTTTTTTCATCTGCTACTCATTTTCATATGTACTTTGTTAAATAACATTCTGCAATTATTACAAATATCCTGTACAGGATTATGCATTATATATAATTTCTTTGTTTGTTTGATGGAAGTGAAAATAAATTTGAATCTTTGAATCTTTGAATTTGAATCTTTGAAGTACTGAATTTCGATGCCACTCGCAGAGTGTGGCACAATAGAGCGAAACAGAACTGTATTCAGTGTAAACTTACGCCCTCTGCCCCTTCTGGACAGTGCTTGTAACCTGACATTGAACCTGATAAAGATTTAAAGGGGACCTCCGGATGATTTTCAGACTTTTACATTTGAACAACTATAAATTAGTCAAACTGAGTACAGAGTTTCAGAATTTATAGTGATTGGGATAAGGAATGAGAATGTTTTCAAAATTTACAACAAATTGCAATGAACAAGGATGATGACATGACAGCCTCACCATAAGAATGCATGAGTTCGGGCTCGAGGAAGCAGAACAAAAGAAGAAGGCATGCATAGATTTTTCACAGGTGAACTTGTTGATCAAGCGGTATTGTAATGGAATTACACTGCTACATTTCTGAAATATATGAGGCTCCGATGTCATCAACACTGTTCAGTGTGATTTGTTTAAGATTTTCAATTTATTGGTATCTCTGCTCAAGGACCACAATAAATTCCTCGAATTACATGGAGCTGTTGATTTATGTACTACATGATGTCAAATTATGAAAATCGTCCGGAATGCCCCTTTAAGGGTATGATAGCCGCGTTTTGATCTTTGCCCTGGACTGATAACTTCCCATTTGCTTTGTGTGTTGTGAAGTTCCCAAATTCACGCGTTTTGTATTATGTACCAATTACATGTATATCGTACATTACGCATGAATATATCATTTATGATTTGAAGAATTAACGCTAGACGGAGTGTTCCAGAAAGAAACGAAGACGCTGTAATTACTTTTAATCATGCCAAATTACAGGCTGGTGTACTTCAATGCCCGAGGACGGGCCGAGCCGGCGAGAATTTTGTTCCATCTGAAGGGTCAAGATTTCGTGGACGACAGATTCAGCTACGAGGACTGGCCAAAGTTGAAAGAGAATAAGAAGGGTAAGGCGATGCTTCGAGAAAAGATACATTTTTTTTTTTTTTTGGTCTCTTTATGAGAGCAGAATATCCTGCACAACCCGTGTTGAAGATAGATCAAGGGATCGGTAGTGGATTCAGGTGTGGGTTCAACGAACATTATGTCTGTTCAACATGAATGGCGATGTTTGTACGTTTAAAATCGTGATTGTCATTTTTGTTTGATGTGCAAATTTCACCACAAACCAGCAGTAATTGTATTCACGAATGTGTGTGAATGTGTAAGATGTGTGCGTTGGTGCGTGTGTGTATGTGTGTGTATAAAGTTGTGTTCGCGGCAGCACAGGAGCTACGTGTATGCAGAGTAAACATAACGGCCGGTATATGGATGGTGACCACGTGACTATATGCTCATTTGCTACCATATTATTGACAAAAACGCTTTGAATAGGAGTGCCAATCATCATCAATCACCCTGTCATGATAGCTATCAATGGGCAAACTTTGTAGCCAATTTTCTGTCTGAGGTAGCCACAAAACAATACAAAAAAAAAAAAAATCAGGAGTCTTCGCGAATGGTAAATCTGATCATTTTTTTTTCTTTTTAGTCTCACTTCAATCTTTTCAATTCAATTTATTTGAATCTATTGTTATACTCCATATAAATATATCAAAATGAGAAAAGTATTTGTTACAATTTGACATGATGAAGATTATAATCGTGACATATTATGTTAAATGTCAGTGGTATACGTAAGGTGTAATATTCATGTCATCAGTATGCAGTAGTAACAGTGAGAAAAACATGCAATGACTAAGAGCGAAAACATTATTTCGGCCCAATTTGAAAATTATTCAAACTGTGATGTGCATCGGATGAAAGAAAATTCATAGCGGAAGAAAACCAAGATGAAACAACATAAGCCCTAATCCCGAAAGGTAAAGTGTTTTGTTTTTATGAGTGGGACTTCGCTATTATTGCTAGGACTATACTTCACTACTATTGATGACTTAGAAATATAAAGATGAAATAACATCTCCTTCCCGAGAGCAAACTTTGAAAGGTTTTTCACAGAACTCCCCGGCTATGCTTTTCCAATATCCTGTATAACATAATCCAGACGACTCAGCCATGATGATAACGTGTGGGAATGTCCATCCTGATGACTGTTATGTTGCTTTGTATGAAAACAGTTAAATCAGAGATTTACAGGTCAGTGAAAATTTGGGGTTATAAGAAATCAGACCTACACATGCAAAAAAAATAAAAATCTGATCTCAGTTTAGAGAGTGAGATTAATTAACTGCTGTGTGAGGCAGATGTTGAACAGCTGCTCTCCTTTTGTTTTGTAAACAAAATTTCACTAATTTTCATTTGTCTCAATCATTTTTGCACTGACAGAGCTCATCAGCTGAGAATGACATGCAAGAAGTATATATTACTCTTAGCAGTACCAATTGAATTCAAATTAGTTTTCATTTCTTCGACAAAATATACTTTTCACTTTTTTATAACAGAGAATGAGGTAAATACGGCAATGTGAGTATACAGCAGAGCATAAAACAACTTTACAGCGAAACCTCATAGTGATTATACATTGTAATGAATATTGATGTGATCAAAATGAATCTGCAATATATGCGAAAATTGTAGAGACCTATACTGAAAAGACAATGCTTGCAGAATGTGGGCCCCTAATGGGAAAAATCAGTAGAAAAAAATAAGTTAAGACAAAGGGAAAAAAACAGGTTTGACAAAACAAACAAACAAACAAACGTATTTGGGAGCCCATCAAAAAGGTAGCGAAGCAAACACAAAGAACAACATGAAACGAGACCAAAGAAAAAACACGACTACGAGGCAACGAAAGAAGAAAGAATTACATGACAAAACAAAATAAGATCAAAACAATCAACACATCTGTGCAGATCTGAACAGATCTGAAAAAAAAAAAAAATCTCCTCGTGAGAGTTTTCTGTTTTTATACATATACAACTTCAGGATGGAATTCCCTGTGGGAATGCAGGTGTCTCCGTCCAGTTAAAAATCCTCTATGATCGATTTCAGAGTTCCCCATGGGAAAGGGGCCCATCCTCCACATCGATAAGGAAGTCATTCCCCAAAGCCGAGCGATCTGGAGATATCTGGGGAAGACATTCGGTAAGCTTCCGGGATTATAGCACTCTCCAAGTGCGGAAATACTTCGGAAAGATGTGGATTATGAGCAGTCTGCATGGGATATGTGTCCAATGTGTTCCACGCCATTCATTAATTCTGGTGGGGGTAATATCTTCCATGAAGAGGGATATCGTATCGCCAAAATTGTTAACAATATTGTACAAAAATCAATTTGCACGACAGATCTCTTTGGTAAAATGTCGTAAATTAAAAAGAAAATAGTGTAAAATAATTCTGGAAATAAAAGAACGGAAAGGGTTGGCCCAAAATATATTTGCTTCGATGACTAGTGAAACAGTTCATAAAGTCACTGCCCATACTTGATGGAAATCATACTCAAGGACACATTGGAAAGTTAAAAGAGATAACACTGTTGATTTGTTGTTGTTGTTGTTGTTGTTGTTACATGAGTACTCGGTGATACTTTCGGTATGTTACTTGCAGGATATTTTGGCAGAACGGAAATGGAGGAAGCCAAGAACGACGTCATCATTGAGACCGTGACCGACATCGAATTAAAAATGATGCCACATTACCTAGCAACTGATGACGCGAAACGGGTAGGCCTACTCTTCAAATCTACAGCGCGCCATATACAAGCTATACACACACTTGAATAAAATTATGTTTGTACTTAGTTCTTTGTGTTATTTGTTTTGTTGTTGGTGGTGGCGGTTATTCTGACGCCTTGCTCCACATTATATGAATTATGACCTTCTGTATACGAAACTGATCTTGGTATAAATGCAATGGTCGAAAGTATATGCCAAATAATATTCTATAATAATAAAGCCAGATGTGTATGTGGAAGTTCATTGTAACCGTTGTCAATTTTTCTGTCGATAAGTTGCCTTGTGCTAATTGCCGTGGTTTATAACTTTGATAGCTAGTCTTTCTTCAAGAATCAAAATGACATCGAGTTGAAGTTGATTTCCATTTTTCCACATTGAACTCAAGAATTCGTATAGTGGCAATCTTATTAATGCTTCTCAAATGTCTTTTTCATGTAGGCCGAACTGATTCAAGCATTCAAGGAGACTACTTCAAAACCATTCTATTCTTATCTGAGAGACGAAGTCAAGGCAAATGGCGGCAAGTACTTCATTGGCAATGAGGTAGGCTACATGCATTCTTCTTTTTCATCCATTCAACATCGGACTAAACTCACACGTGTTTATGGTATCGACAAATGATTTTTTTTTTTCATGTCACTACCATCATTGGATCTTGGCATCATTTTTTCTCTCTTACACTGTGTTCAAGTTTTTACAGCAACTTCTGAAATGCCTCTGTATTTTTTCAAGTCTTTTAGAAGAGCTATATTCTAAATTATTAATTTTTGTTCTGAAATGGCTCCATTTAAAGGACAAGTCCACCTTCATAAACATGTGGATTGAGTGAGTGCAGCAATATTAATAGAACACATCAGTGAAAGTTTGGGGGAAATCGGACAATCCGTTCAAAAGTTATGGATTTTTAAAGTTTCTGCACAGTCACTGCTGGATGAGAAGACTACTATAGTGTGTCACACGCGTACAATGCTATAAGGAAAATATAAAGAGAATTTTGCAAAATTTTACTTTTTGAAAAAAGTGCACATTTCCTCGAATCGTCACTGACGTATGTTAAGGGTAATATTATTCCCCCTTGCCTTCTGAACGGGGGAAGTCAATTGTTCTTTTATTATGCGAGAAAAGTGAAAATAATCTATGTTGAATTTTCTTTATATTTTCTTTATATTGTTGTACATAAAATTGTGACATCACAAGCTGTAGTAGTCTTCTTATCCAGCAGTGACTGAGCAGAAACTTCAAAAATTCATAACTTTTAAACGGATTGTCCGATTTCCCTCAAACTCTTGCTGATGTGTTCTATTAATATTGCTGCATTCATTCAATCCACGTGCATGTCTATGAAGGTGAAACTTGTCCTTTAAAGAGAATGTGTGAAATTAATGAACGAACAAATAGATGAATCATTGAATGTATTGATAAGTCAATAATGATTACTGAGTTGATTGCCTGTATCCGAGTATACACAATGATGATAATATTCGAGGATGGCAACAGCTGCAGATAATGAGTTTGCTGCTGTATAGCTGCATGTGGGTTCGGAGAGAGGTTGATATGGTCAAATCACGCTCAAATCTATAATCATAAGTCATAATATTTATTACACCTGCATGAATCTGAAGGATTATGTTGAACAAGTTGCGCGAGTATATTGCAGGATTTACATAATTATTCTATTCCAATTCTGTATACTATAAACATACTTTTCAAGCCACTGCAACAATCTTTGGCCTCTTTTCTTTTTCATAGATTTCTCTGGCGGATATCGTCGTCTTCAACCACCTGGATATCATAACTGACAGCACTTACAAAATAGAGGGCGTCCTGGATCAATATCCCAATTTAGTAGCCTTTTATGAGGCTTTTCGAGAAGATCCTAGGATTAAATCGTACATTGAAAACCGACCCACCACGCCTGCATAGAAGAAATTTAGTGGGAAAATCGCCAAAATGCAAGATACAGTGCGCTGTTGATTCAGTTTGCAAAGCACTCAATAAAAGACATTCACAACAGTTGTACTCTGAGTCTGTAAGTGAGCGATACGTGAAAATGAAATTATTTTACATCCCGCTGTGATTTTGCCATGCAGGTAGCCAGGTTTACATCGAGAGACTTCGTGAGCCGTGTCAGTTGCCATCGCCAAACCACCAGGCAGCAGCCGGAATCTACAATAGAACTATATATAACCAAACGTCATTCTTGTACCAACATGCTTTCAACGCCGATATTGTGACAAAAATGATAAGGCAGGATGGTATTATACGAGGGTTTCTATAGGTAGGCTAATAATACGTTTTAAGTATGAAACCAATAAATAGAACCAATGTTATCACGTCGCTGAGGTAATAAGACCTTGTATCTCAAATTTTGGTGAAAATGACTTTTTTTTTTTTAATTAATGGTCAAGTAATCAAGTAAGTGATGTCCTGTCCAAATGCTAGCTGTCTTACCGCAAGTGCTCTCCTGAACATTTAACATTTTTGAGATACAAGTACAAAGGTCTTGTCGCCCCAGCGACTTTGGTGAGGGACATTTCTGAATCGGACTTAAGATAAACAAATTGTGGAACTGAATGTCTCACATGTATGGTGATGTTGGTACATAGTACATGTACTTCATATAAATCGACCACGCAAAGGTCGGTACAGATAATGTGCTAACTCGAAGAAAAATTCTATATACCCCAGATAAATATAAACATTTGTTAATAATTGTATACTTTGTTAGTCGCAATTCACGCAAATAGAAAGTAGTAAAATACCCTGTCCCATTGGATTCAACTTATGTGTAGTGATGACTAACATCAATTCAATTCACTTCAATTCAATTCAATTAGCCATATACTTTATTTCTATCTAACAAAAGTTGATACATACACAAAGAGAACATTAATTGACAATTCAAAATGTTTAGACAAGTTGTAGAGTATATATATATATATATACAAATAGGTAGATATATGCGAATGATGACGTGAAACTAGAATGTATACCTTGCAGTAATAAAAAAAAAAAATAGCTGTTGAAAAGAGCGATCTACTGAAAAAGGGAGCTTGTAGAACGTGAATCACTCGAAAACGATACGTTATCTATTGTATTATGACTGTTTCGTGAACATTATTGTGTGAATCATGGCCAGTGCATCCCTGCACCTAACATGCATATCTCTTGATATTTGAATTGCGAAAATGCAATATGCAGTACAGTTATGAATTCAATCATGTCACTGTAATACTCTGTTTCATATGACGCACAGTGCAAGCAGTGATTATAATTATGCTTTTGATTTCATATTGTTTTTTCGAGTTTCGATTTTGAAAATGTTGAAGAAAATGGAGACGATCGAGGACTGATTAAGAGAAAGAATGTGAGACATTATTTCTTTAAACTGTTTTGTGTGAACAACGGTAAAAGAAAAAACAAAACGTTCTTTCAGCATGTGCTGTACACAACAGTGTCATACGAACATCATTTACTGCACAAGATCTTCATACACCTTTCAAATTGACAAGTTTGAATCTAAATCTGTTGCATAGGCCCTATAACGTTACAAGACCACACTTTGCAGATAACAAAAATGTGCCTCAAAAATATAGTCATAATGCATTTTATTGATTTGACACCCGGTTGGATACATCGACATCAATAGGGGGATCAGAAGGTGAACGAAGATACATCTTGGCTTATAATAAAGCAAAGAATTGTATACACATGGCAAAAAACGCTGAGTCATATGGACGCACATAGGTGTACTTTGCCATACTATTACACTCGTACACGATAAATGGTATGATGGCAGAGATATGGCAAATAACGAGTTCAGGGCAAATTAACAGACACCTTGTATACGGGGCAGGTACAGTTTAACGGTGAAGGTCAAGATCGGTCGAGACCATTCTGAAAATGGGTGATCACCCCAGAGAGGGACGGACCGAGAAGAATAATTACCTGCAAACAAAATCCTTCCAACAATGTTTATAGACTTCCCCCTTCAGATAATCTCACCCTATTATGAAGGATGATACTGAAATATACATTTCTCCTGGCATAAACAGGTGACCTCTGGCAATTGTCGACTTTACCACAACCTGAGCAATTATTTAGGTCGTGCCTACAATGGATGGCACGCTAAAGACAGGTGGTTCAGAGGTATTGTCCCGTATTCATTCTCTCATTAACGTGTGCAAGTTATTCGTGTACAATGTCAATAACATTTTTATGTATATTGGCCCCGAGAGTGTTTGATTTAGAGGAAGAAGTCCTTCGTTGAATCTGCTCTTTGTATGGTGTATGCTCATATGGTATTACGTCCCAGCCAGCAAAATATCCGGGGCCCGTATGAGATACATAAGGGTTCATCTGGGCACTGAAAATGGGCCCCACATGGGATTCCAACGTGGTTACGTGCGCTTTCCTTGTCAATTCGGGATTTGATATCGAGTCCTGCTGGTCACATGAACAGTTTTGATTCTCTTTTCATTTCTATCACTATATATATATATATATATATATGTATGTATGTATGTATAATTTACAATATCCTATACTTACTATAGGACACGGTGAATCAGACTGTCCATTGATCAACTCTCAAGCTCTGCAAAGCAACTTCTGTTAAAATCGACAGACCTGTCAATGAAATAATCAGGCTCGAGTTGGTATTTTTGAACTGGAAGTCGACACTGACTAATCTTATAGGTTGATGGAACATTGCATAGAACATGTGTGCTGATTGGGTTTACAACACAATCGTGAGGACACGTTCTTATTTTAACTAATGTATACATTGTAGTATGTGATTATGCATAATATTCATGATTAGATACAAGATTATGATACTGTATATATATATATATATATATATATATATATATATATATATATATATATATATATATACCACTGATACACAGAAGATCTATCATTATGGAATCAATATACAGTGTAGTAACAAGTTAGCACTAGTATTGATCATCTTTTTTGACCATTCTGTGTTATCACCTTGGGTATTTTTCTTTTTCAATTTTCAGTTCACCTCAAATCAAATTTTGAATGCAGGCTCCAATCATACACTGACTCTGTGTTTGGGTATATTTCGTTATGGCACGTTGCATACCCAAAAAAAAAAAACGAAAAAAAAAACACCAACTGTCAGAGCGATTTACGTTCTTTACAATAAAAGAGTGAGAGATAGTCATAGAGTGAGAGAGAGGGAGAGAGGGACGTAGTTAGAATGGCAGTCACGTACAAAACAAAACAAAAAGGAGACGGCGTGGGGTGGGATGGTGAGTCGGGAAGGAAGGCGTGAGGGGGCGGGGTCTGCGGTGCATGAGCGACGCCGGTCACGCCCACATCCCGTTCGTCGAGGGTATGAAAATGTTTGGTGCTAATTCGTAGTATATCCATCGTTAGGAAAAACAAAATGATGACTAAATAGTCGACTGTTTCCTTGTCTTATCGAGAAGGCCCGTACCCTCTTATCGTCGACTGACGGGGATCTATGAGATCAATTTTGTTCTATTTTATGGGTAATTCCAATGTGCAGAGAACAGACGAAACATATGAGAACGGGGGGGGGGGGGGGCAAAGCAATATACCAGGGATATAACTAAAATCAAGTACAGTGCTGGAGGGATTCAACGGGTTTTCTTCAAACTTCTCCGATACTTTAATTCTACCAGATGCTATAGATTTACACGCAGTCACTGAATACATAGCTATTTAAGTATGATTCCCCTGTATTGACGGTGCACAGCGATTTTATCAATGCATTTAATGTATTAGATATTTGAATGTAATAATACTACAGTGCAGTACACTATAGCAGGTGAGATCGATACTGTATTACACTCAGCACGTACGCAGAGTATACTGAGATAGATCCCTGTACATATCCAGGGCAGAACAGATAGATAATGCATGCAGGCGCACGCACTATCTCATAAATCCGTGCCCGTTGCAAGTGTATCAGTGTCGGTGAAGTTCGCCTTGCATCCCACTGCCACGGGCTGCTTACTGTACTGACAGCACTGCATTGATGAACGTAGCTCTCGCTCAGTCGTCACAACAGCTGCCTGTCTCGCGTCGTCTGCATCAATCTGGTCTTCGACTACCATCACCATGCCGCGCTTCACCGTAAAATATTTCGATGCCCGAGGTCGGGCAGAGCCCACGCGGATGCTCCTCAGCCTCGCCAAAGTCGACTTCGCCGACGACAGGTTCACCAACGAAGAATGGGCGAAGATCAAAGATGACAAGAAATGTGAGTTGTAACACCATTATAGTCCTACATCGCTTCAACGCATTGTAGTCTACAAACTAGACACATATGAATATCTGCAGAAGTCGATGACGTCAAGTCTCGGCTCATCTTGGACGCATGCATCTCATTTTAGCATTGTTCTACTTCAATTTGTTTTGTCTCGTATTTTAGCCAGTCAACATATTATTTTCAATCTGATCGGACAATTTTTAATATTTCAAGCGAATGCACTGCGTATCGATTTCTTTTATATTTTGGGGGGTTTGTGGACGTAGAATAATGAACATGATTCAGCAGTTTCGTGTATTTACAGGTGATCGCAGGGAACAATCATAATGCCATGGAACCGTCCATAGCGATGAGCAAATTTATATACTGTCTCGGTTATATACTATCTGTTGCATCGCAGAAATACCTTGAAGAAAGCGAATTTCCGAGTTGGTTCTCTCAATATGACGCGGAGATTAGTTTTGGTTTTTGGTTTTTGGTTTTTGGTTTTTTGTTTTTGGTTTTTTTGTTCGGTGGTATATCACTAATAGGGCCTAGATACCATTAGCATAATCTCTGCGATGATTGTAATACGCGAATTTATGCGTAATTGTAATGTGTTTGATCGTATTATGATTTTGAAGATATATAAGTATGAAATTACACTAGTCTATTCATGCCTCATTGGGTAATTGATTGAGGCCAATTTAGGCCTTTTATTCGGGAAAACGAGTAAAAAAAAATACACACACACACACTCACACAAAACAACAACAACATAATAGTGGCTTTTTCAATGAGAGCCATGCAGCCCTCAAAGCATCTTGTGCTAGTATTATATCCCTCTACCCTATATACTCGCGTCGTATGATTGATTGAGGCCAATTTGGACCACTTAGGCCTATTCGGCAAAATAAAACACAAAACATACAATAGTGTGGTTTTTAATGAGAGCCGTGCAGCTATAGGCAGCTTAGCATCTTATTATGCTTGTATTAGCTATAGGATGCCAGCAAATGAAAATACTTAATAGCAACATATTACTTATTCGATAGAATGTGAGTAAAAATCAGTGAAATGGACATGAGAGAGGTAATGAAAGTATTAAAACATAATCAGACATTTCAATATGAGTATTAGTACTTCATAGTAGTCATGGGATAATGAGTATAGTACAGTATTAGCAAAGCTGTGCAGCATAGTCAAAATTAGATCCATAAAGTAAGTCCTATTGTCCCTTGCTGGACACTGTAGTTAACAATCTATAATAATAACCATTAAACTTAAAGACCATTTATATCTTACATTCGTCTCTGTAACTTAAGAGTCAGATTTTTAGAAATAATCTAGATATCTTTCTGCTCATTGCGTGCAAATATTCAGGCGAAACATCATTGGCTCTAAAATGAATTTGCATTGTACGACATTATCTTAGAATCGCACTTACGATTAAGCATGTGCACAGTAATTTGATAATGTTCCAGACCGCATTGATCTTTGTTATAAAGTCGTTCTCTGATTGATTAGAATATCGACATCACGAAAAATGGATAAAGCTAGGCCTAGCTTTAAGGAAGCGTATAGTTTTGGTTAAAACCTAATTTCAGTTTTCTAATATTTTCGATGAGAAAATGAGAAACCTCTCATGAAATATGAAAGAGCATGTAATTCCAAGAGGGATTTAACGTTTATTTGATGAAAATCGGTTTTAAAATGGCTGAGATATCAAAAAAGAACATTTTATTAGGATCGTTTTGTTTTACTTTGTTTTTGGATGTCTCAGCAATTCCAAAACCGATTTTCATCTAATAAACTTTCATTTCCTGTTAAAATGGTATGCTCTGTACTATTTCGTAAGTGGTTTCTTGGTATCTCACAAAAAGTTAAAAGCCCAATTCTCATCTCCACCAATGCTGTACAATCCCTTTAAACTCGGCAGAAATACCATTCAGCATGAGAGACGTACCCTTATCACGTCGCTTATTGTGACATTCTTTTTATCTTGACTCAACACAAGGGGACACAAACTAATATTACTGCCCTTTATACCAAACGGACAGCGGTCCATCGGGCCTACCGGTATAATGGTGATACATGTATAATATCAATAATGCTCTCATTGTGCTACAGAATACCTTTCTATACACACTTTGTCTCTACACTCCGTCTATATACACACTCTGTCTCAGCTATCGATACACACACTGTGACAGCTAGAGGCCTTTATGATGCCGAACAAGCCATGGGGCCATAATTACCCGGTATTCCGCATATAATTTTAATGTTGACAAGAATATTAGGATAGCAAAAATTTTAAAGTTCTTGCCAAATAGACTGTATTAAAGAAAACTTCTTCTGTGCATTCTATCATCGATATCATATCATTGCAATACTGCTGTTAATGTTTATCTTTTTCTTTTTTTATTTGTGTATTTGTTTTTGACAAACTCCTCGGCATTATACTTTACAATGTTTTTGGTTCCCTGCCACACTTGTATACGCAGTGTTTCCACTGGGCCAGGCTCCCGTGCTCATCGTTGACGGCAAGACCATTCCGCACAGCAGGGCGATGGCGAGGTTTGTCGCATTGGAATATGGTGAGAATTTTAAAAAATGTTCGACTTTTGTTTCCAATTTTAGTCAAATTTCAATTCATTTCTACACTTTTTTTTAAAGAATACAATATAAAAAAAGCAATAGCACAGGGAGAGAGAAATCGTATATATAAAATCTGGATTCCGTGCTTTGTGTCATTTCACTCGTTTATAACAGGATGGGTGTATAATGAAGACCATGTCAGTGATCGTAACAATGTACTAATGATAGTCAAAAATATTACAAGTGACTGTTGTTATCATTATTTTCTTTGGCATTAATGTTGGAATCATATTATATAGTTTCAGTGATTTCCTTTATTTATCTAATTTACTATCACTGATATATCTTAAGTAAGGTATACAGTTTGTCTTTGACAAGTATGTTGGTCAAAGCTGAAGAATAAGAGTTAGTCATTATAGTTGCCTCTCAGAAAGTATATATTACTCTCCTTTTTACCTATTAATTATGGAATAAAGGCAGAAAAATCATAGCATAGTTTTGCTAAAAAAAAAACCCAATAACAAACAAACGGTGAAGTTCACTTGTATTTGAATGACGCCTGTGATGCGGTAATGGTGACTTAATGGTTGTTTTCGACAGACCTGTGTGGGAAAACCAACGCGGAGAAAGCTCATGTCGACGTCGTTTTGGAGACGGGATCGGAAATCGAGCAGAAATTGAGACCGATATTCACCGAGCAAGACCCAGAGAAGAAGGTAAGAGTAGCTGGCGACTTTGTGTTCGAAGCAAAGTGCATGTAGGTTAAGTGTTTACAATCTATTCTCCATTTATTATTTTCAATCCGTATGGTCAGATTAATATTTCGCTCCAACATATCCAACATGATTATCCACATAATATGTTTATATATATATATATATATATATATATATATATATATATATATATATATATATATTATAAGGAAGAGAAAAGAAAAGGAAAACGTAAGATAATAACATAATTTTTGCACAGCGCTTACCAAAGAGTTATTTGATTTCATATTATGACGATATACGAGGGGCAAATAAGTTTAGTTTAACGTTACGCCCACTTCAAAGGTATGCTATCAAAGATATGTTTGTGATAAAACATGATCTTATATGAAACTTGACAGATATATAGCGCAAGGAGTTCCAACGTTAATTCACAGGTTCACGCAGATATAATACGTATGCATTGCTTGGAACACTCGTCACCAAGAGATCTCTTTGGTATACAGTGTATTGTGCTACGGCTGAACGCGAAAGACAATTCTATCCAAGCGCAAACAAGGAGGCTATTCATATTGATCGACAATGACTTTGTCTTGATATAACTGACTGTATAGGTTGAAGCGGTGAAGGCCTTCAAGGAAGGGATTGTGCGTCAGATGAAGTATTTCGTCGAACTCCTCAAGGAGAACGGAGGAAAGTACTTCGTTGGCCAAGGGGTATGTATACTTTTATCTTGATGCGATTGCGACGTGTATAATGACAAAATCTTCGTCACGCTGGATGTGCACACTTGAGCGCTAAGAACTGACTCCGAAAAATCTCGCGGAGTTATGAGATTAGTCGAGATTTTGGAACATAATCTAACTGTATATATAATTATAATCTTTGTAGTGTTTCTGCACTCATGGCATAAAAAGAAACACTTTCACATTCTTTGTTTTTCAACAGCTTTAATCTCAAATAACTGATAATAAAAATGATTAACTAATCATATAAATTTTCTTCCTCTTCGATCCTTACATGTTATGTGTCAAGCGGTGTGATAGATCAGGTCGAGAAACTACTCGATCTTCTCTTTTCTTCCTCTTCTTTTTTTTTTTTTTCTTTTTTACCCTTTGTTCGACAGATTCTTCTGATTAGGTCATGACACATGTTGTTCATGTCTCACCATTTCGAAAGAAAAAGAGCAAAATACATACGCACGCACACATATGTATACAAAGTCCTCAAAATATGATGCGATAAAAATGGACTTCTGACAACAAAATAAGATCTAGGAAACAAATTAACAAAGCTGCCAAAATCGGCATAAATCTAAAATCGATAGCATTTTTGTGCCATCATTCTGAAGCGTTTCAAAGAAACGTATATCGAAAATTCTCTATAATATGGCCGAAACACACCTTTTGGTGAGTAGGCATATAAATAGCGGGGCCTAATACTAAACGCTAGAATGCCTGGTTATGATAGCACTTCAGGAGTATTGTATCAAAACCAAAACAATATGAACCAGAAAAAAAAAAGGGAAATAAACAGGCAAGTGAAATCTTACCGAGAAGATAAAGTAGGTCGACTGGATATTTTGTTGACCTTTTCTCTCTGTGATGCATGTGGACCTTCATCGAGCGTTGTCCTTTCATTTTCTGTATATAGCTCTGAAACGCGGCAGGCACATCACATGAACGATTGCCATTATGCCTCTTTTCCCTTTTAATGACATTCCTACCCCTCCCCCCCCCCCAAAAAAAAAAAAAAAAAAAAATGTTTTATCATCCTCACCGACAGCTGATGTAGGCCTGTATCTCTAAAACGACATTGGGTCTATACACACACATGTACACACCAACAATATGCTGTTGCAGAACGACATAAATATATTGCCAAAATATTGTTTCTTTCGCAGCCAACTCTAGCCGACGCGATGACGTTCAACTTCTTGGACATCCTGACGACCGGCAAGTACAAAGTCGACGGGCTGCTCGACCCCTACCCCGAACTGCAGGAATACGTGCGCCACTTCCGGGAAGAATCGCCGCTGAAGTCGTACTTTGCGTCTCGTCCCCAGACGGATTCGTGAGCATCGACACCACCCATCCCTTTTGCAGCGGTATGCCCCGTGATTCAATGGGCGTGTGGACCGATGAATTAGTTGCTACTCTTTCCGGCGTCATCTGAAATTTAGCTTCTTAGCCTTGAGCGAAACTGTGATTGAAAGTTTACAGAGTGTGATGTGTGATGTAACAGCTTACTAGCTATATGACAAATTGTTTTCAAAGGGCATGTGTCGGACAAGAGGTGTGTAGAATTATGCCTTATAGTGTCGAGGCGTACTTTATTGCATAACATCAATGAGTACAGCACCATATACATGATATTGCTGTTAGTAGTTGTTTTGCAAAAACTGTAATAACAAGTCCTCTTATATAATTCTTTTAGTAAGTACAGGGAACATCGCCACGTAAAACTGGATATGAACTCAGTCAGGATCAGGAAAATATGTACAGGCTACAGTTTATTAAGGGGAAACGCGCAGCAAACAGACGTATTAATCAAAGCGACAACACGAGTTGACTAGATCGACGTCAATCAGATTTAGTCTCCTGTTCAATGAAGATTTTGATGAAATTGACCTTGCACCCATTTAAGTTCCAACCCTGAAAAAAGGGACTTTTACCACCCCCCCCCCCGAAAAAGAGCGAATGAAAATTCATACATACACCCGTAATTCAATGGATCATAAATAAATAGATGAATAATTAAACAAACAAGTAAATCTACCAAGTAACAAAAATGGAATGAGCAAATAGATAAACAAATACTTATTGGTTTGAAATAATCTGGTGAATGAAACTGTGTCTCATGCAGTTCGATTATACGGTGTAACGTTTGAGAACTTCACTAATATAAAGTATCCCTGGTCCAGATGCAGGCAGTTCATCTGTCCATCATACACTCAGTCTGTGCGTCTGATCAAATTCGATACTCTTCTCAACCTCTTTCAGGATTTTCTGTCATTTCGTTTCGCCATTATTCAAGTTGAGGGTGAGGAAAAATTACAGGCAGTGTTTACCATCTTGGGTTGTAGGGTAACATCAAAGAATGACTGTCAACATGCACTAGTATTGGCCTCATTGACAATGGTACCACTGCGACTACACACAAATCTGAAATAATGATCGAGAAACAGTGAGTTACAGATATCTAGCTACAAAGTTCTATTCTTGCACATGACTTGTTATTGATTGGTTCATAGCTCAAGAAAATAAATGAGGAAATAATGTCTGGGATAGCCATGAAAGTACGGGCATCATGTTATATGTTACAATCACTAGTAAAAAAAATATGTGTTACTGTCTCAGAATTGTCTCAAGAATTGCTGTAAAACCTCCACTAGCCACGCATACCATGGTACGCCTACATAATTTTAAGCACGTGTATTTTTGTAAATGAAACTGTGAATACAATCTATTGATAAAATCCTTTCTGACAATGCAATATGCAATGTTGTCCATTGAAATGTTGTGCACTGGTTTGAAACGTTCATTATTTTTTGTTTTGTTTTGTGACTTTTAGAGAGCAACAAAAAGATGTATCCTGCAGAGAATCTAACTTGTATGCATACATGACAACGTGTGTGAAGAATCATTACGTTGTTCAACTCTGAATGACAAACCTTTTGAATCAAACACATGATAAACATGCAAATATGCAGATGTTCACATATTGGAGATAGATGGATACCTGAATAAAGAACGGCCCAAGTCCAAATTTGGCCAACATCTTTGGAGACCCCATATAAAGTAAGCATAGATAATGATTCCAACAATTTTACATTTCAATTTGCATACAAAATAAAAATGCTTTTTTTTTCTCGAAAGTCTAGTAATGAACTTGGGTCTTTCGTATCTTCAGGTATTCATATTTATTCACAGACACAAAGATGCACAAACACCAAAAAAGCAAACAAAAACCCAAACAAATATGCATGCCCTCAGTACATTGTGACCTTGTCTACTCTTACTCACAATAAATGTATAGTAGAAAGGTAGAGTAAAATATGTGTCGTGTGTGTATATGTGTGTATATATATATATATATATATATATATATATATAATAGGTATACACACATGTATATATATATATATATATATATATATATATATATATACATATATATATATATATATATATATATATATATATATATATAGAATAGATATGTATTTTATTAGATCCACGTATTGGCAGTAATAGTAACAGAAATAGTAAAGTCACGATAGAAAAATGCATTAAATGCCAATTGTTGTTTTTTTTTTTTCAAAATCCAAATTTTGGGGGGCTCCCCTTCGTAAGGGGGATAAGTATTTTCATCCCTGATGAAGGGGGAGGCCCCCAAAAGGTTGGATTTTGAATAAAAACAAATTGGAATTTTATAAATTCTTCTATCGTGACTTAACTATATATATATATATATATATATATATATATATATACATAGAATAGATATGTATTTCATTAGATCTGCATATTGGCAAAACAGAAATAGTAAAGTCACGATAGAAAAATGCATTAAATGCCAATTTTATATTTTTTTCAAAATCCAAATTTTGGGGGGGGGGGGGGGCTCCCCTACGTAAGGGGGATAAGCACTTTCATCTCTGATGAAGGGGGAGGCCCCCGAAAATTTGGGTTTTGAATAAAAACAAATTGGCATCTTATAGGTTTTCCAATTCCAATCCAATCCAATTTCATCAGATTTGCATTCGATTTAATGATATCGATGCAAGCAGTCATTTTCAAGCGAATTCGAATGATCATCGAGATCAACATTCAAAAAGCTAAGTAGTTTATTCAATTTAATTTCATCAGCATTCGAATTCATGATTTTGTCACATAAACATGTAAACAGCGCGTTCAAAATTAAAAATGCACGTGAAACGCATTCAAATTCGCACCTGCACAGATGCGATGAACATTAAGGAATTCAAATTAACGAATAGGCAAACATTTGCAGCATCTGGGCAGTGTTTTTCGTTGCTGCTCATGTTCTTTGTATTTTCTCCATCTGTTTGAATAATGGTACAACCACTTTCCGACGTAGACATGCCAAGGTGCCTGGCGCGTCAACAGATCGACGGCTGAAGATACTGAGAGACTGAACATCGAAATTATGAATAATTGTGAAAAAGAAAGAATATTTAGTGCAATGTATCTCACACACAATTCACACCTCAAACGTGATTGAAAACAAAATCTGTTAAATGACTATAATCACGCTTGACATATCGATGTTCTCATGTGATCTCTCGTTATGTTAGCAAAGTTGGAGTTTAACCATTCTGTGAAATAACGTGATATCCATTTTGATGGGGAAATAAAGTGAAACTAGCCGAAAAAAAAAATGAAAAGAGATGTTGAAATTGAAAGAAAAACACTGAAAGTTGATGAATTTACCATTCATCAACGTAAAAATATTCGTAAGAATTGCATAGAATTACAGGACTTGGTTATGCCAATTGAATTTGAACGTTCAAAGGTTGAAGTTGTGTGCCTATAAATTAAATTGAAACTGGTATTTGGTGCGAATTTGAACGTCTATCCAGTTGGCGCGAAATTGAATGCCAGCTTTGAGCCGTTAAATTGAACGAATTTCTCTCTGAATTGAATGAAATAAAATCTAAAAGGAATATGAAATGAAATTGAATACTCAAAGAATTAAAATGAACAGTGAAAGTAGAGCAGTGACAAAAATCCCTCGAATTTGAACGCCTTGTCATTAATTCGAATGCAAATCTGATGAAATTGGGCGGGAAGACCTATATTAATTCTTCTATCGTGACTTTACTATATATGTGTATATATATATATGTATATATATATATATATATATATATATATATATATATATATATATGTATATGTATATATATATATATATATATATATATATATATATATATGTATGTATATATATATATATATATATATATATATATATATATATATATGTATATATATATATATATATATATATATATATAACTCACATTGTTATTTACTTTGAACTCATATAAACTGCAAAATCAGAGTGGGTATCTAAGGTGTGAAAGGCCTGGACTGTCAATACCACTTTATTTCAATGATCAAATATCACTTATTAATTACATACATTTGACTGACACAGCTAAATTGGGAGCAGTCATACCAAAAAAAAAAAAAATTAATGATCATAGCTCATCATCATATGCGTAGCACATCAGTCAAACCAGTGACCGACACTAGACTATTCACTGGGGCTTATGACCACTTTAAATATGCAAGAACACTGTTTAGTAGTGCTTTGCAGATTGACAGGACCTGAAATGAGGGAAAATGGTCATTTTATTGCTGCCCAAGATCCCTCATCCCCTTACATCATTTTTTTTTTTTTTGTGGCAAAATATGTGTAACATTGTTACATCATTAGTATTGCATATAAATATTCTTGATACAACTTGTACTACACCCACAACAGCAGCACTGTTTATACAAATTGATGCATCGTATCACAATAAATGGGATAGGAAATAATCATAACACACAGGAAAGGCAGTCAAGGTTAAATGATAAAACGTAACCTCCCATCACGGAGCAGAAGGCTGAAAAAATGAAGGCTTGTACTTTATTCACACCAATCATGATTTCAGCAGTGCTTTATAGACAAATTATCCCCTCGAGCACTGTATGTCCAGAGTATCTAGTAGCAATACATGTAGTTCCATTGTCTGGATGCACTGTACATACAATGAAGCCCCTGGGAGGTTGAGACAAAGCAAATATGATGGCACCTATTAAGTGTACATCAATACAGAATTATGTACAGAACATGGATGAAGCAGTGTTAGAAATGTGAACACTGCTCACTTAGGATAGGATTCTGACTCTACGGCAACAACCATTTGGGCAGGTTCATGGTCACAGGAGGAATTTTGGCACCTTTTCCGAGTATGTGAACCTTTGCAATAACATAACAACCATGCACCACTTCTTTTTCAATCCTATTCACTTATTTCAGTTCTGCACATTAAAAAAAACAACAACATTAAGCATCATACTATTAAAGTAATGGTATTTTTGGTTGAGATGGGGGATTCAGATTTAACCTTTTTGGAAGATAATTTAGAAATAATTTATGAAGTCCAAGGGAGCATACAATTCTATGAGGAATTCAAATTTATTTGATGAATATCGGTTTTGAAATGGCTGAGATATCCAAAAACAACGTAGAACAAAGTGGTCTTAATAAAAAAACAAAACAACAACATTAAACAATGTAGAACAAAGTGGTCCTAATAAAAGGTGGGTCCCACCATTTATCAGGACCTCTTTGTTTTTTGATATCTCAGCCATTTCAAAACCAATTTTCATCAAATAAACTTTAAATTCCTTTTAGAATTGCATGCTCTTTCATGTATCATAAGAAGTTCTCAATATCTCATAAAAAAAGTTGCAAACCTGAAGCCGCACCTGAACCAAAAGTATACAATCCCTTTAATATGTCATGAGAGGTCCAAGAGACTGCACTCACCAGTACTGTGGGCTAAAATATGGAAGAGGTATGACATTCATCTCAAACCAGGGATGTAATACAATTTCCTGGCTTACACTTAAGGCTAAGAACTTACTTCCTATCATTATTTGCCTTTTATTCAGTTAATTACTATGCACACAATCTGCCATGGGTACCTCCTCTAATGTAAAGGTAACTAAAAAAGTAAACAATCTCAGCACCATAAGAATTTTCTTGTGATCTGTCCTCATTCTAACAGTCATATTTGCTAAACAAAATATACACGTACGATGTACCTCGCATTGAGGGAACAGATCAAAAGATCGAGCACAGCTCCTTCAAATTTAATCAAGTCTTTGGAAGTCGATCTGTCTGCTGTGAATTCTTGGACTGCTTTATACAATTACGAAATATGAAATAAGAAAGACCTACAGACATAAACCACAATATACACCAAAACAGCTGATGAATTCCATATTATTCGAGGAACACCCTTTAGTCTTTACAGATGGGCTTCCTTAAGACAAGATAAAATTAACACTCAAATACCTCTCCCATACACCTTCCTACAGAGAGTAAAAATCTATAACACTTTTTGTGGACAATTATTGACTTTCAGGACAATTACTTACTTACTGTGTGCATTGTTAGTGCATGCATGGCCAGCACAAATTCATTCAGATTTATTCATCTTTTTTTAAATTCTCCCTTATGTGGCAGAAACATGTTTTCATTCAAGTTTGTGACACATCAAAGCTCTCTCCCTTCGGCTTTGTGTGTGTGTATGTGTGTGTGTGTGTGTGGAAGGGGTCAAGTTGGCGAGTTGGTTATTATTGAGTCACACTGTATCACAATACACACTGACCACATATCCCATTTAGTACAACACTGCAGTGCGGTGTGCAGTTGCAAACATGAACACATGGGAAAACATATGGATTGCAAAAATCAAACTGATTACACACAATATTTTAAGGGATTTAAAACAAAACAAAACATAATTATACAGTCCCAGGACAAACATGTACTCTCACAATGAGTAAATGAAAGTTCTGCATTTGGCTACCCTCTGCAGCAAAATGTTGCACTTTCAATGTGAAAAAAATTCAACAATGCCCCCCTCAGAAGGGAGAGAAGTGATCAGGAGGTACGATGTATGACCTGCATGAATCAAAGTGAGATACTCAAAAAGTCTCATCACTGGTGTCAGTCGAGGGGAAACGTGCTGACAGAGGGGAGACCGTGCCCCTGAAGCGCTCGCGCCTCTGTCATCTTCTCCATTGCAGCTACCAGGTCCGCCATGCTCAGGGGTCGAAGGTCACCGTCTGCTTCATCATCGGCAGAATCCTTTTCCCTATACAATGAGATGAAGGAAAGCAGATTGTGAATGGAGTAAATGATGAAAGAGATGTTCGGTCTTCTTGCACAGTGTGTACACTGTAAATACAGGCAGGGATACATAGACATGTGCAGTAATACAGTTTTGGAAAGACAGTATTTTCCATGAAACCCATGGGTGTATGCAAGGGGGGGTCGTGAGGGTCGTACGACCCCCCCCCCCCCCCCCCCAAAAAAAAAAAAAATTTCAGAAGGTCCACATTTTTGCAAAATACAGTTAAACTCGCATAAGTCGATCTTCTCGGGACTGAGCAAAACACATCGACTTAGGCGAGTTTCGACTTGTGCGTAAGTTGAAAAAAATCGACTTAACAACAGTCACACCACACGTACATTATGTATAAAGGTACATGTATGTTGTCTACTCTGGAGCCGAGAGCTGGAGAGGTGTGCCGCAGCACGGGTCGCCCAGCAGGGCCGCGGCTAACTTTGCATGGACAGTGCATTAGCATTGGCACAGGTCCGATTACTTTACACCCTTGTTAAACCTTGGGGAAGTGAATATGAACGATATTTGAGCAGTGATTGATTCCAGTTTACCATACCGTGGCTTGAAATGCGTGTAGAGGTGTACTTCTGATTAACCCGTGCCCGTAACTTTCCCCCTACTTTCCGCTTTGAAAACTCAGCAGCTTCATCCATCCACTGCACAGCGCAGACTGCAAACATACACAGACTATACACAGCCCAGTCGCTGTACGTACGTAGCGCTAGCGCGACAGGGCTGTACCAGCGGACCTCCAAACACGAAGAGAGTTCAACAATCGCATGCGATCGCTTTGAATAAATTGTGATACTTTAGATCATTTTTTTTTTTTTTTGTCACCTGTCTGGTCAGGCTAGTTCTTATGTAAACAAGAACTGGCGTCTCGTGATTTTGACAGTGATTTATTGCACAATAAAATCTTATTTGACTTAGGCACAGTGAATTTAATGGTTTTTCCATGAAAGTGTTCTTGGAATTTCATCGACTTAGGCGAGTATTCGACTTACAAAATTCGACTTGTGAGTGAATTATTACATGTAAGTCAATGGGGAAAAATCGGGACTTTTTAAAATCATCGACTTGCGCGATTATTCGACATATGCGATGTCGACTTAGGCGAGTTTAACTGTACAATTTTTTTTTTAGGGCCTTTCCCCAAATAAGAGCCTACAATGTCAGATCATGTATGGTTAAGAAATTTATCAAACAAATCAGAAATTGAACAACCTTTGGTGTGCTTTGATGGCAATCACGTGTCAAGGAAATTGTACTGTGCAAAATATATGATCATTGTAGGTATCTAGCACAAGACTTTTTTCATTCCAAGTAACAAGTACCAGATGGTTAAAATACACAGAGCGTGCAAAGATGGTAACTGATTTTGATAGTCAGTATTTCATCTCATTAACTGCTAATGACATTCATAATATGGCAATACACCTTTTGACCCACAAGATGTAAAGACAGATGACTACACAGCACTCAAGGACCTCATTTGTTCCATTTACTAGCACTTTCATTTACCTAGATGCACTGCTTTAATTTCATTATGATTCACAGCATCTACTTCAGGTTAAGCAGTGTAAAAAATTATCATCAATGCACAGCCATATTAGCCAAAAAAAAAAAATAATAATACAATGTAATAAAATAAAATCTATTGCATTTGATTTCCATGCAGCAAAGCTGTAAAGATCATTTTTGTTGATGTACAATGTATATAAACAGTGGCTGAAATTATGGTCATGGTTCAAAGGTCATATGACACCCATGCCACTGGCCTGTGCTCAGCTGTCTTACACGTAATCTCTGATGCGGTACATGGAGGCATTCCGGCACATCTCCCTCAGGTCGCTCCCACTGAACTTCTCCGCCTTCTCAGCTATCTCTGTCAGGTTTATGTCGCCATCCACCTGTCAATAATTACAGGACAGACACGCCCCCATGGGCATCACAGAGACAAGTGCACACATCATGTTTTGAATGGGACAATCGGGTAGAATTGGTCAGCTGACAGAGAAAGGCCTAAAGCAGTATCAGGAAACGTTACAGTTGACTCCCGTTATAACAAAGTCCTTGGATTCAGCAGTTTTCTTTTGTTATATTGAAATTTCGTTATAACTGAACAAATAAACAATAAAAAAACATGGAACAGATAATGTTGCGGCCTAAATTTTTACTTCATTGTAATGGGAATTTTGTTACAACCGTGTTCGTTTTAACGGGAGTGCACTGTATATCATATTAAAAACTTTGTCCCTTGATGACTGTAACACAGAAAGTACTATAGTAGCTTCTTGCGGTAACAATGCACAATGGACCAGTAAAAAAAAAAAATTGAACTAGAGATTGTAATTTGTCATCACTGACAAATTAAGGTGATCCGATTTCTTTTTTAATCAATGATTCGAATCGTGATAGTGCAAAGTCTAAGCTACAACATACTAAAATCTGAGAGAAATTCACCGAAGCATAAGTAAGATAGTGCTCGATAAAGAGAGTCATGTCAATTTTCACATCTAAAAAAATTCACTCCCATAGAGATAACACGTCATAGCGAAAATAGAAAAAGAAGTATATATGACCTTTGACCCCACTTTGCACAGACAAGATGGCATCTGAGCAGAAAGTGGTTATTTTATGAAATGATCCCTGTAACATGGTCTTTACGTGTGCAAAATATGGGAAAGATAGGACATGTATTCACCAAGATACAGGATGAAACATCTATGACCTTTGACCCTAATTTACATACCCAAGATGGCGTCTGATCAAGTCGTTGTCATTTTATGAAATAATGTTCGTGACATGAACTAAATATGTGCAAAATATGGTGGTGATAGGGTATGTTTTTCTTGAGTTATTGCACATAACATTGCAAAAAGAAAGAAATATTTCAATACATCGAAGATAAACTTTAATTTCAAGTAAGTTTTTTTGACTTGATCCCGACATCGTATGAAAAAACGAAGGGCACATTAGCGATAGCCCAAAGTCTCAGCTACAACATATTAAAATCTGGGAAAAATTCACCAAAGCATAAGTGAGCTAGTGCTCGAAAAAGATAGTCATGTCAATTTTCACTTCCAGAAAAACTGCTCTCCCATAGAGATAACACGTAAACTGGTCAAATTTTACAAGGATACTTTTAATCCATTTTTACAAGGTGATGACGTCATCCAATCAAAAGTTTGTAATAATAAATATGAAAGAACATTAAATAAGCTACAACATACTGAAAGTTAGGTGAAAATCGGCAAAGGATAAGTGAGATACGCTCGAGTGAACTTGAATTTTGATGACGTCATTTTGAAAATTTACTTTTTTTACTTTTTAAAGAAATTTGATATCTTTTAATCATTTTTTCAGTATCGCCAACCCATGAAACGATATATACAACTCATCAGCTTTCAAAATATGTAAAGAAAATGGGGGGTCACCGTCCATCCTGACGAGTAAAATCGGATTTAAATTTGGCGGTTTTTTGGCATTGTTGCACTGTATATCGCCATTGACGCGCGCGCGGAATTTCAACTTTGACGGGTCCGTATGACGTCATATTGAGTCGGATCGACTTGAAACTTGGTAGAAACATTCTTTGACATTTCAGACATCCGATACGTGTGAAAAAACGGGAAATTTCTATTGCATATGAGCTGTGCGTGCGTATATGCGCGCGCGCGTACGCGTCCGTCAATTTTTTCTGAAATACTCCAAATGACCTGAAACGTGTGCAAAACAATTTTGAGCTCGATTGGAGCATGTTAAAATTTCAACGCGCGCGTACGCGCTCGTTTACTATGAACGTGACTAAATTTTATGAAATATGTCAATAGAGCTTGACTTGAACTATATGATATGTAAATTTCATTGAGAAAATCCATTCCATTAATGAGATACGAATGTGAACGTGTTTTCAGATAATGACGTCATAGTGACGTCATGGTTGACTGATCACAGTGATACATTAGATCTGTCGTCCTTATGACGTGATACATATATGGTATCAGTTTAGAAGTGATAGGTGAATGACTTTTTGATTTAACCTCTGCACAACATTTGAGGAGAAAGAAATAAAGAAGAAGAAGAAGAAAGAATCCGTACAGATACAATAGGTGATCCGAGAGGATACTCGGATCACCTAAAAACTGGGTACCTACTGGTCCAACAGACAGGTCAGACCAGTAGAAAAAAGGTTTAGTGTGCAGCCCTGCTGTAGCGGCCACCTACTGTATACGGCCACTAAAAACAATTCCCTCCGAGAGAAAAACTATGTTAAGAACCTGTCTACAGTGGCCATCTGTCTAAAATGGCAACTTTTTCGTCTCCCTTGGGTGGCCACTATAGACAAGTTTGACTGTACATATCATTAGACAGGCACTGCAAATAAAAAATGCCATTGGTGCACAAAGCAAAAGAGTGTATTTGATTTCTACATGTGGGTGGCTCCATACGTGCATCAACTAGTGCATTCACCAAACTGTAAAAAAAAAAAAAAAAAAAAAAAAAAAACCTCCCAGACTGCTCTAAGAATATCATCAATTTAATCACTAATATACTACAGTGTATAATATAACACAGGGCACAGTTAACAAACTTCCTGCTAAATATAAACCTTCTCTCAAACATGAGACAACACAATACTCTCCTTGATAATTATAAGCTTTGATCTTAAATTGCATTTTCACAAATTTATCACCGTAGCTGACTTGGCAATTAAAAATCTGTAATTCATTGAGCCGACTCACACTAGCATGACCAAATCAACAAAAAGATTAATGAAAATCATAAACTTTGAAAACTACAACTGCCTACATAAGTTTGTGGAACAAAGTTATTACAAGTTTTTCAGCTGTTGCCTTCCTCCTACCACATTGTCTATTTAATTTAATTTGAAAAGTTTGGTCTTCCAAGCATTGGGAGCTATATTTATCACAAGACCCAAGGTGAAATAGCAAAAACCTTTTTATGATTCATGTAGTTCTAAAAAGAAATAATAATAATGATAATAATGATAGTAAAGAACTAAAAAAGGCAAACAATTGGAGCAGAGTCAGACAGCACTCACCAGTTCATTTCTGAGAATGATCTCCAGTATATGCTTCCTCTGAACCTTATCTGGCATGCCTATGTGGAAGGAAGTGGGCATCCGCCTCAAGATGGCCGCGTCGACGTCCTGCGGACGATTTGTGGCTCCCATCACAATGACCTGGAGAGGAGCGATTGCATAAATAAAAACAAAGAGAGGGAGTGAGTGAGGGAGTGAGAATGATGATATATCAACTCACAAGTTATGCAGAGTTGATTAGCCAAGAAGAAGAAGTGTGTTCAATCATCTAGCTATGTAATTATTGTCCATCTCTATCAAAATGGACATCATCAATCATGAAGCGGTCAGTCATGAAACAGAATAAGATTCTAAGGAATCTTACTTGAAGAGTTGAGATCCATCTCCTTCCTGAAGAGGAAGGAGTTGGATCTCAAACTCATTTAATAAGCATATTTCACAGATGAAGGATATTCAGTCATACAAAACAATTGAAATTATGAAGCCTTTTTGTTACATTGGAGAACCTAATTTTAGCACCAGCAGAAATGTGATTAAGTTGTTTATGTGTTGTATGAGAGGGCTTAGAAGTGTGGGTAAGGCCTTTTTGTTTTTTTAAGCTCGTTAGCTGAAGAAACCCAAAAGTGGCACCAGAAAGTTGCATTGAGGGCCTTTTTTTTTTTCCTTGTTAGCTCATGAAACCCAAAAGTAGCACAAGAAATATTTGGCCCCCAACTTTTTAAAAACATGGCATCAGCCATGGATATTACTGTATATGGCATGTATTTTTGTTTGTCAATCAGGAATTCCTGACATTTTTAACAAGTGGTTAAATTTGCAATTGTGGAGTACGGTAATGGGTAAAGAAACTTATGCATACACATTGCATTCATTCAGAATCAGAGTTCATATGATTGTGTGTTATTAGTTTCACAAAAAGCACCCGACTCGCGAAATTCACAGAAATAAAAACCCAGCCAAATACATGGTGTACACAGTATGTGACTTGATTTCAAGTAATCACCTCGCATTTCTCGTCAGTGATGAGACCGTCCCAGAGGGTCATGAACTGTGCTTTCATCATGGCCGTGGCCTCGTGATCGTGAGACGCTCGAGACCGAAGGAAGGAGTCGATTTCATCGATGAAGATTATTGCTGGCTGAAATTTACTCGCCTGTGTGGTGAAAAAAAAAAAAAATGTCGAGCAAAGACTAGCACAACTGTAACAAGACACATAGAATACACAACATACCTATCTTCATTATGACGTAATTCTGCTGTGACAATAAATCTTACAGTCAAAATCATAACCCAAATACCTGTGAGTGAGAGAAACTAATACAAGAACTGATGTCTGCCTTAGATTGTAATGGCTTAACCTACGGAAGACTATCCCTGAGTATTCTTGAGCAGAAGTGCATGGGAAATGCATGTTAATGGCAAAGTTAGCTCATACTAAATGGGTTAACGGCTACCACTGAAACTTCATTCAGTAAGTTGTATTTTGCAAGTTGCACTGCAGTGATAGCCAGCCACCCATTTGAGCACATAAGAGTAAATGAAATGTCAAGAAACTCCAAAGTAATGGATGTCACCATTCAAAGCTCTTCTCTATTTCGCAAAAAGATCTGGTTACCAGTGAAAAGACGGCCGATGCGAGCTTCTGCGACTCTCCGTACCACTTGTCCGTGAGGTTTGAGGCCTGCAGGTTGATGAAGCGGCAGCCAGCATCCTTGGCAATGGCTTTGGCAATCATGGTTTTACCACAGCCTGGAGGGCCATACAGAAGGACACCTATGCCAAGAAAAAAAAACATCAAATGTGGATACCAAATGGATACTAAAATCACACTTCTATGCCAGTAAGTGATAAGACAGATAAATCAAACACTATTCAAGTATATTTAGCTTCTCTTCACAAGTCAAATTTGATTGTTAACATCGTCAAATATTCTTTCAATGATTACTTACTTGTAAAAGGTGGCATATCAATAACAAATAGTCTCATCTACTCTTGAATACTAAATTAGCACTGTGAGGGAGAGGAAATTTTCAGCTGTCAGATTTCAGTGAATGACTCTACGGTGTGTACTATCGTTGGGGAAAAAGATTATGCTGTTACTTTACAATGTGTAGCACAACTTAAATATCATGGTAATAGAAACACATCTTCTAAATCAATTTAGACAGCAAAGTTGGAATTCAAAATCTTAAACCCTGCCTTTGCCTATGGTTCCTCCTTAGATCTTTTTAAGTAGATCTTTTGACCTTCACACAGCAAAATTAACTTTGGCACATACGACGTACTGCTCTGTAAAACCAGAAACATTTGTGGCATGAAACTTACGCAAATTGGGAGGTTGACTGCCTTTTCCGTGACATGAAACTCTTGCATATTGCCACTGGCATTCGCTGCTTATTAAACACAACACTTTTGGGTGCATTTTACCTTTGGGAATCTAGGTTCCTTGCAAAATTTGTGAAAGTTTTATGCACATCAAAATTTCTGATTTAGAGTATATGAATGAAAGGTTGAGCATACTACTGATTAGTAGCCACTTTTCAAGTCAGATTATAGATAAAGCAGCAAGATACACTGTATATTTTGATGATACAAATCTCTAGTCTATGTAAATATTTACTCTGAGGATATCATAAAATGCCCAGATTGATATTAAAATTACCATAATTATCAATTTCATGCTGGGTACTATATTGCCTTCTTTCCATGACAAATACTTTATCATTCATATCTGATGATAATTGCCCTACAATCATACTTTTCACTATTTGAACGTAAAAGAGTTTGTATTACATTTTACAGCAGACACACTCTCTAATGATTTGTTGTGGACGCCTACAGTGTATCTTTTCAAAACTCTAAGAACAGGACCATGGAGGCAAATTCTACAACCTTTGTGGTGACTTTTGAAGTCTGAATTGATTCAAATTGAATTGAACTGAACTAAATTTAATTTGAACGATTTCAAAGAAATGTCCTGACACGACTATGCATCTGGTTCTTGTGTCCCACGCTTACCTTTTGGGGGCTGCATGAGTTTTGAACCAGCAAACAAGTGCTTCTTCTTGATAGGCATGAGAATGGTTTCCTTGATGTCCTGGCACACCTGTTTCAGACCACCGATGTCAGACCAGTCAACATTGAGGGTCAGCGGGTCAACCAGTTGCGAGGCGATGGACAATTCATACTCGGTCAGCTTGGTCTGGGGAGACATTTGTATGCCCAGGTTTTTCATCAGCTTCTCTGCCTACATACAAATAAAAGAGGAATGACAGTAGTCAAACACTACTTTCAAGTAACTGCTATAACTGCAATATCTGTAATGTAATCACATAAAATTTGGCCTGAAAGCTTTTGTTCTTGTCACAAAACTTTGTTTTTAAATACACACATAAGAAGATATCTTCCTTCAAATGACTGTACAAAGGGAAGGAGGTTTGGCTTTCTCAGTTTCGTTTCTCAAGTTTGTGAGTGGGAGGGATTTTGCCTCATCAATGACTCTGGTACTTTGTAAATCTCTCTTTATCACTGTATTGTGGGATACAGTAGCTTCTTCCATTTAGGAGACATTACAGATTGCTCTATGGCTGTTCTTTACCTGCTGTTTTGCCTCTTGTTTCTGCTTCCTGGTTGGGTCCATGGCGTACACGATCCATTTGACCCCATAATAAGTGGTCACTCCAACGATAGATAATCGGATGATAAGACCAAGGAGATCGCTCTTGGAGATGCTAAAGCCGGAAAGGCGAACAGCTTGCACTCCGTCCGACATGGCTGCCCCACTTCTTCAAATAAACTATAAAGTGCTGTGAAGAAAAAAAAAAAAAAAAAAAAAAAAAAAACATTGCACATCTGGGGGCATTTCATGAAGCATTTCGTCCGACAAACTTGTCGGACAAATTTGCTCTCAGCCAATCAGATACAAGGATTTCAGTAGCTTGTGACAGTTTGTCAGAAAAATATCTGACCAAAATGCTTCATGAAATGCCCCCCTGATCACCATCAGAATTCAGCAAGAATCTGTAAAAGCAATTCAGTTTCTCACGACCTGGAAGTACTACTAATAGTTTCACACTCCTGATCCAACTTATCTTCATGAAACAACTCTCTCCATGAACAATGATGAAACATACATTTGTACACTACGTTGTCGTAAGCAAACATTTTGATTCATTTGCATACTCGTACAACTACAGTACAATGTACACATGTATGAACTTCAATCTATGTATAGGCAACTGATTATAGAGACAACGAAACAGTGAAAATAACCCCCCAAAAATGCAGTCGTATTTATCAATAAATGGGGATCATCATTCTGCATTTCATTTATAATCAGTTGTCATAGTTGACACTGATATCGACATGACAGTGAGACTCATCATCAATCATGTCAATCATGATCATACACTCACTGTTAGACATTTTCACAGCTACAGCAAAATAAGAGCAATTTTTTACCTTCAAATTTATTCCTGCCTCCAACAAGCTGCTTCAAAAGCCAAATCCACATACGCAATCCGGCGATAGATCGAGTATATTGCAGTAATTAGAACTTGTTCCAGCATAACTCTTATTATCACTGGTCACGCATGCATGGCATGGTCAATGCAATGAGCATACTGATATCGTACAATGCAATATCAATGCGTTGAATCTCGCGTTTCATACACATTACACATAAGATTTCCCACGCCAGCTGCATTGTGAACATGTGCTGTGTGTAATATACATTGTAGCTAGCTCGCTGGCAAGAACCATTCATCCTAGGAGCTTGCGCGCTCGCACTTGAAGCTGCAAATTTGTACGTCGGGCAATCGCTCTCTTCCGCACGCACGGCACGCCGCCAAAGTGCGTGCGCAATTTTATTGCGCAATATCAACACGGGTAACTTTAGCCCATAATTCGATGGATCTTCCGACTTCCATCTTTTACAGTTCAACTTCAATCAAGGATCGAGTTATCACTCACTGTTCAATATTTCTTTGCTTTGACAAGATACGAATGCGAATTATCACTCTTAGGTTCGATGTTACTGTTTTCCTTTGTCACAATATAAATGCGAGTGAAGAAAAACAAAGAAGAGAAAAAGATTTTCAATAAATCAAACAGATGCTTTAAATTGAAATCACATAATAATGTGTTTTACTGTATTGTTATGGAATGTTAAAATTTTCCATGTTTTCACGTGAAACTTATATATATTCAAATTAACAGAGGAACTGATGTCATCACCCCACATACATGGCTCCAATTGAACTGTAAATATGAAGATAACTCTTTAAAAGATCGTCGATCAGTTTCATTTCTTCCTCTATTGCAGGGATTGTCATTTAATGCATGCCTGTCATTTCACACATGCTAGTATACAGGACTAAAATAAACGTAGTATTACAATGTACTTACGTATCATCATACAGTACTTCAATCAGTAGGCCTACTTTTCTTCTGAAATCAACTGAGATTTTGCAGCTTGTCACGAGGGGACAACAAATCAATAATAGTTCAGTTATATAGGTAACAACGATCGAAAAATGGAGGTTCATAATTCCATCAAATAAATTTGATATTACAAATTGAAGTCAAAGTGCTTTGAATAGCATTTTCCCTTCAGTAGCAGTGAGAATTGAATATGCAATACAGAATTCAGGGTACCGTTTCATGAAAGTTGTCAGCCCTGACAAGTTGTCTGTCACTGACAATTTCAGTAAAATCCTTATTGGTTTTGATTGACTAAGAAGCTCTGGTCACTGACTGTTACTATGGTGATTACCATCAGAGACTGACAGCTTGTCAGGGCTGACAACTTTGATGAAACGGTGCCCAGGACTACCGTTACGGCTTCTACCAGCCTTTTATCAAATTGTTGCCAAACAGGAGTGAATGAAAATTGCTAAAGGTTGGTACAATGGTGTAATTCTCGTATAAATGTTTATAGACAGGAGCAAGGCTGATGGAGGAGAGGGTTGGGGGTTGGGGCCGCCCCAACTTTTTAGAGAAGATAAAGGGTCTTACTTCCTCCCCCCTCCCCGCACACACTTCTTTTTTTTTTTTGCAGGAAATATAATATGAGACTTTTTTTGTTGTTGTTGTTGCTTGCTTGCTTGCTTGCTTGCTTGCTTGTCAGTCGATTAACCCCGGAAGTGACTCCATAAATGTTAAGCCTTCTTTTTTCTATCTCTCTCGTCAGCCGATTAGCTCGAAAAGTGATGGCACAGAAAATACTATTATGGCAGTAAAATGCTCCCCCGCCCCTCCATTATCAAAAACGAATTGAAGTCACTGCTCCCCGTGTCGGTCCCCTCACTCTGAACGTGGCGCCGCCCCTGATGAAGGAGGGAATGAAAGCTCGCTCACCAACGAAATTATAAAGATTGAAGGTTGGTAGAATCGGTTGCCTCCTGCTTTTATAATCATATACCGATGAAAAATTTCTGAATCAATGTCCTACAAACTATCCAAATACCACACCTTAACATGATTCAACCTGTCAAATAGTGTAACACTGAAAATTGTTATTTTATTGGTGAAACGATAGTGAGGGGGCTTATTTCTTGAAATACACTTCGACTGACATCTGTTTATATAAAAGCATTTTTGGGAGTCGTAGTTACTTTATGCTGATTTGAAAAGTTATGCACAATAAAGGGGTAATGTCAGTTGGTCTCGTAAAGACACTTTATTCATAATGTGTAATAGTCATTGTTTCAAATAGTGTAACACTGAAAATTGTTATTTTATTGGTGAAACGATATAGTGAGGGGGCTTATTTCTTGAAATACACTTCGACTGACATCTGTTTATATAAAAGCATTTTTGGGAGTCGTAGTTACTTTATGCTGATTTGAAAAGTTATGCACAATAAAGGGGTAATGTCAGTTGGTCTCTATAAAGACACTTTATTCATAATATGTGTAATAGTCATTGTTTTAGCAACAAACTTCTATCAAGAAACAAGAACTTAAGTCACAAGAAATGTTGGCATCTATTCATATAGGGCCTACGGTTTCAAGATGATAACTGGCTCTTAAAAGAAAAATAAAAAAAGATTTAAAAAAGGGAGGGACGGGAAAAAAAGGGAGTGGGGGACCCCCCCCCCCCCCCCCCCGCATGATTCTCCCAAAGTTCCACAGTGAGATTCTTCCCATCAAGGCCGGGGGGGGGGGGGGATGGAGGAGTAGGCCTACACTTGACCCCCATTGGCTTTACAGCCCCCTCCCCTCCCCACCCCCGAAAAAAAAGCACGTTCATATGCAATAAAAAAACAGTTCACCAAACGTTGAACTCTCTTTCAATCTCCTTGCTTACGCTCCCTGCTTATATTTTGTAATATGAACATACACCATTAACTTAGGTTGTCCCTGGCAATTAAAATGCTTGCCCGAGACTTGCCCGACATCTAGGCATCAGCAACGTCAACATGAAAACTGGAGGGTAATATATTTCTATAGGTACTGTAAGCAAGTACATGTACAATCAGTAGCTTGTTGCTGGGTCTTTAGAGGGGGATAACAATCACTACTCAAATTGTAAACTGGTCTGTTGCGAAAGACTGGATTCAGTCCTGCGATTAAATCAAAGCACGGACAACATGAAGATAATACCTAGAGCGAACTCTTCCCCACCATCATTGATCAACATTAGTACATTATAAACCTCTCTATGGATCCCATGGGCAGTGGTCTGTTGACAGGCCGAAGCTGGAGTGACGTACAACGGTATATACGGGCGTTTAGTCGGATATCAGTACAACATGTACACACAAAACAACACACACGTGTATAGGATTGTGTATACACGCACTCCCCACCCCTCCCCCCCCCCCCCCCTGTACACACACTGCCAGTTTCCGAAATCCCTGCAGCTCGTGCTTTATGTGGGTACCCCCTATACCACACACACATACACTACAGCACCAACAGCAGAGACGCATACGAGCATAAGTGCCGTATCTCGTCAGGCCGGACGTTTGACGGAGAATCTGGAGTCACGGAAAGAAGAAAATTGAGTGAGTAAACGTACATATGTGTTATATTTTTTATGTTTAGTGTGAGCATGCATTTGTTGTCATATGAGGTCATCATCGTGTTTATTTACATCACAAATTCCTCGGGTTCGATTGTGATGGAATTCACGGAGCGGAGAACAGTCCGTTCCTCGCTCAGATACCCCGCCGATACGTACGGGGATGCCAGTGCGCTTTCGGAGACTAGACGAGTTCAGCGAAGTTCAAGCTGCGCTAAATTCTTGGACGAAGACTTCAATTGTCTGTGGTGATGGTTTTAGATTGTATTTGGACCACTCAATGATAATACATCTTCAGGAGGGTCTGCGGTGTTTAAATGACATCTAGAGACTTTCTTATTCTTATTCTTATTCTACTCACATCCGATAAATTCCTCGAGCAAAGTTTGAAGAGGGAAAGTTTTGTTGTTTATCCAAATATGGGGAGGGGATATTGCTGGGATCAGAAGTTGCTCGCTCCTGTATGAGGCTGTCTGTGTCCGCGCTGCGAGTTGAGATTTTGCATGCGTGGCAAAACTTCGGCCGGAAGGTGTCTGGTTACATATCGACATGACATCTGCCACAAATGCCAGAGCTGTGGTATCACACGTGTACTGAGAGTTTATGCTGCTGTGTTGGACTTAGGGGGATTTTATTGGCCATTGCCACAGAAGAGGGTCACACGTAGGCCTCAAATTAGGTCACTCGTGGTCTTTATAAAGCTTGAAGTGTGCTGGAAACATGAAACTTTGAAATAACTTTTTACTAGAGAATGAAACTTTGAAATAACTTTTTACTAGAGAGATCTGTGTATGTGTACAGGTGGCAGAGCTCCCACTGTGAGTCCCAGAGAGGCTTTACCTTGGTCTTGGACTTACTGAACTTAATGAAGGGCCGCATCCGTCTTGGTAGTGTACCAATGTACAGTGCGGCTAGGGTGAGGGGGGCTATTCGCCCTTACTTAGTAACCCATTGATAGTCTTAATTCTGTTTTGAAGCTGTTTATTGACGTTGCATGAACTGCTGCTGGGGGGAGATTGTTCCAGTCTTGAATTACCCTTTGACTGAACGTGTATTTCCTGGCGTCAACTCTCATCTCATGTGTTGCTTCTGGATTTTGAGTAACCCCGTCGCGGGGCGCTGTAACACACTAACCCTTTACGGTACGTATTTGTCCGTATGGGGTCGCTGCTGCGGTTAGATTTTGAGTTGGTGTCCTCTTGTGCTCTGATGTGTTGCTAGTTGGAAGATCTCTGTTGGGTTGATTCTATCAATCTTATTGAATATTCTGTAGGTTTGGATTAAGTCTGCTCTTTTGTGTCTATCTTCTAGTGTAGTGAGGTGGAGTTTCTGGAGTCTTTCTTCGTACGGAAGGTGCCTTATGCTTGGGATGAGTTTGGTGGTTCTTCTCTGCACTCCTTCCAACAGTTTGATGTCCTTTTTTACATGTGGTCTCCACACTTGGATACAGTAGTCAAAATGGGGCCTGATCAGCAACTTGTACAGTTGCATGATTATTTCAGAACTTCTGTATTTGAAGGAGCGTTTGACCATGCCAAGCGTTTGGTTTGCTTTCTTGGTTGCTTCTGCACATTGTTTTGCAACTTTTAGGTCATCTCTTATCCAAACCCCCAGGTCCTTTTCTTCTGTTACACTGTTCAATGTTTTTCCATTGATTTGGTACTCATGTTGGGGATTGTTATGACCAATATGCATTACATTGCGATTGGGTTGCTCCAAAGAGGTTCTATACATGTATATCGTCGCCGGTCACACGAACCGACGAATCACTCGATTTTGGGTCAAATTTTCGATTTTGAGATTTTCAATCATTTCGATAGTAGACATTCCATACTACATATTCTGAAATTCTCAGTGTGTAATTCGGTGTAATTTTTACGTAGTTATCACTTTTGTAGAAGTATGTAATTCCATTTGTGAAAATTATTTCTTCCCTATAGACGCGTGTGTTAAACAATCAGGCGATTCGACGGTTCGGTGACCGCGCGTACTAGTAATATGTAATTCATGTGTGTTCACTTGTGTAGGAGTTCTCAAGGAGTTGGGAATCCCCCTTTCCTCCCGTAACAAGATTGCGTCCGTATAATAGAGAGATCCGGATAAAGGGAGGCCGGATAATAGAGGCTGAACTGTAGATGACATCAGTTGGCAAATCATCAGCTGCATGTTTAGTTAACATGTCCATGTGTAGAATCAAGTTAGTTGCACATGACCTTCCTTTCAGAAAACCATGTTGTGTGTCCTTGATGAGTTGGTTCTCAAGGTGGTCACTAATATGGTCACGGATAATCTTGGTTCTCATGATGAGCAAATTCAGTACAGGGCAAGTCCAACTCCGAGATATTGCTAGTAACATGTCCCCTCAGATGCTAAAAACACATCTTGTTTAGATACAATCTAATTCAAGAATGCTTGATATCATATTGTAGCCAAAGAGTGTATGGTCAGCAAAAAAAGAAAAGCAGATTATGTAATTTTATGCAAGAAAATTGCCTTCATTTGCATAGTCAAAAACAAACCTTATTTATGTGTATGAGACAGATAAAGAATATACATCTATTTCAAAATCAGTTGAATTTGTTTTTGACCTAGATGAAGTTTCCTTTTTTTTGAATATATCATATGATCTGGTATAATTTGCAATTGGCAAGACAAGATCACTGATTAATGCAAATTATACATTTGATGACATAGAGTTGTACATGTAAATGGTATTCCGGGGTACCAAATAAAAATCAGCCATTTTGTTACATTATTAATTTTTTTAAAAAGGTTGTACCCTCGGTGCCAAAAAGAGGAAATTATTTTGGTGCTGGTGCTAGTGCGCGCTAGCCACTGCACTGCACTGCACTGCACTGAAGCACACGCTAGTGGTATCATAGCGCCATGCACGCATGTATAACATGCAGTGGCATGGGAATGAGTACACGCACACACAGTTCATGCATTTTTCTCTGGCTGTCCTTGAGTGGACGTGAGGTGGCGCTACACAACGCGGTAACCCGGGGTACTATGGTACCCCGGGGTAACGTGTGATGCATCATTTTCCCAGAATATAATGTCCCATACATGTACATTTGTTGTACATGTATAAGGATTTTAGTACATTTGGAAATTTTTTTTTTTTTTTTTTCCTGGGTGCCAGTTTTCTTTTTTTCCGAAGATTTCTAACATTCACCAGTCATACTTTCAGAAGTTCTAATTTATTCATTTTAACTCCTGATGAATAAAACTAGATCTACATGTTGAAATCTAATTAGTCCATCATCTTGTAACTTCATTTTGCTTTCATATAAGACAAGTGCCTTTTTATATAGATGGGAAATTTAATTATTACATGTACAATTGTAAGTCCATCTGCTGCATATTGATTTGCATACTGGATAATGCATTGAAAAATATAAAGCCAATTTATATTCAAGTACAATGTACATCTTTTGCCAAAAGTGCAAATTGCAGAAATCATTCTAAACTTGTGTCAAAAGCATGTACAAATAAATTGCTATAGGGGATGTGATTTGAGTACAAACAGACTTTGTAAATCCTGTTTGTGTGTGAGCTAGATGTGTATTTGTAAAATTCCATTTATATAGCATTGAGAATGGAACATTTATGAAAACATTTTTCAGTGATGAAAGTGAGAGATTTGTAAGTCGTAACAACCTAGATTTGTGAAGCTTTCTGTAGGATGAGATGTTTTGAGATTGGAAATATGCATACCGGTAAACTAAAGACCAACTTGAAATTTTACAGGTTTCCATGAGAGAAATTTGCTGGCAGTTAAAAAGTAAGAAAGGAAGAAAGAGAATGAAATCACAAATTACAGCAATGCTCATTTTACCAGTAATTAAAAGCACACATGGATTTTACTCATTCTTTTTTTTTTATATATTGAAAACACAAACATGTGCTCTCAAACAATTTACTTGTAGCTAGTCAGGGACTGCTATGATATTGACAATTGGCATGCTTTATGCCCTAGTGATTTACCACAAAAGGGCAAAAAGATCAGCAGCCTGAAGTTTATGGCCATCTGTGAACAGAGCATGGCCTGCTCACCTACACAGTCTCGTCGCTTTCCTGTTCCATATTTACTTTTGGGCCGTCATTTTCTCCCAATGTGAGGTTTTATTAGCGAGCAGGTAGTGGAAATTCAGGGACATGTACAAACTGCAGATGGTCAGAGTAACTAAATTTAGTGTGACATGGTCTTGTGGATACAGTCTTTTACAACCGTGTACATGGTGTATATCTAGGAAGTATGCATGTACAACAATACATAAAGGTGTCAAATTTGTAGGAGCAATTTTAGTTTTTACACCCTACATTGTGATGTATACAATGTACGGAAGACTTGGAAAGCGGTCTCCAGTCCCTCAACTGTTCATGTGTTTTTGTTTTGTCCTCTTCAATATTTATATACAAGTGTACCTTTTTAAATTCAACATGTATTGCAAGATTTGTTATCACTTCACTACATTGTAGATTATATTGTAGAGAAAAAAGGAGTTTGTGCAACCAGCCCTTCATTCCTAGCCAAATGTAATCAGCGGCCCTCGAAATCTTGATATATTTTAACATGATAGGCCTCAAATTACTGAGTATTTCTTTTTCTGCAATAGATGCCATCGATCCTCGAGAAAAGAACACTTGACACATTTGCGCCACCATGTGGAGGATTCTAGCTCTTTTGTGTATGGGCCTCTCTGTCGCCCAATGTGAGGTGTTCACAGCCCTGGTTGACTTAGAGAATGTGATCTACACTGAGGACAACATGCTTGGAGCCCTTGATGAGTACATTAAGCAGGAGGAAGAGCGCTTGGCAATGGTGAAAAGGTGAGAAAATTTTTGCAAGAATGAGGGGAGAGGATATTGACACATGTCACTTTACATGATTTATAGTCTTAAACAAGGCTTTTCTCTGTATCAATCAGGAAGCTTGTTAAATGTTTGTGTGAATCAGTGTTGAGACTCATTTATTACTTGTATGACATTTTGTGGAGAGACAGCTCTGAAAACATTATCCTCGTACAATTTGCTAAACAGAAGTATTCTGTCACATTTCGTGTATCATATGTACAGTACATGTACCCAATCTGACCAAGGATACCAACTTTGTTCACCCTTCCCCTCCCTCTTCCTAAAAAAAAAAAGAAAAGAAAAAAAGTAGGCACTCTTTATACTTTGTGTTTACAATTTTACTTTATCATGACACAAAAAATGAAATGGTTGCATACGGTTGCATTAAAATTTACACATTTTTACAATGACCCAGCACAGTCATTATCAGAGTAAATTACCTTGTTTACTCTACAACAATGTACATTTGGGTGATGGGACAAAGAATCTTGGAACACTTTGAGATATGGGATATACAGCATAAGAATATTTATGTCTGCGACGAGATGAGCACCCCTCAAATTTCATCTCATTCTTCGGCACCAATCATCAGCCAAGTTCACTTCCTAATCACTGAATGTAAGTCATGAGATCACCGGTGGCTTTGACTGAATTTGGCTTCTAATCGCTACCTGATGTGTGAGTGGGCAGGAAATGCTGTTTGGATCATTTCCTTGCTGAGAATGCACTCTCCTTGGCTGTATCAATGGGAAGGCTCAGCAGATCATGGGTAAATCCAGCCAAGATCGCACTAGAACTTGGCTGCTGGTTATTATGGACTGTAAAAATGACTTTTTGATGGCAGATCAAGATGTGTAAATAGCAGAGTTCATGCCCTTTTGCTCGATAACAGAAAGCGGTTGGAACACAATGCATTGTAAGGTTTTCAAAATGCCCACCATGTGTGCAGCGTTTTTATAATAGACAAACCTGGCTTTTTCTTGTTTTTTGGGCTGCTAGGCCAGGGCTTTGTGAAAAGTTGACATTTAAAGCATCATTTGGTAGCACTGTCTTTACTGTATTGTACTAAGTTTTCTTCATATTCTTTGTTTGAAGATTGCATAATTGACATGAGAAGTGATACAAAATGAATTGCTGCATGAATGCACGTGTCTTAATGTTTGATATGCTTTCCACTGCATATACATGTAGCATGGTTGATTTTCATGGTAATCCAGTATTTGAATCTAATTTTGGGGATGAATATTCTACATGGCTGATGCTCCAATTTGAAGGGCATACAATTGAACTCAACATAAAAATCTACACAAAACATGTATTACAACCATAAGGCAGAACACAATATTTATTACAACCAAAAAAATTTCAGAATATGTCACAATACATAAGTCATGGTGGTATTGTTTTTACTTTGAGCATCGTGTTTAATTTTTCATTCTATTGTGATGTGATTTGGTTCTGCTTTTTTGTTGTCTTTTTTTTTTCTTTGTCCAAAAATTTGTGGCATATATCATACATTGTATGTGGCCCAGACAGATTGCACTGTGTCTAGGTACTATCTTTTTCTTTTTTTTCTCTGTCCCTCTCTCTTTCTCCTTCTCTTCTTTATTCTTGCAGAAAGAAAAATTAATTTTAAATGAACTCATTACATGTGTGACTTCAATTTACATGTATACTTGTAATATGGCAGTACATGTAGTTTTGTTGAGATTCTGTAAAACCTAAAATTTGCAGGGAGGGTGATGTGAACCCTTTAATGCAGATAATTATGATGAGCATGCAGTTCCTTCAGAGCAAGAAGAGACAACTGCTTTTCTGTGTTATGTTTTGTTCTGTTTTTAGTCATTCTGTGCTGTTAGTTGAGGCTACAACAGAGAACACCACATCCTTATGTCAGCAAAAACTTCAGTGCTATTGTAAATACACATTGTATGCCTTTTCTTCTCATTTTTGTAAGTGAGCAGTGGTACCCTCTGAGTGATGTGTAAAAAATGCACACTTTCGGTGAAAGAAATACATGTACAGGAGGTCAAAAATCATAAACAGAGTGTGATGTTTCATTATCATGCCAAAGCCAGACTCTCACTCCCATGAATATCCTTCAACTTTTGAGGACGTGTACATGTGTGATGTAGAGGTGATGAAATTGAAGCACTGGCGACACTGTAATACAATTTTGGTGTGGGACTGTCACTCACCAAGGTCACAGCATAACCACTTAAATTTTTTATTTCAGTTTGGAAAATTATTCTGCTCGTCAGCAAGGTCGGGCTTTAAAAAAAAAAAAAAAGTTCATCAGTACTGCTAGTGTGCTGCAGTGCGATACCGTTTAATCAGCCAGGTACAAATGTGTATGAAGTGTGTGCATACAATGTACATGTGATGCATTGAAATCAATATGATATGTGTCTACAGGCAAACTGTCATTGATGTCATTCATTACTGTGAAAGTGGAAATTTTCGCAGTGTTGAAATTTTTGCGCAATTCGCGCAACCATAAGCTAGTGCGAAAATAAAAGCATGTGAATATTTTTGCGTACCATACAGTGTATGCTCCAGTAGTTGATGTCTTGATTCCGCGGAATTAAAAATACGCGAAAGTCTTCTTACATGGCCAAATGCGAAAAATTAGTCGCGCGAAAATATCCACTTTTACAGTACTCTGTCATCCAAACAATGGATGTTCAGTGGCCTTGAAGATCACTTTACAAATACATGTACTGTAAATCCTCTTAAATGATATTATTAACAACTGATGACAGAAATCAGTCAATACTATATCTTTTAGACAAGTTTGTAATATACAGTAGGGAGTTGATTATCTACAGCATGCCAAATAAAGAGCAGAACATGATCATGTGGTATTAATGACTTCAGTGTTGACAAATAGTGAGCCTGAGGTATTTATGTTAATTGTAACCGTGATACACAAACATATACTAGTAATAGACAATAACATACAATTGTACTGCATAATTCTACACGAGTGTGAAAGAAATCAATTCGTGCTCATGTCAAATGTAAATTTAATTTTGCAAAGCAAACAATTTATTGAAACCATGTATTTTTGCAAACATTATCTCCGTACATTCTATGGTTCATAATGATACAAAATTTTGTAAATATCTGTTAAAACAATTCTGGATACAGGTAAAATCATTTAACCTATTAAAGTCTTGTTTTTCCCATGACTCTTCATGTATCCTTTTGGTGACATGACATTTGCTCAGGACTGGCAATTAAACTCTGGTCTTATTTTCTTAATAGGGTTAGGGTTAGTGATAGGGTACAAATTGTAAATACAATTGTAGGTTTAGTTCAATGTGAGGATTAGCATCAGGTTTAGGGTTATTTTAGCATGCAGATGTTTCATGGGAGCAATCGTTGCAGGAGCAAATGTCCTGGAACCATCCCTCCATCCGAGGGCTCTTGATATTCATTCACTTCTTTGTAATGATGGTAAAACCTGCCTGTCTGCTTGCTTCCTGAGCAACTCAAATTCAACTACATTGGGTGAATATGTAATACATTGTATGAATGGGCATTTGCTTGTGAAAGGAATCAGAATGCCTATTTGGGCAAGTAGGAGAAATCTCTTTAGTAATACCTGACTAACCACTTCATGAAAAGAACTGTGTGTGCTTGAAATGTGCAGTTTGAAAACTAATATTGTAGAGAAGTCTGCACACATGTACAAGTGAGGGAGTAAAACAGCAGTGCCAGACTAAATACCTGGCACCAGGTATACACATTTGTAGGACAAAACAACTAGTGCTGGAAGAAGCAGTATACTGTTAGTTTCTGAACCTATCCAAGTCAGCTCAAGAAAGGCAATGGAGAGCAAGTACTGACAATACAAGAATTGTCCATACAGGTACTTGAAATGAGATGATGCGAGATTCTTCAAAGGAACAAGTACATTGTATGCCCTCATGGTTGTAGTGTATAGGTACAGCTGTAGCTTGCAATTTTGTCATTGATGGAAATTCAGGGATATGAAGTAATGAACGTTCATGTACATGAAGTACATTTTGTACAATGTATATTTGGCATCAGTTCACATGTTGCCTACTGTACATATGTATTCTGGCAAGTAGTGCAGTAGTCTGTAAGACCCCGTTTACAGTGCGAGGCTCGGCCGCGGCCGAGCCCAGCCCCGCTTCAGTGTAAACGCGCAAAAGGCCAAATGCGAGGCCAAAATTGGCCTCGCATTTGGCCTCGCTCTGGAGGTGGTCTCGGCCGCGGCCGAGCCCGGCCTCTTCTTGGTGTAAACGCAAACTGGGCCAAATGCGCGGCCAAATGCGCGGCCAATTTTAGTCTGGCTTCCAAACCCTCTGCCTGTATCTTTCGCTATTCAGGATATTAACCCCCTCAACGTGGAAAACTAGTATAGTTTAAGGTGGTTTTGTCCTGCAAAGGATTTTTTCCTTCGGCAAAGGCCTTTGCCCGAACGGCGACTTCGTCGCCACGGAATTCATTTGGCAAAGGGTCTGAAAACCAGACAATACCAAATTGCGTTTGTTTACAAGCAGAGCGCCACTACGACAAAATATTGAAAGGTTTGAATCAAAAGCGCGGCCGAGCCCAGCAGTGTAAACGGACAAAATTGCGAGGCTCGGCCGCGCAATTGAGGCCGGAATCGGCCGCTGCCGAGCCGCGGCCGAGCCCGGCCCCGCACTGTAAACGGGGTCTAAGACATTTTAGGGACAGCGGGGCAAGTGAATAATTGAAACCATGCCACATCTCCTGGGGAGAGAGATGTCAATAAAGGGGGTCATGTTGGATCACTGGAGGAGACGTTCAGAGGTGAAAGGCCAAAGATTAAAGTCGGATACAGACACACTATACAATGTACCTCTGTGTTCTCTAAGTTGCAGAAAGCACAGTGCTTTGATTAATTTGTTACCATCAATGGGAATGCTGTGAAAATTTGACTGATCCATTGCAAAATATGTTTTAGCTTTAGAGAAGAGCTCTGACAAACTGCCAAGTACTGTAATATCACAGTCATCTTTCGTGTGCAATCACATCTATGTGTTTGTCGGTGGTCGCACAGTTGAGTACGTGACAGTGTTAGCTCATTACACAGCTTTGTCTCAAGACTTTGTGACTCATACAATACACCATGTACCTCTCTTGCCATTGCAATTTACGAAATGGTGTACACCTCTCTCCATGATGTAAAAAAGAAAAAGAAAAATCTTTTAAGGTGGACAACAGTCTCCCTTTGACATATGTATATATTGTACATGTACATGTACAGCTTGTGTGTACTGGCAAATGTTGGTACAGTGTACACTGAAGAACAATAAAATGTTGTGTGTGTGCATGTGAGTGTGTGCAGTCTTTATTAGTCCCTCAGCTTCATGTTCGTATACTGTAAAATGTTTAAAGGCACAATATCATATGATTGAAAACATGCTTTTTGTACAGCTTTAACAAATTAGAAGGTGCTTTTAGTCGATAGTTGCAGTGATGGATATTAAAACTGTTGCTGTTTACACAATTGTAAACACTAATCTCTATGAATAAAATTATGATGTACAGTCAAACTTACAAGATTTTCACCCACTAACTTTGGATGCAGAATGTTCATACAATGTAGTGTCTGAACCCTCAGAGCAACATCTCAAGTTTAAACAACCTTTACACTTTATATGTTTAACTGAAGGAATTAAATTTTCCTCTGATGTTCTTCAAGTAATGAAGGCATCTTTCTTCAATAAACGTGAACAAAATGTGTCTAATTACATGTCTTACTGTATGTGAGAGGGTCGCCCCAAGTCACAAGGGACACATTTTACCTTTTTTGTGCTTTGAGTGCTGACAGACAAAGAAAACCCCATAGCATTGTACAAGTACACACTGTCCAAAGTCCTAGCACCGAAAGGGTTAATACCATATCTTATGAAAATTTGGTGATGTAAAATGAATGATATTGCCGTAACGATAAAACTATGTATTCATGTGGGCATACAACATGCACTTCTAGGCCGCATATCACATAGAATACAGTGTAGCTCAATGCACTTTCTCTCTCTCTCTCTCTCTCTCTCTACACTGGAACATGTTTTTTTTTTCTGTTTTTTTTTTTCTTTTTTTTTTTTTTGTCAAATGTACTGCACGTATCTATATTTACTCTGTAAACTATTACACATTGTACATGTACTTGCTACTAGACCAGACTCATAGACATTTACATGTATGTCAGCACTGTTCACAAATGTTGTGGCTTGTGTTTCACGCTCATGAATTCACAGCAAGGCAGAGAAACTGCGGAGCATGCACCGGGGCGCAGCGGACGACATTGAGCACTACCTGGGCCATCCAGTCAATGCCTTCCTGCTGGTCAAACGCTTCCTGTGGGAGTGGGTGGACGTTGAGAACTGGATCAAATATGATGGACCACAGTCTGGTGAGTGTCTGTCTCTACACAAAGTGCATGTCTGTGCCCGGTCCTTGCTGTCTTCCTGTCATGTGTAGTGCAGTCACAGTGGTTGTGTATTTTTTTTCCCCTTTCATAGTGAGTTTTCATAGCTGGAGCATTGAAGCATTGAATGTGGAGAGAGACATGTTCAGTCTACTGTAATTGATAGGATAGACTGACACCCACAGTGCGGGTCAACGCAGGCTGCTAGCCTGCTGTGGCTAGGCTTGAGTTTGAATTGATCCAAGCTGCCAGTGGTTGTTGGTTGCCATGGAAACAAAGGAAAGTGCTTTCATTCCTAAATGTCCCAGGGAAGGAAGCATCTGTGTTGTCATCTGACAAGCTCTAAAAACTGCATAATATGCACCTTGTGAACTTCGTGATATGGGTATAATACTGTTTACAATACAAAATTGTATGTCTAAGTATTGAACCATAATTGGATGTTTCCCCCACTAACGAGTAAAATCTAATTATAATCCAGACGTAGAAGGATTAAAGGCCTATCATGCCACATCACACTATCTGTGTAAGACTTATACCAAACATTTTGCTGATTTGTACAGGAAAACAGAAAAAAAATTAAACAAACAGACAAAAATTTTCCAAATGAACCTATGCTTTTCCACAGCATATCTGAGGAACATCACTGGGCTGCGTGAGCACACACCAGGCCATGACGACTTGAAGGGCGCCACCGCGGCCCTGCTCCGTCTGCAGGACACCTACAACTTGGAGACAAGAAAGATTGCCAGTGGGGAGATTGAGGGCACCCGCACCACAGCATCCCTTACGGGTAAATAACAGTTCAATGACCCCAATCTAATACCCAGCTGCTGATACCTGATGTTAATGTGCAGTGACAGGTGTACCAGTTTGTGTCATCGTTATGCCAGACCATCATAAGGCCTGTAATCCAACAATACCATTTAACCAAGTATGGGTTTGTTTGTTTGTTTGTTTGTTGTTTTTTTTTTTTTTTTGGGGGGGGGGAGGGGGTGTCATTACAAATGTAGATTAGGACTTTAGTATTCGTGCTCTATACAGTTTTTATATCTTTGTTTTCATGTATGCGAATCCTTGAATTTGTGTGAATTTATGTAATTGGTTCTGTCTCTTGTCAAAAAACTGAAGTATGATCAGATCATCTGACGTATGTTTTTTTTTTTCTTCTTCTTTTTTTTTTTTTTTTTGTCTGGAGATTACGTTCTCTGGAAGAAAAGAAAGTATAGTAATGTAATGCAATAGATCTATGCAATGAAACCAAAGCAGCTGATGAGTGAAGATGTCAACAAAGTCAAGTCATTTATGAAAGTGTAGTCTTTTGTATCTAATTGAGTCATCCTACGGGTAAAGGGAAAGAATTATAACAAGACTATCAATGATGCAGTGTACATTCTCCTCATCGTACATTGTTTGCCATTCAGTATTTGCATGTATCGCCTTTGTAAAACAACATACTTCTCTCTTATTTTGCTCTAGATACGTATATCAAGCACATCATGTTTCTAGGGCAGATTCTTTTTTTTTTCTTCTTCTTCTTTTTTTTTTTGGGGGGGGGAGGTCAGTTGTAATTCTGTCCATCAATATGGCATGAATATGATTCTTATTTACTTTGTGTGAGATTGAAGTGGATTGCTTTCTCTATCTCTCTCTGCCCCACACAGCTCAAGAATGTTTTGAGCTGGGGCGTGTGGCGTACAACCACGACGACCAGTACCATGCCCGACTGTGGATTACTGAGGCCTACCGGCGCTACCAGAACGAGACATCCACCGGACAGGAGACGGGCCTCCAGGAATCCGTCCTCCTCGACTATCTGGCCTACTCCTCCTTCATGGTCAGTGATCCATAGATACCCCTGTAACACCCAAATACTTGACCCCTGCCAACGCCCTCATGATGTGAGATGTGAATATGTTTTTATTGCACTGTACTGTAAAACATGATGTATTGGCGGCATGAAATTTTCGTGAATTGCCACTGGCATTCAATGCATATAGTGTAGACAAGAACTTACGCGTGCATTTTAATTTCGCGAATCTTGGCGCTTGCAAAATTCACAAAGTTAAAATGCACGCGATCATTCATCGTTTTACAGTATTTTCTTAACCATAGTCAGACTGGGCTTTTCTGGCTATGCTTTATCTTGGGGCAGATTCCTCCTCCCTCTCCCCTACTTGCCCTTTTAGGTTAAACTGAAAACAAGTGAAAAGAGAAAAACAGCCCTATGAAACCACACCAACTGAAATGAGTATTGAATGTGAATGTACATTGCTGAGTCATTTCTGTAGCATTTTGGCAACTTCGTTGACAACTCAACAGTTCACTTTTTATGCCTCCACCCGAAGGCATTGTTTATTTTTATATATGCTCTGTAGAGTTAAACTTGCTAATACATCTTAATATTTTCATTTGCATGCATGATGAAGTATGCCTTTTGTTTTGTTTCTTTCTTACCATAGCAAGGGCACTTGACTGATGCTGTTACATACACAAACAGACTTTTAGAAATAGGTGAGTCTAACTGTCCAGTTTGTATCACAGCAGAGTTCTGGTTCCAAGTTAATGATTTAAATCTCCCAATATGCAGCTCTAGATTATATCCTAAACTATATTTACACCTTGTTCCGGGCAGCCATGGCAGCCCCTTTTGCCCGAAACGTCGTGCGGCATGAGTAGGTGGTATATTCTCCCTTTTTTTTCCCCTCGGTATTCTACAGTAGTCTTGTTTATTCCAGTGAACTGTAGCTATTAGACACCATTCTAACAGTGTCTGGTCAGGCTAGACTACGCATATTTCCCATCATGTTGCACTACAGACAGCCCCAAAGTTCTGTTACGACCTGTTTAGTGTTGTCACATTTTCTTGAATTCACCCTGTTTTATTACAGCGTACTAGGTTTCTCATTATCACGGTTACACTGCTGTAGCAAATTTCTTGACAGTTTAAAAATCAGACATGGCATTCACAGCAATCACGGCCCCTCACATTTACCCATCCGATCATGTCCCCCGCATTGTCTCTCGTCAATCCTGTCTTGTCCATGGTGGCCTGAAACATGATTGCCGTGGCCGTAGGAAACATGGTGTAAATGTAGCATTGCTTAGCTCTCCTTACTGGTACTTCAAAATGATTCAATGGCAGGCCAGCTAAATTTCTGACATGCAAGGTTGCCATGAGATACCTTCATCATCTGATAGATGCCATCCAAAGAAAGAGAAAAAAAAAGGATCAATACAAAAAGTGAACATTTTTTCATGCTGTGAGAGTGAATGTTATGAATCTGTTATTATTTTTTTTTTACTATCAATTTAAGGCGACTAGATGATGCCCGAAACCGTAAAACGTAGGAGAGGGAAAAGGAGCAACAAGAGTGGATTACGCTAGTAATCCTGAGTAAAATATCACATAATCTCAAAAGATGGTATACTTGGAAATCTGACTTATGCTGTGCTAATATCAAATGCCATTTGCAAGGATATCTTTGTTGACATTTTAGCGGCAATTAGCATTGAATAGAGGGCATTAAAGAGGAACTCCATGTCATGTTCAGGTTGCCTGTGATTAGGAAAGAAAAGTGGATCAGAGCAGGGAAAGTTTTATGAGAATTGAACTGAAAAGAAGACGGTTTGGGAATTTGAAAATTTCCTGCATTTTTTTCTTTAATATATAGTAGTAATGTTGGTCACATGTGACATTCACACACTTGGAAATTTCATGATGTGGCGATCATGCCATCACCTATTCTTCTATTGCTCTGACGACAATGATGTCATCAAAATTGTGTGTGTCTAGAATATAGAAATCATGACTAGGCCTTTAAAGAGAGAGAGTCATCATTGCTAGATCACAACAACTCTCTAGTAGATACAAAGAAGATGATCTCACTTTGGAAGACTTTGTAAATCATTTATTCTTTATTTATAGGAGATTTGTGAGCTGATGACATCCATCGCTACACATCATTTGCATAATGACTGTGACTGATGTTACTTTTTTGTGAAGACCTGCTAATCTTTTATGCTTTATCTCTTCTCTTATTGATGCAGATTTTATTATTATGTTCATTAAATTTTAATCTCTTTGTAATGTCAGCACTGACATAGAATGGAGTGTCTCTCTTTGAAGATGTTGCTTTACATGACTCGGTATCTCTCTCTTTTGAAACGTTTTGGCAGAGCCCAGCCACGAGCGTGCGCAGAACAACAAGGCCTACTTTGAGAACGAGCTGAGGCAGAAGGAGAGGCCACGAGGCGAGACGGGGGACATGGACGCGGAGGTGGAGTCCTCCAAGGACGCCGCAAAGGAGGAGGAGAAGGAGGAGGAGAAGGAAGAGATTGAGACCTTCACCTTACCTGAGAGAAAAATGTATGAAGCCCTGTGCCGGGGAGATCGTGCCGCCTTGAAGGTATTTCAGTCAAAGTTCACTGTGATGTTGCCTTCTGGTGTTACTACACAGCAGTAGATGTCCTTGTTTGTTTACAGGTTTTCTCTCCCCCCCCCCCCTTTTTTTTTTTTATTGGGGGGGGGGGGGGCTCTTTTGATTCCTGATCTAAACAACAGCCCTTTTATAAACTTGGATAGTCACAACATCTAAAGGTTTTTCATTCAGGGTCATGGAGGTCTTGGAGTAATTCATTCAAGGTCCATTGTAGTGCTTCTCCATATTGCCTTTTTGAGAATACAGTGCAGGAGCTGTTGTCAAATCTTTTCAGGGAAGGGGGTGGGGGATTTCTTTGGACCTAATCACAAAGCTCACAATGTATTTCATTTGAGGTTTGAAGTTTACAACAATATCATCATTAATAACCTTCTAGTAATGAAATGCATGAACTGTGTAATACTCTTTTTTTTTTCCTTCCTCTTTTGGTGGGGCGGGGGTAGGGGTCGGGGGGATAATTTGATTAGAATTCAAAAGGTTGCAAAATGACAAGTTGTGTCCTCCTCAGTAAAATCTTCCAGACATATTTTAACATAGGACTCGGGTGATATGGGCAGTGGTAGTGGAGGCGAACTGTGCAGATGTGTAGCTTACATGGACCTGGCCTTTTCGAGTATGTGTTTGTGTGTATGTGTGTATGTATGTTTGTGTGTGTGCACAGATATTAAACAGTGATCAGTGGTACTCGTGCATGTACAGTTCTAGAGCACATAGTGCACTGCACTCTTAGGGGCTGCCTGCTGTCATAGCAACAGACACGCATTCATGCATAGAGTAGATTTGACATAATTAAGGGAAGGGATATTTATTCTCACTAGCGTTCTACCGCGGGATCCCGCAAATTTGCGGTAGGACGATTTGCCGAACGCGTAATACGCGCTACACGTTTTTTTGTACGCGCAGCGGCAGGGGAAAAAAATCGTGCGGATGAACGCGGTAGGACGCCGATCGTCCTGCCGCGGTAGGACGGGCGTAATTCATTCTTCGTGTGCACGCAACTACGGGCAGATACTGAAGTAGTGCACGCACATCCTTTCCCCGTCGATCGGATCTGTGGAACAACCTTTGTAACGTTTGATGCATGTACGATACACTCGTACACTGGCGCTGAAAATCTAGTTACACATACGTACATGTATCATGTTGTAGTGTATATTTGGGCGGCTCGTGTGTTTCACGCGGGGTTAGTAACGGTACGTTTCAATTTTTGAGTTCTCACGATCGTATTAATAAACATAATCTACACTTTCTTTCGATCTCAACATCAGCAAAACTGCGTTTGACTTGTTTGCACCTTACGAATTCTTTGAGCTCTGTCACAGCACGATCATGACAAAGTTTTATCAAATTCTTTCGAAATCATGCTCAGCAAAACTGCGTGTGATTTGTCTACAAATATACAATCTAGCAAATCATTTGGGCTCTCTCCAGCACGATCATGACATTTTTTTATCCAATTTTATCCTTTTTTTTTTTTGTTCGATCTCACTTACAGGAAAATTGCGAGTATTTTTTTTTCTTGAGTTTGTACAGTACGATCATGACATGTGAAGGAAACTTCAATCTCTCACACACTTTCTCATACTAGTAGTAAAGTTGGGCAAGCGTTTTGGAACAAGGAAAAAATGCTTGACCGAATCGGGCAAGCAAATCATTTTGAAGTCATCCTTTTCCCCCACATTTTCCCTGAGCTCCAATATCAATAAACCCATAAAAATCGAGCATACGGAAGCCCTAAACTAACGACTGTCTAGCGCTGCCACGCAGTTTCAACAACTTTCTAACACTTACTTTTCGATGAAACACGAACATTCGAGAGATCGCTATGATCGGAAGTACGAGTTTGAATGTACTTGAATATTCCATTGCAATTTGTGTGTGAATAATATTCCGTAGTGACAAAGCCCAATATTTTGGCAGTAAAAGTAGCCACAGCAGAGGAAACTGCCGTTTTCTGCTCGCCGTATTCAAAGCTGTTTGCAGGTGAGTATAGGTGACCCCCCTCCATCGTAAACAGCTATACAGTAACTGTTTGTGCACCACGTGTCTGTAGAGCACGCAGTGAGGAATTCGGAGAAACAAAACAGAACGCAGTCACGTAGACAAAGTTGTGAACACCAACTTGACCAAGAAGGAAAACATGAAAAATCCCACGATGGCAAGATGCCAGACTTGGGGAAGGGTGGGGCGGTAGAATAGAGATCGAGAGCATGCAACAAAGGAAACCGCGCGCACTGGTGCATTCCTGGAGGTTATTTACAGTCTGGGGCCTGGGGGACCCGGGATGGACAGGTAAGGAAAGCAAGTCGACGACCAAGGGCGAAGACCAAGGATGTCAAACATTACGATTCGTTATCACAGGCTATTTTTTCTTTTTCCTCTCATTTCTTATCTGTATGATCTTTCATTTATCGGTAAAAAGAAAAAACAGTAATTGATGTCAGGATTCAAATAACGTGTTTTTGTGTGTGTGTGTGTGTGCCTTATTTTCTTTTCTACTAAATTATATCTTGCCTGAATTATCACCACTGATCGGGGAAAAAACAACAGTAACTGTTCGTTTCTCACAGTTCACAATCCGATGTTTTTTTTTTGTTTTGTTTGTTTGTTTTTGGGGGTTTTTTTTAATAAAGAAAAAAAATGAAAGAGAGAAAAAAAGTTTCGGTTTTCCGAAGATTCGCTTTACCAAATGTGATCATATGAAAAAAGAAGAAGAAAAGTTTAGTAATTTTGAAAGTTTGTTGATTCGAAAGCGAAACACAATGTGTAATTCTGAAGATTCCGCAATCCCGAAACTAATAGGCCCTAAGTTTCGTACCACTCAGACCTATACATGAGAGTTCGTTTTAAGATTAACAAACTTTTTCTCACATTTACAAACCCTGGGAATATTCGTATTAACGAACCCTTACATTTTCTTTAACAAACATCTGGAGATTTTGCGTGTTTCAGATTCGAAATAACGGGGTCATCACGAGACTGACACCCACGACTCATACAGCCCACGAGTTCGACACTGAAAACAGGTCCATGAGTCATACAGGTCACGAGTCATAGAGCCCACGAGTTCGACGCTAGGCAAATGAAGTTCATGTGTTCGACACTCGGTAAAAACGGCTCACGAGTTCGACATAAATAAAAACAGCCCACGAGTTCGATGGATACAACACGGGATTTAATGTGTCGGTCTCGTAGGCCTTTTTTGCTTACGTTAATGGGTTATTCAAATACCGGTTATTGATTGGCTAAACACAGTCACGTGATGGAGGCACATTAGTTAGGCCAAAAAAAAAAAAATGGTTTGTTTGCCCTTCGCGACCGACCGAAAATCACGAAAATTTCGGGTCGCGTTTTTTTTTTTTTTTTTTTTTTTTTTTGCTCTTTCAAGTTTATTTTTTTCCACAAATTTCACCTTCTACAAATTTGTGAATGGTTTTCAACCCAAAATTATCCATTTTAAGCTAGAGAAAGAATAAAAAAAAGTCTAAAAATGTTTGTTTTCTTTTTCATCTCATCGACCCGTCGTAATTGTGTTCGGGCCGCGCGGGTCCACAGGCTACGTTTTACAGCATGCATTGCATGCTACAATGTAGCAACCTTTTTGGCTCACATGCGTGCACGCGCACGAAATCCAATCAATGCATGTATATCATGCACTTAGTACAGGTCTGCACACTGGCGACCTGGGTCCCGTTGCATAAAACTTTTTAGCAACCTTAAAAAATTCTGGTTGGGATTTGCCCAACCTGAATTTTTTAAGGTTGCTTACATAAGAATGTAAAATCCGTTGCATAAAAACTCTGGTTGGGAGCTTCCAACCAGAATTTTGTGATTTCAACCGGAAAAAAATCCGGTTGGAGTTTTATGCAACGGGCCCCAGTAGTCGCGCTAGCTTGCGCATTGGCGCTGCTCACGCACTGCCATGCCATGCAATACATGCAAAGCATGTACAGTGTAACTGCTTTTCGTTTGCTTGCGATCGGCGGTCATGCCAGACAAGAAGCATTGATAGAATTAGAAGCGCACGCATTTCTGGGTCATTACTCACGATCCGATCCCGGCTTCGCAGCAGCGTGGCAGTTGACATGTTAGAATTAATTTACTTGTGTCGATTTTTAGAAAAGTAAAAACATATTCGATATTCAGCGATAGAGTAAATGGATCTGATTGCGTTCAGTTTCATTTTACACAGTCATTTCACAAATGAATATTTTCATTCGTTCAGAATGATCTCACAATGAAGATAGGGGCAAAAAGGATCACGAAATCGGCCCTTCCGTGTACTTTTTAGGAACGCATGCACAAAATGTGAAGAGATAATACTAGGGAGAAAAAAAAATCATGAAATCATCGCAGTCCCGCTTACATATTAGAGGTAGAAAGCGTCCCAAAAAGGATCATGAATTCGGCCGGCCGCGTCGTACACCTTTCAAAAGCTCATGTACGAAATGCGAAGAGATTATAGAGGAGAAAAAATAAATAAAGGACACATTTGGTACGTACATCATAAAAGATTACAGCCGAATAAAAATTCATGAAATCAACGCAATCCCGTTGAAATTTGAGGAAACAATAGGCGCAAAAAGGATCTTGAATTCAGTCCTGCATGCCGTGTTGGTTATCAAAACGCATGCACAAATGCGGCAAGATTATCGGGAGAAAAATAAAAAACACATTTTCACCCTTCTGGTGCGTGCATTACAAAAGATTACATCCGAAGTAATCAATGAAATCGCCACAAACCCGCTGATATTTGAGGTAGAAATAGGCGCAAAAAGGAACGTGAATTCGGCCGTGTCGTATACCTTTTAAGAACGCATGTAGGCCTACGAAATGGGAAGAGATTAGCGGGAGAAAAATAAAGGACACATTTTCATCCCCTTTTGGCGCTTGCATCATATAGATTACAGCCGAGTAGTAATTCATGAAAATTTCGCAATCCCGTTAAAATTTGAGTAAACCATAATAGGCGCAAAGAGAATCTCGAATTCGGCCCAGCATGCAGTGTATAGTTTTGAAAACGCATGCACAAATGCGAAGAGATTATCGGGAAAAAAATAAAGAACGCATTTTCAACCCTTCTGGTGCATGTATCACAAAATAAAGATTACAGCCGAAATAATTAACGAAATATCGCAATCCCGCTGATATTTGATGTAGAAATAGGCGCTAAAAGGATCGTAAATTCGGCCGTGACGTATATGCATGTACGAAATGCGAAGAGATTATAGGGAGAAAAATACAGGACACATTTTCAACCCCTTTTGGCCCGTGCATCATAAAGATTACAGCCGAATAATAATTCATAAAATCATCGCAATCCCGTTGAAGTTTGAGGAAACAATAGGCGCAAAAAGAATCATGATTTTTGGCCGTGTCGTATATCTTTTAAGAACGCATTTACGGAATGCGAAGAGATTATGGGGAGAAAAATAAAGAACGCATTTTCAACCATTCTAGCTGGTGCGTGCATCACAAAAGATTACATCCGAAGTGATTTACTAGTATGAAATCGTCACAATCCCGCTGACATTTGAGGTAGAAATAGGCGCAAAAAAGTATCATGAATTCGGCCGTGTGGTACATCTTTTAAGAACGCACTTACGAAATTCGAAGAGTTTATCGGGAAAAAATAAAGGACGCATTTTTCAACCCCTTTTGGCGCGTGCTTCGTAAAATATTACAGCCAAAGTAATTTATGAAATCGTCACAATCCCGCTAATATTTGAGGTGGAAATGGGCGCAAAAAGGATTGCGAATTCGTCCCTGCATGTCGTGTACCTTTCAAGAACGCATGCACAAATGCGAAGAGATTATCGGGAGAAAAATAAAGAACCCCTTGTATCGCGTGCATCAGAAAATATCACAACTAAAATAATTCATTAAATCATCGCAATCCAACTGACCACCAAGAGCAGGTTACGCAGCAAGTTCGTGCGCCGATGTTTAGAAAAAGTCGCAAACGCATTTGATACAATCTGATTTTGTTCATTATCATTTTACACTAATTCACAAACAAACATTCTAATTTTTTCCTGTCTTTATTTTTAAATTTCTTGTGCAATAAATAATGCAAGTTTAAAAAAAACATATTAATCTGTAAAATGTACATGGGGGGGGGGTACATCCATAAAAAACAAGAAAATAAGTTTACAAGTCATTTAATGTTTTTTAAAATGTTGTCGTTGTTGACCGGTAAATTTTCTGTTTGGACCTGTAAAAAATGGTAAAACGGGGCATTTACCGGTCCGACAGAGACAGGTCGGACCGGCAGAAAAAAATGGGTTAGTGTGCAGCCCTTCACAAGATGGCTACTTTTGCAGCATCCGTTACCAGCTATCATGGCACCAAAACTGTTTGGAGTTCAGTTGCCAGCATCTCACTGGAAGGTACTTTTTTTGGAGCTGTTTGCAAAATTTAACAAAAATGAACGTTATAAGTGTTTGTCAGTGAGTGTTTCTGCCTCGCGTACCGGGCCCTATAGCACGACGTAAATTTGAATGAATCTCTTGGAGTTTTGAGTGCATTGACATGGAAAAAAGGGTACCCTGATATTAAAAAAAAAAAAAAAAAAAAAAAAAAAAAAAAAAAAAAAAAAAAAACGACCTACCGACCCTCTTGGGTTTTGGCAATTAAGGGCAAACAAGCAATTTTTTTTTTTTTGGCCTTATGTTCGCCCATGGCAGCCTGTGCCATTTTTGTAATGTTCTCCCATGGGAAAACATTTTCACGTAAGAAATGACAAACGATTGAACGATCATATTTTCACGCAATCGATAGGATAAATTTGCCTATTCTGTATACAATGTGAAAATTAAAGCAGATTACCGATAATCGTAATGCGTACGAAAGTGTGATAATTTGACTAACCCATATATAGGCCTAATCTAGATAACAGATGATGACTTTTGTTGTCGGGAACATGTACCAAACATTCCACCATCAGGGTTTGAAACACTATTTCGGGAGGCTGTAAGTTCCTCGACTTCGTCTCGGGACTTATAACCTCCCTCAATAGCATTTCAAACCCTTTGGATGGAACATTCGGTATTTTCCCTCCCCCGCCAGTGGACATCATCTAACTCAGGGCTGTAATGACTCGTGAGGTGTATGACTCCTGGACTGTATATTATGTAAATATGACTCGTGGGTGTCGGTATCGTGACGTACATGCACCCGAAATAACGAAACATCAGAATTTCCTTTCAACGGAATAATGAATACCGTGCCTGAAAGAAATCAACCACTCTAAACCAAAAGATATACTTATTTGTTACGATTTTATCTCCACGTTTTCTATACCTCCTTGTAAGGTATCACTCACTGCTATATGAATACTCCTCGATCGATAAAAAGTAAACTATGTCGAACCATGTAGTTAACTTATCTTGCCTTAAAGATTTTGTCTTTTCTTGATTATCCCTAATAACCAGAAGGTTCGATAATAAAAAAGAAATAAATATATAAAAAAAAAATGAGAGGAAGAAAGGATCGAAGGTTCGTTCATTTGATAACGAAAATTAATTCGGTATACTGCAAGTTCGTTTATCAGAAAAAGTTTCGTCCGACGTGATTCATTCTCTGATCAACGAATCTTATTTCATTTCCAGAGAAATGAACCTTCGGAATAATGCCACAAGTCGGATAAACGAACCTTGTTGATTATTTTCAGATCGACAAACTTCTATAGTCGGCAGTGGGAATCTGCGCGTATCGGATTGGCAATAACGAACCATCGGCATAACGAACCTCCTTCTTCTTCTTCTTCTTCTGTCGGAAAATGAACACCACGCCTAGAAATCATCGATAGTGTCAAATAAGAATGAAACTGATTTCGTATACCTCAAAGATTATTCTTTTCTGAACTTTCTCCCAATGCCCGAATAAAAAGAGTGGTTTTATAGCGTGTTGCTCTGAAAGTGCTTTATTCCAAAGGTTCGTGAATCCGAATATGATGAATGATATGGCCTATTAAATTCTCCGAAGGTTTGCCAATCCGAAATGAAGGTTCGATTTTCTGATGGTTCGTTAGTTCATATATATTAAGGGTACTGTTCGTGATTCCGAAGGTTCGTTAATCCGAACATTTGTGGCGTTATTTCGAAGGTTCGGTAATCCAAAAATGAAATAGGGTTCGTTATTCCGAAGGTCCGCTGATCCGAAAATGAAATAGGGTCCGTAACGAACCTTCGTAATAACGAGCTTTTATTTCATTTTCGGATTAACGAACCTTCGGAATAACGAACCTTATTTCATTTTCGGATTAATGAACCTTGGGAAGAACGAACCTTTGGAATAACGAATCTTCGGAACAACGAATCTTCTGACTAAAGAACCTTCGGAATAACGAATTGTAACCATAATATGTATGTTGAAAAAATGGTGTTATGTTGAGGCGCATGTAAACACAATGTTAAATACAAGAACACACTATTCACAAACTGGAATACAATCGTAATCTCAATTTGTGGAATTGATGAATTATATATCTACTCCTGACATTATTGTAATGAAAGAAAAAAATATCAGTTCTGCTTCTTTGAATCTCTCTGAAAAAAATCGAGTGAAATTATTCACTCTCAAAGGAGTGAATACAAAAAAGAGTGAATTTAGAGTGAATTTCGAGTAAATTTTAAGTAAAAATGTTCATTTTCACTCGTTTTAGAGTGACCTCAGGGATCACTCCAAAATCTAGATCCCTGAGGTCACTCCAAAATGAGTGAAAATGAACATTTTCACTCAAAATTCACTCCAATTTCACACTAAATTCACTCTTTTTTGTATTCACTCCTTTAAGAGTGAATATTTTCACTCGATTTTTTTAGAGAGTACGTGTGTGGCGGAGATGGGTTAAGATGACAGGTGGGTGGTCGAGTCGCGACTTGATAATGTTTTCATCAGCGTATACTCCATTAAAAACAGTTTTAAAAAAATGGAGATATCAAGGAATGAAAATTAAATGAAAACACGCACCTATACAGAATCACGCACATACCCGTTTAAAGCTGACAGACATGGTAGGCGTGGGTGCTGTTCGTTTTTCCGAAGGTTCGTTAATCCGAAAGACACAAATTCCCTATAATACCTAGAGAATCCGAAAATGAAAAAGGGTTCGTTAATCCGAACATTTGTGGCGGTATTACGAAGGTTCGTTATTCCGAAGGTTCGTTTATCCGAAAATGAAATTGGGTCCGTAGCGAACCTTCGGGATATAACGAGCTTTGTTTCATTTTCTGATTAACGAACCTTATTTCATCTTCGGATTTATGAACCTTCGGAATAACAAACCTAATCACTTTTTCGGATTATCGAACCTTCGGAATACCGAACCTTCGGACTAAAGAACCTTCGGAATAACGAACTACAATCGGTAGGCCTAAATTCACACACGAATACACGATATACACCAAGCGACGAACTGGAATATAATCGTAATCTGAATATGTGGAATTGATTTTATCATTATTATTTACATTTTTTCCTCTTCCTCTCCCTTCACACGAAACTGTGATGATGAAGAAAAAAATAATTTCTGCTTCTTGTATAGGTTACTTCATTATTATTACACTTGTGTGCGAAGGTAAGGTGAGGGGTACCGAGTGGTCGTCGGGGTCATCCAACGAGACATTGGACATTGGAGTAGTGCATACAGATGAGGCTTATAAATATGTCTTACGGTATTTTTTGAAAAAGTGGACCTTCCAGACTTTTATTTTATATTTATTTATTTATTCATTATTATTATTACTATTTTTTTTTTTTTTTTTTGGGGGGGGGGGGGGGTGGCGTATAATATATACGCATGCACCCTACTTCACCTACAGGACTTGTATACCCCACCCCCGCTACGGGCCTGCTGATCCTGATCATCCTCTTTGAAATAATGGACTGCGTGTTCCCCTTGTGATATCAGCCCCTTCTCATCATCATTTATAACGATGACCCCCCCCCCCCCCCCGTCTTCGCCGCAGGTTTTTCACTGCTGTATAAGTTTATTTTAATTCCATTAAAGGAGTGGTATAATATATTGGGTGATTTTTTTCATAGCAAGATACTCACAAACAACCTTTTTAAAAAATTGAAAAACAGGAATTGAACATTCATTTGAGGAAAATCTGTTTTGAAATGGCTGATATAAAAACAGTGTAAAACAAACGATCGTCAAAGTGGGTCTAACTTTTATTGAACTGCTTTATTCCACCTCCCTGATATCTCAGCCATTTAAAAACCAATTTTCATAAATAAACTTTGAATTCCTCATGTGTGTTCTCTCATATTTCATTAGAGATGTCTCATCTAAAAGAAAAAAAAAAATCTAGTCCCATCTCAAACAAAACTGTACCATCCCTTTATCGAACCTTTCCCTGTGGAATAATGAACCGTCAGAAAACTCCACAAAGAGTCCGGATAGAATTCCGCAAAATACTAGTACGTGGTGGCCATATTTTACTCTTTCTTTACAGACCGATCTGCAATTCCAAATGGTAAATACAAATTCCAGTCCCGTCCAGTCAAAATGGGATGATGTTCGTTATTCCGAAGGTTCGTAATTCAAAACAAATTTTCATCAAATACAACTTTGAATTCCTCACAGAATTATGTGCTCGTAAGCAGAAATATAGTAGAGACATACTCAGCAGCTCCAAAATTCGTATTTTGCCCTAAGAATAAAGATTCCTATGTTCAGCGTTCATTGATTGCTTTATGTTATACCAAGGACGCAATATCTGATGTTATACCAAGGACGCAATATCTGATCTCCAAAAGCTTCGGAAGGGGGGGGGGGGGTGCGGAAACTCCAACTGCCTTTCAGGGGAGGGGGATATTTTGATCTTCTCAAGCGAGCTTTTGTGAGAGCGAATGCAAAACTTTGTTGGGTATTTTTAATTATCGTTTACTATAAAATATAGACATGCGTTGTTTTCAAGCTTTAACTTTAAACATCACCATTTCCGAAGTATATCATTCCAGTTTCTTTTCCCCTAACTATAACCTGAAAGTCTGCCACATGCATGATCGCTAAACGCCACGCTTTGCGTGGATGTGCCAAAGTACGAAACGGTTTACAGCTCGTTATTCCGAAAGTTCGTTATTCCGAAGGCCCTTTAGTCCGAAGATTCGTTATTCCGACGGTTCGTCGTTCCGAATTTCATTTTCGGATAAACGAATCTTCGGAATAACGAACTTTCGGAATAACGCCACAAATGTTCGGATTAACGAACCCTTTTTCATTTTCGGATTAACGAGCCTCTAGGTATAGGGAATTTGCGTATTTCGGATTAACGAACCTTCGGAATAACGAACAGCACCCGTACGAAACACGTGGTTTCACTCAATTCAAAGGAATGAGGTTATTGCAAGTTCGATGGATCGAATGCCCCTCATGACTTAGTTGAAGAAATCAAGAAGTCTTTTACGAGCAAAGAAATAAAAATGAGAATGAAAAAAAAAGAGAAAAACCCTGAACGAAAGTTGCTAGCCAAAATATTCTAAGTAAAATTTAGTGGAAATTTACAGTATATATATATATATATTTTTTTTTTTCACAGGTGAAGTTCCTTCGAACTTTGAATAGGGATACGCAGTTTTGAGGGGCATGAAATTGTCATGATTTTGCTGTCTAATCGGATACATGTAGCTCTCAATAAGCATGCGGCTGCATAACATTTCGGATTAACGAACCTTCGGAATAACGAACAGCACCCGTACGAAACACGTGGTTTCACTCAATTCAAAGGAATGAGGTTATTGCAAGTTCGATGGATCGAATGCCCCTCATGACTTAGTTGAAGAAATCAAGAAGTCTTTTACGAGCAAAGAAATAAAAATGAGAATGAAAAAAAAAAAAACCCCTGAACGAAAGTTGCTATAGCCAAAATATTCTAAGTAAAATTTAGTGGAAATTTGCAGTATATATATATATATATTTTTTTTTTTTTTTCACAGGTGAAGTACCTTCGAACTTTGAATACGGATACGCAGTTTTGAGGGGCATGAAATTGTCATGATTTTGCTGTCTAATCGGGTACATGTAGCTCTCAATAAGCATGCGGCTGCATAACATTCTCGTAGTGAATTTGTCTCGGCATACGAAACCCTTCATACTAGCATGGACCTACCATACTAGTAATATTTCTGTAATTCCATTTTTGATTGAGTGATTAATCAATCCATTTTATAGTTCAGTGAGCATTAAAAATACTGGTATTCAAGTATATACAATTGACTGTTCGATGTTGTCTAGTATGGGCCAAAAGAAAGGCTATACACAATCATGATGTGTTGCTTAGATTTGCCAATTACAAACTGATCGTTGTTCGATCGATATTTCCAGGCTATGTAATATACGCTGTTTATTACCAGAAGTGCGCGCATTCTTTCGTCTAGCACCTGGAGTCTGGCAACTGTTTTTGTGGAAATGCCCACAAGTTAGTGTGTGTGTGTGTATTTTTTTTTTTTTTTTTGGGGGGGGGGGGGGGGGGGGGGTCAAGTTTCTTCTATCCGAAGAGACTGCATACGCACAATCAGCTCTTCGCTTTTATTTTACTGTCGTCAATGTTTTTCCCCCTTATTCTTTGCTGGTAATGAACATCTAACCCTTTATAGCATTCGTAATTTAACCGAAAATAAAAAAGGTTAAACACTCAAACGGTTGGTTATTCGGCAATTCCATCCAAGTTGTAAGTTAGTTTATCATAAAGAGCAATGCATGTAGGCCTACATGTACTAGTATTTGACAATTACAACAGTGAAAGAAATGATCAAATTTGATCCTGAAATTTGATCCTAATGGCGATGTAGAAGAGAGGGAAACGTGGCAGATGGAAGGATTTTTTTTTATCATTGAATTTTAAGAAAATTACAGATCACCAGTATATTTCATTTCGTCAAAACTATATCGTGTTTTTGTGTTTATGTCAGTGCGTGTATGTGGGCATGTTTTAATTCAACTTTCATCGTGTAATATCCCATAATTATAATTACAGCAATTCTGCGCATCCCGAGAAAAAACTGAAAGATGTAGCATCTCCTTGCTCAAAGTCTTGTACTACGCCTCCGCCTCCACCACCCCCACCCCTCGAAAACCAACCTAACATAGTGTGTTTGAAAACACCGCTATGCTTCTCAAAAAAAAAAAAAAAAAATAGAGAAGACAACAACTGTACATTTCGCGTCGTAACGTGTTGATTCCACGTCGGTCTCCCACCGCACCACTCAAAGAACATCTTACTAGTACATGACACCGTGGGAGCTGAACATGAAAGTTGCGTTCTTCCCAGGCACGCACATGTTGAATGACAGCACGTGGTTATTGCGCACCTCGCATTGGACACAAAGTCATACTGAGTAGACTTCTTCTGCAATAGACTGTTCACAGATTATTGCAGACTGACTTGATTACAGTTTTTGTTCTCAATCATTCAACTAGTGTACGCGTTTCTCTTCATATTTATGCTGTTAATAGCCTGCAGGGAAAACAACAGCTTGTTTGAAATGGAATTGTTGGGAATATATCACAGGTTACTACTGATTTGAGAAGAATTTGCTTTCCTGTCTTCCAAAGTGGTATGTACAGGCAATCTCCCCTAAAAGCCTAACCAATTTAACGTAAAATCCAGCGGTTTTCTTGGGATTGCAACGGTATTTTAGCAGCAGCCAATACTCCTGTAATGATAGGGAGATCAGGAACGAAATTGCACCGATCGTTTAATACAACCTTTGGCGTCCTTACACACGGAATGAGTTGCCCGTCGAGGCGTGGTAAATATTCTGTAGGTGTATGTACCATTATATACCAGATTAAGAACTAATTTCCGTAAAACAGTATCCCGACAGTCGGTAAAATAATGTCAATGTGACGATCAAGCTGTAATAACAATGTACAAAATAAATTTACAAACTAACTTGTTACAAGAAAGACATATTACATTCGTTCATCAGAAGTGAAATTCATCCACCAAAATTTACGTCTAAAGGCGAGTCTAAGCAAAGTGTGTGACCGTGGCACATGCCGTATGTAAATAATCATAACAGTTGTCAAAATGCAGCTTCACGATGTCTTTTTCGTGACTTGTGTTTTGTTTTGTCGGTTTTTTTTTACGAGCTTCGATATTTGAAGCTCACTTTTCCCATTGGCATTTTAACATGTCAAACGTTGCACTCTCGCTATTCAATTGCCTGACAAAGAATACTATGAGTCACGTGTAGATTTTTTTTTTCAGTGATTTCGTTCATTTATATCAACACAAGACTCGCGAATTGTCATGTCACATTATATAGCTCGTCGTTAAATCAGGATTCAGGTACTACTAGTAATCATAATCACTTCATCCTTGGATGTAAATTAGGGCCTACACTTTATTTTTTGAGTGATCCCGATAGAATAGTGTCTCAGCTTGAAGGTTGCTCGACGATATTTTTCCACCTCATTTGTGATTAAACTGGCAGCCATACGGCCACAAACAATTTCAAGCCGTGTAATTCTAGTCTCTACGCTGTGAAAATCGCCATACGCATCGTAGTACACCGATAACTAGCTTTACTGGCTCTCGTTGTGAGTTCTCACTTCTGTTTGTTGTTCTGGAATCAACACAACCAAACCGGGCTCCTACACACACGCACAAAGCATGAGACGTGACCAAAGTGCTCGCGCGCGCGTTGCATGCTTATTTTCACTTTGAAAGCAGCGGCGGTAGAACGCGGAGGGACGACAGTCGTCCTACCGCGGTAGGACGATTTCTCTCTTACAGAAAAAAATCACCAGCGCGCACACTATGTCAAATGCGCCTATATACGCGTAAAATCGTCCTCGAGCGTTCCATGCGTCCTCCTGCGGTAGAACGCTAGTGAGAATAAATATCCCTTCCCTAAGCATCTTGCAATATCTCACAGAGTGCAGGGATACAAAGCTGCATGTGTACAGGTTGACATGTTTGTGCCATTGGATTAGCCATAATGTACGAGTCAGTAAGTTGGCTATGAGTGTTCAGTATTTCCTGTCTTTGTATGTAAAAGTTTTAGTATCAATCATGCTGCTCCATCTAGGGCTGGTTGTTGATATATACATGATATCTGGTAGCAATGAGTTACATTGGGAAATAAAAATCACCAGAATATGCACTACAAAATATTGCAGTATGCTTTTAATTGGAAAAAAAAAAATGCTGTTCAAGCAATAGCCTTCAAAGTCAGGCGTTCATAGCATCAAATTAACGCCAGTATTGAGAAGTGGCCAGGAAATGAAAATGAATGATATTAGTAAAGCGGATTAGGAGGAGGGGAAAACAAAAAACAGGAAGAGAAAGAGAACGTCTTTGTACCGAGAAGTGTGATGTTTCACATGTGCAACCTGTCGAGTTGATACCTGTCAAACACCTGTATTGTCTTTTTCCGAAGGTGATCCGCAATACAACAATCCTTAGGTGCAGCTACCAGCACTACAACCACCCGCTGCTCTACCTTCAACCAGCCAAGGAGGAGGTCATCTTTGACGAGCCACGCCTCTACTTCTACCGAGACATCATCAGCGACGCAGAGATCAACTTTGTGAAGCGCCTCGCAGCCCCAAGGGTAAGCATGTCTCTTTGTGGTAGGTTTCAAAATCTCTCTCTCATCCTGTCTTGTCCATTTTTTTTTTTTTTTGTACCACAGCTGCGCGCTGAAATTGTTACTTCATCACCACTTGATAGGTACTTGATTTATTAAAGACTTTTGCTGAAATGTAATGAAAAAGACACCTTTGCAGGTATAATTCAAACAGTCTGTTGTGGAATATTTGCTGGGCAAATTGTTTCTTTGAATATGAAATATTAGACAGTGTTTTACAGGGTAATGTGAAGTTAAGAGCATTGAAGATTCACCATGTCCATACTTCTTATGAGCAGCTGTCAAGGTATATGCATATTCAAGGAACAGTCACTCCAAGATTCTGTCAGTATCAGATAATCAGGATCAAAATTAGGAAGCTGATAACAATGGTTGCAACTGTTATATCAAATTGTTTTTGTCTTCTAGTACGCTCTCTGTCCGATAGAGGGGGGGGGGGGAGGTTTAAGTGAAGCTTGTATATTTCAGTTGAAGAGGGATTATTTTTGTGTTGAAGGTTTTGGAAGGATTTGTTTCAATCTTTATTTGAACTATGTTACTCTGTCTAAATGCCAAGTTGTTACAGTCTTTTTGCTAAGGTATATTTGTCATTGGTTGGAGAAAAGAAGTGTCAGAATACAAACTTAACTAGTGCTGTTACAGTTTCTCACTTAGATATGCGACTCGCATGCTAATTTTCTTCTTTACTCCTCTTCCAACTAAGAAGCCAGTGACATCGTAATGAATGGAATCACCTATCCTTATGGCGATGAGCACAAGGTTGCCTCAGTGCTTACAACTTGACTATCGTTCACTTCAGACAGAAGTTGTAAAAGAAAATTTGAGGATTAGTATGTGTGTCAGACCTGTTTGTTGCATGTCAGCAGGCATTTGCATAAATTAATCTATCATGTCACAGATAACACTGATATATATCTTCTGTGTTTCATGACAAGTTTTGTTTTTGTTTTTTTCACTGCTGTCAAAAAAAGTTGACCTTTTCTCCCCCCGGAGGTTGCCTCGTTTTGATTTGAGTTCCGAACGTGGTCTTCTGAGTGGCACAGGTTGCGGGAACAACACCCCCCCCCCCCCCTTCTTTCTTTTTCCCTTCTCATTTCATTGCCTTCCTCCATTTCACATACTTACTTCATTTTGCTCCATTCTGGCTGGTTATGAAAACCTCACATGAGTTGGGAAATGAATAGGGGATAAAAATGTTGACGGGACCCCCTCCCCCTTTTTTTTTGTGACAAATGATTCATGATGTGGCTTGTAGTAGAGGATAAACTGACCATATATAGATAACTTAATAATCATCTTTCAGAGCAAACATTTAATATTTTCATCACTAACAACATTATCATAATCAAGCCACTAATTACAGTAATCTTTCATCTAACAAGCTATCCTTAGTCCCACATTTGTGTAGTACCGGTTCGCCTAATCCACATTATTTTCTTCACCCTTGTAATGACTGCTGCTTAACACAATAAGCGCTATTATGAAATGGGAATTACTTGTGATTCGTAGCAGGAATTAGCCAATTTCTTTCGGCGTAAATTTTAGATTCAACGAGAATTTGATTCTAAAACAATTCTATGGCTTAAATGTTGCTGTTTTACTCTTTGAAATCAGTAAGACAATCTCTTGCAATGTATTTAACTGAAAGATTCTGATTTACTTTAGCTTTAATATCTCCATTTTGTTCATCTCATCTTTTTCATTGTCTTGCATGCTTGGTAATCTCAGTCGGTCTGGTGTTATCGTTCAGAATAAAAACATTTATCTGATATTGTTCCCATGGAATATCGATACGGATAAATGTAAGAAGCAATGTCTGGTGTACAAGGATACCAAAGATAGACTTGACAATTTCCATTGTTGTAGTGACAATTTTCTTTTTATCGCAGAAAACTGCACCATGCATATCTGCATATGCAGTTTTACACATTACAGGCTTTCCTATTCATTTTGACAGACAAGTACAAGAGGGTGATTAACCCTGAAAAGTGTGTGTGTGAGAGAGAGGGTAAAACACACAGCTGCCCCATAGGTCATAACTAAATGAATGGATGTACAGTAAAACTCAAGAATTTTGGGTTTTCTACCTGTCAGTGTCTAATATGCTCTGTTTGTGAGAAGCATTTAGCATACTAACTGCAGTGGAACGAGTAAAAGAAGAAGAAGAAAAAAAAACAAAAACAATATCAGTCAGTAGTCTGGAATATGTTGCAATGTTGCAATGAACAACGATATTGATTGAAAAGAAAAAGGAAAGAGAGTTTTAATATGAGGTTTGACTCTAGGTAAAACTGCATGTCTAAAATGTGTCATCTGCTTTTACATTCCATCCTAAACCCTATTTTCACATTGCTTATAGAATGATTGCAGTTTCCCACGACCTGTGACGTTCAGGGGTATGTAGATTGCTGAAAACAGCATAATTAAAGGATGAACCACATTAAAAAGATATCTAAGTTATTCCTGTGTAGTTCTTACTTTTCTGTGCTCAATCAGGCAAACCTTGTCACTACCAGTACTAAAATCCAGTGAAAATGCACTTTAAAGGTACAGCTCCAACGATCACCAGTGACAAGTGGGGATGAGAAGAAAGAAGTCATCGTGCGAAAGAGATCTTACAACATGTGCCTATCCGTAATATCCCATTGTTACATTCCTGAGAATGCAAAAGTCAAAAGTGTTGGAATAGATTTGCCAAATGTATTTCCACATTGCTCAGTACCATGTAGAAAATGTTAACCACATGTACATTAACGATGACAAAGATACCTGTTTATCGAGTACAAAATTGCTTGTAAATTCAATGCATTTGTTGTTTAATCATGACTTTATTCAAGTTCAAGAAAGTGTGAGAATAACAAGTATACAAAAGAACCAGGTCCACCGTTTCATTCAAAACGAATGGCAGGTTTAGACACGTATATGGGGGTACAAAACAACAATATTAGAGTTTACATTATTGCAACCCATATCACACATAAAATATCAAATATTACCAGTGATCAATTAATACTTTATCTTTATCACACCCCTTCCCCATGAAAGTTTAGTTTGAGTGTATTAGCACGGACAAAGCATAGCATGCTAGTATACTCGAAATGCATGTATATTGGCACATTTATGAGTGGCTTTAGATTTAGTGGATGGTATTGCGCACTTCCATTTCAAACACACACCTCTGCCTTCACTATATGACGCCACCGAGATGAAAACGAGTCCGTGCACCCTTTGTTGTCTCCCACAGCTTCAGAGGGCCACGATTCAGAACTCGATCACAGGCAACCTTGAGTTCGCTGACTACCGCATCAGCAAGAGCGCGTGGCTGAGGCCCGAAGAGGACGCCATCATCCGACGGATCCGTCGGCGCGTGGCGGCCTACTCCGGCCTAGAGCTGGAGACGGCTGAAGACCTACAGGTGAGAAAGTTTCCATCTTTACGTGGGACAACATTAACTTTATGTTCACCTTTTGCTTTGCAACCTCATTCGGCCCAATTTCTCCAATAATCTCTGCCCAGGTACAGGCAAATTTTCAAAATAATGTCAAGCATTTATGCCTTCTCAGTTATGTTCATTATTATCATTTTTATTATTATTATTATTCATTACATCATTGTGTGCAATTTTTACACAATGAGAATCATTTCTACTAGATCTTACCACTGAACAAAGTACGTTAGAAAAAATTATATTTCTGGAAAAGGAAATTTAATACTTTAGCACATTTTACCCTACTTACAGAAATTCCTGAATTTATCAATTTTGAAGTGTTTGTCCTGGTTAGCGAGGCTTAAGGCAATATTTTTTTTCTGTGATTGGCCATTAACATCTTTCAGTTTGAAATTTTTATGACCTCAAAAGGAAATGTAATGGCCCGAAATAAATGGAAAGCAACATACAATCTGTTTGAATATTAGTTGCCTGATCGGGCCACCAAAAGATAACCTTTTTGGAAATTAGGTTGCCCGACATCAATTTTCAGTGACCCCGGGCCACCACCATGTCGAGCCCTGCCCTATATTATGTCACGTGTTGGCAGTCTGGCCACACCAGGCACTCCAGAAATGCATGCAGGCAGCCATCATTAAAGAAGAAATTCATAGGAAATAATATCATATAAATTGACTGTTTTCCATCATTTAATGTTATTTTGATTAATTTCTGACATAAATCATGCAATAAAGTTGTCTCTGCTTTGAATATAAGAATCTTTATTTTTACCAAATTTGAGCACTGGAAAAAGTTCGATGCGGCTACGAAAAGTGCCAAATCTGCGACGTCACCAAATGTGTATGCAACCCCGTGGGATTTACGTATCTATAGGCAAACTGTGTGCACTTTTCAGGAAATTGGTGTGTAATTTGTTGTCAGTCTAGAATAAATCGTCCGCCAAAACTATATATTCACGTCGTGAAATTGTTTGTTTGTGTTCATTGGAATCTTTTTTTACACCCGTAAATATACGGAAAAACAAAGTTTTAAAAGCACAAACCCTATTGTCAGCTCAAGATTCACGATTGCCGTGATCAGCTGTTCCTTCGTACAGCCACAATTTGCTGTTATTATTGACACAACAAATCGATCATTGTGGGGGAATTGCGTATAGCTGAGCTAATCTTACATACTCATGAAGGATGATAACTAAGTCAAAGAGCTGTAATTGATTGGAAATCATTTTAACACCCATAAATTTACACAAATACGACGTTTGAAAAGCACAAAACCTACCATAATCAGCTCAAGATTCGCGATTGCCGTGATCAGGTGTACGCACAACAGTATCAGCAGAATCGGCAGTGAAGAGGTATTCCTTGATGCCGTGATTTCAGCTTGATTTTTCTTCGAAATGGCATGATGAAGGTTTGTTAGATAAATGTGACCTTCTTTTTCTCTTGTGTGTTGGTTTAAATTCTAATTTCTACCTCAACTTGCTAAAAAAACAGTCTAACAAAGCGGGAAACAGCAACATTTCCGTGCTGAGCGGCAGTCACGATACACGTGTTGCATGCAAGCATGCACCGCTGCTGCAGCGATCCCCATAGTATAACACGTAGGTTGCTTGTAAACAAGGGGGTCCTCGGCGCAGTTGACCAATCGTGAACACGTATTTCGATCACGTGTCTTGGTAAGCAACAAGGCTGTTTACGCTTCTGGGAGACGATTTGCGCATAAACTAACGCATGTTTCAGACGAATTTATGAATGAAAGTGAGTAGCATGACATCATGCCATGACCATATTTGGAATAAGGAGAGGTAGAGCTTTCTGTAGGTACCAAATGTGTCAGGGTTTAACGCAAAATATCTAAGACACGATCGCCAAAAGAACAGTCATTTTCGCCGTAAGCGAAGGCGATTTGGTCTTAAGAGTTAAGATTTTGGCCAACTTTTGAGATTGACATCCCACTTTTCTCTTCAAAATTCCACATTTTGTAGGTTGTATTTCGAAATGTTGTTGATATCAATCAGAAACTAGAAAATTTCCCCTACAACGTGATACCAAAATGTCAATTTGGTCCCTGAGGTAGGTCATTTTTTGACCTTTTTCGGGCTGTAGCGCGAAATCACATTTGCCGAGAAGTTTCGGGTTTTGCCAGAGCGGGTCTCAAATAGCCGGACGGCAAATCAGCTCATACACATTTGGTGACGTCGCTCAAATCCGATGTTTCTTGTAGCGAACGGAGCTACGTGGTCATGGAAATTGGGTGTTTTTTCAATCTCAAAAACAGTTTGGGGGTAAAGTTACATCATCTAAAAGATATCCAGTTTTGTTAACTATAGCTTCTTAGCTTTCCGTAGATATCAAACTTGTCATATTTCTAGATTCTCTATAAATTTCTGCTTTAAAGGCCCTTTATTAAACCATTCTCATTTTTTGTTTCACCATGATATTGTTTATACTTGTAACAATTCATGAAGATCTGGTAAAATAAAGAGCAAGATGTACACAGTTAGTACACATGCATATTTTGATTTTGCTTTTAACAAAGTGTATAGTTAACCAGGTATTAAAAAAGAATGGTTAGGTATTTACAAGCAATAGATGTGTAGTATGATTGACTCTTCTTGATTGGATAAAAATATTGAAAACATGGCACAAGAGCTAGATTCAGATGTCAAGTTTTATTTCCATTTCCTATATTTCTGTAATCTGATTATAAAGAAGAAAAAGATGTAGAGAGCAAAAATGAACGAGGAAAATTATAAGATGAATCTTCATAATATGTTGCAATGGCATCACCATTTGCCAAGCTTCTTTTTCTTTTCCCTGGGACTATCTAACAGTAGCTATTTCTGAATTTTTCTTTTAGGTTGTCAACTATGGTATAGGAGGCCACTACGAACCACACTTTGATTTTGCAAGAGTAAGTATGTTTTGTTGTAAGATACGTCTCATTAGAGTGGTATTAATCATAGTAATTTTTGAAAAGAATGATGGAAGCCAATATGGCCTTATAAAGTTTGGTATTCATGAATTCAGCACATCTCTGCAAATGTGCAGTTTGGGACCTTGCTACAAAACTTTGGATGTTGCAGCTTACTTTTGCTGAAATGTGATGACCATTATTTGCAGTGATTATCAAAATATGATAGAGCAGAAAAATGGAAGCTAGTTGAATCATTGTGAGGTCTCATATGTCATCATGTCCAGAAGACTAATTTAACAGATTTTTGTGGAAGAAAGAAATTGTGAATTGGTCCATTTCTGAATTCTGATGCAAGTTAGGAAGGATGTGTAATTGCATTCATCTTGATGATTAAGTAATATAATGATTAGTTAATACTGATCCTGTATTCATTTAAAGTGATTCAAGTTTTCATTAAAATGTTTCCAAATATTCTCTGTATTTGATACTTGATCTTGCATTGATATTTACCTACATGCATTTATGTTTGTCTCCAGAAATCTATCTGTTTATATGTATTTTGTGAGGTGGCATACCAATGTCTTCTGCTCTGTTGCATGGCTTCAGTCCCTCCTTTATGTCTGCCCACACTAACAGTGTTACCATTAAGACTGTGCTGTGATGCGTGGGCTGTATTCCATCTGGTAGAGAAAGATGAATCTGTGCCATCATCTCCCCCTCTGCCAGTTAGAATGCAGCAGCCATCACTGCCAACCTCTCAACCTCTGTGTAAATCTTCACATGTTGTCCAAAGTATTTGTTCAAATTGAAAAATATGTTTCTACTAACATCATACTCATCTCACATCTTTGTTTACTTGTAATATATTGCTGTATCATTTTTATTACATATGTATGTGTTACTTTCTTTGCTTTAAAGGAACAAGGATCAGATTACAACTGTGTGAATGAACTATTTGTTAAAATTGTACATATGAAATGAAGACTATCATTTAGTGTGTGTATATGCACTGTTCCATGAGGACCATGCTTGTGAAAGAAATGTCAACATCTTATAGGACATCTGTAGATCTCACCAACTATGTCTTTTTTTCTTAAAAATCGTCATGCAGATTCCTAACGCATATCACGGCATTGGTAACAGAATTGCCACAATGCTGTTCTATGTGAGTAAAAAGAGTAGCTATTGAGCGCAAGTGTAAGACAAAAAATGAGTAAATACTTGTATCTCCCAAAAGAGTCTCTGTACATCCAAAAAATGCTGGTGATTGTTCACTGTGTCCCGATTCCATTTGATGCCGAAATGGATATTAAAGACTTCTCAGTAATACTTGATACTTGATACTGTAATCCCTCTCGCAGCTCCAAGAAGTTATACTGGGATGAAACTACACATGTGTGCCATTGGGAGGTGCCATGGTGATGAATACCAGTGATTGCAAGTAATAAGTGTTACTTAAGAAGTGAAATCAGTACTTGGGGTTGTTCACTAGATTGGGCTAGACAATCATACTTCGTTTCAGCTGTGTCTTATGATGCACCTCACTCTTCTCTCACACTGCGACAAAACACAGATCTTGAAGGATGTTACTGCAAAATTGTGCAGGAAAGAAAACAAGAGGAAAGTTAGTCTTAAATTCTCAGCTACAAAATCTGTGCCAACTGATAAAGCAGCCTGTCAGGAATCTGGTTCTGCAGGAAGCTTCCTGAAGACTTCCATATCTCCACATATTAAAAATATGAAAAATCCCTCGGTTCTGGAAGTGATTTGCCCATTGAATTGCATGTATTACCAGCAGATATCATGGGTCCTAATGGCTCTTAATATTTTCCTGTTTTCGATGGGTGAATTTTGGCAGCCTTGATGTGATTTTTACTACAAAATGAATCCGAAGCGCAAGTTAAGGTGAATTTGAAAGAGCAGTGTACTTCCCAGAACAAGATTGGAAGAAGAAGTTGAAGTGAGAGATCAATGTACCAGTTTGTTGAAATCTATTGATATTAACCCTAATCAGGCTGGGCTTTTTCGCGGATTCCGCCCCCCCTTCAGATCTCGCCTATGGAACGCGTTATCGCGTCGAAAATCGGCACACGCGACGCCCGCGACGTATACTATCAAAATGTATGGTTGCTTTCTCCGAAAATTTTTTCTTATATTTTGTATTAATTAATTATTGTAATTTATGCATAAAATCAGTTTGGGGCTCTAAATCACTTATTAATGCTCTAATTAAGCTAATTTCTTTTTATGCCTCCGCCACGAAGTGGTGCCGGAGGCATTATGTTTTCGGGTTGTCCGTCCGTCCGTACGTCCGTACGTCCGTCCGTCCGCATTTGTTTACGCGATAACTTGAGTAATATTTACTGGAATTTTACCAAACTTGGTCCAAGTATGAAGTATGATGGGGCAATTATTTGATTAGATTTTGGGTGAAATCGGCTAAAGGTCAAAGGTCAAAGGTCAAGGTCAAATCCTAAAATTTATCTGTTTACGTGATAACTCAAACCTGGATGAAGCAGCTTTCACCAAATTTGGTCCAAGGATGATGTATGATGGGACAATTAGTTGAGTAGATTTTAGTGACATTGGCAAGAGGTCAAAGGTCAAAAGGTCAAGGTCAAATGCTACAAATGTTGCAATTTCCCCCATATCTATGCAATGCCCGAAGGTATTTTCTTGAAACTTGGTGTGGACATGTACTACTGCGTAAAGATTCTCCAGAGAGAGTTTCATGTCATAAGGTCAAAGGTCAAAAGGTCAAAAGTTAGGTGAAAATGTTGCAATATTACTTTTCTCGCAAATGGTTCAATGTATCTTCGTGGAACTTGGTACATATGCATGTACTTTCTGGCAGGGATTATCTAGGGAATTTAGGGGTCATGGGTCAATAGTCAGGGGTCAGAGGTCAAGGTCAACTCCTCAAAATTTTGCTATTTCCCTCATATACTAGTATATGTGCAATGCTTGCATTATTAGTTTCAAAACTTAATACATGCATTACCTAATGGAGATTCTGCGGGAATTTCCAGCCAGAAGGTCAAAGGTCAAAGGTTAAGGGTCAAAGGCCAGGTTTCAATGCCCCCCCCCCCCCAAAAAAAAAAAAAAAAAAATCTATTTTGTACCGTCATCACACTCTTTCTTCGTACCTTGGAAATTACTCAATGCATAAACTTTCCCAAAATTCCCCAAATATGTGTACCTGCACTCTTAGAAAATTATAGCAAACCCAGTTCAAAACATTTCTGACAAACCTGTCATTTCAATATTTTGCCAGTTATGTGAAACTATCATGGATCACACATTGTGAAGACATTGTACTATACGCCTATTGGGAGAATCATGCATTATGGCAGAGGCATCAGTCGCCATAGCGACATTTCTAGTTAAAAATGTTTCTTGTATCATTCTCCTGAGACATAGGATAAAAAAAAATCTGTATCGAAATTGATTTCTTATGTATTTGATTGTTTTTTTAATTTCTTATGTATTTCTTTCTTTTTCGACCTTTTGTTATGCCTCCGCCACGAAGTGGTGCCGGAGGCATTATGTTTTCGGGTTGTCCGTCCGTCCGTCCTTCCGTCCGTCCGTCCGTCCGTCCGTCCTTCTGTCCGTCCGTCCGTCCGTCCGTCCGTCCGTCCTTCCGTCCGTCTGTAATGAATTTTGTGGACAAGGTAACTATCGAAATCTGTTGAGGTATCCTAATGAAACTTGGCATGTGTGTGTATTAGGGGGTGAAGTTGTGCCTATCAACTTTTGAGTGCACATGCTCAAGGTCAAAGGTCAAAAGGTCAAGGTCAAATACATAAAATGTCACTATTTCCACCATATCTATTGAATGCCTGAAGATATTTTCTTGAAACTTAGTGTATACATGTTTTACCCAATTAAGATTCTCTGGTGAAAGTTTGGGTCATGAGGTCAAAGGTCAAAGGTCAAAAGGTCAGGGTCAAATACATAAAATTTCACTATTTCCACCATATCTATTGAATGCCTGAAGAGATTTTCTTGAAACTTAGTGTATACATGTATTACCCAATTAAGATTCTCTGGTGAAAGTTTGGGTCATGAGGTCAAAGGTCAAAAGGTCAAGTAAAAATATTGAAACTTCTTTTTTTTCTCCGTACCTTGGAAAATTGTTCAAGGTATCTTCATGGAACATAGTATATACATAATACTGACTGGAAGTGATTATCTAAAGAATGTAGGGTTCATGGGGTCAATGGTCAGGGGTCAAAGGTCAAGTGCAAGACTTCAAAATTTTACTATTACCCTCATATTTATGCAATGCCAGCAGGGTTATTTTTTTACACTTGGTGTATGCGTGTGTAACCTAATAGAAATTCTCTGGAAATTTTTTTTTCTCTCTTTTTGCCTCAAAGGTCAAAAGGTCAAAACTAACTTTTTCCTCCATATCTCGGAAGTGGCTCAAGTTACCTTGAAACTTAGTACATATTATGCATGTTCTACCTGAAAGTAATTATCTTATGAATTTTAGGGTCAAGGGCTAGATGAAAATGGTAACAATTTACTATTCAATTCAGAAATTGCACTTTTTCTCCACACCTGTACCTTGAAAATTACTCAATGTCTAAATGTATGAATGGGTCAAAGTCAAGTTAAAGTCCTTAAATCCCTAGATACATGCTCTCCTATTCATCCAATTAAACCTACGTCAAGGAAGGTGAACATTCAACACATTTGTGACAAACTTGTGCATGTCATTCCAATATTTTGCCAATTTTGTGAAAATGTAATCACACAGTGTCCACATGTACTATCTACACCTATTGGGAAAATCATGCATTATGGCGGAGGCATACCAGTCGCCAAAGCGACATTTCTAGTTTTTGTTTGTTTTTTGGCCAAAATTTGTCACAGACATTTTTTGAAGCTTTATTATGCTAAAATAAATTAATTTCATTCATTCTAAGTCAAGATATGAATTTTTATGTGAATTAATTGAAAAAACCCAATTTGCATTGGATTTGTACACAAAATCACGTTTTGGAGCAATTTTGGGGTTGACAAATTTTTTTCGAATGGGTGTCGCGTCAAAACGGTACGCGCGGGCGCAACAATTTTGGTCTCAAAAGTTGCGCGATACTTGAAAGAAAAAAGTCATGAAACATTGCAGCGGGAGCTTATCGCGCTGCGAAGATATTGCGAGAAACGTCGAGGGGGGGGGGCGGATTCCGCCCCCCCCAGCCTGATTAGGGTTAAGGTTATGAATAGTGAACCATTGTTTGTGAACCCCAACATTTTATCATAAAAGTCCTTCGTTCTCTTGAAATTTTTCTTTTTCTTTCTCTTGATTTTTTTATTTTATGTTTTGAGGGGGATGAAAATAGACTTCGGTGTTGCAGAATTTCATATTTTGCATCTGTATTTCACCTTGACTCTGAATCAAATTAAGACAACTGTGGATATACAACTTACTCAGGAGACATAGAATAAGTGCTCACCAGAAATTTTTGTTTTTTGCAGAAAAGTTTTCATAGAATAAACTTGTCAAACAGGATTTTTAAGATCAAGTCAAACCCACATTTTGGTCATGAGGGATTGTTCATAGCTTCTGATTTGTGTATGCGAGACTGAAACAATTTACAGTGTTTAAAGGAAGATGTTAGTTGAGACAGATGTATAAAGTTTTGCAATGTTTATTTCTTGTTCCCTGAAAAAGACAAGTTGTTATTGAAACCAGTGTTAAGCTCCTTTTCTTTTTCTTTTTTTTTTTCTTTTTTTGGATAATGTTCTGATGCATCATATGTGGTATTCTGTCTTAGATAGTTGATAGAACAAAGAACTCTTCTGGTTCAGGGATCAAAAATAGATAGAGGAAGTCATAATGTTTCAATCAGCACAACTTCTAAAATTTTCCAGTCACTTGCCTGACTGATGTGCCTTTGTTTACCCAGATGCCTTCACAAAGCGTCACAACAACATGCTCGAGTACAAAAGAAGAATAAAAAAAGTACAAAAAGTGGAGAGGAAAGGGCTTTTTACACTTGTGTTTCTTAACCCCGGACTTTCTCTGACCCAGGACTATCGTTAGTCCCGTACCAATTTTTTCAGCTTTTTACACTCGCCAATTAGTCCCGTACTATCTCTTGTCCGGGGCTAAGGAGAAAACTGACCTTTTTACACTCGTCTTTCTTAGCCCCGGACTTTCCAAACCACATGAATATTCATAATTACGCTGTGTACTGTACACGTACACGCACGCACCGGCAGCACTTGATTACCTCGTTTCTGATTGGTCAGTGAGGGTCGCACTTCGTCTCCGTCGCTTAGCCCAGGATTATTTTTTCGTTCTGTTTACACTCACTTGCTTGGCACCGCAATTGCGGTGCTAGCACCGCAATTGCGGTGCTAACCCCTGCTATTTTGCAGGGCCAGATAGTACCGTACTATCGGTGGGGCTAGCCCACTTTGGCAAAAACGAGTGTAAACAGAAAGTGGGCTAAGGATAGTCCCGTACTATCGGTGGGGCTAAGGCCCCCCCTTAGCCCCACCGATAGTCCGGGGCTAAGCAAAAATTTACAAGTGTAAAAAGCCCTGAAGTGGCCCGAAATAGGAAATTACCGAGACTGTGTCACTGTAACGTCTACCTCGTTATCAAAACGGAACAAAATAAAACAAGGCATTTCAACACCGAAACAAGATCTGACTGCCACCTCTTCATGGATAATCAAAGATTTTGTCCTTATGGTATGTCTACTTGATTTTCAAAACAAAACAAAACAAAGCAAACCAAAATAGCAAAATAGAATCAGTGACTGCCACCACTCCATGCTCAATGAGGGATTTTGTCCTTACAGTATGTATACAATGTACCTGATTATCAAAGTAGAACAAAACAAAACAAAAGCAAAATTGCAAAATAGATGCTCTTTACTGCTACCACTTCATACACAATCAGAGATTTGATCATTGAGTGCAGGAGATATCTACATATTGTGCACATCTGATTTCTAATCTTCCTGCTTGTGCTCAAGGACAGTCATTTTAGATTTTATTAGGTAAATTACAAATTAAAGAATTTAAAAAAAAAAAGATCAAGAGATGCTCATAGCCCAAGGAGAAATTCACATTATGTGAAGGTGTGGAGGATAAAAGTGCTGGACAGTGATTGGTTCAGTGAAATTAGAAAAGTACTAAAGTTACACTCACTTGTGAATGTAAGTTTGCCATCTTATTAAAGATATTGTTTACCAAGGCGAGAAGTGATTTTAAAAATATTCGAGTTCCCGCATTTGATGCATATTTGTAGGTTAGTTGTATCACAAAACATCCTACCATATAAAAATTTGCTATAAAGCCTAAAATATAAGGAGATATCACTATTTTTCTCAGTAAAAGACGTTTTATTCTAGAAATTTTATTATAACTATTGTTCACTTTTTTATATTCAACAATACTTATCATTGATTATAAAAATGAAAATTTTTGTGTTTGTTTTTTCTATCCCTCAATCACATTTTAGAACTATTTTGAAGCACTAAAGCTGAGTTTTGTCTCATCTGCAAATGTTAGATAATGCCTTTAATGAATATACTTAAATATATTTCATGTGCCTACTTGCACAGTATAGATACACTACATTTGATAAGTGAATATCCTCACTTCTTACATATTCATTAAAAAAAAAAAATTGAATGTGGAATAAGTGCTACTATGAGAGTCACTGTAATTTTAGCTAGGGTCCAAGACCAAAGAATTTTGCAACCTCTGTATTACCTGAGAGGATCCTATTTTGGACTATTTTCTTTATTAGAAGAAAACTTAGTGGATCAATGCTTTCATTTATGTCCAAATTATATGATCAAGACTGCCATTTAACTCAAATTGTCACTGATCTGTTGCTTTGATTTCAGCACTTCAATGCAAAGCTATTCTTCCTAGTTATTTCCATCTGAAATTCTTGACCATTTTCATGTAGATTGTAAATTACATCAAAATTGCACGTGTTGTCAAAAATAGAATCTAATGAACCTATGCATGGATTTCATCAATTATCCTGGTAAAAGACTTCATATCTGTACTGCTCGTGGTATTTGTCCACCCAACAACAACAACAACATCAGGAAACATAAATTTATACTTTTTTCCAAAGGTTATCTCTTAACATTTGAATAGTAAAATGTTCTTCATAGTATTCAAGCCCATCCATCAATGCACATTTCCAATTCCACTGCTTTTTAGACATGCAGTCTTTCGTTTCAAAGCTTATTGTCATTGATTAATGATCTATTGGGGTAAATATAGTAAGCAGGATTGACTTTAGGAGAGCCCTTGTTTTGTGTGTCCTGTTTTGCAAGTGGCAAACAGTTGTTTTTAGGGAGAGGCATTGGAGGAATATTTTTTGTCCTCATAATTTTGTCTCAATTTTAATTTTATATCCTAAATCCCCTTTTTCAGCCTTATGAAAGGGTAGACTACAAGTATAGCAAGCATAGTCAGAAAAAGAATGTTATGTCAAAATCAACTCAGCTCATGTCATGCTGATGAAATTCAGTCACTACCAAGTCATTAACTGTTCAGAGACTGTGAAGGAAATAGATGTACATGTACCGGTACTACTATTAAGTTTAAATCATGAAGGCTACAGATAAAGATCACTTAACCAAAGATTGGTTGGCACAGAAGTGATCTGTGTCTGTAGGCCCCATCTAGAATCCCTTTCTGTAGACCAGCCTGACATATTTCATCAAGACACATTCCACTTCTCTTACTTCTGGGATTGTGTAACACACAATGTGGCTATACTAATCAGTAGCTCTTCCACATCTCTCTAATGCTATTCTGTGTTCTCAATGATGGCTATACCACTGCATTTTTCCCTCCATAAGATTTCACATGTATCATTCACATTGTGATTGACTGGCTTGGACAGGCACACAGACACACAGACACACAGACACACAGACACACAGACACACACACAATGGTGAAAGGCGAAAGGTCCTTTGGAAAGTGACATAATTGCGAGGGCATTAATTTGTTGCCGTTGACTCAGAGAAGCCTGCCAATCCTGATGACCGAAACATTTAATTGCTACAATGCATCATGAGCACAAGGAATTAACCAAGTTCTTAGGTGCCTTGGACAGATCTCTTTGTAATTTCAGTGTAAGAGATATGCCATTAGCTTCTAAATCCAAGTTTTGGAAGGTAGTCATATTGCCAGATGTTAGCATTACTTTGTGTTACCATGGTCTACTGGCTATCAAATAATGAGAATGAACTTCAACATTTGCCAAAATTTTTAGAACATGCTATCAGTATTTTGTTAGAGTCATAACTTAAACTTCTGAAGTGTGTTACTGCAGGTAATTCAAGTAAGATCTAATCTCATTGGAAATAATGATGTGTGAAGTAAAGTAGTGAAACAAAACTAAAACAAAAACATGTTCTATAGTAATATCTGATCCAACTCTCCTTTTTTTTTTTAAATGGACCAATGTCTTAACTCCATCTTGATTTCAAGTTACATTCTGTCAACATATAACATAAGTGGCCTTAGAATTTCTTTTTAAGAAAAAAAAAAAAAATCAGCTCAGTAATTTATTTATAACAAAGTGTTCTCCAGTAAAAAAAAAAGAAGATAGATTGCTCAGGAAATAACTGATTTAAAAGATACCACTAAAAACATGGAACATGGACAGTTTTGGCACAGTGTTGTCTTCATTTTGTGTAGTCTTACCTCCAACAGTGGTTCCAGCCATCATTTTGATCCCTCTACTAACTCATTCCGCCGACTGTCATCTCATTCACTTGTGCATGCTATTTGTCTAGAAATCCTTGTATAAAGAAAAAACAAAGAAAAAAAGTATTTCCTTTTTATATTTGTATATCTCTTAAATCCTTTGCACAACCAAGATTCTTGCATGCTTCATTTCCTTACCATATCATTGGTAAACTGATAATGCCAATTGTCATTTTTTTTTTTGAAATCCCAAATTTTCTCATTCAAAGACATGTTCAGATTTCTGCAATATCATGGACTTCACAAAAATTAGAGCTGAAAATTATAAAGTCATGATATTTTAGATCATTCTCAGCGCTCACCTTCACATGTCTACTCAGATATTTTTCGTTATCATAGAATGTGTTCATCATTTTGGCTGCTGGCAGAGTACAAGTCTGCTCCTAAATTTGTCTTCCAAAATTATCTTTAACATGGTCTTCTTTCGTTCTGTCTGTTATCATATGCTTTTCTGTCACGTAACATTTTATTTCTGCCGTCTTTCCCCACTCCTACTAAAATGGCCTGATTTTACCCAGTCGGATGAGAAAGACAATTTCGAATCCCTCGGCACTGGAAATAGAATCGCCACCATGCTGTTCTATGTGAGTCGGTCAAAGTACATCCACACCTCACTACGATGGAATTTTTTTTTTTTTTTTTTTCATGGCCACATCTTCCTTTCTGTCTTCTTCCTTTCATTTTATTCATCTGTCTGTTTTCGTTCATTCATCTGTTTTCCTTCCAGAGACCTGTGTGTGCAAATGCATCATTTGTTTTTAATAGTCAGAGCAGTGGCAGATTCTTGGCTGGCAGCGCAGTGAAGCAAATGATTCAATTTCTTTCACCAATTTGTTTTCGTACCTCAAAGAGAAAGCCTACAGCTGAAAACTTTTGTAGTGCATGTTGCAAGTCCAGACTTTAAAGTCACAGCGGTGAAACAGAACTAGTACATTTTTTCCCCCCAGTATCAACTTGTTTACAGATGTTGCAAATTGGAATACCTCTGCAGTGTCTGATTTCACACTGCACCTGTATAGAGTACCAAAGAGTTATGTTATGGCCATTCATCGTCATGGAAACTGGTTCTAAACAACCTCACCTTTATTGTTGCTAACCATGCTTGCACCTGGTTGCCACCTAAGCTTTAACAAAAGAATGTGACATCATCACCTTGGTACTCTATTGTGCCTGATTTTCACCTGTTTGTTTTTTCAAACCTTTTACTGTGGCATGCACCTTTACAAGGGTTTTGAAATATACAGTCTTTCAGTATTTTTTAAGCTACCAACATGTGGCATTGATTACAATGAAACAGGTGTGACTCCATCTGTAGAGAAGGCAGTAATGTGAAACTGCCAGCTGTATGCCACCTGGGAGTATAACAATGGGAATTAAAAGGGTGAATTTTGCAGATAATCATACTTTTCCTCTGCTTGGAGTCACAGTATCCCTTCACCTGTTTATTTGGAGTGCATCAAATTAGCTCTTGCTACCTTGAGGATTATTGATTTCACACAGTTTTAGATTCTCCTCTCCCTGCCAATTTGCTTCAGTGCCTTGCCAAACAAGAATCTGTCTAGGACCACCCATCCCCCAAGTCATTAGTGTAATCCAAGCTTAAGTCCCTCCTTCCCTACTCTCTCCCTATTGGCCTGACATCCAATTTCCCTCTTTTCCCTAAAAAACAAACAATACAACAACAACTTCTGCGACGTCTCCTCAGAAAGAAGAAACGAGGGCTTTTGAATCATTGGGGACAGGAAATAGAATTGCAACCGCCCTCTTTTATGTGAGTACCTTCATACACATCCGCTACGGAGCTACCTTTCATGCAGACTTGTGCACACCTCGATCTTTGTTACGCAAGAATGGCACAGCACAGCAAAATGATCCACACTTTTCATCATCAAATATTTCTTTGGAATGCAAAACCAAGACCCCATTTTAAAGATGCGCTCACAACAAACCAATTGGAGATGCATCATTCAACATTCATATATCCAATAGGAATTTTTATTTCTTTGATGGTAGCTGCAAACATCATAATCTCACCATGATAAATGAACCTTACTGTGAAAGAAAATGGGGCTGCAATCATGCACAACTCGTACCATCCACATGTATCCTGAAACCTCCAAGTAGAATGATTATAATTATCTGGCAATATCCAAACCTCCCCGCTTGTGCTTGTAGTCTGCTCCAGTACAAGGTGAGACCTTGTAGAAACTGAAGCAAAGTTCCCGCTCTCATTCAGAAGGCTTCTCACATTTGATGAAATTCACAGTGGAAAATTCATCTGCATGAAGCTTCAAAGCCTTCCCAAATGCTGAACATTGTGCTGCTGCGTGCCAGATTTTGTGTCGACAGAGCCTCCCTTGTAGTGGAGGAAAAACACCCCCAAAAAAAGGGCACACTGTGCGTGTGTGCGTCAATATTAAAGGCATAGTTTTATTTTTATGCATGTGACTTTCATATTCTTCATTTGATGCTTCCTGGGGAACTGTTCTGACCAAAGAAAGAAGAATCAAATGCTTTCAAATCTTTGGGAACTGGCAATAGAATTGCTACAATGCTGTTTTATGTAAGTATGGGAACTTGCTAACATCATTAAAAGTGCCAAAAAGATACAACAGCAACAACAACAACAACAACAACAACACACACACACACACACACAAAACAGAAACAAAAACAAGAGGACTGGATATAGTTAGTGATATTTATATCAGTTAAAGCCAGATGTGTCATTGATATGTTCTTTGCTCTCTGAATATGAAACATTTCGTACCTCGTCAGATTTGGATGATATCTTGAAAAGAAAATTATCAGAATATTCCAGGGGAAAGCAATAATTAGGCACTCTTTCTTATTTGGTGTTGTGCAGTGAACAACTACAGTAGAACAAACTTGTTTGAGAAAAGATCACTTGAGCGTAGCGCTAGAATTTCAAAGAATTTTTTGAATATAAATTTTCAACTGGATGCTTGTTCTACACACACCTTTTTACGGAACTATGTTTCAAGAACACTGACAACATGCCTTCTTTATGGATTTTCTCATTTCACATACTGTTGAATTCCTCTCAGAAACTTTAATGCATACATTTACACAAGGTTAAACTCTGAGGATAATTTGGAACAGTTTTATGGGTTCAACCAGGTAAATTAGCAAAACTTTACCAGAAAGTTTTTGGATCACTTTATCAGACTTGTGATTAAATGTGAAATATGTTTAATGAGTTGGATAATCAGATTGTTGGTTTTTTTTTTTTTCAATGGTATGGAAATTTTGAAAGCCATGGCTATCAAACTGGTGTTATCAAATGATCTTATACATGGAGAAATCTTTGTGTCATAGTTCTCATTAAAAGATTATGTCAAGTCACTTTGAAACATGATGTCACATGACAATGACAGTGGTCCCCTGTGCCTCATTATTATGAATTTACTTTCCCAAAGGGAAATGAGTGCCAGTGATGACCAAAAAGTGTATGTTGTTGTATATTTCAGTATTTTAGTACAGTGTATTTAGTATTTCAGAATCTATTATTATGAAGAGCCATGTCAGAGCTCTTGGCCTAAGTATTGTGCTGTTTAATCTAGTTTGTGGTCACAACTCTTTGGTGGCATTGTGTTTAATCTAAGGGAATCAAAAATGTCTTATACCAGAGAAAATAGGGTAAAAAATAAAATATGTGAATTAAAAGGATCGGTGAAAGGTAAAATTAAAGGGGACTGTGAGCATTCCTAGTGTCATAATGTTTATGTATAGTGATGCAAACACTCTGCAGAAACGGATGTACAGAGTTGACTCTAACTTTAAAGGGAGATACAGTGTGTACTTTTTACTTTGTCCTGCCTGCAACCTTTACATTTCTTATAAGTTTTTGTACACAAGTATGTACATGTACACTTAAGTAAACAGAGAGAGCCTCGACAAAGAACCGCATAAGCAAGTTCTGCAGATAGATTATAAGTTCACTAAATTCTGGAATATATACATTGTATTAGCAATTCAAAAGATATGTTGCCTTTTTCATGATTAACCAAAGTTTTTTTTTTTTTTTTTTTTTTTTTTTTTTTTTTTTTTTTTATTAGAATATACATGCTATGATTGTTTCTAAAGATGTTCAAATTCTCTGAATGTAAATATGATTATGCTAGATATTGAGATTCATTGTTGATATTTAAAGAGCCAAGCATTTTATAGAGTGGCTGTCTTGCTATTCTGCTGGACATTACATTGAATTTACCAATAAGTTTTCGACAGAGTTTAAAGCTATTAAAATGTGTAGTACACAAGTACCGTATCTTTAGCAATAATGGATTAATGGCTATTAATGATCATCACCACTGCATCACAGTATGCCTCAACTGTAGCTAGCATGATGATTCTATCATCTGTTGTACTCTGTTCTTACTTCCTATCAGTTGAGCGACGTTGAAGCCGGTGGAGCAACTGTTTTCACCAGAGTTGGAGCGAGAGTTAGGCCAGAGAAGGTGTGTATTGACTCCATGCTTTGCCAAGTTTAGACCGTGACTATTTTCCAGCCATTATCATTCATTTCTTAATATGCCCTGCTGTATTGCAATGTGCTATTAAATGTCACCTAGGAACGACTGCGATGAGTAATTGTGTGTGTTTCTGTTCCACAAGAAATTCAGTATTCATCATTTTTTTTTTTCACCTAGCACTGTTTCAATGTGGCAAGTGCACTAACTAATGTAGATACCGATTGGGGGATTTTCCTTTTTCTTTATCATTTCTTTTATCCTATTTTAAAGCCAGTACTGATTATCAGCAGGTTTTGTTAAATAGTGGAATGATGTAGTCACTTGTGTGGGTGTATACTCTTATTTTCTCATATTATTATAATCAGTATGCTTATTGCATGTGGCAGTATTTTGGCTTATTCAAATGAGACAGGGCTAATGGTAAAGTGTCAAAAACAATATGATTGAAAGTAAATTGGCAAGATGGCTGTCAACAAGGGAAATAAGGTCTTTTCATGGAATATTATGGTGTGTTTACAATAGAAGCTATTAAACTTGTAGTGTAACTGCTCTCTATGTTTTAACAAAGAATTCCCATGTGTTTTGTGGAAGAAATCCAATATGATTTTCTTTTCTTTTTTTAATGGATTCCTGAGTATTTCTTGGAATAATATGTTGTAGTGTGTACTGATAACCATTTACATGCTCTCAATATCTTGTGTTAGGGCACTGCTGTGTTCTGGTACAACCTCTTCAAGAATGGCGAGGGAAACTATGACACCAGGCATGCAGCTTGCCCGGTGCTTGCAGGATCAAAATGGGGTAAAGTAGACCACGAGTTATCCCCTATTATTAGGTCCAAAATTTCCATGGAAATCCCTGAGTACTTCGAAGTCTCTGATTCTGTAGGTACTCCCTGAAATGTTTAAAGGGAAACTCCAGACCAGTAAATTGCAAAGAAAAATGTAAATTTTGTGAGCTCAACTGTGAAAATTTGATCAGAATCAGATGAAGATGAGAAAAATATGGAATTTTGAACTTTTGCTAATTTATGCAAAACAGATCCCAAAGAGTTGATGTGAATATTCAAATGATCACAATCACAATTTTCCATCGATCATGTACAAAAAAAAAATGAAGAAAAAAATAAAAGTGTAATAAAACAATGTTATTCCTGACTGAATAACTTTGCAGTAAATATAATCAGACATAGTATTATTTGAGACTGGGGTATAATAATGTTTGAACAAACAATCTGAAAATCGGATTTTGTGATCAAACTGTATGAAAAGTTGTGAGCCGAAGACGTCATTAACTCACTCACTTGCATGCCCATATTGGCAGTTCATGAAGTCATATGTGAAAATTAGCAGACTTCCCAGTTTCATTTTATAATACATTTATTATTTAGATTTTTATATGATGTCCTTATTGGCTGTTCAAGAAATCATATGTGAAAAGTAGCAAAACTTCCCAATTTCATTTTGTAATGTTTTATTTGATTTCTATCTGATTTGATCTTTTTTTCATTGTTCTATTGATTAAAAAAATGTATATATATATATATACATCACTCTTTCTTATCAGTGATTTTTATTGGTCAGGAATTCCCATCTAACTAGTTTTTCTGTTGTCCTAGCAAAAGAATAATAATAATTTTCAAAATGATTTGCGAGTTATCACCTCGTGTGATGAACATATTACACAAGTGTCTCCCAGGTTGGTCTTTCAAATCACCCTAATTCTTATATATGAATGTGGGCAAACCTAGTGCCACCATCTTTGTCCGTTATTCTCTTGTTTTTAAAGGTCCTCGTTGAATCAGGGAATGTTTATCCTTTCCATGTTAACACAGTGGAATATTTGCAGCAGTTTGATTCTACTCTCCAGCAGCTTAAAAAGTCAGAGAAACAAAAGTCTAAAAATTATGATGTGACTGTAAATATCTCAATGACATGAGCTCGTATGTCCAACAAGGAATTGATGTACAGGAAGTTAGCATTTGTGGGAGTTATTCTTTAACCCGTTGAGGACGAGTCCCGAGTATACTCGGGCAGGTGTCTATAGGAAATGCGTGTTGTAGCAAAATCAAACTGTCCGAAACGGGTTAAAGACACGGTAGCGTGGGGATTCATGGGTGGTCCAATTCATTCGCTACACACCGGGGTACGTATGAAAATCATGAATAGCACTGGTCAGCGCATATGTACATCAAAGTGTACGTTCATCGGTAACGGTCGACTACAGTCAAGATTCTGTAGCTGTGTGCCTACGTATAGATCACTGATAAAGTTGTGCGCAATTTGCTACGGGAATTCTCGAATACATCCAAACTGGGCCATGCAGCCTTCCAACTCCATGAACCCCTACACTGCCAGGTCTTAAAGTATAGTAAAGTTCCTCTGTAGTGATGTATTGATTCATTTCATACTTTCTCAGAATTCTCCATGAACAAAATGGTGCAAAGTTTTATTTGTAGATATTGTCAATACCCAGGAACAAAATCTTTGATCAAAACTTTCAATGATCAAAAGATAATATTAACTAATAAACAGCCCTTTACTGCTTTTGTGTACCAGAATAGAACAATGTACTGACCTACTCTCATACCTATGAATCATCATGATCATTATCAAGTTAGAAAACTTTTTCATCAAGAGGTATATGCAGTAGTACAAACAGTCAGGAATCCAATGCAAAGAAATGAAATGATTAGGTTAGAGGTAGATAAGTTCCTCTGCAAGTGATAATGTGACTAACACACTCAGTGGTTCTCAATGTTCCTTCTTTCCTTCACTTAGTTGCCAACATATGGATTCACGAGCTCGGTCAGGAATTCAAGCGACCCTGCGGATTAAACCCCGATGAGTAGTATCTCGCTCTGTATGTGTTCCGACATGTAGATGAATTTGTTGTCAGTGCCAATGTGCTTGCTTCTACAAGATTCTGCCCAATCCAGTCACCTGTATGAGATGCATGCATGTATTACACCAATCAATGCAGGCCCCCAACAATTACCAGACAGTGAACCTTTTGTACCATTTTGAAATATTTTTATACTGTGTGGTCTTCATATTTCATTCAAAGTCATTGTGTATTGCTGTTGTACATTCATTTTTTGAATAATTATGTTTATTAGCTCTGTAACACCCCTATGCCTTCATACATTGTATATCTGAAGCTGTAATTTTACCTGCTTTGTAGGTGTCCTGTAGATTTCATGATATTAATACCTTGCAAATTTTCCCTATGTGACCAAGCAAAATAAGCAAATGAAGTTGTGTGTAAAGATAAGAGATGTGCTGATTTCATGAAAAAAAAAGGACAGAATATTCATGTTTGCTAAAATCACCAGATAGGTTGTGTTGTAACATTTACCTTTTCTACTGAAAAGATTGTGTTGTCTGAAATGTAGAAGAAAGAATTATTTTACCTCCTAGGTTGTGTGGTTGGAAATTACTTTAATCCAGTAACTGCTGTTGGGATACTCAAAAGTATTCAAGTTATAGACGTACACAAAAAGTAAGATTCTTCTATGCAAGTTAGATCTCTATCATTCTTTGTTGATTACATAGTTGGTATATATTAGTCAGATTTGAATTATATGGAGTGTGTGGTTTGATATCAAACGTGAATCATATTTCTCTGATTAGATATCATTGTGATAGCCAATGTGATCTGAACTACCATCATGTAGATTTATTGTCCAATGTCTCATATATGCATACACCCCGTACCTGCCATGAATAGACTTGCTCATACTACAAAAGGAGGGACAGAATTATTGATAGTACTAATGAACAGGATCTAACAAGTCTTTCCATGGGAATTTATTCTTGGTGGAGAAGATATTACACCAAAAGATGACAGTCGAGTAGCTCAAGATGTTTGATTGATTGTGTAGGCTTGTAGTTAGAAGTACATCATCAGTGTCAAGATCAGTGTTAGAATTGCTAGTTTTGATTCAACAGGAAGGTATTATCCCCCCTCCCCCGATAAATTATTTCACCAAATCATAGTAAAAATTAACTAGCTTCACATGACTGTTGCTGTATGCTGGCAAAGCAGGGTTTTCTCAATAGAGCTGAATTTTTTTTTATTGATTTGTTCATGATATTTTCATTGTTGTTACTTAGCTTCTTCTTTTAATTTTTCATGTTCTTTTTTGTTCATTTTCTTCTTATTAAAAAAAAAGATAGTACTTCTCAAAATTATGAAAGCGAACCTGACATTTTTGCTCCCATTATGTCAATATCATTCAATCATGCCTAATACCCTTGAATTTGTCACATTTAAGTTGATATTTATTCTACAAAACAAATATTTATACAAATTGTCAATTTCTTGCCATGTGAACATGATGAAAGGAAAGGTACATGTACAAAATATGAGATTTTCAACAACTGTGTCTAGGTTACCAGAGTATAAATGGAATTCGGTTCAACATTGTGCAATTTCTCCAGGAGACGGTGACTAGTCCAGTGTTGCCTGATAAATAGAATCTTAATCATGACAGGAAAATCTAGCTGGGAGGCAGTTTGAGATCAATGCAGGTTTTCAGCAAAGAGATTGTTCAAGGGGTGATACTTGTAGTTACAGTGTTCAGTTCCTTTCGTACATGTTGTGGCATGTACCATGTGACACACAGCCTCAATCCTTGGAAGGATTGTCATAATGTGCTGCTGCCGATCAAACAAATTTGGTGGTGCAGTGATGTCCCCCCATCTCTTTCACACATATTTCTTTGTAAATTCTCATTGTCATCAGTAGGGCCTAGATGCACCGAGACTCAGTGTGAATGCAATAACTGCCGTACATTAATAAAGTAGTACTACTTCAGTATGAATTTACACATTACCAAGTTGTTCAATGTTTCACTCTCATATGGATATGACATAAATGCTTTATACTGTGCAAACCAAAACCTAATAATGGGACTGCCCCTCTCTTTTAAAAGCTCTGTTTGACCTTAAAAAAATGTTGACACACCAGAATAAAGCTTTATACATGTATTGACCTAAGTTCCAACATATTTTCATTTGAATGTATGGGGCAATACTTCACTGCCAAGAAAAAGGAAACAAGAAAAGTAGTTGTACCATTCTTACAGGGAATGTTTTTATATGTACATTACAAGGTCTAACTATAACTTTCTCATGCTGCCTTAAGTTAACAATCAGCTGGTAGTTAGCATTACACTAGCAATGTATGTAAAAATGTTTTTATTCTTCCAGTTACACAAACGAATGATTTCTTTCATCATTGAAATCATGTGCTATCATCATGTTGTACCAGACGAGAGGAAAATATGCAAACAAATTACATATACATATATGCAAAGAATCTAGGAGAGAATGTTATTACAATGTGACTGATTGCCCTGTTGAATAATAAAATCAATTGCTCTCAAAGATGAATTTTATTGTTCAAGAAGTTTCTATTCCTTGAACAACTTTTGGAAGAGACTGGTTTGCTCAAATGTATGTGTGTGCATGTGTGTGTGTGTGTGTGTTTGTGTGTGTGTGTGTGTGTATGTGTGTGTGTGTGTGTGTGTGTGTATGCGTGTGTGGGCGGGTGTGTGATATTTAAGAGAGGCAGATGGATGGATAGAGGAATATAGAAATAAGAGAGGGAAAGAGAGATACATAATGGCCCGAATTCACGAAGGTGGTACAAATGAAACCATGGTTTAAACCATGGACAAAAACCATGGAATGCCAAGTGTTGCATGCGATATTTCGCAACGAAATCGGTCATTTCGTCGATGAAATGATTATTTTGTAAAGAAATGACAACATTTTGTAACTAAATGAACATTTCGTCCACGAAATGATAATTTCGTTAACGAAACAGTCATTTTGTCGACGAAATGACCAATTTCGTAACTAAATATTCTGTTTGACACTTGGCGCTCCATGGTTTTTGTCCATGGTTTAGACCATGGTTTTGTTTGTACCACCTTCGTGAATTCGGGCCAATGTGTGTATTAGAATTTGCTGGAGGTTTGAAGTGTCATGAAAACTTACTCATCTGCCAAATATGAAAAAGTATGATAAGACACAATGTTGATAGATATGAGTGCCAAAGAAACACAAACACAACACCTGGAGGAAATTTGTATTATAAAGCATAGTGCAGCTGGGTATAGGTTCCAGCAAATTGATTAGGAGTGAAGCTGTTTTAGAGTTAATAATGGTTGAATAGGCCAATAATTCTGTGTAACCACATGCATGTAAGAAATTAGAGTAACTTTGAAATACCAGATGACGAGTGTAGATACGACAAATTACCTGAAAATAGACATAAACATGTAAATATAGCAGTATAGATGCATATTAAATTGTTCAATATAATTGAAGTACATTTGCCACCTTTTATCTCAACTTCAAAATTCTCAACTTCCACTAATGCTACTTCAATTGAGAAAGCAAGGACAGAGCATAAGGTTATAGAGAGTTCAAATGAGAAATGAACAGACAATATTGCTCCTCAGAAAATTAAAACAATGAAGCTTGGAACAAAAAGTTTCACAGTCTGTATTTCATGTCTGGATCTTGAGTAACTTTGATTGACAAAAACACTTTGAAGCATTATAATTGTATATTGATAAAGACAGTGTATCTGATAGAGATAGAAAACTGAATATGCATGCAGTGAACATGGTATACTGTAGGTAATACATTTTGCAAAAGACAGAAATAAATATAAGAACAGGTGGGGGAAATCCATCATGAATTACGAAGAAAATAATAGTCCCTATACATTGCAATTACCAGGAAGGTGGAAAGATACCTAGCTCCCTACTCTTTCCATATTACAAGTAATTTTGTCCTTAATTGGTGTATGTAAAATCAGAGAGATGCTAGAATTAATGGAACGAGCTACGACAGTGATTGTTCGATACAAAATAAAATACTAGTAGCGCTTTTTCGAACAACTCAACAACAATGTACACGTGTACTCGTGAGCAAAAAGAGCTGATTCGGCGATTCGTGCGCCGTCTACGTAGTCAGCGAGCGCGCACTTACTGTGTAAAACCCATGGAAGCAAAGAGCGTAGTTTGCATGGAAGTAGGCTGCTACGTACTAGTATAGCGTACACTATTCTATGTGGCGTTTTGTCACCCCAGTTCTGGTACCGGGTATGTTACTTTACAAATATGTTTTCACAGTTATTCTAGGCTCCTGTTATTTGTATTATGGCCTGTTATTTCATATTTTGTGCCCCGTTTATGCGATGTATTATAAACACTTATATCGGTGTAGACAAACTGCTATAATGATCGCTCGTGTGTGCATGATGCAGTGTGGCTGGATCCCCGTGTGGATGTATCGGTACGACAGCTACCGCTGCGGCAGTAGCTGTGCCGTGGTGGCAGGTGGGTGGTTGGCCTTGTGACCCTAGGCCTAGCCGTCGGCCTCAGCACTGGCCGAAGTCGCTCGCTGCCATCATCAGGCGCTTTTTAGGCCACCGCACCGTTGAAACATCCGTTACAAGTGCAAGTGCAAGTGGGATATGGGACAGATCGAAAGTAAATTCTGATGCACAGTGCAGTGATGGTCTGTTTCACTATCTATGACTCACCGGCAATCCAGGGGTTTAGGGGCGGAAGGTTGTTGCCCTCATTTGATATTTGCGAAGTCAATCAAGATTTGAGTAGGTGACCTATAGGGCCTGGATTTGAAGTTGACTAAAATTTACTTGTACTTCTGCGTATAAATTATAAAATTATATTAAATAACATTATTAAGTGGGTTTTACTCTGGCGATATCTAACTATAAGCAGCTCCTTGTACACAGTTATTACACTGTGGTGGGAGCTTCGCGTTTACGAATAGTGCAGGTCGCATTACCCGAACCCATTTAATCCTAAACTCACCTAACCCTGGGGCGCTTTCCTTCACGTACACTAGAGGTCTACAGTAGTACAGTTTACACTGCTGTCTCGCGTTCAGGCTTATTGCAGTTAACCCTACCTAGCTATAAAACTCTATTAACACTGTTAAACCCTAATGCCACCTAACTATACTGTAAAAGTGGAAATTTTCGCAGTGTTGAAATTTTCGCGCATTTCGCGCAACAAGAAACTAGCGCGAAAATAAAAACACGCGAATATTTTTGCTTGCCATACGTTCCTGTGCGTGATGTCTTGATTCCGCGGAATTAAAACACGCGAAACTCCTCTGACCCGGCCTGGCGCGAAAAATTAGTCCCGCGAAAATATCCACTTTTACAGTAGTTAAATCGAAGCTTTTTTTTTTTTTTAATGCATTTCACCTTTTTTTTCAAATTTTTATTTACAGGAGCGGGGGTAGATCAACATAATTAGAACTCTTGCCTGGTAGCCTGGGTTCTCATATTCTGTACCACATATAGTTGTACTGAAGTTAGAAGCCTAAAATAATTTAGCCCCCTATTAAAAAAAAACCCAAGTCCAAGACTGCCGATATCTAGACTCTAGTCTGTAACCCTAATTTATGCCAAGAGTCAAGATCTAGACTTTTCATTTGTTATGAAATTTACTGCATTGTTTTAAACACTGTTTCTGGGTATCTGTCTTATTTGTGATAAAGTTAATTAATCTACAGAGTAGACCATGCAAACAATCAGATTCGTCAGTCACATCACAAGGGTAGGGTAGTGTAGAAATAAAGTGGTCTTGCAAAACTAGTGGGGGACATATATTTTAGGAAGTCCTTCGTCCAGTAATCTCCACATTTTATGTTACAATTGCATGTTTCAAGTTTTATTCTTAATAGGAAGCCACCTGTGTTGATTCTGATATCTTCAGGACCTGGTAATATATAGATTAACACATCTCAATGGCTGGGTAACTATGACAGACTGTATAGTTTGGTGACCCGCACCTCGCCATAGTTAATGTTTAAATGCATAGAATCACATTTCGTCACTGAAATTCTATGAAATCCCACTCACATACAGGAAAAATGCTGAAGATTCCAATAGAACCACAAGTTCATTGATTGATACCGAAAATTTGCAGCTACCGTCCTCAAACGCGAACATTGCGGAATATGCACTAAGGAAGGGGCCCGCACCTCGTCACCCGCACTCCCATAGACAAAGCACGTAAAAGATGCTTGCAAGGACCGTGATGATACTTATAGCATGTATTCCTAATCTAAATTTCAAAAAAATTTTTTTCAAATTTTTCACCACAGGTTGCTTGTTAACCCTGCGAAGTTTTACGTGCTTTGTCTATGGGAGCGCGGGTGACGAGTTGCGGGCCCCTTCCTTAGCGCGCAACTAATGCATTGTTCGCGTTTGAGGATGATCCCTGCAAATTTCCTTGATCGATCAGTGAACTTGTGGTTCTATTGGAATCTTCAGCATTTTTTCTTTATGCGAGTGGGATTTCATAGAATTTCAGAGACGAAATGTGATTCAAACATGCATGAATATATTCTAACGTTAACTATGACGAGGTGTGGCCATGGTAACCACTCATTTTTATATCAAAATAAACCATTCAAGCTATGAAGGTCAAATTTGGTGTGTATGATGGTCTTTAAGTGTAGTTATGCAAAATGTCCCTTGTGTTTGTATCAGACAATGCATTGCCATGGTAACCACACTTTTTACCCAAATCTTGTGGAACTCAGTGTCAACTCTGTAATTGTACAGTAAACTAAAATTATTCTGTTTCCAATTCAACAAGTGCACAAACTTGGTATTAACGTCATTGCCCTCATGAAATCACATACCATAAAGCAACACTAGGGGCGGGGGTGTAAATCACCTTCAGTGATAATTCTAGTTTTTGACTTGCTTTGATCGGCTGAGGTACGCCATGTCAATAAATGTCAAGTCACCTTACAGCACCAGAGTCCACTCGTCACTTGTGTGCATTAGAGTCCCTACCCCTCTTCGGTATTATTTACCTCCGCCAAGGGAGGAGGTTATGTTTTCGTTTCCATTGGTTTGTTAGTTATAGTTAGTTAGTTAGTTTGTCCGTGTGCAAAATAACTCAAAAAGTAGTTCATGGATTGGGATGAAACTTGCAGGAAAGGTTGAGATTGACACAAGTAACAAATGATTAACTTTTGGTAGTGATCTGAGAATTCTGGGGGAATTTATGAAAGATTTTTGATATTTTGGCAGGTAGGGTCAATGAACTTGGGAGTTCAGGCTGCGGTATTTGAGGTTTGCATGCACGCACTAAAGTGCATGCCCTAGTTTCTGCTAGGGCGAGGCGCGCCGTGTAGCTGAGGGTTTATGACGTAACAAAGGCTTCTATATTGGGAAATCGGGCGACTTTCAGCACACATTGCTTTAAGTCCGTATGGGTGGAAATCACTGATATCTCTATGGAAGAACAAGATCAGTGGTGGAAATGGGCTGCATGCTTGGCGGAGGTCTGCGCTCTCAGAGTGCTTCTCTAGTTTTCTTTGTTTTCATGGTTGACTTGTCTGTTTCAGGAACTGCACTTTCCTGGAAACATGATGGACTCCATCAACAGGTTTGGACTGCTTCTCTTTGTAATCCTCGGAGCCGTGCTGGTAGTGGTAGACGCTGATGTCTTCACTGCGATGGAGGACTTTGAGAATGCCATCCTGGCCGAGACGAAGATGCTAGAAGTGGTGGACGAGTTCATCAGACAGGAGGAGAAGAAGCTGCAGAAAGTCAGAGAGTTAGTATCGGGTCTGGTGGCAAGCTGGCTCAGTTGATGGCAAGCCATTCTGTGTATACAATGAAGTTGTCTGACATTCATGGAGGAGAGAAACTGATTTAGCTGATTGTGTTTAAACATGCTCTCCTCCTCTTCCCAGAGGCAAAACAGTCTAGCCTTCAGATATGACAGTAATTTAGGTACTTTGTGTCAGATAGTCACAGCTCATGCAGGCAGGTTAAAGATCAAAATTTAACCCTAACAAAGTGTATGGTGCAAAAACAATTATAACAAAATGCAAGCGATGTCTCACACACTAAAAGAAGAAATGTGTGAATGATACAAACTCCTTGCAGTTTGCCCTAGGTGACTAGAAGTAGTACCAGTAGGGCGTAAGCTAAAAGCTTGTGGTGTCAGTCAGGTATGTTGAGTAATAAGACACAGTGTGTCTCAAATGAGATTTTGCAGTAAATCCTAGATATCAAAGAAGATTGCAATAGATCTTTTTGCTTGGCATTTGGGTCCCACAAAAAACTAGAGTTGACTTATTACTTGTACTGAGATCTATGTTTATGGTAAACAGCAGTTTTCTTGTGTATTTTGATGTTTGTGTGACCAAAGATTTGCAAGTAATTTTGAGCATTCAGTGCTCTATGGACTGATTGTTACCTTTTTCCCATGTGTAGAATGGAACACTTTTTAATATAATATGTTCCTTCAATCTTCTCTTTCAACTTTCAGATTGACAGAAGATTTGCGACGTCTGAATCGAGAGTCGTTGGAAAACACGGAGGAATTCCTCAGTCACCCTGTCAACGCTTTCATGTTGGTGAAAAGGTTCATCTGGGATTGGGTGTACCTGGAAAATACAATGAAAAACACCTATCCATTAGGAGGTTTGTATGATCAAGGAGCAGTGGATTAGAGATTGACATTTTTATAACTTTTGTATGTGACTATCCTGATATACTAACCCATATCCGCCGGTCGCGTAATGCAGTCTAAAGGCTGTTGCTGCTGGAGGCTATTTCACGTACGTTCACTAATCTGTACTGTTGCAAATTCAAGGTGATGTCACTGACATTTATGAAAAGAAAATTATGGAAAACTGATATCAATTGAGAAAGAAAGTAATGGCCTTTCATACAGTGGACTCCCCTTAAAACAAAGTTCTTGGGACTAGCAGTTTTACTTCCTTTTATCAAAATTTCATTATAACTGCACATATAAACAAAACAAAACAAATACATAGAGTGGATGATGTTGCGGCCCGAATTTTTACTTCGTTGTAACCAGAGTTTTGTTATAACAGTGTTCGTTATAGTGGGAGTGCACTGATTTCAATGTAAATCAGCATCATGTCCTGAGTTATGTGACGTCATATGATTTTAGTATTTTCGTATGATTTACATATTTACGAATAATCACGTCGCTTATTCAAAAGGAACCACTAATGAAATGAATTCATAGCCTTTATACAGAAAAACAACTATAAATTTTGAAGTCTTCATAATGTAAGCTTTCCGATGGTATATAACTCATAGGCCATAATGCTAACAAATATGAACTAATATTGAATAATAACTCAAAGATTTGTGCTGTGCGGACTAGTCTGGTCTATAAACTCATAGAGACTATGGATGGGACTACAGTAAAGTAGGCCTATACGTACACGTGTAGCAGTGTTCGATCTCACTTAGATGTAGACCTATTCCATCAGCAGCCTGCTGTAAACCTCCAAAGGGAATACAAATATCCAATTGAAAAAATATCAGTAACAGGAAGTGATACAAAGACCTGTGGGATATCAGGTCAGAGTTCACAGGCTATAATAAGCTATATAAATGATGCCATCATCCAAGCTGTTTCTGCTATGGATTATCCCAGAGATAGGCGTTCGCAGCGTTAACGCAAACTATGGGATATCCTCCAGATCGGCGGATATGGGTTAAGCCAGCTATGATGCAGCAATGAAAATTCAATTTATCACCATTTAAAACTGCTTTATGAACCAGTGACATAATTAAGGAATTGTGAAAGATTGCAGCAACTTCAAGAGTATGGCTGTCTTTGTTTAGCCCCTTTTTATGCCTCCGCCACGAAGTGGTGCCGGAGGCATTATGTTTTTGGGTTGTCCGTCCATCCTTCCGTCCGTAATGAATTTTGTGGACTGTGTAACTAACAAACCTTTTGAGATATCCTAATGAAACTTGGCATGTATGTGTATTAGGGGGTGAAGTTGTGCCTATCAACTTTTGGGTGCACATGCTTGAGGTCAAAGGTCAAACAGTCAAATACAAAATTTCTCTATTTCCACCATATCTATGCAATGCCTGAAGATATTTTCTTGAAACTTAGTGTATACATGTATTACCCAATTAAGATTCTCTGGTGATAGTTTGGGGTCATGAGGTCAAAGGTCAAAAGGTCAAGTAAAAAATATTAAAACTTCACTTTTTTGTCCCCGCCGAACGAGTTCGAGCAGGGGACTATGAAACGGGCTCCGTACGTGTGTGTGTCTGTCTGTCCGTCTGTGCGTCCGTCTGTGCGTCCGTGTGTGATCAAAATGTTCAAAATGCTACTCCTTCACCATTTCTAACCCGATTTTGATTCTGTTTGCTTTATATGATAGCACTACATGGGAGCTTTGAAACTTCTGTACGGAATTTCAGTTGTGACCTTTGACCTTGACCTTTGACCTATATTGTACATTTTGCTTCAAAATGCTACTCCTTCGCCATTTCTAACCCGATTTTGATTCCGTTTGCTTTATATGATGGCACTAGGTGAGGGCTTCAAAACTTCTACACAGAATTTTGACCTTGGACTTCTTTGACCTCTGACCTTGATTTTTGACCTGTATTGTACATTTTGCTACCAAATGCTACTCCATCGCCATTTCTCAACCGATTTTGATTCCGTTTGCTTTATGTGATGGCACTAGGTGAGGGCTTCAAAACTTCTACACAGAATTTTGACCTTTGACTTCTTTGACCTTTGACCTTGATTTTTTACCTATATTGTATATTGGCTACAAAATGCTACTCCTTCGCCATTTCTAACCCGATTTCGATTCCGTTTGCTTTATGTGATGGCACTAGGTGAGGGCTTCAAAACTTCTACATAGAATTTTGACCTTTGACTTCTTTGACCTTTGACCTTGATCTTTTTACCTATATTGTACATTTTGCTACTAAATGCTTCTTCCGGCGGGGACATATATTACGCACCGCGTAATTTCTACTTTTCCTTGTTCTCCGTACCTCGGAAATTGTTCAAGGTATCTTCATGGAACATACATGTACTGACTGGCAGTGATTATCTAGACAATTTAGGGTTCATGGGGTCAAAGGTCAGGGGTCAAAGGTCAAGGGCAACACTTCAAAATTTTACTATTTCCCTCATGTTTATGCAATGCCAGTAAGATTATTTTTTTTTTTTTACACTTGATGTATGCATATAACCTATTAGAGATTCTCTGGAAAGTTTTTTTTTTCCTTTTTTTTTTTTGCCTCAAAGGTCAAAAGGTCAAGGATCAAGTGAAAGTGCTGCACTAACTTTTTCCTCCATATTTCGGAAGTGGCTCAAGTTATCTTGAAACTTACTACATATTTATGCATGTTCTGCCTGACAGTGATTATCTTATGAATTTTAGGGTCAAAGGCCAGATGAAAATGGTAACAATTTACTATTCAATACAGAAATTGCACTTTTTCTCCATACCTTGAAAATTACTCAATGCATAAACGTATGAATGGGTCAAAGTCAAGTTAAAGTCCTTAAATCCCCAAATACATGCTCTCCTATTCATCCAATTAAACCTAGGTCAAGGAAGGTGAATATTCAACACATTTGTGACAAACTTGTCATTTTAATATTTTGCCAATTTTGTGAAAATGTAATCACACATTGTCCACATGTACTATAGACCTATTAGCAGAATCATGCATTTTGGCGGAGGCATACCAGTTGCCTTAGCGACATTTCTCGTTAAATTAAATTCATTTGCATGTGTGCTAGCTGGAAGGGGGGAAGGCGAGGGGAACTTGGAAAAAAAAAAAAAAGCCAAGAAGCGTTGCAGAATTATTGCGGGAAATGTCAAAGGGGCGTATCCCCCAGCCCTTTAAAGGGGTAATTATGAATTCCTTGCACAAAGATGTTCAGTCTGGATGGGATTTCCGAGCCTCATCCACTTTTCAACTACACCATCCTGGTCCCAAGACATCACCTGTCATACCAGTTCCCCGTAACCCAACCACATCTCCTTTCACTCAGGTTACTATGCCAACGTCACAGCTCTGTGGAGGGAGGTGCCCGACCAGGAGGACTTTGATGGGGCCACAGAGGCCATCTTCCGACTCCAGGACACCTACATGCTGGAGGCAGCGCAGATTGCCAAAGGAGAAATCCCTGGAGCAAGGAGCAATGCCACCCTGTCTGGTACGACCGTAGATGTTTTATGCCTCTGCCATGAGGTGTCGCCAGAGGCATTATGTTTTCGGGTTGTCCATTCGTACATCCTTCCATCCTTCCATCCATTCTTTTGTCCATCCTTCCATTCATTTGTAATCAATTTTATGGACAGCGTAACGGAAAAGCCGTTTGAGGTATCCTTATGAAACTTGGCATATGTATGTGTGAGTGGACGAAGTTGTGCCTATCAGATTTTTGGTGCACATGCTCAAGGTCAAAGGTCAAAGCAGAAGATCATCAGTGTTAGAAACAGACAAGGATGGATAAGTGCAAGGAGTCCACAATAGATTTTGTGATAAATAATTAATGCATGATCAATTTAGTTGTATTTGGGTCAATATTTCTGTGGAGTTTGTTTGGGAGAGAGCATACTCTCTATTTATAAACTATCATGCTTGAAGTGCCATTTCTTGACCTGTTGAGGACGGGCTGATTTTGCTACACTATACATTTCCCAGAGACACTTGCCCGAGTATACTCGGGACTCGTCCTCAACAAATTAAATATCAACCTGTGTGGGTAGCTTTACAGATATTAGTTGTTACCAGTACATACCATGTGACGTGAATGCAACTAGAATTATGACTTTACTTCTGGGGTCCCCGAAAGAGACTACATTGAGAGACCTGCTTTGCGTACGCGCAGTCATATTGCTTTTGTACGCATGTGTATTTGGTAGTAATTTCCCTCTCACAGTCAGATTATCAATTTTTTATCGCATTTTCGCGGTATAAACGGTTCTGAAAACCAGCAGTTAGTGGAATTTAGATTTCCACAATATTCCTAGTTCGTGCTCCGATCTTTGCGGTGCTTAGCCGTCATAAAGCGGGGCCCAAAGATGGCTGATAAGTCCTCGGATGTCTAGGACAGACTTACGAAGCTGGAGAGTCTCCTCAGCAAAGTAGTCGATGCGCTGCCCATTGTAATTATGATTTTGTTTATCTCTCATCCTCAGCACACCCATGTTTTGAGATTGGCAGGATGGCTTACCATGAGAAATCCAAGAAACGTGCCATCCCATGGCTGAAGGAGGCCCTCGCCCGCTTCCAGAAAGAAGATGTGAGGGACGAGCGCACCTCCATGAACGAGTCGCAGATTCTCGACCATCTGGCGTTCGCACACTTTGCGGTGAGTCTTTGTTAAAATTGACAGCCATTCGATTGGTCAGAAATGCAGAGACTTTGTGTAATAATGGCCTCCAATAAGGACACATTTTAGACTGTTCTTGGTTGGTAATGTCTTTCTTCCGTTGATGTCATGCTGTAACCTAAATCTATGCATGCCTACAAGCATTAAATCATGACATCATAATACTGTAAAGCGAGAAATGATTGTGTGCATTTTAATTTCGCGAATTTAGCGCGAGCCGAGTTTCGCAAAATTAAGATGCATACTAAAGGTCTTGTCTATACTATATGCATTGAATGTTAGAGGCAACTTGTGAAAATTTCATGCTGCGAATGTGCTGATAAGGCCGTTGGCTCCCATTCGCGAAAATTTCATGCTGTGAAAATATTGTGTTTTACCAGTACATCTTTTCCCCTTTCTTTTACTGACAGGAAGAAGAATATGAGGAGGCTTTAAGTGTGACAGATGTCCTCATCAAAAAAGGTATGTATGTACATAACCTAATATGAGAGTAGTCCATGGTAAAGTCAGTACTGTGAACGCAGATATTTTCGCGGTGCACTAATTTTCCCATATTTCGCGCTACTTTTGACTAGCACAAATTCTAAAACCAGCAAAAATATCTTCACAATTTTATCTGCACGGGTTGAATGGGTTGAGAATTGCTCAGCGCAATTTCAAAAACCTGCCAATATGTTTTTGAGCCGCCCAGCAACGTTAACAGTAGTTTTTGCAATTCGTGAAATTCTTCCGTCGAGATGTTTTCATTGCAACGGATTGACAAATTACCCTACATCGACGTAAATAAGCACTGAATTGATCAGTATTTTTTGTAGCCATGATTAAAAAATCATGGGTTTATTCTCGAGTATGTACACCCATGAATTTTTAATCATGGCTACTAAAAAAAACACTGAACAATTCAGTGCTTATTTATGTTGTAGGGCAATTTGTCAATCAGTTGCAATAACAGTAGTTTGTTGTTACTTTATGTCGGTGTCAATACAAATCATGTGTAACTGTGCATCCCAAAACCCACAAGAAGTTGCAAAAGTTTATTCTCTGGTGCGCTTGATGATGCATCTTTTTTTGGTTGTCAAGGTTCATCGTGAGTTTTGTCTCTGTGTTTTTCTGAAGCTTGGATTCACGTAGAATTCAATATCAGTTGGGATATTATAGATTTTAGCAACATGATGGTATATTTCAGATTTCATTTGTTTTTCTTCATTTTCCACCTTTGTGCCACATGAAAATGTGCTTGAATACTGTTTAAAAAAAAACAGATAGCAAAACCATTAGAAATAAGTTTGATATTTCTGTAAATAATTTTGAGTGGAATGCCCTCTGTGGGCGTGCTGAGTTTCATGATAATCTCATAATCCCTTTATAGCAGTTGATGTATAGCTTCAGTCTCTACTCTGTACTGTATTCAGTGAGGAATATATCAGAGCACTTTAAAAAAAAAATTACTGCATAATTCTCTTTCTAAAAAGTAACAGTCCTCCACATTTAGTTTTTCATCTTTGTCTGGATGATGGGTTAAGGAATATCCACTTTGGAAGGGTTGTAATGTCATTGTAAAGCTGAGAATCTCTTCTTTCAATGTTTTACACACACTATCATAACAAATCTTGTTTGGCGACTTTTTTGTTGGTGTTGTGAAATATTTGATACGTATCCACACAGCGCCTGATCTGCAGCGGTACAAGGACAATAAAAACTACTTTCAGTACATGCTGAACAAGAAGCTGAAACCACGAGGTGAGATGGGGGACTTGAAAGGGCTGAATTATGATGACGAGGAGGAGGAGGGAAGCGAAACAGACAAAGAGCCGGAATACACCCAGTGGACACGATACAAGGCACTGTGTCGTGGAGAAGAGAGAGCTCTAAAGGTATTTCATTCTGATTTCCCATTTGTCAAACAACTCCTCCTTGATACACATGATGAATAATTTTGAGCTATAAAATTTGATGAGTGTCAGCTTAATTTATGGCAGTGCCCTTTTCTGGCATTGATATGCGAGTTTATTTTGCCATCTTAAATTAAAATGGGACAACACAGCAGATGACTTTATGTCATACTTGTATGCTTAACACAGATGTAAAAAGATTCAGTTTTCTGTCTGATATCTTCTCAACAGTAGGTGGGTCTTCATCAGCTTGAGCTTGAGATTGACATGATCCCATTAGTAGAAGTAAAGTAATTCTATGTCATCAACTGCAGTAAATTCTGCATTATAAGTCAAGAAATCTGATGAGATGTGAGAATGAGCCTCAAGTTTAGGCATTGTCAACCTTACATGATGTGATTAATGCACACTTTCAGTATTATTTTTTGGTCTTGAAAGTTTACTTATTGCCTTTTAATAGTAGGTGGGCAAACTTTGACAGCCAACTGTAGTTGACCTAGATCAACAACTTTTAGCAATTTATTGACAGTATGTACTGTATTCGAAGTGTATCACAATGTGAAATTCCAGTATTATATTGGAATTAGATTCAGAGCCATCATCTGTGTACTTACTGGATCATCTCTCTTTTGCAGTTGCACAGTGATTCCAAATTAGCAATAAATCTCAAAACCACACTGACATATGAGATATGATACACTTAATTTTCACACATTCTAAATGATAGATCGCTTATATAACTTAAAGTGAGGCAGTCCTCACGAATTAAAAAAAAAATTTGTTGTTGTTCGTACCTCCAATGAACTACTTTCATCAAAAACAAACTTTCAAATCACCAAATAAGCTCGTAAATTTTTGTTGAAAAATTGTGAATCTGCATGGTGAATATGCTAATGAGCAAGTCTTGGCGGAGAGTACGACGTCACCGAGGCACAACTCTTCCCAGCCGTGTTCTGCTCGTTATGCGTTCGCTAATTGTTACCCGGATGCATGAAGAAGGCGATGGCTACTAGTATTTGACATTGTTTTTACATACTGTGTGTGTGTGTGTGTGTGTGTATGTGTATGTATTGCGTATTGTATATTCGCACAGTACACCTGTGGACGGCACTACAGTACTACAGATCTACGGTAGATACCCCGGTTGCATTTGCCCTTCCAGTCTATCACAGCGCAGCCCTTTCGCTGCGCATGCAGTTATACTTTTGATGTGGACAGGCAGGCTGTGGCCCTCGGTTATAAGCCAAGAAAACTGAAGCTAGCCAGATGCAATCCCGACTATATTTGCTCATATGAGTTATAAAACAGAAACACCTCGAGCATCGACTTCGAAGAGAACCGAGGAAAGGAAGCGTAAATGTTAAAGAGGTAAGGAAAGTGGCTAGCTACTAATATGTGTCATTTACGGTGGGGCTGCAGCCGGGGTTGGACTGCAGTACAGTGCCACTGCAAGTGCCGACTGGACCTGCACGGCAAAGTGGAGCGAAGTCATATTCCTGCGGTCCCCTGTTTTTATCCTGACCGGTAGAAGTCATATTCGTTTGATATCTGAGTACTTACAGAAATATTGAGATCGAAACAATATTTCCTTTGAAGAATTCGAGTCTCTTGTGCCCAGGTAATCGTCGGTCTGAATGACAAACTCAGCTACACGGAGTACTGTGTACATTAGTATGATAAGAATTCGCGCGCGAGAGTGGTTTGTACGCAAATTAGTATGCAACACGGACAGAAGCTAGAAAAGGACCGTGCCTATTTGATGTCAAGTAAATGGTATATTTGATTTTAAAATAGTTACGAATTTATGTTTACAATATTACTTTACATAAATTATACATAACTAAGCTTGAAATATTTTATTTAATATGATAAAATCACATATTTTCACCTCTTATGATAACATTACAACGGATCATTTGAACACTTAAATTGGTTTTTAGAGGCACGGCTGTCAACTTGAGAGTAGGGCATCAATGACGTAGCATCTTTTTGCAGGCTCTTACATGATCGCCTGCAGGAATTATTTTTCAAAAATCGCATACGAAGACAATTTTTAATTTCCACGCATATAAACTTAATTATCAGTACAGTGAAAATCTCAGGACTGCCTCCCTTTAACAAATATATGTCACTTTGACAGGTTATCAAAAACAGCACATTGTTGAGCTGCAGCTACCAGCATCACAACCATCCATTGCTCTTGCTCCAGCCTGCAAAAGAAGAGGTGGTCTTCGACAAGCCCCATCTCATAATCTTCAGGGACGTCCTCCGTGACAATGAGATCAAGCTCATCAGGAAACTGGCCAGGCCTATGGTAGGCGGTGCCCACACCAGGCTCCTCCCCCGATAGTCTTATCCCATTCTGGGTTCCTCCCATAGAGAATAGCCAGCATTGTTTTACCCTCCAGGATTGTCATACCAATTCTTTAAGCTCTGTTGGTGGACTAGGCTCTCCCAACTTAGGTTCATTCTTTGACAGAGCTCCTTCATTGGAAGAGCATTTTCGTGGTGAAGTGGCTCTCAATGGCCCGAATTCATGAAGGTGGTACAAATGAAACCATGGTGCGTCAAGTGTCACATGGAATATTTCGTTATGAAATTGGTCATTTCGTTGACAAAATGACCGTTTCGTTAACGAAATTATCATTTCGTGGATGAAATGTTCATTTAGTTACAAATGTCATTTTGTTACAAAATAATCATTCCACTGACGAAATGACTGACTTTGTAACGAAATATTCTATATGACACTTGGCGCTCCATGGTTCGTAAATTTCGTAAATTTGGGCCAATATGTTCAGGAAGGGGGAGGGGAGTCCCAACTATGGTCCCCTCCCCCTCTGCCAGGGGCTCCACCTGTCATAGGATCCTGCCACTTTAGGTTCCCCTCTCATTTTAGCCCATCAAATTCAGGGCAACTTTGCTGCGGAAGTCATCTTCTTCTCATTCAGTTGGCACCTCTGAACTTCTCTGCATATCATATCTTGAAAAAACAAACAATTACTGTATTATATGCTGTAAAAAATTGAATATTTTGCAAGGTTGGTAATTTCATGAGTTACTGAATTTGCAATTACAAACTACAGTGATGAAATGAGAGATGATTGTAATCCATTTCTGGAGAAATGTAAGTGATTTTCCACCTTGGATTTATATGATTATACAGTGCATTTGTGTAATTAGTCTCACAGAAGGTGTTCATTTTGTGGGTACCGTATTGACTGACATAACATTTTGCGAAAAATAAAAATCCTACAGAATTTCCCACATATTAACTATATATGAACAACAGGGAGCTGAAGTGAAAGCAACTGCATTTATTGTTATTATTATTATTATTATTATTATTATTATTATTATTATTATTATTATTATTATTATTATTATTATTATTATTATTATTATTATTATTATTATTATTATTATTATTATTATTATTATTATTATTCTACCTGTAGTGTCTATAAAACATGTAGTAAGAATTGATGCACAGAACCATAGGAATATGGTTCCTGGACTGGATGGATTATTGTTCCTTTTTTCTTTTTATTTCTTTTAAAAGGGCGTCACACCAGTGATAGATTCTTTCCTTTGGCAAAATTCTTACGTCACTGTTTGTTCTAACATGGGAATCCTGCCATTATGGAAATGGCTTTTTGAAGGAATTTTGTTATTATGAGGTTCTCCATTGAAAAGTGCACTATTGTAACTGTGTTTCCTCATAATGATGACCTCTCATCATGGTTTAACCCATTTTTTGTGGCCACACCCTTATATAAAGCTGGTACTACAATGTATGTGTGGCTCCTCCCAGCACAAGGACCCCTTGACAAATCAGAATTACATCCATGTCAAACCCTGGTAGGCAAGGCTTATCCAGTGGCTGGCCTATCTATTACTAGCACTTCATTTGCTCTCTGATGGTTGGCCCCTCCCATTGCTGCTGATTCTTTATAGGCCCCTCTCATGATTGGCTGCCTTTCATTTAGGCCCCGCCCATGATGGTCACCTGCCTCCCAAACAAGTACATGTAGTAGTGTGCATGCCATAGTTCAAAGGATTCCACAGGCTGTTGTTTGTGTCACAGAATATTGATTGACATCATGTTTTCCCATGGTATTCATACAAACTTTAAAGTGATGGTGTAGTTATGGTTTAGATGGGGATTCAAGTTTGAACTTTTTTGCGAAATAATTAGAAACTGATTACATGAAATATTGAAGAGCATACACTTCTAAGAGGAATTAAAAATTCAAGTGATGAAAATCGGTTTTGAAGTGGCTGAGATATATAAAAACAAAGAAGTCCTAATAAAAGGTCTGACCCTCCTTTTATTAGTGGTGTAGTTATGGTTTAGATGGGGATTCAGGTTTGAACTTTTTGCGAAATAATTAGAAACTGATTACATGAAATATTGAAGAGCATAGAGGAATTAAAAATTCAAGTGATGAAAATCGGTTTTGAAGTGGCTGAGATATATAAAAACAAAGAAGTCCTAATAAAAGGTCTGACCCTCCTTTTATTAGTGGTGTAGTTATGGTTTAGATGGGGATTCAGGTTTGAACTTTTTTGCGAAATAATTAGAAACTGATTACATGAAATATTGAAGAGCATATACTTCTAAGAGGAATTAAAAATTCAAGTGATGAAAATCGGTTTTGAAGTGGCTGAGATATATAAAAACAAAGAAGTCCTAATAAAAGGTCTGACCCTCCTTTTATTAGTGGTGTAGTTATGGTTTAGATGGGGATTCAGGTTTGAACTTTTTTGCGAAATAATTAGAAACTGATTACATGAAATATTGAAGAGCATATACTTCTATGAGGAATTAAAAATTCAAGTGATGAAAATCGGTTTCGAAGTGGCTGAGATATATAAAAACAAAGAAGTCCTAATAAAAGGTCTGACCCTCCTTTTATTAGTGGTGTAGTTATGGTTTAGATGGGGATTCAGGTTTGAACTTTTTTGCGAAATAGAAACTGATTACATGAAATATTGAAGAGCATACACTTCTAAGAGGAATTAAAAATTCAAGTGATGAAAATCGGTTTTGAAGTGGCTGAGATATATGAAAACAAAGAAGTCCTAATAAAAGGTGGGACCCTCCTTTTATTAGGACCACTTTGTTTTACTCTGTTTTTTGATATTTCAGCCATTTCACAAACTGATTTTAAAGGGATAGTACAGTATTGGTGGAGATGAGAATTGGGCTTTTAACTTTTTGCGAGATACCAAAAAAACACTAAAGATAGAGTACAGAGCATACCATTTTGAGAGGAATTCGAAGTTTATTTGATGAAAATCGGGGTTGGAATGACTTAGACATCCAAAAACAAAGTAAAACAAAGCGATCGTAATAAAGTGTGGGTCCCACACGTTATTAGAATCGCTCTTTTTTTCATATCTCAGCCATTTCAAATCAAATTTTCATCAAATAAACATTGAATTCCTCATATAATTATATGCTCTTTCATATTTCTTAAGAGGTTTCTCATAATCTCACAAAAAAAAATGTTAGAAACCTGAAATTAGGTCTCAACCAAAACTGTACGATCCCTTTAGTCAAATAAACTTGTAATTCCTCTTAGATTTTATGCTCTTTGATATTTCTTATAGATGATTTCTAATTATCTCGCAGAAAGTTCAAACTAAAATCCGCATATCAACCCAAACTACACCATCCCTTTAGTCAGGAAGGTTGTGGTTTGTGTCATACACATTGTATGACAATTTATGTCCTGTTTGTCCAAAGTTTGATGAAGGGACTATAAATCATGAGTGCTGGGGCCTGTGTTCTTTGATGATAATTTATGCCATGTTTGTCAAAAGGTATACATATGTCCAAAAGAGCACAGATACGCCCTTAAACCAAGCAGAGATATTTTGATGTGGTTATCAATAGATAATTTCCTTAGAGGGTAATGTTTCCGTACGGTCATTCAAAATAAAGCACAGCATACTTATTGCATTATCTGAAATATAGCGAAGAAAATATTTGGCAGAACACAAGCAAACACACAACAAAACAAAACAAACAGCCCTTTGGCAATCTTTCACGAGAACATCAATTTAGTAAATGCTGGATAACCATGAAGTGTTCTTTTTTTTTTTTTAACTTCTGATCTGTACATTGTGTTTCATATTTGTATTGTGAAGAAAGAGAGAGCATAAAGAGAGCAAATTTGCGTAGTATGTCCACTTATCTTCTTTTAAGTGAATGGGGAATTTTAATACATCTTATTGCCAGAGGGAAGTTTTGAAATGGCTTTTTTGTGCAGTAAATTGGACACTACAAACATCTTTAATAGCACTAGTTTCGATAAACTGAAAGAGAACCTCTCGCTCCCTGCTCCAGATGATTTTTCTGAATAGAATATCATCAAACAAAATTGTGACTTTGATTATGAAAATTGCTGGATAAAGTTGGAGTTGTAGATTTTCAGACATTTTGCTAGTTGTCATACGATTATCACATTGGTCACGAGCTTGTGTTTAAAGGGAATGCAAACCCAAAGAGCAATGTGGATTGAGTGAAAGCAGCAACATTAGTAGAACACATCAGTAAAAGTTTGAGGAAAATTGGACAGTCGACGCAAAAGTTATGAATTTTTAAAGTTTTGGTGTTGGACCCGCTGGATGAGGAGATTACTAGAGGTTATGCTGAGGTTATGGACAACAATATAAAGAAAATAAAAAAGAAAATTCCGCGAATATTCACTTTTCTAGCATGATGAAAGAGACTGTGACTAACTGCTTTCAGAAAGCAGGGGGAATAATTGCTATCCATAACATACGTCAGTACCAAGTTGATGGAATGTGTAATTTTCATGAAAAATGAATTTTTACTAAAAAGAAAGCACACACTCTGGAAAAGTGTGAACTAAGAAAAAAAAGGCTCTGAAGTACAGGGTCTATTCAAGTGCTTAATCTTTACCAAGCCGTGCTAGCTGTGCAATGAGAGGGACAAAACACAAAATGTAAACCACCGGAGCAACAACAATGAAGAAATTATCAGATTACGCCGAAATTAAACGTGTTTTATCAACACATTTCGTCCATGATTAATGCCAAGTTTAAAAGCATTAGAATTATCCCTCTAAAGTTATCAGTCTTGAAAGCAAAGAGTGTGTAAAGGATTTCAAGAAATGAAAGGGAGACTCTATGACATACCTGATAATTCTATTCTCCCCCAAAAAGGGGTTGTAGAAAACTGTTTAGAATACACTTTCCCATTCATGATATGATCCCAAATTAAAGAATGATGAAGAGGAAGGACAGCTCTTTCAGAAAATATGAAAAACTCAAGATTGACACATTTGACCTATTTCACCATTTTTTTTTAGTCCTATAACATAAAATCAAGGGATGCGACATTCTGTTCGTTTTGTGATGCACGGTTACATATTTGCACAAAATTGTGAACGGGCTATGATGTAGTAATTTATTTTATGAGGATTGCAGGTACTCCGCTAATTTCCTAACAATCTGCTTCTTTCTCGTCACTCTAGGATTTCTGTCAAAGACGCTTAACTAATAAGACACGAAAGTGCGCGCCAATCCTGTACAAAACAAATGGACAGCGCGCTCACCTCAAGCGTATTACGCACATCACCTGAGACGCGCTGTCTTGACACTTGATAAACAACAGCAGCGGCTTCAGGGACAGCGCGTCTCAGGTGATGTGTGTCTTTGCCTGAGACGCGCTGTCTCTGAAGATGTTGTTGTTTATCAAGCATCTTTGATTGTGAGATCACGTTGTTGCCAAATTTTAACCTCCACGAAATAATCCTTATTACTTTAAAATCTCGTTCTTCAAAACTATCCCCTTAATCGACAAAAAACTACGACTATAATTTTTAAATCTTTTTAAGATAATAGAAATACCACTACCTTTGGAAATGAATGATGTTCCTAGGTGTACTGAGTTTGTACTTAGCTCTCTTTTGTATCGTCATGTAGGGAAGCCATTTTGTGTCCATTCTTATCGCGCACCTTCGTATCTTGTTATCTACTATCTTTGATTTCTGTCTTTCTCTTTCTCTGCCAGCACACTTGTTTGCCATGAATTTTGTGATGACTTTCTGCTGCACCAGTGGAGCAAATGTTTTTGCATTTAGTGTTCTTTCTTTAGCCCATTTTGCAAACTCCAGCGATGACTGGTTGGTGAAGGAATGAGCTTGAAGACTGACTTCAAGGTTGCCACTGCTCACAGTCTCAACCAACTGCTTCAATGTCTTGCAGTCATCCAAGGCATTGTGGGCTTGGTACTGCTCACCAATAATGTCCTTCACCAGTGCTGTTTGACTGTACCCATTGGTCCTATCTGGAAAGATTTCTTTCATGTATGATAATGTATCAACATACCCAGCAATGCATGAAGGTTCTTGGTCAAGACAAAGCGACAAGATGGCGTTTGACAGATGCAGCAAGTCAAATTTGACATTATGTCCGATGAGCAGAGCAGGCTGGGAGAGTGCCTGGAGAAATATCATCATAGCTGTAACAGCATCTCTCAGTGACTTGCTTTCAACTGGCTTCTTGTTGAAACACAATATGCCATCATGGATAGTCAGTTTTGTAACTCTTGAAACATGATAATTGATTGACCTTTCAGGTGTGATGTATACACTGAATTCTCCTTGTGATGAAGCACAGGCAATCTGCAAAAGGCATTCATCATCATCTTCACCTGATCCGGAGGTTTCTACATCAAAATACACCTTAGAACATGATGAAATGTCATCAATGGGTGTCCTCCTTGGTGTGGGTGTGCTCTCAGGAATGGTGGTGCAGTCAGTTTGTTAAGCAAGGTCTATCCCTGTCGCATAGCTGGGGCCTTCTTTCACACAAGCAGTCGCCAACAATTTGCCACGTTCCATTTTCAGTTCTCTCCGCCTTCTCTTCAAGGAAGGTGTGTTCTGCATCATTTTCCTCTTTTTAGCCTTGTTTGCAATGTTCCTGAGACGAACGTCATGCGTGCTGCCAGGAGAGATGAAGACATGCTGGAACACATTTTGCATGTAAGAGTGCCCACAGTTTTTCTGGGAAACTGCTGCTCCAAGTCTAAGGAAGGCTTTCAGAACTTGAGTAATGACATCTCTTTGGTGCCTTTTGAGCCACTTGATTGTTGAATGACTCATTGACTTTAGTTGAGCCACAAGGAGCTAGTCGTTCAGCATTTTGCGCGCATGGATTTCCAAGAGATTGGTGAGGTCTTCCCGCAGTTCAGGATTGGAGAGAGGCTTTCCTCTTGGGAGGCAACTGTATCTGTATGCTTCACCTTTTTGTTCAGCCTTACACCACTTTCCACAGGCCTCATGGTCCCCACACATATGAGAAACAATATTCCGCAGACCATGTGCAACACCTCCAGCATTTCCCCTATTCTGGCACAGTACATAAGAGAAACAATTTGAAATGTAATTCAAAACCCTGTTCTTACGTTGAGCCAGAACCTTATGTTCTGAGGCCAGAGTGTACAGGGCAGAGGAAAAGTTCTTTTTTTGCATGATAAGTATCACTCCACTTTTCAATGCTTGAGTCATACTGTTCCGGGAGGTATGCCAAAGTACTACTATCATGATAATTGTTTTCAATGCACCCCCTATTGCCTTTGTGAGTTCTACACAAACTCTACGTCCCATGGCCTTTGAACTCCCACTCCAGTTTCTTCTGCAGTCATGTGGTGGCGGTTTTTTGCCTTGTCTTGCTGCAACTTCACAGTATCTGCAGGTGGTGATGCGATAGCCATATCCCATTATTTTGCCTGTTTCATGATCATGGAGGGTGCCATGGCCAGACATTGAATTCCTTGTTCTGCGCCTGCACTGCCAGCCCATGTCAAAAGAGCCACGTATGCTAGCAGCTGCAAAGGGAACAAAAAATACTGGTGTTAATACATAGGTATTCAGCCAGAATCTCTATACAGTAAAGATAACTAATAATAATAACTAATAAATAATAACTAAATAAACATATTCCATGTGTATTAGTGTAGTAAGTAAGGAGTCGGCTTTCTATTCATAAGGATCATTGTTCAGAATGGTCACTTATTCATAAGGAACGATACTCAGGATTTGAACAAAGGTTCAATATCTGTAAGGGTCCGTATCCATAAACATTGCTATTTTAAAGCAATGTAGTTGATATTTATAAAGGGGGGGGGGCATAGCTACATAAATCAAGCCAATGGTTCAATTTTGTCTAAAGGATCAAATTTGGCAGAAATGTAGATCATGCAATTCTGAGGAAATGTGAACATTGAGCCCACTCTAATTTTCCTTGTGAGAGCCTACTTTTTTATCGTTATATCAAAATTTTGTAACAAACCGAACAAATAAAGGATAAAAAACATAAAGTCGATAATTTTTCGCTGGGATTTTTATTTCGCTGTAACTGGAATTTTGTTCTAACCATGTTCGTTGTAATGGGAGTGCACTGTATACCATGTGCCAAATTTCAAGTGAAATGCTTAAAAGCTGAGGGAGTTACTCACCATAGCTGAATTCACAATATTGTTGCATGATTTTCATTCAAAATATGCTGTTACCATGGCAACACATTTTGGTCACATGTGCCAAAATTCATGTCAAATACTGAAAAACTCAACGCGCTATGTCAATCCACATATTTTTTTACGATTGGTATAAAAAAATGCTGTTGCCATAGCAACAGATTTATTTACACACAAAAGAAGGTGTCTTGCACAACTACACATAACATTGATCATATATCTAAAATTTCAATTGAATTGATATGAAACTGAAAGAGTAGTTTGATCCACAACATTGGGATTTTTTTTTAGTATATAGTTTTTATGAAAGTCTGTCGTTGCCATAGCAAAGCATTATGTGATACTACGAAAAAGCCGTCTTTCACATTTTCCTTTAATAGCGTTCCACATGCTAGATTTTGGGTAAATTGCTCCAAAAAATGAGAGAGTAGTTGGATCCACAACATTTGGTAGGATTTTTTTTTTTTTTTATTTGCTGTTGCCATGGCAAAGCATTATTCATTTCTAACAAAAGAGGTATCTTGCACATTTTCCTGTGATTGCAGTTACACATGCCAAATTTGGGGTAAATTGCTCAAAAAAGAGAGTAGTTTGATCCATAATATTTATGAAAATCTGCCGTTGCCATGGCAACGCATTATTTGATACTGACAAAAAAGAGGTCTTGCACATCTGCCTTTGATAGCGGTCACACATGCCAAATTTGGGGTCAATTGCTCAAAAAATGAGAGAATATTTTGATCCACAATTTTAGTCTTCTTGCATTGGACTGACAGACCTACATATTGTACCAACCGACCGAATACCCGGCCACCTGCCCCATCCAAGTGATTCCTATACCTCCATACACACTATGTGTGGGTGGGGGTATGAAAGTGGGATTTTAGTCACAAATTCAGTGGGAGGGATTTGATCAAACCAAAGTTGTCTGAAATTATGCATTTTATCTCAATATATATTAAGTTATTTTTATATTTCTCATGAAAATTTAGAATTTGGCCTATTTCAAAAGAAACATGAACATTTTTGACCCAAGAAATAAAAAATGCCTTTTTGTGACATTACAATTACACAATTCGTAAATATTTAGCATCTTTCCATAGTTTCAAATTTATTACATTGATTTATTAATTTCACCATTAAAATTCAATTTGTTTTTCTTTTACTAAATCTTGTTATTTCAAGCTCCATAATAGCAAAAATGACAGAATGATGTGAAATGAGTGAAAAAGATGGTTGTTTTTTGAATAAGAGCTCTTCTTTAAATTTCACCAGCTGGTTTCAATATTACCACATGAAATTTCAAATTACAACCCCATTTCTGACCGCCCCCCCCCCCCAAAAAAAAAAAAAAATCCCTTTTTAAACCCAAAATTGGCCTTAACAGGAACAGGTGTGACTATAGTAACTATGTGTGAGGAACACAAGCCCAGGCCACAACCAGGCCATACCTAGTAGCAAAATTTACTGCCTTTGTTGTTCCTGGGTCTAGACTCCAGTTCATATCTCGCCAACAGTGAATTCAAGATGGGTTTCAAAATTGCTCCTTTCCTGAGGGTAGGCAGTTTTCTAGAAAAATTTCTAAAATTTGAGATATGTGAGATCACTGCCAGTAGTTGCATGATCAACAAAAATTACCAAACTTGGGTTATGATCTGTGGGTAGGCTTACATGGGCCTGGGGACACTTGGGGTCTACTGTGTGGAGGGGCAAAATGGCAAGTGCTTGAGTAACATACTACTAGTACTGGTACAGTATTCTCTAGTGACGGGTAGTGTAAGGCAGTATATAACTTTCATTATGTACAGTATTTTTAGAATAGACCCCTTAGCAACGACTTTTGTGCCTTCTTTTCTTATAAAGGTTGTTAATGACAACCAGATACCTTGCCTGAGAAGTTTGCCCGACATAGCACCAAGGCATTATCGTGAAATAGTCCACCACTCCATTCACCGCCATTCATTTCGTCATAGCCGGTGACTGCTTTCAACCTTCATAGACTTTGCACATAGTGAAGATGCACATGCAGAACAAGAGGGGACCGTCGATGTTACGATTTGGCCCTACTAACTTTAATAGTGTACTAGAATAGGTGTTAAAAGAAACAACAACAACTTGTAGTCCTCGACAAAATAGTGCTCACGTTGATTAAAGCTTCACGATTCAGTCTGCTAGTCGATCAGTTCTGAAGCTGTCCCTATAACCATGTAGATCTACTAGATCGGACCGCTGAGCTGACCATAGTTATTTTTTTTAGTACGTAACGCATACAGTTGCCACGCGGCGCGGGCCGAGCGAGGCCGCCGGCACCCAGCATGGCTGCGGTGGGAAGCTGTCGAGTATCCGTACACTTAACTCTAGCTCGATCTTTCTCTCACAGCGCTAGCGCAGCTAGCAAGCTCAGCTCGATCAGCACATCACATGACCAACCTGTGCAGCTAGGATGCGCATAAACTCAACTGAGGAACGTCCTTAAATGAAGTACCCAGAAAAGATGCTGTCTCCTCACAAGCTTGTGCCTTTGGCTTGCGCATACAATTTTCTTTAAAGTTCCTTTTTGTGAGATGAAGGAAAAAGAGGTTAAATTATAGTCCTTACAATCAAATTATCCTAGAAATGTAATGCTTAGGCAACGATGATGTGCAGAGTGAAGCAAGAGTAGAGGCGGTGCTGTCATCACCTTATCTAATTTGCATAATTTATTTGATTTGAACAAATATTTATTTTTTGTTTGTCTTTTAAAAGCATGTTTAACTTTTTAAAAGATGACTTATTTTTTTCTTTTGATAGTCCTGTTTCCAAGAAAACTTTCTGTGTTTTTGTATTTGGTTGACTTTATTCATATTTTCAAATTGAGCATGAAATCGTGGACCTCTTTGAACATTTTTACAAATGTGTCTCCACAGAAGGGGACAACTTTGCCCTTTTAACAATTGGATGATGATTGTGTAACTGGTGCACTCTTGGATTGAGTCCCAAATATGGCCAACTCCTGTGAATGTTGTTTTGTGTTGCCGTCGCCAGCAATCTTATAGCTCTGCAGGCAAAGTCACAGAAATCAGTGTGAAGATTCGGTCAGTAACTTTTGATGAGCCTGATCATTTAATTAATTGACCAGGCATATCAGATTTTACAATATTCACCTACAAATTTTTGTGACTCTGCCTACATCTCACATTTAGTAGCAACCTACCGGCACTAATCCTCACTAATTTTCCGATTACACTTTTAAACACTTTGGGATCATTCTAGGGAATGCATGTTACGTGTTGTTCAGTTAAAATGAAATAACTATAAGATGACAAGAAATTGCATGCTCTAATACAACACAATGACATATCATACAATGCAGTTCATCGTGCACAACACTGGAACCTGTGCATTACATTTCTAACAAAGTACCAATTCAAGTCATAAAGTGGCGATGCCATGTTTGCATTAGTTTTTTTTTTTTTTAAATTATACAAATATATTCCTGATGATAACTACATCACTTACTGCCTGAAAAATTAACCTCTCATTTGAAAAACACAAACTAGATTCCTCCTCCTAACCTTCCTCAATATAACATCTCTTTTAAGATATGAAACTAGTTCCTTGTCATTTGATTTATTGAATTATCAATCAACTAGATTACCATCCATCCATCTATGTACTTTTAAATCTGCATGCTATATTGTGTGTGAAATAGTCTGACACACTCCTTTGTACCGGTACTTGTTTTATTGAGTTTATACTTTATGCAACATAAATGACAGAGCAATAGTGGATGCTTATTAGTACAAATGCCCTTTTATAGATATTTCATAAAAAATGATGTGATGTATTTTCACCTTCCAATTGAAGATAAGAGAATGTACCACAAGTAAGTGGACTTTTCATTTTTTTTCCAATGAATGTGGAGAATAGGGATGACAAGTAAATTTGATAAATTGATCAAACAGTATGCATTCATGTACAGTGTACATGAGTGAATAATCTTTGAGTGGGAAACGTTGGGACTTGACCTTTGACCCACCCATAACTCTGTGCTGCTCCCATGTGATGGAAATCCCTACTAGAGAGTTGACACAAAATGACCCCCTCCCCAATTCATGCCCTGAAGATGGATGACTGTATATTCCTCTTGGTATTGTTTTGATGTTGTTTTTTCTGTATCTCTGCAAGAGGGATGCTAGATTCATACTCTCATCTTAGACTTGCTTTGTGAAAAAAAAAAGAAGAAAATCTAAAAATTAGTCCAAACTTTTTTGCTGCTGTCCTTTTTGTTCTAATATGGCTAACTTTTTTTGTCACGTCCTAACCCAGTGACCATGCATGCGTGTTGCTAACTCATTCACAGCTGCAGAGGGCCACTATTTAGAACTCCACCCAAGGCGCACTGGAATATACCAAATTTCGCATCAGCAAGAGCGCGTGGCTGAGGCGTAACGAGAGTCACACCATTGATAGGATATACCGGAGGGTCGAGGCCTACACGGGACTGTCCCTGGCTACAGCTGAAGACTTTCAGGTAAAATGTGCCACCATCCATTCTGAAATCACATCAAGTGACACTTTTTTTTTCTATTTTGTTGTTGTCTAATTGCACCAGTTCTGACAAAGGATTTTTTTTTCCTTGGGGGGGGGGGGGGGGGGGGGGGGTAATGACCAAAAGTGAAAAGCATTTTTCATACATACTCTTTGATTACATGTATTTGTTGTATTAAGTGAAGAGCCTATGCTGATACAAAAACTTTGTCAAGATATTCATTGATCTGGGTGATTTGTTGACATGTGTTTTCTTTACAGAACTTTTTTCAAAGTGTTTTGGAAGATACTAAAGATTGAGGAAGAGTCTTAAGTTTCTGACTTTCTTAATCCAAACTTGGGGGGGGGGGGTAGGGAAATGGTCCAGTTTTCTTTTTGTGCTTCTTTTGTTGCCATGTGATTGTCCATTCTCTTCTCCACACCTGCAATGTTAAGAATGCATGGCACAAACGATCACTATCATTGTACCAGGTACTATTTTATCAGATATGTTTGATGCATACACTGATAGGGACATAAGTACGGTAATGCTGCCTGTTAAATGAGCATCAGGTTCAAACCTCTCAGATATCTCACGTAAATGGGAAGCAGTTAGAAAATGTCTGGAGAGCAGAGCTACTGATCCTGTCATTTCCAAATTGTCCAGCAGTTCTCTCTTTTTTCTTTTGTCCGACAGGCAGTAAACTATGGACTAGGAGGACAGTATGAGCCACATGTCGACTATTCTTCGGTAAGGAGTAGTCACTCTTTTTGCAGTGGAATTATGTTTATAAGTGTGTGGCAATAGCAGTGATGATATTGATGGTGTCGGTGATGTTGTTGAGGATGATATTATCTTCTTGATACCGATACTACTGCTGCTGCTGCCGATGATGGTAAAATTTATAGTGTTGATACAGGCAATGGTAAAGTTGATGATGCTGGTCGATGGTGGTGATGATGACACTGATGATCACACATGATGATGATGATGCTGTTGATAATTGTGGATGAATTCTGCTCAAACACCACAGAGAGCTCTGTACATGAATGACCCTCCAAGTCATGATGTTTTCTCACACAAAGAAACATGCTTTGTTTACTTTGAAACATGACCTAAAGACAGCCATCTCCATGATAAACTAGCCACCACTGATTCCATTCCAATGCCATTGTTCTCAAAGAAATGTTTCTTCTCCTGTGAATTGAGATCCTCATCTTTGAACTCCAGTGCTCTCTGTGAATTTTCAGGTTCTGTGTTGGGAAATGAAGTTGCACAGGCCAGAATGACTGTACGTGTTCGTAATGGTGGTTTTGATATTTACAGTTGATGTTTTTAGTTAAAGTTGCTTGATATCGAATTTAAGATCTTCCCTTTTTTTCTTTCTTTTTGCCCCACAGGAAAGGAGAGACCGTGCAATAGGAGACAGGATTGCAACACTTTTGTTTTATGTGAGTATTTTCCACAGAAGGATTTCAGTAGTGCTTATTACCCACAGATGCATAGGTGCTCATTTTACTGGTCAAAATGGACAAGGCTTTACTAAGCCTGTATTTTGACTGTCAAAAGTGGTAGAGATTTGTGTATCTAGAGGGAGATGATTCCATTATGAGGCAGAAAACCAAGAAAGAATTTTCGTATCAGTGTTGTGCTGCATCAGATGTAATTATATGGAGTTTCACATGTGAATATGATTGTGTTTTGTTTTGTTTTTTGTTTTTTGTTGGGCTTTATTTGTAGGTGGCCATTACACTGTAAAATTTTTAATCATCTGCTCATTTGCAATAAATGCAATGGATGTACAATAGTTCTGAACACCTTTATATCACACTATTAAAAGTGAAACCTCACCAGGTCTCAACTAGGGCGCTACAAAGACATTATTTGATAAGAATTTTGTGTGTATTTTTGTTGGCTTTGCATACATGTGTATGTTTTGCATAGTAATTCACTACATCATAATGACATGTTTTCAAAATTTTGTATGTCCCTTGATTTACTTTATCCACTCTTCAATGTATTCAGTCGTGAATGCTACAAGACCATGAAACTGGCATTGATGTTATCTTCTCCCCCCTCTCCCTGTCACAGTTAAATGATGTTGATGCCGGAGGATACACAGTCTTCCCGTTGGTAGGAGCAAGGATACCGCCTGAGAAGGTATACCAACACGTTGAGCTCCTCAGTGAAAATCACTTCTTTGCTAGTTCATCGTAGATATTTGCCAAATGCGTTCAGAGCTATCAATTCATTGTGGAGAAGTCTGAATTATAGATATTCAGCTTTAATACACTACAGTGTACATTGATAGTATCTTTGCATTAAAAATAGAATTCTTAGCTCAGTTCTTGGGAGTGAAATCATTCTCTGGGGGATGAGATTATTACAAGAAGCACTGTAATTTCATGATAAGCTAGAACACAAGCCATGTTCAGACGTATTTCTAGTCGGAGTAAAATCTTATGGCGCAGCAATTAAAATTCAAATTTATACTTATCTTACCACGACCCTGTGTCCACATGACAGACATGGGAAGAAACTCCGACCAATTTACCACGGCCTCGCGGGGATCACCGTGGAGGGTCGGTGTAACTTACGGAAGTGGTAGCGCCACACATGTCGACCATACAAATGTTTTTTACCAATGGCATTTGTCTTCTCCATTCTTGTCGATGGAAATTTCTGAGCGCTAGCTTCTTCGTCGCGATCGACTTGGTTAGAATTACACTACACGCTCACGTGTACTCGCAAAATGTCAATGCGATTTGACCCCGGAAGTTTTACCTAGGTCGTAAGGTATGTAAGTTCAGAGATACCCCGAGGGCTTGTCCGAACGGGCAATTTACTCCAACCGGCTAGTCGTGGTAGAGAGATACTTGTGGGAAAACTCAGGAGTATCTTGGTCGGAGGAAGAGGTCGTGGTAAGTTCCTCCGACCGGAGGAAGTTACCACGACCTTGTTCAGACGGGCACTACTCCGACCTTTCCTCCGAAGTTACTCCGACCAAAACTGCCCTCGTCTGAACACAGCTATTGGCATTTCTGGAAGCCAACCAATATTATGCATATGTATGTATATATATAGCAAAGTGTTTGCCGTGCCCATCCACTGTACATAACTTTGAACAAGTCATGCAGAAAATGCACAGCTCAGATGAATTTTTGAGTGACTGGAATGTTTTCATACCCAACTCATATCACTATTAGACAACCTGACAAGAAATTAAGCTCCCATTTTGATGTTTGAATCAAATCTACAACCTGGAGATTTTTTTTTTTCTTTCAACAGTGATGAACACTCTGTTCTTCACAGAACAAATTCATTATTTGGAGATGTGAGTTGAAACATACGGGATGATTTAATGTGAAATACTTTCTTCATATTCATCCCCACGTACCAGGGCTCTGCGATATTCTGGTACAATCTACATAGGAATGGCTTGCCGGACCGTGACACGAAGCATGCGGCATGCCCAGTGCTGGCAGGTTCAAAATGGGGTGAGTGAATATCTGAGTTATGACAGAATGACTTTTGTCCTTGATTTACCATATCTAAAGTGACATCATATAAGATAAGGCATTCTATTGTAAAGAAAGTTTGAGCTTGTACTCTAAAGTTTCTAAAGGTTGAGCTCTTTGTGGAAAATGTATCGAGTTGTACTCTGCTGATTTAGTTGGGATTCCCATAAGACACCGTTTTCATTTGTTTTGTTTTAATTTATTTTGCAAATTCAAACGATCACTGTGTTCTAGATTCTTGTGTGCTTTCACCTTATCAAGCAGTTGCCTGTTCAAATTGTGCTGCTCCCATTCTAAATACCTTTCTCATTACTACCTGTTAGGCTATCAGCACTATGAGTTATTGGAATGCTAAGATTTAAAAATGATCTTGTGGAAAATAAGAAATGAAAAAAAAAATCACAATCATGCTGCCATAGATTTTTTTTTTCAATGAATAATGCAATGCTGCACACTGGCACTGGTCCGACAACCCCTGATCAGTAAAAATCATGTTAGACCAATAACTTTTTCAGAAATTTACCAGTAACAAATGGAAAAATTGGGTACCTACTGGTCTGACACACAGGTCACACTAGTAGATGAAATATGTTAGTGTGCAGCCCTGAGTGGTGGAATATTCTTTTTCTTTCTTACACAGTGGGGAATATATGGGTGCATGAATACGGCCAGGAGTTCAGGAGACCGTGTGGACTTAGCGAAGAGGAGTGACAGACAAACAACATCTCCTTCTTACCTGAACGCCTTGTTTTCAGAGGTGCCTTTTCTTAGCCTTTCCAAAGTGCCAATTTTTTTTCACCCATTTTTTTTTTCCAGTGTAGTCTTGAGACTGCTGAATGACACTGACCAGTCTTGCCAAAAAGCCATTAAAGCTCAAAATTATTCAGATGTTTGTTATTCACTAGTTGTTTTCCTGTGGCTCTTGAAGAGTTCCAAAGCCACACGGACTGCTGAGAACTTGTTGACAGTGATCTGTTAAGTTAACAGCAGTCTAAAGCCGAGTTTTGATTGGTGAGTCTGGTTTCACCTGTGCTTCTGAGAATATGGGTGATTGATTGTTACTCACTAGCAGTCTACCATTACCAGATATTGCCAATTTTGTGTCACCAAGATTGCCATTTTTGTGTTATTTATTATATTGTCCGACCTCTCCTATTTGGCCTCCCTTTATCTGGATCCCTCAAGTATCCGGACGCAATCTCTCTATGGTTTTTTTTTTTTTCTTTCTCCCAATCTATTACGGGGAAAACTGGGATTCAAACTCAGGTGAAATTCCTTCATAAACTCACATAAATTACATACTATTCCCAACATAATTAATATGCATTCACATCAAATTTTCAACTTAATAACATGCACTTAGACTTCACTACCCCAAAATCACCACAAGAACATGGACAAAACTTTTTATTAAATGATGGCACAGTACAGGTGATCATCAGAAAATTCTGAATGCAAACCAGCTGACGAGGATGTGACATGTTCATGCAAAATTGATACATGTATATTGTATGTAGCTGTCATTGGGTAGGCAGCTGTGTGTATTGAACATTGAGTTTCCCATATCTGGCCAAAGCCCTTATCCAGATGAGTGCCGGTCCCTACTTGTCCAGATGTGAGAGGTCGGACTGTATTCAGGAATTCTTTTTCTACCTTCATGAAATTATATTAGAGGGTTAAGCTCTATCGGAATTGTCAATAGTTTCTGTGCAGTTGTGAGGTACAAGAAGACTATAAACAAGAATTGGAACCGTGTGTTCTGTAACCTCCTGATTAGGATTTGCTGATCTTGCAGTAAATTGCTCTGCATCTCAACAGGATTGCCAGCTAATGGCTTTAAAATTTAAACTTAGACTCTTGCTGTAGCTCAATTGCATGTGTACTGTTGGAGGTCCAGTCCATTTAGTTCAAAAATATATATGCCATGTCCTGTAGTCCTCTCTCTTAAATCAAGGGTATGGTGCATGATTCATTGTTCAGAGCAGAAATCAACTCCTTGATCTGCAAACTTTGAAGAACAAATTTTGACATTTTTATGCCTCCGCCACGAAGTGGTGCCGGAGGCATTATGTTTTCGGGTTGTCCGTCCGTCCGTACGTACCTACGTACGTCCGTCCGCTTTCGTTTACGCGATAACTTGAGTAATATTTACTGGAATTTTACCAAACTTGGTCCAAGTATGAAGTATGATGGGGCAACGATTTGATAAGATTTTGGGTGAAATCGGCTAAAGGTCAAAGGTCAAAGGTCAAGGTCAAATCATGAAATTGTATCCGTTTACGCGATAACTCAAGACTGTATGAAGCAAATTTCACCAAACTTTGTTGGAGGATGATGTATGATAGGACAATTACTTGATTAGTTTTTCAGTGAAATCGGACAGAGGTCAAAGGTCAAAGATCAAGGTCAAATCCTAAAATTTATCTGTTTATGTGATAACTCAAAACTGGATGAAGCAGCTTTCACCAAACTTGGTCCAAGGATGATGTATGATGGGACAATTAGTTGAGTAGATTCTAGTGACATTGACAAGAGGTCAAAGGTCAAAAGGTCAAGGTCATATGCTAAAAATGTTGCTATTTCCCCCACATCTATGCAATGCCCGCAGTTATTTTCTCGAAACTTAGTGTAGACATGTACTACTGCGTAATGATTCTCCAGAGAGAGTTTCATGTCATAAGGTCAAAGGTCAAAAGGTCAAAGGTTAGGTGAAAATGTTGCAATATCACTTTTCTCGCAAATGGTTCAATGTATCTTCATGGAACATGGTACATATGCATGTACTGACTGGCAGGGATTATCTAGGGAATTTAGGGGTCATGGGTCAATAGTCAGGGGTTCAAAGGTTAAGGTCAACTCCTCAAAATGTTACTACTGTATTTCCCTCATACATGTATACTAGTATATGCAATGATTGCATTATTAGTTTTAAAAGTGTTTAATATATGTACATGTATTACTTGATGGAGATTCTCTTGGAAATTTCCAGCCAGAAGGTCAAAGGTCAAAGGTTAAGGGTCAAAGGTCAGGTTTAAATGAAAAAAAAAATACTTTGTACTGTAATTACACTCTTTCTTCATACCTTGAAAATTATACTCAATGCATAAACTTATAATAAGGTCAGTCAGAAGTCAAGTAAAAATTTTCAATTCCCCAAATATGTGTACCTGCACTCTTTAATAGACAATTATAGCAAACCCAGTTCGTGGAAAGTGAACATTCAAGATATTTCTGACAAACCTGTTATTTCGATATTTTGCCAGTTATGTGAAACTGTCATCACACATTGTCAAGACATTGTACTATACACCTATTGGGAGAATCATGCATTATGGCGGAGGCATCAGTCGCCGTAGTGACATTTCTAGTTATACAATCACTTTAAACAACTACACACATCAAGCTTCTAAAAAGCTTGAGCTGTTATATGGCATAATTCATACAAATGGTTGAATTTACTGTAGAATATGTGAAAAGTCTTTGATTTTTTTACTCGACCTTAAAAAAAAAGAGCAAGCAAAATTTGGAAAGCAGTCTGGTGGAACTTATATTTGACATTTTGTTTGGAATTCGGGGTTTGTATTTCTTTTTGGAAACAGACATTTTTGTTGCAACTGATTGACAAATTGCCCTACATCGACGTAAATAAGCACTGAATTGATCAAACCAACACTTGCTGTCGGGCGAAAGCTCGATGGTCTAGTGGAGATGACGCCTGTCCGGTGATCAGGAGGTCGTATGTTCGAATCCTGCTCGAGTATGTACGCCCATGATTTTTTATCATGGCTACTACTAAAACACTGATCAATTCAGTGCTTATTTACGTCGATGTAGGGCAATTTGTCAATCAGTTGCAATGAAAACATCTCGACGGAAGAATTTCATGAATTTGAATAGACATTTTTGTTGTTTAATAAAATAGTTTGTATTTTATTTGTGAGTATGTGTGTGTGTGTGTGTGTGTGTGTGTGTGTGTTTCATTTTCTTTTGCGTAAAATTAAAATTATGGAAAATGAAATGAAGTAGATAACAAAACAAAACAAAGTAAAGAGACACAGTCCTTGACTAGTACTTGAAGATTGCTTGTATCGCAACTTTTCGCCTTTGTAACAACACAGTATTGACCAGACTGATAAATCTGCCTCATGTTTGGTGGCCTCTTGTTAGCTGTACGGTAGGTAATACAGTCGGCTCCTCACAATCAGGGCAGACTGTATTACCGACCGTTCAGTTAAACAAGAGGCCCCGAATAAGAGGCATATTTATTGGTCCAAGTATTGATATGCTATATGCTGTAATAATACACTGTGGTCATGTCAAGAGTGTTTTGCTCCACAGTGTTATTTCATTCTGATTTTTGCATTTTGCATATATAGTTTGTTTATGAACAAACTGGTATGCATTTCTGGCCAATGAAGAATGAGTTTATTCAACTCAAATTTTTTGCGTCCTACGCCTTCTTCAGGAGTCTTGACAATGACGGTATCAAAGCAAAGCAAAACAAAAATTGAACACGTAGAGCGTGCACTCACAGACAGAATTCACTTGCTATGAAAAATGGCTGGGGTACGCACCCTTTACAGTGATGTTGCCATGTAAACACAATGTAGCCACGGCAAGCTTGAGGAGAGCATTGACAGGTTTATTACATAACAAAAGCGTTCAGTCTAAGCGTCATACTTTGTTTTATCACATGTAATGATGGGATACCGAGTAAATGTACTTATCAACTTACGGTAAATTAGATATTGATAGATAAAATCAAGACTAGGTTAAAGGCCACTCCAACAATTGAGCTGTTTTGTGACTTACACTGATGGAGAGTGTTGTATATATAACAAACATCAATAGCAACAGTTACGTGTCTGATTGTATTCTATTCAGATTTGAACATGCAAGTACAGCATGTGTATGATATTGATTGTATCGTGCCGGTCATTAATCGGTTAAAACGTAGAAGCCTTTTGTTATGTCATCAACTTCCAGCTGCGCGGCACATCTTGCCTTAACAAAGTTTGAAAGAAAGTTTGAAAGTTTATTGACTCAATCACCCCAATTGGGATATGCGGGTTCAAAAGTGACATATGTAAAAAAAAATATAACATGTACATTGACACTGAAACGTTACAAGCACTGCCTGCGAGCACTAAAACACGAACTCATAGAGATGTATACAAAATGTTCTAATACGTGTAACATAAGTCTACTAACTAAATCATCTATATTTATCATATTTTACACGAAAATGAAAGTCATTAGACTTTATATATGATACTATTTTGATATAAGCTCTAAATGATTTATCACATATCAAAATATTGAATAATTTCTGTACAGAATTTCGCCATCTTCACCAATTTCTCCATAGAATTGTCATTACAAAATGAATCCATTTTAAGTCCGTTAAGGGGTTTCCAGAAATATTTCTTAAGTGCTTGTTTACAAGACTTATGAAAAAGCATACATTGAAGTAAATAATGAAATTCATAAGATGACCAATCTGGCTGAGAGAGCAGTTTTAACTTCATAAATTCTTTCACCTCCTGGGATGTTTGAGTACTGTCCCGTCACCACGGGTAATTTGTTATTCAAACACCTAAAAACAACAAAAAAATTCTATGAGTAGGACTTAATTCCATCAAATAATTCTCAAATTGAAGATCATATTTAGATACTCTGTAAATTGTACACTCTGTCTTAGTTACTTCATGTCAGTCTTGTTTCTTAACATCCAATAATCTCTGAGTCATTGTTGACTTAAATTTTGACAGTGTCATTTCCTGTGCTTGATTTTCCCAAATATCAGTGAAACGTGAATTATCAAGAAGTCCTTTTATCTTTATCTGTTAAACCCACGCATTGCTATGCGTGCCTTTAACAAACGATGAATAATTAAAAGAAAACAATAAGTGGGATAATTTACCCTCTTTGCCATGGACGAGTCTGTACCAGAATAACAAACGATTTGCAATGATATATTCAAATTTATAAAATAGTTGCACATAAACTATAATATTTTATGTACTCTAATGAATGCCCAATAATATTTTTGTTAATTTCAAATACACCTGTGAAAAGACTCAATATGAGATACAGTTCAGCTTTTCGAATCCCCATACCTCACACCCATACAACAAAACAGGTAATATTAATTGATCAAACAACAGTTACTTGTTGTATATCAAGTTGTATACAATGTATCAACAGGAAGGCATAAATGATCAAGCTTCATTTTCATAGAATAATAGGCTTGTGTTGCTTGACGAACTTGTTTATCAATGGCCTTTTTTAATATGTTGTAATTAAACGTTATTCCTAAATATTGATAATTCATCACAGACAACAAGTTTATCTTCTCCAAAGACAAAAGTTGGAAGTTTCCTTACATTACCCTTTGAGGAAATTACTACCGTACTTTTGTCTTCGAGCTGTTTACAGTAAGATGCCATAAATGACAATGATGAAAAACAGAATCTAAAGCCTTTTTTGTAATTCTTGATGACTTTCACCCAAAACAATGGTATCATCTGTGTATAAGAGGGTGAACAGACTAAATAAGGGATGCAATATCTCCTTGCCTTAACAAGGAGTTACACTTAGATGAGATGCCTTTCATACCACTATAGTCATTCTAAAGAAATCGTTGGAAGTCATTTAAAAACAGGGCAAACAAAAGTGGTGGAAGGTTTTCGCCCTGCCTGACACCAATATTACAACCAAAAATAAAAAAATTAAAATAAAAAAATACACAAGATTTCAGAGAATTGTAAAGTTGTACTATGACAGAAAGGACCTTTCCATTCACATTGTGATTGATCAGTTTTGACCATAGAGGGGTTCTGTCTACAAAAGCGAAAGCCTTTTTATAATCTATGAATGTTCAATAAACTAATTTTTTTCTTGTGACTCAAATACAAATCTAAAATGGCATAGAAAGTAAATGCATAATCTATACAAGAATGATCTGTCCTAAAGCCGGCCTGCTCTTCACCTAACAAAATTATTTGATTCTAAAATATATACAGTTGTATCATTTAATATTGCTGTAAACAGTTTCCCCATACAACTCAATAAAGTAATGCCTTTGTAATTATAGGGGGATTCGGGAGAGCCTTTTCCTTTAAGCAAAGGTTTAATCAAAGGGATTGACCAATTTGAAGATACAAGTTGTACATGACCAGAATCAAGAATGAAATTAAATAATCTTAAAGTTAATAATAGAATTAAATTAATGATAAAGTAAAATCAGTAATAAAATTAAGTAATCGTAATCAATTTGATTACCACAGCAGAGCTAGCTTTCTGCAACTCGTTTAAAATCAGATCTATAATTTTTCAATTTCTGCATTTGTTTTTCACTTCTTCCTGTGGAATTTCTCTATCTAAGTCCTTACTTGTGTCATTCTTAATCTTTCTTTATTATAGTTTTATCCAAATCTGTTCACTAGCTACTTTTTGAATGATTGTGTAAAAAGACAAACCAGCATATGCCGATGAAAACATAATCTCCTCCCTTTGCTGAGGTATATAATTATATGGTATTCTATATGGAAACAAAATGATAAAACATGAAAATATTAAAAAACCAAACAGGTGGCACTGAAGATAACACAGGTTCATTCCAGTGTACGTGTCCTTTGGAAAAAGAACTGGGACGAGATGTTTCGCCCCCTTTCCACTCATGTATGATACTTTCATGTCTGTCAGGAGGGTCTTGTCTGTCGAGTCCAGCTGGTGAACACGCTCTTTTCCTAGCCAGACCCTGGCCTTTGCATCCTCCCAATTCTTCATCTTCAGCCGAGCAGGTTCTCCTCCCCTTCGAGCATTGTAAGAGCGTTATAAGCAGCACAATAAAAGGTCTCTTAGCTCTAAAAATCAGTGTAAGTTGAGAAACTGTAGCTCATCTGCAACCAGCTCTCTGCTGTTCTTTCTAGGATGTATTGCCTCACTTTGTGCAGATCATTCTCATCAGGAAGATGTGTTGGCCTCCTAGCTTCTTTTCTTTGCATTGATTTATTCTTTGCTTTGATTTATTCTGTATGTCGCTTCTCCAAACAGGAAGCTGTCATTGAGCTGGAGAACTGCCACAAATTTATTGATGGCTTCAGCAAGGTCATCTTTGTCAGATACCAGATAGTCACCCTTCAGAATCTTGCTCACCCCTTTTTAGGAGGTACAAAATCCCTATCTTCAAACCAGCTTTCAAGCTGTTTCCATCCTGCCTGCTTGTGTATTGTTCTACTGCTTCTTCCAGATGCCGAAAGTTTTCTCGCTGGAAAATGTCTGAAAGATTTCCGCGCTTCATGGGAAGCGGCCCAAGGATAGTTTCTGTACATTGGAATTCTACTTACAGATTTGCAAGACGTCGCATGTCTGGTCATAACGCTTCCTCGAACCTCGTCACGTTTGTCTAGCCTTTTTTTTAATTCTTTGTCCCAGAGGCTCCTACCTTTTTTTCTGGAGAACGGGATCATGCTTGCAGACATCACTTCCTTGGCTCTCTGAATTTGGAAAGTATTTCATCAGTGAAACTAGCTCCAGCTTCTCTGTGTGAGAGCAGCTCTACAGGTACTGGAACTTCTCTGACAGGTTCTCCACTGTGGCATTTTTGCTTGTGTCTTCACATGTATTCCTTGCTGTAAAAACCTCGGCAAAGAGGATACATGACATCACAATTGTTTTCAGCTGCTGTGTGTTTCTGCTTACTCTCCCTGTGGTAAGTGGGGTTTTTCTTTCTGTGCCTCAATCTTATTGATTGCCACAATGCCCTTCTTTCTGAACTCTGCAAACATGTTGTCCCTCGCCTTTTGGGAATTTCTTCGGGCTTCTTGCACTCTCTCATTTGTTTTGTGTTTTTGCACAATTCAATTCAGTTCAATTCAATTTATCCAATTTTCCACAATCAGGTAAAATATAAACAAAATATGAAATTGCAACAGAATAATTCAAATCAAATATATTAAAAATTTTCAATTTGGCAAAAAGAAGGGTTGGTAAGCGCTAAGAAAATCTGTTCTTCTCCAATTTTAACATCAATATTAACATTTATATATCTTTTGGTAAATATCAAATGATTTGTTTTCTTAACATTCAAAATCAATTTGTTAACAGATAACCACTCAGGGAGTTTTTCTAAATCCATATTAAATCAATTACATAGATTTTGAGGATCATTACCTTACATAAAGACACTTGTGTCATCAGCAAATTGAATGAACTCTTAAGTACTGGATACATTGTAAACATCATTCATATTTATAAATTAAAAATAATAAGGGTCCCAAAATGGATCCCTCGGGCACTCCACATCCTATAGTTTGTATCTGGGATTCAAAATTATCATTGATAACATATTGTTTTCTATCACTTAAGTAGCTTATACACTAATCCTACAAAACACCCCTAATTCCATATTTTTTTAATTTTTCTAGTAAAAGAGTAATCTTAAGTATTGAAAGCCTTGCTGAAGTCAAGAAATAATGCCGACATTATTTCTCTAAATTGTCAAAACAATTTGCAACTTTGAAAATAAAATCTAACATAGCTAAAGATATGCCTTATGAAGTTGGGAAACCACATAATTTCAGGAGAAAAAAAAAATCATGCATAGATTCACAGACTAATCAAAGAGAAGCAATACTTCATCCTTCTTTGCAGTGAGGAGAAGTGCAACTCTCCGAACTATTCTTGAAGTTGTTGCATTGCTGCAACTGTGAATTGTTGAAGCACTGTCCAACACACTGCCGGTTGCAAAAAAGCATGGTGCAACAAACACTTGTAGATAGGCTGGAACAGCATGGCTCCTCTTTGTTTTTGGCTCTAACTCCTCCTCCAGCACATTTATGATGAAATGGACACACCTTGGGACTTGGTAACTGTTCTGAAGTGAAGAAGAAAGATAAGTTCTAACTGCTGACAGTCGGGGGCTCAGAAGTCAGATCAACCAGATAATACAATTATCATTTGATTTCTTCCCTATTTATAGGCTTATTTGCGCCTGTTTTGATAACGCCAGGATGCACATAGAAATGACGCCCTGAATGCAGACTTAAAGCGCACTGCTTGTCTTATGAATATTCATTAACTAGCCTCAAGGGTAATTGCCGAAAGTGTGTTTGTTATGTGTACGCATAGGAAATACACATAGTTACGGCGCTCTCATGACTGAAGATCACGCAAATGTACTTATGTATATTCATTAGTTGTAACTCCAACTCCCAGCACAAAGAGTAAGCTGTACTTGTTAATCTGTGAATCATGGTGTGTTGACCACATAAACATAAAGCTAGTCTTTTTCTCCAGACTCTGGTCTCACAGAAACATTTCAAAAAGACCTCTCCATCACAATATCATATGATTTGTTTTCTTTATTTTCAAAATCAGTATATTAACAGATAACCACTGAGTGAGTTTGTCTAATTCCATATTGAATTGATTACGTAGATTTTGAGGACCATCACCAGACATAAAGACACTTGTGTCATCAGCAAATTGAATGAACTGCAAAGTACTGGATACATTGTAAACATCATCCATATAAATTAAAAATAATAAGGGTCCCAAAATGGATCCCTATGGGGCACTCCACATCGTATAGTTTGTTACTGAGGTTCAAAAATATCATTGATAGCACATTGTTTTCTATCACTTATGTAGCTTTTACACCAATCAAACAACACCCCTAATTCCATAATTTTGAAATTTTTCTAGTAAAACAGAGTGATCTTAAAGTATCGAAAGCCTTGCTAAAGTCAAGAAATAATGCCAACATTATTTCTCTTTTGTGAAAATAAAATCTCATATATAGCTGAAGATATGCCTTACGAATTTGGGACACCATCTTGCTGCAAAATATGCAATACCCGACAGGTTTTTTTATTTGGAACATTGGTGTGGCTAGTTTCCCATCACAGAACTAGACGCACTTGATCCCTCTGTCTTAGATGACGTATAAGATGAGAACGGAGATGGCAACCCATTTTTTGCATTGCTGTTCCCCTGAATACCCTTTGTAGTAACTTGCTCTACTCGTGACACTTGCTTTCATTTGTTTCCTCCATTTGCTGCCTTTTCTTGCGTAATGCAGTATGTATGGGCTCCTGGAAATTTCACTGTCTATTTCATTATCATCTGGAGGGATGTAGTCTGCATCATTGTTATCGTCATCATTACGATGCTCGTCTGTATCTTGGGTGCCATCATCGCTGCTGTTGGAGAGGCGTGCTTCGTTGTTAGGGTCCCCAATAAATTCTAATTCTAAATTCAGATTGATATCTATCATTTCAGTGGCATACCGTGGGTCAACGGATTGGGGGACAGTACTCGCTATATGTTTAACACATAGGTAATTATTTGATAGTCCACAAGTAAGGTAATTATTTGATAGTCCTCAAGTACGGTAATTATCTAGCAGTTACACGCCACGACCACGATCAAGAGTAACAGTTAACAGAAGTTCTGCGTGAATTTTGTCCTTTTTTCCTGATCCTTAATCTTCATTGTTAAAGTCAGTTGTGTGTAAATTCATGTAAGTAATATCGACTTAAGTGATGTCCCTTGAATTGAAGCACTAATCAGAGTCAGCTAACAGTGTTACTGTTAGTAATAGTGTTGTTCAATTTTTTTTTTTTAATGAGTGGGACTGAGAAGTGAGATGAATGTGCGAGAAGCGTTGTGTGCATTCAACTACCGGCCCAGCACCCTGCGCCGCGTTGGCCTGCCATTACTCCGTCGGAATTCTAGCGCTGACTGGCTGTGTAAATTAATTTCTACATCATTATGGGGTTCATGGTGACAGTGAATGTGAACAACTGAATTATACTACAAGAGTTTTAATAATGTATGATCTAGAGACGAGTCTACTTGTCATAAGCTTGACAGAGTACAGTAAGTTAATGTCTCAGAATGCCTAATGGCATGTCATAAATTATAAAGCATAATGCCTCATAATTTCAGGAGAAAAAAATATCCTGCATAGATTCACAGACTAGTTAAAGAGAAGCAATTATACTTCATCCTTCTTTGCAGTGAGGAGAAGGACAACTCTCCTTAAACTATTCTCGAAGTTGTTGCATTGCTGCAACCGTGAATTGTTGAAGCACTGTCCAGCACACTGCCGGTTGCAAAAAAAAAAAAAAACGTAGTGCAACAAACACTTGCAGGTAGGCTGGTACTGCATTGCTCCTCTTAGTTTTTGGTTCCAACTCCTCCTCCAGCAAATTTATGATGTAGTTTACCCCCGCTCTGTTAAATCGATATTTCTTGAACATGTCAACGTCATCGTAGGCATCCAGCGGATTGGTCCTATCCCAAAAAATGCGTTCCCTACGGAGGGCAGCACCCTCTAGCACATTCATTAGTGCTGCCATTTTGGTTGTCAAGGACCTTAACCTACTGATTTGTTGGTGAAAATCACATTAGTCGGGGAGTTGTACCCACCGACTAATTTATTGAGATTTTGTTGGTGTGTTTGAGCAATCTGTCGGTGAAAGCTTGTTTAGTTGGTGAAAATCATGTTGATGAAATGTTCCCCAGCTTACAGCTTCAGGGATAGAATCACCTCTGTCACAGGTTTGTGGAGGATTTGAACTACCAATACATTAATATAATATATTCTTGCATGTATTACCTCCCAAAAACATACTTTATGATAGAGATCGGTTGAGACAACACAAAGACAAATGTAAACAAAAGAAAATTAATCAAATAATCAGTTATGTTCTTTTATCATTAAAAAAAAAATGAAATATTAAACTCTTCGGTGAATTTCTTAACGAGAACTTGATATAATTTGTTTGAAATCAATGTCAAGAAAATGAGGGTTTGATATTTGTATTATAAACAGAAATGAATCTAATACACCCTCTAGATTACAGACAACTTTGTAATACACTTGTTAACATAGATCTACATAAAAAGAAATATAATTACTTTGAACTGTACAGGAAGTTCAAAGATCTATATTATAACAATAAGGCAGTTAAATTAGAGTTACATGGTGCCAAGGTTATTGATAATTATTAAATATATATGAACAGTCAGGAGAGTTCAGGGAGATGTTGCAATAATCTGTGAAGTCTTTAATGAGGAGGCAGTGGGAGATGTCCTGGTAGTTGGAAACCGAAGATGTTTAAGTTCTTGTAGCGATGAAACAGTCTGGATAGTTCGCGGAGATGTTGCAATAAACTGCAATGTCTTTGATGAGGAGGTAGAAAGAGATGTCCTGGTAGCCAGAAACCAAAGATGTTGAAGTTCTGGTAGCGATGAAACAGTCAGGATAGTTCGGGGAGATGTTGCAGTAAACTGCAATGTCTTTGATGAGGAGGTAGAAAGAGATGTCCTGGTAGCCAGAAACCGAAGATGTTGAAGTTCTGGTAGCAATGAAACAGTAAGGAGAGTTCGGTTAGCGATGAAACAGCCAGGAGAGTTCGGGTAGCGATAAAACAGTCAGGAGAGTTCGGGTAGCGATGAAACAGTCAGGAGAGTTCGGGTAGTGATGAAACAGTCAGGAGAGTTTGGGAAGATGTTGCAATAAATTGCGATGTCTTTGATGAGGAGGTAGAAAGAGATGTCCTGGTAGCCAGAAACCTAAGATGTTGAAGTTCTGGTAGCGATGAAACAGTCAGGAGAGTTCGGGTAGCGATGAAACAGCCAGGAGAGTTCAGGTAGCGATGAAACAGTCAGGAGATTTCGGGTAGTGATGAAACAGTCAGGAGAGTTTGGGTAGCGATGAAACAGGAGAGTTTGGGAAGATGTTGCAATAAATTGCGATGTCTTTGATGAGGAGGTAGAAAGAGATGTCCTGATAGCCCGAAACCGAGGAGGTAGAAGGAGATGTAGGAGAAACGAGGATGTAAAAACTGTCTCTGAAGCTGTTTTAATGAAGAACAACCGAGTCACTGTATGATGACAGGAAATAGGAGTCCAAGAAGACGGAAGTAGGCTAATTCCAGAAGAACCTTGTTGCAAGGGCTAGTTGTTTTGATACAGTGTGTATTTAGCAAAAAGTTCTGCAAACAGCTGATATATTCCCACAGTTCTCTTATGCAAATTAATCGGGCAATCATTATCTCCTCTCTGGTCAGTAAGTCAGCATATCACTAAAAATGTCTCCAAACCAATGCCTCGGCAGAATACCGTGCCTTGGCAACAAGGCAACAATACTGCAAAAATGAGCGTGACGTGCTCAGAAAACGCACCTGCACTAAACAAAGAGGCGCGCCTCATTTCAGGCAGCGCTCTTACCGCATTATTGCACAACAATAGAATACGCATATTTATATATTGTATACAGTTACATAAATTAGTATAATACATAATTAATACATTGAAAATACATCGACTGTGGCGAAGAAACATATATGCCACAATGAGAACATGCTACAGGCTAAAAAGTTCTTTTGGTATCCCATCATTGCCTGTGATAAAACAAAGTATGACCCTTAGATGAAACGCTATTTCTACATAATAAACCTGTCAATGCTCTCCTCCTTATGCTTGCCGTGACTACATTGCGCCTTTTTTTTTTTTTTGACAATGACAATGTTTTGTTTGTTTTTATTTTCCCATGTCACCCAAAAAATATGGTATTGGAGAAACTCAAATCAAGGTACAGTGTAATAACAAGAATTGAGAAAAAACGTAAATTTACATATAAATTAATTACTAGTATTCACAAACCAACAGGAAAGTACAAATTTAGATAATATGTATACATTTGTAGTTCTTGGTGAAAATCTTGAATGAAGTGTGGTTGATGAACACTATTTACAAAACAACACTAAAAACAACAATAGATAAGATACATTTGTGGTAATATGTGAAAATCTTAAATGAAGTGTGGTTGATAAATCTATCAAAATGTGCACACAGGTTTGAGAAAATAATCTAAATTATAATGTATAAAATTTCCGTTAGGCAACACGTTTATTGGCATAAACAAACGATAATTTCAATCTGTATTGGATTCAAGAGACTGTTACAGTATGAGATTGATTTTAAAAAATTGAAAACAAAACATTTCAAATAATTAAATACTTTAAGTAAACACACACACAGAAAAGTGATTTAAAAGCCTGAGGAAACACAACTGTACGGTGAATTATAAACATGAATGAAATAACAGAATTAAGATATCAAAGAATGAACAATACACAGTACTAAAGTTTTATGTTAAGTGGAGCTTTATTATTTCTATCAAAAATTTTGCTACATATAACATTGCCGTATTACATTCTTTATTGAAAAACTGATGCATCTTCAACGTATTTGGACGATTCTATGATACGATTTTATAAAATTTTTTTTCTGTTTGTCGCCATCTTTGGACATTCAAATAAATACCAGTAATGAAATTCATCCCCTATCCGACCCAGGTTACAAAAACTACACAGTCTGTTTTGTCTTTCAATTCCGTTATATCTTCCAGAAGATTCCTACAGGTAAACAGTCGTTGAGACACCTAAACTTTGCAAGTGAAATTCTGTAAATAAGAATCCAATGATAACTCGAAAATCCTGTAGTTGATACACTGTGTGCTAGTGCTAACTTTATTCATCCAGTTCTGAGTATACAAATCACAAAGCCCGAGTTTAATTGCTGGCCTTAGACATGTAATAGACAAGTGTCCATAGTCTTGCCACATATTTGACAGTCTTAAGTCATTTAAGATTTTCTGGATGATTTTACATGGCAACATCGCTGTAAGGGACGACGGGACGTGCACCCCAGCCATGTCTCATAGCAACTAAGTCTGTACTAACCAGTACTAATCCAGTGAGTGCGTGCTCTACATGTTCAATTTTTGTTTTGCTTTGTTTTGATACCATAATTGTCAAGACTTCTGAAGAATGTGTATAGGACGCCAAACCTTGGACCTACACTGAATATATGTACCTATATATACACAGTATATTCATTTTCATCACTTCTAGGCAGGGTAGGCTCCCACTTGGTTTTCTTGTTCCACCACCCCCCCCCCCCCCCACCTGTTTTAACTGCAGATTCATTGTTTTTCTTTGTTGTTGTTTGGCCATAGAATGGTTGTAATTCATGGATTTTATTCAAAAGTTGTTGAGCTACAGCACGTACTGCACAAAATATGTTATTAATACTGAATTGACTTTGTTACAATGGGATGAATATGGTCTGTGTATTTTTGGACAATGTAATTGATTGAGGGCATTTTTCCCCTATTGAGCGGAGTGTTAGAATAAACAATTTTTTTGAATTGCATTAGCTTACTAGCATTATGTTTGTCTATAAATGTGTTGTAATTGTGTCAGCATGATATAAACTGTGTACATTTAACAGTGTTTGGTCCCCCACCACCACCTAATACATTTAGATGTGATACAGATCAGCCTAATGTGACCTTTATTGAAATAGAGCTTTAAAAAAAAAATGCTTAAAAAAAAAAAATGTTATCATCAGTTGATCCTGGAGCAAAAATGTTATCAACAATTTCCTGTATCAGAAAAATAAAATCGGAAGATCATTTTTTCAGAGCAGGTTGAATATGCAAAGTGTTATGTTGTGATGTACTCTCAAGCATCAGTATAAGCATTTACTAGTACTTGAGGGATCCTTTCATAAATGTAGGGCCTATGTAGTTGTCTATCATTAAGGTCATGTTGAGTGTGCAAGTGTAATACAAGATTGTGTATGTATGTCAGTATGTTCAATGTTCATTGTCTCTCTGTCATCTAACATTGCATCGCCAGACCACTTTATATTGCATGGTGAATGAAAGAGGGCAGTTTTAGCATGATGCTATTGCTTTTGTTGCCAATTTGTCAGATTCTCATTATAACGATCTGTAACAAAATATGGAATGCACTCCAATTAAAATGTCTGACAGAGTGAGAATAAGCAATAGAAATTGAGACTTTTTTTCATACATTTGTAAATCGGTGTACGTGTGACAGAAACTCCTGGTGAATGAATGTTTACAGGGATAATTTGTAAATTGGTGTATGTGTGACATAAATTTGTGGTGAATGATTGTTTACTGGGATTGGAATTGCCTTCACAAAATGTTAAGGCAGTGTACAGAAAACTTGCCTAGCCTTTTGTCTAAGACCTCTAGCTGTATGGTGAAGAGAGCCCAGCTGAGTGCTGTCGCGCTCGGCTGTATGGGCTCGCTTCACTTGCCTGTTACAGCAAGAGGGCCTTGACAAAAGGCTAGAAATTGCCTTGCTCGAAGCATGGACCTAGTCCATGCTCGGAGCCAAGAGTCCTGACTTTTCCCCATACATTTATTTAAACAAAATTTCAGCCGAGAAAGTTAATCGAGTCAAATATTGGATGGGTCAAATAGATTGTATATACACCGTATGAGATTTGTCATCAAGAACATCTTCAACATCTTCATGTAAATTTCACAATGGCAAATTTGCATCACAATACATTGAGCACTACATAAACTCCAATGTGCTCTTCTCGTTTTCTGCATGGTCGTGTAAATGTTCATGTCTGTTTCGACCCATACGATTAGCTGGTCCAAATGGAAGCCAAATGGAGAACTCTGTGTGGGCGTGTTTGTGTGCCACGGTGTTAATGAGTGATGATACACAATTTTTCATGGATAATACCATAGCATAACAACTGGAGTGTATTTGGTGTTCTCTTGTGGTGTGTCTGATCTGCATGATGCAATTCTCACAGTTGAGTCATATTACAACTACACTTTGTACATACATGTATGTATGTAAGTTCTGATGGCTCTGGTGATTGTGAGATGTGTGTTACCGTGTTGTCTAAACTCAACATGGGCTAGCAAACAGCAATGATCGTGAATAATATGCAAATACCAGTAAAGAATGTTTATGAGTGCAATGGACAGAATATTTCATGAGGTGAAAGATGAAATGATCCATTCAACGAGGCACAGCCTAGTTGAATGGATCAACCATTTCATCTTTCACCGAATGAAATATTCTGTCCATTGCACAAATGAAAAACATTTGTTTTATATAACGCCTAAAATAGATCCCTGTCATTTGATGTTTTATTAATTTAGAAACAAGAGAGAATAAGAGATTGCGAGAGTGCTCACTAAGCGCTTAACGCTAGAGCGCTGTCGCATACACTGCAAACACAAGTGTTTTAAGCCAGGCTCTCAGCGAGTGTGCAATGGAGCAAATCGTATGGATCTAATATTGCATGGAAAATGGAGCCACAATTGCACGGATGATGACGTCATAATGAAAACAACCAATTAAATGACAAGGATCTCTTCAGACCTTATATAAAATACAAATAATGAATATTTATGAGTGCAATGGACAAAATATTTCATGAGGTGAAAGATGAAATGATCCATTCACAAGGCTATCATATAAATATTAAGTTGTTTACATCACACTTTGAATTTAGCAGCAACTTCTTATATCAACAGTCACACAACCAGTTCCGTATCATCTACAAAATGGTAAGCAATACATAACTGTCAAGTACAAGAAGGAAAGTTTAATAAAGACACTTTATTAACTAATACAGTATGATACAGCTTTGTATAAACATGTGCATATTCAATACACAACTGTACATGTTACTCAACAAAAATATACAAAATGTGTAAGAGTCAAACCAAATCAAGTCTTGAATTTCAAAACGCATACAGTTATTGCTTTCACAGAGGGAGCAGGAAATATAAATGAAAGCTCTTGATGATTTTTATATAGACCGAGCATATCACATCCACAATTTGCAAAAATAGTACTCCCGTGATTTTCCGCATATTTATCAAATTCATTTTTCCTACTTTAGGATCAGTGTACGCTTTTCAGTCAGTACTAGCAGCATGCAGACGTACATTTGTCCTACAACAGTGCATATTTAAGAAGCCAAAGATACAAGACTTAATATGGATACAAATTAACAATGATTCACCTTTATGTATAAATCCTGTCATATCTTGATGAACAAAGACAAGAAAGTATGCAAAAGATATGCACTTTGGGCCCAGAAAGTTTTTGTTGCAGGCACGTTCAATTAGCTATTTCAACATAAATTTAGCTTCCCAAGAGCACTACAAATTGTACTTAGGACAAGCTGCTATCTCTGAAGTACTGCCTGTTTGCTTTGAGTCAAAATACACTTGTATTAATTGAAAACTTAAACTGGCCTTGTTATGCACAAAAAAAAAAAGAACTCATACAGAAAAAACTTATAAAAATGCTTTCATTGCACGTGGACATGCTATAGTTGTAGATTGGGTGGACTCTTCATCTGAGTGATTACAGACACTTGACCAAAGTTATCTTAAAAGGCCAAATTTAGACCAATAATAAGTTGTCACCAAATGCCCACTGATAACATGCACTTTGTCCCTTCTAAGTTTGTGCCAGCCATCAGATAACAGATGACCCAAGATGGACTAAGTACTCACAGAATTAGTAAAGTACCAATGCATCATCAATCTACATGCTATTTTCATAGATCTTTTACTTTAAATACGTGTACATGCAGTGAAAGATTATTCCTAGTCCCTATGGTGGACTGTCTTCTCTTTCAATCAACTTATCAAAGTCAGCAAAACTGGACTGCCGTGTAACATCAGAAAGTTGTAACAGTGCAGCAAATGCACTTTATACACACACTCTTTAGAAAGGTCTGTATGCTAACCACAGGGAGAAACAAATTATACAAATGTACCTACAAATAAAGTGCAGTATCAGTCATGTGCAATATGTTTCATTCATATGTATACTTTACAAGAACAAAATGCCTTGGACAAATCAGAGTTGCATTGATGGATGCATTGCATGCGATTTAGGAGGATTTTTTCTACCCAAAACAATCATAATATACAGGTTTGTAGTGAAGTTTTATATGACTGACAGTCATAGTAAATTTAATATTAAGGGCTGCCTATTAGGCTTGCTTTCATATCTATGTCAATGCAATATTTTTCTTTACTTGGGTGGAATTTGGAAGCATTCCTGTAATATGGACAATGTAAATTAATTGCAAAATTCTAAGAGAGAAATGGGGGGGGGGGGGGCAGGGAAACCTGTGCAGTGTGAAATATAGCAACAGTGACAGCTCCTTCATATGTTTGCTCAACATAAAGTCAATGACTGCACTCTGCTTCCTAATTGATATCCCAAGTTACAAAAATCCAGGTACACTATGTTCGGATAGTTTTAACCCAGTACAGTGGAACCCCATTATAAAGGTGTTAGATAGAACATACATGTATAATTCTCTTATGACAAGGTCATTTTGCAGGTCAAATTCCTATTTCTTTGCTTTTGTACCGTGATATTGTGAGAGATCTGATAAAGCACGATAACTGTCATGGCTTCTAGGTTTCCCTTGTATCACCAAACAAAAACAAAGGGCTACCACAACGCTGCATCATGATTTCTATTTTCATCTTTTAAAAAAAAAAGGAAAAAAATGTTGTTCAAGATAATCAGACGCATGACAGTATGCCATAAAATCATACATGTACAAAGTACACAAGAATGATTTTCCTTTCATCCACAGCAAATGTACTGAATGCAAGCAAAAACAACACTCAAAGGTACAGCAGTGATTCCAAGTCTTTGCATTTGACAGTGTGTAAGACAGTCAAAAGGAATGTATACAACCAGCATCCTCAGCTTCCTACACCGAATATGGGGGAAAAAAAAAAAGTACTCTAAGGATATTTTTTACATTGGGACGGAGTTTGTGCAAATATTCACCAGCTTTGAGGGTCATTGAATATGGTAAGCAGAAGCACACACACACACAAACACATCAACTCTCAAATTACATATGAAGAGTAATGTCCAATTACATGCACATTGCCACTTGGAGTTAAACATTGCAGCTGCCATTGAACACTAAAATGCCTTCACACATTATACAAACACATTGCAGTTGTAACAAGCCAAATATCCCCCTTCTTAACCCCCTCCCCAAGCAATTTAAGCTCTTCATTTTCTTTAATCAGTTTTGGCCACAAAAAGCTTTACGAACAGAATTCAACAAATCCCACCTCGCTCACTACAACACATCAATGGTTTTGTTTTCTTCAAACAAATTTTGAAGCTGGATCTTTTTTTAGGCTGTAAAGTACTAAGCCGACACAGAGAGACCTACATGTTTGTACATTTTGTGCATATAGGCTTTTTTTTAATCTATTTTCCTCATACCGACTTCCTTCCACACAAGCAAATAGGCTAACAACATGTGCTGATAAGAAACACATATACCACTTTATATTTAATTCATGGCATCAGACTTTGTCTGTCGACTTCCACAACGACCACGATGAAGAGTCCACCTACTTTCTAATAAGATGTCATCCCGCCATCCTGAGTGAATCCATAGCCACTTTCGCAGTCATAATACTCGACTGCCCAGAGTACGTCATCTCTTCATAGTCACATTACACAATGCAAGGCATAATATCATCACACAAGATGCAAGGCGAATGTTCGTCAAGACACAGTTAATCTGAAGGCACCGTCCTGCGATGCACTTGTCACGAGAGGACTCTCGTTCTGAGGTAAAGCGTCCCGCTTAGCGCCTCCTGTCACTCGCTAGCTGTCCACCTTCACGAAGACTTTCCGCCGCGAGAAAATCTTGATGGCCTCTTCCACTTCTGCCAGCTTGTTTTCTATCTCTGCTTTCCTGTTCTTTGCTCGCAGGGTCTCGCACGACAGGGGGAATTTCAGAAGGTCACTCTGGAATTCCTTCTCCTCTGTTGACAGACACAAAAAGATATAGAGAGAATCATACATAACAAATCCAATAGGTCTCATGAAGAAAAAAAAAATGATCATCCTCTTTTTTCTGCAGCAGAGCATTTTGCCACCATCCCAGCTTCAACATATGGCAACTGGATATGGCAATTGGGTTAAAATGACCACTGATTGGATGTTAGAATGAATGGGTGGGGGATATCATTAGGTAATTCCTCACTCCCAATCAGATTGGTTTCAGTCAAAACAGGTTTACAGCAATGAAAGACACACACACGAAAAAAAAAAAAAATAAGACAATACAGCTCTAAAATGGCAAATGTACATCTTGACAGTTTTTCCTTTTTGTTTTGTGTTGAGTTTTTTGTTGTCGTTTGTTTTTTGCATCTTTTACGTGAGAGAGAAGATGAATAGTACAGTATTTACTATCAAGTCAGCTGGGGTAAGGAACATGGGGTCAGTATCAGAATGAATCAATTTTAAAGAGAGAAAGGGTGAATGTATGTGAGTGTGGGTATGTATGTGTATATGTGCGTGTGCGTGTGCGTGTGTTGCATGAACTACTCATCAGGTCGGCACTCTGCTCTTCACATGAAGTGCTCACAATTTCAGGAGCTCATGAGCCTTGTGAGCCTTCCAGATTTCTGTTCAATCTGAAGACAACCACATCACAACAAATCTAACAACCAACCGACCAAACTGTGTTATGTCAAAGGAGAAAGAAAGATTAATATCTGATATTGATATCATAATACTCTGATGATAGCAGACAGTGAGACTCACTCTCTTTGAGGATCTGCAGCGTCTTCAGCCTCTCCTCTTCAGGCATCATCCTGTGGCCTGGAGGCATCTCGGGATCTGGCATATTTCGTATCCTCTCCTCCTCCTCTTGCTGCCACTGTTTCTGCCTGCTCTGGAGACTTTTGTTTTGTTTATTTTTTTAATGAAGGATGGAAAAGTGACACTGGACTTTGAATGGTGATCTTTTTATCATTACAATGTACTCTCAAACCACTCATGTAAAACAAACAACTTGACAATACTCGACATGCTCTTCACCAAAACAATACAGCTCAAAAATTGGACTTATGTTAACCCCTCATAAAACTCAGATGATCACAGGTCAAGCAGGTATCTGATTTTAGGACCGATAATGCTAGACACAAGGATTTGATTAAGTTGTGTTTTTTAACTTCTTGAGGAGAAATGATCAGCAACAGTACAAGCTCTACATTGCTATGGGGGAAAAAAATGATAAAAAATGAAAAGAAATACTGCACAAAAACTCTTCTATCAAGGAAGATTCTGACAATGTGTTTCATTTACCAACTCCTTCTATGCTTCACACACACGTTCATGAATTCTCATATAATGTATACGCCAAATATTTCGTGAGGTTTTTATTTTTGCGAATTTCATGAGTCAGGTGCTATTCGCGTAATTAAAGACACGCAAAAATATTGACTCTGATCCCGATATGAATATGTGACGTACACGTATACATTTTCCCATTTAGTAATGGTGAATTAACCACTCGTGAAATTGTTGGGAAGTCCCAATTCACAAACATTTGGACTCGCTAAATATATGGCATATACAGTATAAAACAAAGTTAACTAGGTGGCTTGTGGAATATTTGTTTCTGTTTTTTGATATCACAATGAAGGCATGAACTGATCCCATCATTTAATTACTGGTACCTATAATTTATATCAGAGAAACAGGCAAAGCAATAAGAACAAACAAAGCTCAAGACAAAACATCCCCAGATGCTGATAAACCCCTCACCCCCACCCCCCCCCCCCCAATCCTCTCATGTAATTATTACAAAACAGTGACATGGCTCACTATTTTGGTGTTGCCCCTCTCTTGTGCCTCTCCAGACTCTCCTGCTGCCTCCTCTGAGCTGACTCCTGGGCCACGACTGATGGCGGCCGCTGTGGCTTCGACTTCTTGGCTAGCTTGGCGTTGTGTGCAATGAAGTTGGGCTTGCCCTCAATGCACAGACTCACCTGAATGCAAAGGACATTATGTTATGACATAAATGGGGTCACGGGGTACCGAATAAAAATCAGCCATTTTGTTGAATTATTATTTTCTTTTTTTAAGGTTGTACCCTGGGTTGCCAAAAAGTGGGAAATTGTTTTGGTGCTGGAGCTAGCGACTGCACTGCACTGCACTGCACTGAAGCACACGCTATTGCTAGCACAGCGTACCATGCATGCATAGTATAGACCGATTCAAGTGACTGTTCATGGAAGTGCACCCTCTTAAGGCGACGCCATTACTGGGGGCCAACCACAGGCCGGGTCGGCAAGCGCCGTGCGTGCGTGGCAAGGGTGCCAGCGGCAGCCAGTGCGTTTACCACCCGGCGCCAGCCGGCCAGCTAGCTATCTCTGGCGCTGGCAGCGATCGACGCATCTGGATTTGTGACAACTCTAACGTCTACTTTTTTTTTTTGTTAGCTAATCAATAAAATTTAACAACTTATACCGGCTATGAGCGAATGGGTAGATAGCATATATGGCTGTAGCCAAAACTTGAACTTCAAGGTAAATATCGGTACGATCCGTGAGTGGAATTGTAACACGTTAGACTCTATTTCTTTTGCGATGACCTGGGTACTCGCGTGTAAGCCCCTTAACATTAGATCTATTCACATTTGTGTAATTTACTAAGAGGATAAAAAACACCTGGGGAGAACTATGGCTAGGCGCAGACAGACGTCTAGATAGTAAGCCTAGACTGTTGAGCAGTTAACTGATATAATTAAATACAAATAATGAATCAGTTTTGAGCTAGATAGTAGATATGACGTTATCAAAGTAACTAATAAGATCAGTTAACTTAAGCCTTTTTAGGCTTTTGCCTTTTCTCGGACCAGTGGGGTAAAGTCTGTCTAACGTTTTTTAGATCTTGTCTAGAATTCTAGGCAACAGTCCAGACTAGATCTAGAGTAGACCCGTCTAGACCTATTGACTTCTACCTAGAACCCTCTAACGTTAGCTACATCCTATATCATTTTCGGTTGTCACTAACTTCCGGCAAGTCTTACTAAGTAAACCAAACTGAAGGCAAATCTAGGCGTTTCTAAGCCGTACAAACTTAAGAAGTTAATTTACGTCGCCTGATGTCAACAACCAAACATTCTACTGTTTAAGGTCTAAGTAACCTTGCATTTTAACATCGCGCTAACGCCTAGAATTATAATCTACAAAAGTGATTTTCAAATCAAACTTTCTTAATATGAATTATGCTTATGAAACGGATGTTTGCCACCATTCATGGCAGTTTAATATCTATAAGTATCACTTTATCAAAAATTAATTCAAATTCAGAGTTCCAGGCCCAATGGTCAATTTAATGCTGAACGCTTAGTGAAGAAGTAAAAATTTACAATATAAGATTTTTTTTTTTACACATCTTGAAACATACATTTGGCTGTAGTGTAGGCTTTAAAATGTTTGTCATATACAATGTAGTATACTAGTAGCCAGGAAGTGTATTCTAACTTTTGTAAGTATTGCACCAAGCATTCAAAATATATATATATATATTTATATATATAATATATTTAATTAATTCTCAAAATCTTTGATCTGAACCTGTCTTCTAAAATGAACAGCTTTATTTCACGAATATGAATATGCAGTGATTTAGCCTAATCAAGAGAATTTATTAGGCATAGGCCAAAGTTTGTTTCAAAAATCTGTGCATTTTTTATACCGCTGTGTTTCACTTAAGTGTATATTATATTCATCATGCGTCAGTAGTGTCTGAATTTCACACACTGACGTGCAGCTTCCATTTCCGTTTTTTCGCCTGTTATTTTATTTTGTGCACCCAAACAACTGCACAATATGTGTTTTTTTTTCTGATCCTTTGAAGCTTTCATTAATTTTAGATCGATATGTCTGAATTACTCAATTTGTCCAAGATGCCGCTGAATGACTTTTCCACAGTGAGTAAAACAATCACAATTTTAGCGCAGCGGTCGCCGACCCAGCGGTCGCCGGCCGCGGCGCATGCGGCCGCGCCCGGCTAACTTTGCGCGATGGGTACGCTGGGCTGCTAGCTGCAAGTGCAACTCGCTGGGTAGCTAGCTCGCTGGGAGCCCCCGTTGGCCCCCAGTTATGGCGGCCGTTATAGCGCCGCTAGCGGCGGTAGGTAAATAGGCCATCGAAATTGAAACGGTCTATAATATGCAGTGGCATGGGAATGACTATGTACATGTACACACAGTGCATGCATTTTTCTGCGGCTGTCCTCGAGTGTACGTGAGGTGGCGCTACACAACGTGGTACCCGGGGGTACTACGGTACCCCGGGTAACGTGTGATGCATCATGTGCCACATTGGCTCATGGTAAATGATTCACACATGAGACCAAGATATTGTGCCATCAATTATGCACGAGCACTATTTCTATTGTAACACACACAAAGAAAAAACCTCTCACATACACACACACACACACTATACAATTTCTTTTTTTTTTTATCATCTTTTAAAATATTCAACAAAGCTTGTACTGCATTTCTAATCTGACACACACAAATAAAATTACCAAATGCTGGTCTTGTTGCATCAATTGTTGTGTCATTTTGCCTCTGTTTGTATTTCATCAAGATTAGTGACATAAGAACACCCTACATCACTTCATATTCAGTATAAGCACTGCACAATTTCTTCTTACAGCAACACATTACACCTTTGTATATCAAATTCAAATACCTCGGACGATGCACTGCTGGGGCGGGGCGCTGGGCTAGGTGATCTCCCCCTGGGCACCCCACCTGTACGACTGTGTGATCTTAGGAAGTTTGCGGAAGATGGCCTCACTGGGGGTGGAGAGTTCTAGGGTGGATTTCATGGGGAAACAATTAGAAGAATTGTGAGACTTATTAGATTAGATAATATTACAAACTAGTGTTACAAAAATACTTTGCCATGCAAAAACATACAGAGGAGTAAATACAATTGCTGTGTGCAATGTTTATGCCGATATATACCAAGAAACAAAACAAAAATTAATAAAACAAATGTATATTTTGTTATATTCTTCAAAGTGCCTAATATAATGTCATTACTTGACTGACAATTGTACAAGAAAAGTTCGAAATTGCTGCACTTGCTACTCATCAAAACTGAATTCACATATTTCTAGAAAGTATGGCCATGAAAATGAGAAGTACTAATGTATGTCAGGTGGTGATCTGGCAAATATTCTCTACCAGCCATACTCAACATTGATGTTCTCTCATAGTCTCATATTCTTGTGGGTGCAAGTAATTACCGTATATGAAACAACAGCAGATCCAAAGAAATACTTGGTTATTTCAACTGTAGATTGGATGTGTAAACAGATATCTAAATTGTTGTATAAGCCCTAATTATCAATACTAAAACATTTCCTTTGGCAATGGGGAGAGACACCTTCAGGTAGGAATACTGCATCAAATTTTAATCTACAGACAAGAATATAAAAGTGAACACTATTCTGTTTAAAGACCTGGTAGCATGGGGATTCATGGGTGGCCCGATTCATATGCTGCCTGCCAGGGTACATCAGTAATGCCAAATTCCAGTCAAGATTCTTCTAGGGAGGTGTCAGTGATAAAGCCATACACAATTCGTTTTGGGGATTCTCAAACGTTTACACATCCCAGTCGGGCCAGCCTTCCACTCCATGGTATCTCCACACTGCCAGGTCTGAAAAGTAGTGCTAAGTAAAAGATACTTGGACCTATATGGCAGGATATTGACCTCAAGGCCTTTAATATGGATCAAATGATGTCTCACCTTGAGCTTCTCTGTGACCTTGGATGGTACCTCCTTGTACTTCTGAGACTGAGGCAGGACCTTCATAGGTTTGCTCCTCTCAGCAGTCTCTTCCTGCTGCTTCTTCCTGCTCTGCGCCTGAATCTGCCGCATCCGCCTCACGTTGTCCCTGCCAAAATCCTTGGGCTGGGGCTCTTTGCAATCATCCAGGGGTGGGGAAGAATAGAAAATGAATAAATCTAAATAAATCATGTCAAAATGAATAATGTATGACAATTGTAACAATAATTTGAATAAAAAGATTTATCATTGTCATTAAAATCAATATTATGATTAACATTGTTACCATTATGATGATTATCTATGTACACTATTATCATTATTATGATTATTAATCATTATTATCATCATCATCATTAATTTAATCTTAATCACCATCAAGACAGAAAAGATATCACAAAAATTCCCTAAAACACAAAATCCTTCACTCAAGGCCTCATAAAAAGTATGATGTTACTTTTTATAGTTTAGGCAAACATGATACTTGGTACTATTGCAACTGTATAGTGTAAAACCTGAAATTTTTGCATGCATGAATTTTTCCAGAACTTTGTGAGGAGTCAAGATTTGCAAAAGTAAAGTGCACACAAAAAGTTCTTTGAACACCAGTGACAATTCATAGAAGTTTCATGCCATGAAAGTGTCATGAATTTATTCTGTAGTCTTTCATTTTCTTGAGCACACAGCACAGATATATCTACACATTTTAATCTTTTTTTATCACGGCTACTACCAAAGCACTGAATAATCTGTGTCTATGTTGGTGTAGGGCAATTTCTCAATCAGTTGCAATAAAACAACTCAAGACAAGAATCATTAATTTGAATACAGCAAACTATGTGTTTATGCACTATGTAAGCATTGTTTGATGCTCTGTTTTAGTCCATGGACTGAAGTCAAACCATGGATTTTATTTTACCATGTACACAGCCATTGTAAACTTGGGCCAGTGAATCTTTGACACAAAAATAAACTCCAACATGCTCTACTACTCTTCTATGATACATGTTGGAACAAGAATATCACAGAGAAAATGAACAGACAAAAATTAAGGTTTACAACAACAAAAAAAAAAAGGTGGTTAACATACTCTGTCGTGATGGTGGCCTGTAGACATTTTCCCCCGTCACAAGTAGCAGTCCAACACTGCCCTTTGCCTTGGTGGCAATCTCCTCAGCCTCGGGCTTGACTCGCGGACGAGGAGCACTCGACTCTGCTGACCAGCTTGCTCTTCGCTCATGCCCACCCCGACGACTTGATCCATACCCTGGGTCCGTAGGGATCGGATTTGAAAGCATCATCTTTAAAGGGTGTACTTTGTAGGGCGATCAAGGAATGCAATGCTAGTACAGACGTCTGCGGCACTACTCGCTTGCTGGCATAGTGAATTCTGTAAATGAACAAATGGAGCCAGAGTTGAACAACATTAGATACTGATTAATGACACAGGTCTGAAACATGTCTGCATGGCTGTGCTCTCTTGGCACTCCCTACTGACAGCTAGAACTGTGCTGAGTTTGCAATTTTGAGAAACCAAGAGTTGATAAAAAGAGAGAAAGTGCAGTGTAAGCTGTACATGTACTGTACGCTCTTCTTGTCAGATTTGACTGCAATTATCAATCTGCAAGCTAATTTCAACATATTTGTACCACAGTTCTTGATACCAGGTGCCAGCAGTCAAACAGAAAAATAGTTAAATCCCGTCTATAATGACATTTTCAAAGATGAATAAATGAAGAGTGTAATCATAATATTGAAGACTTTTCCATAATCTGTATTGACAGATGTGCTGACATAGACTTTACAGATCATGAAAAAGATAATATATTTCTGCATGTTCTTAGAAATTGTAACCATCTACTTGATCATGTATGTAATTTAATTATAAATGACAATCTAATCTTTTACTACCACCTCTATCCAACTGTTTAAATCAGATTTCACTTCATGAGTTTTTCACTGCAACTGATCTTTTCTTTTTTTTTTTAATCTCCCTCTCTTTCTCTCTCTGTAGGCATTTGCATGCATGGTGGAGAGCCTGTTTTAACAAGGAAAAGTAGAAATTACGCGGTGCGTAAAATATGTCCCCGCCGGAAGTAGCATTTAGTAGCAAAATGTACAATATAGGTAAAAAGATCAAGGTCAAAGGTGAAAGAAGTCAAGGGTCAAAATTCTATGTAGAAGTTTTGAAGCCCTCACCTAGTGCCATCACATAAAGCAAACGGAATCGAAATCGGGTTAGAAATGACGAAGGAGTAGCATTTTGTAGCCAATGTACAATATACGTAAAAAAATCAAGGTCAAAGGTCAAAGAAGTCAAAGGTCAAAATTCTGTGTAGAAGTTTTGAAGCCCTCACCTAGTGCCATCACATAAAGCAAACGGAATCGAAATCGGGTTAGAAATGGCGAAGGAGAAGCATTTGGTAGCAAAATGTACAATACAGGTCAAAAATCAAGGTCAAAGGTCAAAGAAGTCAAAGGTCAAAATTCTGTGTAGAAGTTTTGAAGCCCTCACCTAGTGCCATCACTTAAAGCAAACGGAATCGAAATCGGGTTACAAATGGCGAAGGAGTAGCATTTGGTAGCAAAAAAGTACAATATAGGTAAAAAATCAAGGTCAAAGGTCAAAGAAGTCAAAGGTCAAAATTCCGTGTAGAAGTTTTGAAGCCCTCACCTAGTGCCATCACATGAAGCAAACGGAATTGAAATCGGGTTACAAATGGCGAAGGAGTAGCATTTTGTAGCAAAAAAGTACAATATAGGTCAAAAATCAAGGTCAAAGGTCAAAGAAGTCAAAGGTCAAAATTCTGTGTAGAAGTTTTGAAGCCCTCACCTAGTGCCATCATATAAAGCAAACGGAATCGAAATCGGGTTACAAATGGCGAAGGAGTAGCATTTTGAAGCAAAATGTACAATATAGGTCAAAGGTCAAGGTCAAAGGTCACAACTGAAATTCTGTATAGAAGTTTCAAAGCTCCTATGTAGTGCTATCATATAAAGCAAACAGAATCAAAATCGGGTTAGAAATGGCGAAGGAGTAGCATTTTGAACATTTTGATCACACACGGACGCACGGACACACGGACGCACGGACGGACACACGGACACACGGACGCACGGACGGACACACGGACACACACACGTACGGAGCCCGTTTCATAGTCCCCTGCTCGAACTCGTTCGGCGGGGACAATTATTGAGGGACAGCTAGCATGCAGTGTATGCCAAGGGAAATGTAACACGGCAAATAACCTACACGAAAACAAGGCTCAAATGACGTTTATGAACACGGTTTGAAATGCGATTCTCAGGATGTCACATTTAATTTAATGGTGATTCAAGTATTGTCACTGTGGAGCTGCTGTGTGCCATTCAACCTGGGAAGTAGAGCTAGAGGTCAACCAAGGCACACGTGTTGTAACTGACAGGTGTACAGTATGCCGGAAGTTGACCTTGGCAGCTCGGAGAAATGGGCTATCCTGGGTTTTAGAGGGCTAAATTATTTTAGGCTTCTAACTTCAGCACAGCCCCTAACCTAACCCTAAAGGCTGAACTCTAACCCTATTAATCCAGAGACTCCAACCCCAAGCACCTTCTGATCTGGAGATTCTCCCGTCTGAAACCCCTAGCAAACGGGAGACCCCACCTTGAGATGAGCGCGAAGCACACATCACGAGCGCGAAGTTCCTTGCGGCCGGGGTCCAGGGCCCTTAAATGGGCCCTGGAAGCTAGGGTACTGCTCTCTCGTGCTATCTGAGGCTTATTTTTTCAACATACGATGACACCGAGTATAAGAAATCATTCCAAGCGGGAGACACAGAACCAGGGCAGGAGAAATTAAAATCTCAAGTGGGAGAACAGGAGATTTTGCAAAAATGTGCTTTCGGCGGGAGATCTCCCGTTGGAAGCGGGAGAGTTGGGAGTCTCTGTTAATCCCTAGAGCCACTTAAATTTAATCATATTGCCTTGATACATATTAAATGTTTGGGGTTTTTTTTTCTTCAATTTTAGCGGCAGTAGAACCAGGTTTAAATCACATATCTTTCATGTCTTTGGCTGTGCTGAAGATAGAAGCCTAATAAAGCTAAACTTTAAAATAATTTAGCCCCCTTAAGGGTAACCCAGGCCAGGATTGCTGGAGAAACGCGTTTCAAAATCAAATAGCGTTGTGTAACTCTCACAGATGAGAAAGGTAACCACCCAAGGGCGCTCGTTGTACACAATGCTTCGCATTCGGGCTGCGCTGGTTGCAGCTAGCAGAAAGGCAATCAATATCAAGCGAGCTTCAAATCGCCCTTGGGGCTTTAATTGACTGGTGTTTCAAATCAGCTTTTCTAATCTAGGCAATCACACACTTTTACGCCAACGCCATATGGTCCATTATTGCAATATTGGTGCTTTGTTTCTAAAACTAATAAAACTAGACCCCCTAAGTGTGTTTAATAACACGGTTGCACTCTACCCCCAAAAAATGCCTTTTTAAAAATAAAAACGTTGCGTTCAGGATCGTGAATTCCGCGACGTGATTCTGCCTCAAAAACATGAAAAAATGTTTAGATAAACATGATAAATGTCTTAAAGATTGCTGCAGATGAAATTGCCTCTACATTGAGTTTAATTTTTCAACAATCACTGGACACGGGGACTCTCCCTCTTGACTGGAGAAAAGCAAACATTGCTCCAATCTTTAAAAAAGGTTCCCTGAAAGAGCCAACAAATTACCGACCAGTATCATTAAAGGGACATTCCAGATGATTTTCATAATTTCACATCATGTAGTACATAAATCGACAACTCCCTGTACAGATTTGTGGAATTTATTGTGGTTCTTGAGCAGAGAAACAATACTTCAAAAACTTTTAACAAATCATACTGAACAAGGATGATGACATAGGAGGTTCACATATTTCAGAAATGTAGCAGTGTAATTCCATTACAATACTGCTTGCTTGCGAGTTCACCTGTGTATAATCTATGCATGCCTTCTTCTTTTGTTCTGCTTCCTTGAGCCCCAACTCATGCATTCTTATAGTGACTCTGCTATGTCATCATCCTTGTTCATTGCAATTTGTGCTAAATTTTGAAAATATCCTTATTCTTCTTCCCAATTATCACAGATTTTGAAACTCTGTCCTCAGTATAACTAATTTATACTTGTTCAAATGTAAAAATCTGAAAATCATCCGGAGGTCTCCTTTAACATGTACATGTTGTAAACTGCTTGAACACATAATTGATAGCAATCTGATGCGTCACTTGTCTTCATATGACATCCTGGCAGACAACCAACATGCCTTTCGGAAAACAGGTCATGTGAGTCTCAGCTCATCCTCACTACGAATGACCTATCCAAGAATGTTGACAAAAAGAAAACAACGGACATGATAGCCTTGGATTTTTCCAAGGCCTTTGACGTTATCCCGCACTGCAGATTACTCATGAAACTGGATTACTATGGAATAGGATCTGACACCAAGAACTGAATTACAAGTTTTCTAACTCAGAGACAACAATGTGTTTGTATAAATGGGCAATGTTCAGACTGGAAACCCGTCCTCAGCGGAACTCCGCAAGGAACTGTACTTAGTCCCCATCTTTTCCTTCAATATATCAATGATATACACCACCAAGTCTCAAATGTAACCAGATTATTTGCAGACGACTGCCTGATCTATAGAGAGGTTAACTCAATTGAGGATGAAGTAGCCCTCCAGTCTGACCTTAACACCATGACCAAATGGTCGGAAACATGGGGAATGCATTTTAACCCAACTAAGTGTAAAACCATGCGAGTATCCAGAAAGACAACTCCGGGCAAACCGAATTATAGCTTACATGGTTTCAAGCTGGAGGAGAAAGAAGAAATCCACTACTTAGGAATCTACATCCAGAAAGATGTCTGATGGAATAAACAATTCCAACATGCCTCTTCTAAAGCAATGAACACTTTTAATCTTATAAAGAGGAATTTTCATTACTGCTCCCCCTCTGTTAAGGAGTAATTGTATATCCATTTCTCTGGTCCGACCACATCTGGAATATGCTTCGGCATCCTGGGACCCACTATAGGGTCTAACATTACAGTAAAAAACATCCAAGTTTTAGAAAAGGTGCAAAGACAGGCAGCAAGATTTGTAACCAATTCATACGGGAGGGATATAAGTGTGACGCATCTTCTCAATAAATTAAACTGGATCCCTCTGAAAGACAGACGAAAGGTACATGTACATTAGCCTGACCAGACACTGTGCTGCGCACAGGGTCTGACATGTGTTAGTGTTTCAACGTTGTAAACGACCGTCACTATTGACGGCAAAATCACATAAAATACCTTTTATTTTGTATGATTTTAAGAGTAATATAATTGCAACACTTACCTACAGCATATTTTCCTGATTGTTGAGTTGAATTCGGCGTTTTGTTGGTATCCAGACCTTATTGTTGAATTTTTCGGAGTATAGATCGTGCGGTGGCATCTTTTCCTTCGAGAGCTTCAAAAAATCAACAAACTACCACGCATGCGCATTCAGAAGTGGTTGCTTTTTACCTACGCCCGTGCGCCCGTGCGTTTCATGTGTTACGTAAAACTTGTAGTAGATCCGCGCGTGCTGCACCGGCAATGATTTGACCTTTTTTAGTCGGGGTCACCCGACTATCTCCGACTACCTACGTTGTAGTATACGAGAGTGAATGCCATTCATAGAACACGCAGATGAGGAGTGAAGCAGTAAGGACGTTTGCAGACCTGATTTCAGCCATAGATTTCGGTAAGTTTTCGACGTAATTAAACAAAAAATCGCATACTGGTTATTGAATGATGGTCATAGATTACGATAGTTCCTTATATTTTAGTTTTCCACGATTAATAAAGATATTCATGAAGGAAACAGTGAACGATAACAACGTCCGCGAAGGAAAAGGGGTGCAGCGCTGTCGCGATTCGCGACAGCGCTGCGTGTAGTTACATGTACATCGACTCACATGCCTGTACAAGATCCTCCATAGCCACCTGGACATACAGTACAATAACATACTTAGAAATAAGTTCACAAGAGAAAGAAGGGGACATACCAAGCAGTTTGTAATAGATCAAACTTCATCCGATGTCTAACATGTTACAAGTTTTCTTTTTTTTTTCCACGCACTGTAAAAGCATGGAACAACTTGGCCCCTCCCATCTAGAATCCCTTCTATTTCCCAAGAGGACCCCCCCCCCCCAAGTTTAACACCCATGCCCTGTTTGAGGACCCTTCCCTGTCATCCTCTCTTTGAAAGTCCACCCTCTACGCACCTCCAGTTAAAACTCCACAGGAGATGTTTGGGAGGTCTACCTTATCCAATTCCAAGATCCAAGAAATGCACCCATGGCCATGACCCTACGCTTACATATTAGATCTAACGTTAGCTGCCTGCTGCACAACTTATTGTTCACTCCTATGTACTGTAAATAATGACCGATTAGTAACCGTGCGTTCAAAGTCGCGATGACGATATAAAATCAGGTTATTAGCTGATTACTGCCATGCCACTGCTGCCACAGCTGCGTAGCTAGCGATCTGAGCCGCCGATGCCGCCGGGGATAATTTCACACTGTTTCGCTCGATTTCGCACGTTTATTTTACGTGCGGTAACTGACACAGCCGGGATAAATCGGCTAGTTTTAAGCAAAGAGCTTTCATTCAGCATGAGAAAAAAAGACCAGGACCAGAGACATATAGTGATACTTACGCATTGTCAGTTAGTATAGCTTTTGCATACCGACAAAATGTGATTTGCAAGCACAGAAGAGTCTTCGTCCTTTCCAAACGATAATTGAAAGCTGCATTGCTTTACGTCAGTATTCAACCAATCAGCTGTCCGGACGAGGTGACCTTAGGTCACTGAGCATGCCCAATTTCCCTAGCAACCTCGACAACTACGCTACGTTGGTTGACAGTCGTGTCAACGTTTGTGTGCATAATGTGTGAGACTGTGTGTTGTTCAATACGAGAGGTGTCGTAGTAGCAGTTTCCCATAGTCCCACCCGTTTGTGAGCAAGCTGGGAGCCTGCTCGCTCGGACAGGAACTCGGACAGGACAGTTAATTTTCATAAAGCATTATCGGCCGTTCTCAAAATGTAGTCATCACTACAAAATCCACATTGATTGATCATATTGATTTGGTGAGTTTGATGATGAAATACATAAAGTGTTGAATATTTAAGCTTAAAATTCTAAGAAATAAGTCATGCCGGATCCATCTGAATATCCTGATCATGCACACATTTGTTGTTGTTGTTGTTGTTGGTTTAATGTTAGGCAATGGGGCTTTATTCGTTCCAGACTAACGTAGTTTTGATAACATTCTAACAGTCCAGACTTTCTTAGTATGACTCAATCATTGAACATTGAAGAAGTGGTAGATCTAGACTCAATATGCACTGACACTTCATGACAGCTTTATTGACTGTTGTTGGATTGGCTGTCAAGTGTCATTTTGATTTGAGACTGAGTTTGACTGTCACTTGTCCGTGTTTGTTAGCCAATCCAAGATAGTAGACCAAACCCAAAGAGAAAGAACTAACATTAGCAGATTCGACTTCAGTTAGTATGAAATCTATGATGGTATGCAAACACTGACACCCTTACAGTAGAAAATTCACACAATTTGCGTAAAATTTTAGTCACATGTTAATAAAATGGCCAAATTCAAGTAGGGTACCTAACTATTTAGACCGTCTACTCTAAGTTATGTGAATGCGATGATGATTTGAGCTACGCACAGTATGGTTGGGACTGTTCTAACTGCGACCGTAGTGTTGGGGCTGCGCATTGTAGCAGATATGATCATGACAGGCGAAGTATAGCGCCTAAATATCGATATGAAATCGCAAAAATTCTGTAACATGAATACTTAAAAACAGGTGAAGTTATAATGTTGAAGACTGACTGCGTTCAACTTTTGGTCCTGCCAATATTCCATTTCTACTCGAATTGATGAGTTAAATACGACTCGGTCGAAAGGAACTTGGGAGAACGACATCTTATACAGTCAATGGATTTGAAACTTGTGCGCATGCGCTGGCCGTCAATTCATCTGTACAGCTGTAGCTTTATGGCAAGGCCGTATCATACTGTTGTGGCAAACCCTCTCGCTGTATATTGCGTTGCTTTCTGGGTGGGTATGCGCGCGCAGGCCTTGTCAGAAGGCTAAAAGCATTGCGACTCCGCCCAGCACATGAATATTTACGTGCGCAGTGTACTGCATACTGATTTCGAAAATGGTGAATGGGATGGGGAGGTAGGAGATGGACCTGTAAAAAAAACATTTTTTTTCAAGATCATTGGGCCAGTGTGAACAAGAACAAGGTGAACGTATGGTAGGAATTAGATAAGAATCTTATGTATACTATAAAAGTAAGTTTTTTTTCTAGTGAAATTCGAAACTTACGGAGGCGTGAAAATCTGTGACAGACTGTGTATGTTTTTCAAGCTTACCGATATAGCACTCTATTGACTCAGGACGCTCCCACAGTGTGTAACTGTGTACACGGAGCGTCCCGGGGTTAGGACTGTTCAACACATCAACACCCTAATGTTTTTCTATCAATAGATATGGTTGGGTGTTCATAATACCGAACACCTAACGTTTTGCTATCAATAGAAACGTGAAAAATCTCACAATTTGCCTGAAATTTTACTCACGTGTGGAGAAAATACTCCAGATTCACAAGCGCGCACTGAAAATGCGATCTGAGGTACGCGCTCTTAGATGGCGGCTTCGAACGCGTGGGGTGTCATTTTTTCCGCACTCAGTTGCCCTGCTCATTTCAACCGACCACCCTCGACAATACGTATAAAGGGCACTTAAATGCGTTTTTTCGACAGGCCGCTTTTCTAGCCGTCATTTTTCCCCAATAATATTTGAATATATTTTGAATCCTTCGATATTACTTTTGAAGGACTGTTTGATGAATTTGACTTGATTTTCATTAGGAAACTTTTCATCGTAATTGAAATAAATTAGATGAGTCGGTTTGTTTTTTCACATTCATTTCTCGTTTCTGCATCAACTCGTACGGTCGTAGCGGGCGACAAAATGTTTATGTCATGTGTATGTGTAACGTGTGTGCACGATCATACAAGCGGCGGTGACAATTTTGCGGTCAAAATCGTCAAATTTATTACAGAAGGATACTCTACATCTAACAACGAGTCAGCAAAGGTAGGCCTAGTTATATGTAGTTACACGATAAACCTTATTCGATTTTGCTAAATTTCGGTAATTTAGAGGGAATACTTAGTTGTTTTCGCCACATTTTACTCGGTAGCGTAGCCCAGTGAAGAGTCGAACACCGTTGTGCGTAGTCCCATGCGTACATTTTCATTCTGTACGCGCAATGCCATTATAATGCGCGGTCGGTCGTTACGGACCCTGTCGGTGGGTTGAACACCTACCATACTTCAAATATCTCACAATTTGCCTGAAATTTCACTCACATGTGAAGAAAATACTCTGAATTCACAAGCACGCATTGAAAATGCTATTTGCGGTACTGGTAGGGCCTACACACTCCAAGATAACTGCTTCGAACGCCTAGCCGGAGTTGTTATTTTGACTCGCTCAGTTGCGCCTTGTATTTTGAAACCAACGCCCCTACCCTCTACATTTGTATTGACAATACGTCTGAAATACATAATGCTTTTCCTGTGTGCAATGCTATAAATAAAGGGGTGTCAGTTTCAATGTATGGTAGCTATACTACACATCAACCACCCTTTTTGAAACCGACCGCGTAGTTTTGGCGCACAGAACGCTTAGTATGCACTGCACTGCGCGCAGAGCACATAAAAATGTATTGGCTTTGACCGTTCATGAGGATGTGTGGGAAAACGTGAAAATTCACTGTTCATTAATGGTTTTAATCAAGGACAAAATTTCGAATGAATATCTTAACCAAATCGTAATGTAATGTAAATTCATTTTCTAAAAAGCTTCGTACAACACGGTGTTCAATACAGCTCGGTTTGTGTGCATTGTCAATACAAAAACAGCAGTCGATCTAAATGAGGAGCGGCACTGCGGGGAGCTGAAAAGAGGGCACTCAGGTTCGACGGCGATATTTTTGCTCTGAAACTTCGAATTGAAAAGGGAACAACGGCATTCGATAGTGCCGGATTTTCTCAATCACGTAGGTCAACATTTTATGTGAATTTCAGTGTTAAATATTCTTACCAGGCAAATAGAAATTAGGCAGTCGATGAGTAGTAGGACCAACCATACATGAACAGTGTTGACATGTTGGACACCTACCATACTTCTATTAACCCTACCTAGCTCTAGATTCTGGTGTTTCTATTCTAAATCCAGCAGGGAAGAAAAAAAAATCCCGAGTCTTTATGATGGGAGATGACACTCGGGCCAGAGGTCACTCTGGAACAGTGTTTTACACCTATCCCAGTTTTGCAATGTACATGTACTGTTTGTCTTACTTTCAACAGATGAATCAAGTCCAAACCAGTCTTCCCTGAGGATTCATCGTCTCCAATATTGCTGTCAAGTCATTGATTGAAAAGGAAGAGCCCAGACATGTCGCGGGCCACAGTATCAAAGTCGCGTTCAGACAAATCCAAGGATAAGGACAAAGACAGGGGAGGGAGCACATCTGTGCCAGTGCCACCAGTAAACTCTGATGTCATACCGGGCAGATTCACAGAAAATGATTGGTAAACAACCTATATTTCTTTCTTCTCTACCCTTTCTTATTTTTGTTTTGTCTTAGATTTGGATTTTTGTTTTGTTTTGTTTTGTTTTGTTTTGAGTGCATGTTTTATGCCTTTTTTGTATGCAGTTTTTTTTTTTTTTTTTCTGAGGGTAAGGGGATTAAATTTTTCACTATCCGAAAAGCAAATCCTGGAATTATTTCAGTTTTTCTTCTTAATAATGTAGTATGTACATGTGTAATATTGTTTAGATAGGTTTGTATGCTTTGCTGGTGCAATGCTGATTTTTTTGTCTTGGGTGTTGTGCACTACTTTTACTTATTGAATCACTGACCAGTGTTCATTACACTTCTGAATCTCTTTCTTCTCCTTTGTTGTTGTTGTTGTTGTTGTTGTTGTTGTTGTACAACTAGTGAGGATTAAAAGAAAAAATAAAACTGAACAACAGCAATTTGTATGACCAAAACAAATTGTGCAATTCAATTTTTTGTGAAAACGAAACACATTTTAAGTCATCATGATGTTTGAAGCCTATGATCCCTGAGTTCAAAGTATGTCATAAACTTTGTTAGTTTTGTGTCTTTTAATATCAGAGAAGGGAACCATGCGAGTTTCCAGCAAATGAGTGTTATTTTGTTTTGTCTGGTGTTGTCCAGCTTCTATAAACATAAATGACATCTTCAAACATATCACAAGTGGCTTGATTTTGATTGATATAGGAATTTTATGCTGGACAAGGAAGATGGAGAGGACTTCATTGTAGACATTGTTGGCAATATTGTCGATTCAGCCTTGAACGTCATTTACAACAACTACATCGAGAAACAGCTCTACCCTTACACAGTCACTCAGGCAAGGGATGCCATTCTTCAAATTATTGAGGTGAGTATCATGAGGACTTAACTACAATATACTTTGTATTGCGACATGATTTGGAGGATTCACAACTTTGCTCATTGCGAGCTGCAGGCAAAAACAAACCAATAAGGTAGTGTATCGTTAGAAAAATTATTGCATCAGTTGCTGTAATGATTCATCCACATTGTACCCTTTTAGATTGTATGTACCTCTCCAAAATTTGGGGGGAAAAAAGGAGAAGAAACACAATGCACACCATGTTTTATACATCCTTTTCAATAATTGATAACTTATAAGAATAATGATGAATTAATAGGCTTCCCTATCCATTATAAATTCTAGGGGAAAGATTACTCTTTGCCCTCATTTGTCCATGATATGAATGCTAGATTTTCTTTGTCATCAAAGAAATTAGATGCATTTCAGTGCAAAATATGATATCATGCTAATTTTGTTCATCAAAATGTTTCTTAGATTTTACCAGAAAGGTCAGGCACTCTGCGAAGGATATTTTTAATTATCCATGTTACAGTAATGAAGGGCAGAAATTTCTCGAGATTGCGCATTAATTTAAGAGAGCTATAAGGCAGGCCACACTTGATAGCAAGCAGAATCCTTAACCCGTTGAGGACGGTTTGATTTTGCTACAGCACGCATTTCCCATAGACACCTGCCCGAGTATACTCAGGACTCGTCCTCAACGGGTTAATACCATATTGCAAACACATGCCACTGATGGAATCACTTCCCTCGACTTGCTGGCACTGGACTTGAATGATTCAGTTGTGCTTGTAAAGCATGCTTGTGAGGAAATTAGTTTTCTGTTTTTGTTTTGTTTTTTGTTTTGTTTTGTTTTTTCAGAATAATTAGACATTGTTAATCATACAGCAAGAGCCAACTGAATGATTTTGTTGTTGTGTTTTGAATCCATCTATTATTTGATATAGTGGAGGTTCCTGGCACGAGATGAAGGGGAGGTGTCACCAGAGAAGGATTCTACGTGGCTTGAGGAAGATGGTACGAGATCAAATTAATTTCTTCATCAATACGATTAAAGAGTAGCCCCTTAATACCCACTTCTGATGCAAGCAGCTGTCTGAATTATTATAATTGCTCTCTTTTTAAACATACAAGTTTTAAAAGTTGTTAGTATGTATGGTAAAATTACTGGATCCACCGTGTAGCCTTGTGACAGGATGGATACTCAGCAGGGATACTTGCACATTGTAAAAGCACATTGGATCACAGATTTTCACAGGCTCAGACACTTTAGAAGCTTTGAAAAGTATCTTTGCATACCACTTGTTGTTGTCTATGAATAGGCATGTTATTACTGACTGCAGCAGGATAGAAATTTCCGAACAATTTTCAGAACCTGTGTTGGTCTGTTAGGCAGTTGTTAATGACAAGATAATTTTGTAATTGCATGCAATTTTCTTTAAGCTGTGGAGGAGGATGTCTTTCCTACCATATTTAACATATTTGGGTCCTTTCAGAAATTATTTGAAATATTGGAAAAATTATTACAAACCATTCAAATAGATTGATTCTTGGTAAATGAAATATTCATTCCATTCAAGGGAAATTATAATGATAATAATGAACTTATTTTTGCATTGTTACATTTCACCAATCTTTGTGTTTCCAGAACCAATGCCCTGTGTGCCTGATGCGTGGGCCCAGGGATCCGTACCACAGCAGGACAGACCCCTTCCCTCGCCACCACTCTCCGAACCGGCCACAGACATCACTGAAGTCAGCGCCATCCCTCACCCCGCCATTCTGGAGGACGTGGTGTGTGCATCCCACGCCGACATTGAGCCGATAGAGGAGCATGTTGCAGATGACGAAGCCGCAGAAGGTGCGGTGGCTGACGAGGCAGAAGATGCACCAGCAGACAGGGAAGAGGAGGAGGAGGAGGAGCAGGCCGAGGTGTCAGATCCATCAGAGAGGTTGGCTGCTGCTCCCGAGGATGATCAGGTTGAGGCCAAAGGAGAGGAGGTTGCCACGGATGTTATTGTTGAGAAGAAGGAGGAAAAGGTACAGCCACATACTGACACAGATCATGTTTGCATAATCTGTAGGTACTACAATTTTTCATAATTTTCCTTTTGTTTGTTTGTATTTTAAATGTCATCGACCTGCTAACAATGAAAGCAATCCTTCACCCAGGGAGGTGTTTAGAGCCCCTTGCCGGGGAGGAGTTACGCGCTCCATCACAGATTTTGATTAAATTTCTCAGACAAAAGACAGCACATCTGTTTAAGTATGCATCACTCCTCTATCACAACAATGAAACCCAGTGAGGATTTGTTCGCTGTCCCTTGCGATAATTTTGGCAGCAATTATTTAGTGCGCAGAGAACAAACGTGTGAATAAAAATCAGTTTTTAAAAAAAATATACTTCTTTAAAATGTAGAATGCCACTAAACATGCAGAAACTCACATTAGCCAATTACTTAATTTGAAAGATGTAACTTTCAATTGCTATACCTAGTGAACAAACCATTCACAAATGTCGGCAAGATAGTGAAATGTTAACTTCATATGAGATTCTAATGTTCCTTTGGGTTTTTTTTTTTTTTTTCAGACCTGAGTTCTTAGTAACAAGAAGATTCAAAGAAAAAAAATGGAAGGATTTGTTCTGCACCATATTGCCACCAAGTTCCATATTGGATTTCAACATTTTCTCTGTATTACAGCTGAAAATTGTTAAAATCAAGAACCTCTTCTCTGGTCTTTATATCCAAACGTTATTGACGAGCGTATTGGAGCATGAAACATCAAAGCCAGTGAATGCTATTTAGCATTCAGTTGTCATGCTGGAGAACCTATGCATAAATTTGCACCAGTAGTGAGAGATTTCACTCTCTCTCTGAACTCCTCCCCTCTTCACCCTTGTCAAAAGTATGATATATCTGTGTATGAGACCCAATTCAGACACAGTCTGTTGTGTAGGATTCTTATACGGATGAGTTAAGATGTGTCTGCCTGCTGTCAGTTTGGCCCATCATTGTAATTGTAGAGTGTAGCCCAGTAACAAGGGCCTGGACTCACTGAGAGTGCTTTGCTAGGGAATTCCACAAAAATTCACTTTTCTAGCATCATGAAAGAGCACTTGACTAACTACTTTCAGAAAGCAGAAGGAATAATTGTTACCCGTAACATATGTCAGTATCAAGTTGATGGAGTGTGTAATTTTCATGCAAAATGAATTTTTGTGGAATTCCCTTTATATTGTTGTCCACACATGCCAACATAACCTCTAATGGTCTCCTCATCCAGTGGTTCCAACACCAAAACCTTAAAAACTCATTACTTTTGCATCGATTGTCTGATTTTCCTCAAACTTTCACTGATGTATTCTACTAATGTTGCTGCTTTCACTCAATCCACATTTCTCTTTAGGTTTTGATTTCCTTTAAGCATTTAAGTAAAGAGTTTCAGTGAGCAGTGGTGGAGTGAGATAATTGCTTCACACGATGAAATCATGAGAAGAGATATACAAATGTCTTCTTGGTATCTTTCAATGTCTGTTTACAATAGGAGACTAAGCGTGAGGTCAAGCCCCACAGGCCCAAGTTCAAGCCCCACAAGGGGCGTGTGCGCTCAGCAGGTCTCAGGGACATGCACAAAACCCTGGAAGAGACAGAGCGGGAGCTGCTGGAGGCAGAGAGAAAAGCCAAGGAGCCCAAACCCGTCGTCAAGGACTCCATTCTTGATCATATGCCGTCGTCATGCCACTCAATACTCAAGGTACGGTTGGCAGTATTCAAATCGTTTTGTTAGGTCTTATTGACTAGGTATTGTCATTGCAATTGTAACTACATTGAATATCTCAATGTTCAGTTCAGTTCAGTTCAGTCTGTTTTATTTTAGCACAGGACCTGCTTCGCCCAATAGCTGTTCTTCAGCTAGTCTGTGTAGTGAAACAAACCCCCCCCCCCAAAAAAAAAAAAAAAAAAAAAACCAACCACACACAACAACAAAAAATCAACAAATAAACATATACATTAATAAATGCAAGATTATTTTACAGTAACAACATAAATTAGATAAATGCAAATCATACCGAAACAAAAGATATGATACATTGATAAGAGTCTAAAAAATACTCGAAGGCATCTATCCACCCCTGTTCATTCATAGCAAAATACTAAATCTTTATATATCTGCATATTTTTTTTTAATCATCAGATATTTTTCAATAGTAAGAAATTAATGTCTTTTGATGTTCAGTTTTAAATTGGTTTGAATGAGTCAAGTGGCTTTCCCTTGGTCAATGGTATTTCTGAGCATGTGTCCACATAGTACTCTAAAATTCACTCACTCCAAAGTAAAGTACCTTTGAATTCTGGTCTGTTGTGGCTCTATTTTGTCAGGAACATCTGAAGCAGTATGAAACATTGTGTTAAAAACGGAAAGGGTGAGAAAGCTTGCTATTTGTGAGACCACATATCAGGGCTGCACACTGGCGCCGGTCCGACGGTCAAAGACCGGTAAAAGTCACTGTCGGACCGGTAACTTTTCAGGAAATCCACAAGTTACCGGTCCGACATGACCAGTCAAAAAAAAAAACAAACAAACAAACAAAAAAAAAAAAAACAAAACAAACATTGGTGGGGTCAGTAGAAAGAAAAAGAGCAGCCCCGATCAGGGAGAAACAGAATGCAAGATATCGCACTGTTCAACAAGTTTTACGCAAGTTTTCGTTTATGTCTACCGGTGCAATTTGTACAGTAAACGGGATTAGTTTTGAGCACTAGCAGTCGACCAGTTATCGGAGTCGCGCTAGCTTGCGCATTTGGCGCTGCTCACGCACTGCATGCAATGCAATACATGCAAAGCATGTATACAGTGTAACTGCTTTTCGATTGCTTGCGATCGGCGGTCATGCCAGACAAGAAGCATTGATAGAAGCGCACGCATTTCTGGGTCATTTTACTCATGATTTTTAACGCAAGATCGATCCGATCCCGGCTTCGCTGCAGCGTGGCAGTTATGTTAGAACTAATATACTAGTGTCGATTTTTAGAAAAAGTAAAAACACATTCGATATTCAGCGATACAGTAAATGGATCTGATTGCGTTTATTTTCATTTTTACACAGTCATTTCACAAATGAATATTTTCATTCGCTCAGAATGGTCTCATAATGAAGATAGGCGCAAAAAAGGATCACGAAATCGGCCCTTCCATGAACTTTTTAAGAACGCATGCACAAAATGTGAAGAGATAATACTAGGGAGAAAAAAAAATCCTGAAATCATGGCAGTCCCGCTTACATATTTGAGGTAGAAATCGTCCCAAAAAGGATCATGAATACGACCGGCCGCGTCGTATCTTTCAAAAGCTTATGATGTACGAAATGCGAAGAGATTATAGAGGAGAAAAAAAAAATAAAGGAAACAGTTTGGTGAGTGCATCATAAAAGATTACAGCCGAATAACAATTCATGAAATCAACGCAATCCCGTTGAAATTTGAGGAAATAATAGGCGCAAAAAGGATCTTGAATTCAGTCCTGCATGCCGTGTTGTTCATCAAAAACGCATGCACAAATGCGACGAGACTGTCGGGAGAAGAATAAAAAACACATTTTTACCCTTCTGGTGCTTGCATTACAAAAGATTACATCCGAAGTAATTCATGAAATCGCCACAATCCCGCTGATATTTGCAGGTAGAAATAGGCGCAAAAGGATCGTGAATGTGAACGCATGTACGAAATGGGAAAAGATTAGCGGGAGAAAAATAAAGGACACATTTTCACCCCTTTTGGCGACTGCATCATATAGATTACAGCCGAATAGTAATTCATGAAAATTTGGCAATCCCGTTGGAATTTGAGTAAACAATAATAGGCGCAAAAAGAATATCGAATTCGGCCCTTCATGCAAAGTATGATTTTGAAAACGCATGCACAAATGCGAAGAAATTATCGGGAGAAAAATAAAGAACGTATTTTCAACCCTTCTGGTGAATGTATCACAAAAGATAACAGCCGAAATAATTAATGACATATCGCAATCCCGCTGATATTTGATGTAGAAAAAGGCGCTAAAAGGATCGTGAATTCGGCCGTGACGTATAGGCATGTACGCAATGCGAAGTGATTATTGGGTGAAAAATACAGGACACATTTTCAACCCCTTTTGGCCCGTGCATCATAAAGATTAGAGCCGAATAATAATTCATAAAATCATCGCGATCCCGTTGAAGTTTGAGGAAACGATAGGCGCAAAAGAATCATGATTTTTGGCCGTGTCGTGTATCTTTTAAGAACGCATTTACGAAATGCGAAGAGTTTATCTGGGAAAAATAAAGGACACATTTTCAACCCATTTTGGCGCGTGTATCATAAAAGATTGCATCCGAAGTTATACATGTAATCATCGCAATCCCGCTGATATTTGAGGTAGAAATAGGCGCAAAAAGGATCGTGAATTCGGCCGTGTCGTATACCTTTCAAGAACGCATGTACGGAAGGCGAAGAGATTATGGGGAGAAAAATAAAGAACGCATTTTCAACCATTCTATTAGTTGGTGCGCGCATCACAAAAGATTACATCTGAAGTAATTCATGAAATTGCCACAATTCGGTTGATATTCAATGTAGAAATAGGCGATAAAAGGATCGTGAATTCGGCCGTGTCGTATACGCAAGTACGAAATGCGAAGAGATTATTGGGAGAAAAAAAGAGGACACATTTTCAACCCCTTTTGGCCCGTGCATCATAAAGATTACAGCCGAATAATAATTCATGAAATCATCGCAATCCCGTTGAAGTTTTGAGGAAACAATAGGCGCAAAAAGAATCATGATTTTTGGCCGTGTCGTATATCTTTTAAGAACGCATTTACGAAATGCGAAGAGTTTATCCGGGAAAAATAAAGGACACATTTTCAACCCATTTTGGCGCGTTATCATAAAAGATTACAGCCGAAGTTATTCATAAAATCATCGCAGTCCCGCTGATATTTGAAGTAGAAATAGGCGCAAAAAGGATCGTGAATTCGGCCGTGTCGTATACCTTTCAAGAACGCATGTACGGAATGCGAAGAGATTATGGGGAGAAAAATAAAGATCGCATTTTCAACCATTCTAGCCGGTGCGTGCATCACAAAAAGTTACATCCGAAGTAAGTCATGAAATTGCCACAATTCCGCTGATATTTGAGGTAGAAATAGGCGCAAAAGGTATCATGAATTCGGCTGTGTGGAACATCTTTAAGAACGCACTTACGAAATTCGAAGAGTTTATCGGGAAAAAGTAAAGGGCACATTTTCAACCCATTTTGGCGCGTGCATCATAAAAGATTACAGCCGAAGTAATTTATGAAATCGTCACAATCCCGCTGATTGTTTGAGGTAGAAATAGGCGCAAAAAGTATCATGAATTCGGCCATGTGGTGCATCAAAGAACGCACTTACGAAATTCGAAGAGTTTATCGGGAAAAAATAAAGACACATTTTCAACCTCTTTTGGCGCTTGCATCAGAAAATATTACAGCCGAAGTAATTTATGAAATCGTCACAATCCCGCTAATATTTGAGGTGGAAATAGGCGCAAAAGGTATCATGAATTCGGCCATGTGGTGCATCTTTTTAAGAACGCACTTACGAAATTCGAAGAGTTTATCGGGAAAAAATAAAGGACACATCTTCAACCCATTTCGGCCCGTTATCATAAAAGATTACAGCCGAAGTAATTTATGAAATCGTCACAATCCCGCTAATATTTGAGGTGGAAATGGGCGCAAAAAGGATTGAAAATTCGGCCCTGCATGTCGTGTGCCTTTCAAGAACGCATGCACAAATGCGAATAGATTATCGGGCGAAAAATAAAGAACTCCTTGGAGCGCGTACATCAGAAAATTTCACAGCTAAAATAATTCATTAAATCGTCGCAATCCAACTGACCACCAAGAGCAGGTTACGCAGCAAGTTCGTGCGCCGATTAGAAAAAGTCACAAACGCATTTGATACAATCTAATTTTGTTCATTATCGTTTTACACTGTAATTCACAAACAAACATTCTAGTTTTTCCTATCTTTTTTTTTATTTCTTGTGCAATAGATAATGCAAGTTTTAAAAAAAAAATATTAATCTGTAAAATGTACATGGGTAGGGGGGGGGGGGTACGTCCATAAAAAAACAAGAAAATAAGTTTATTCTTTAGGTTGTCGTTGTTGACCGGTAAATTTTCTGTTCAGACCGGTAAAAAATGTTAAAACGGGGCATTTACCGGTCCGACAGAGACAGGTTGGACCGGCAGAAAAATGGGTTAGTGTGCAGCCCTGCACATATATACTTAGTTGGTAAACTTGTTACTTGTGTTTTTTGTTCATGTAATGTTGGTGACTTAACTATGTTTCTTAAAGGTCCAGTTTACCTTTGGGAGCAGTGATTTCAAAAATGTTCAAGATATCACATTTGATGCATTTGTGTAGGTCTGTTGTATCATAAAACATCCTACCATATGAAATATTTGCAATAAAACCTAAAATATAAGGAGATATCAGGGTTTTTCTCAATAAACCGTAACTGTATACGGTTTAGTCTAGAAACATTTTTATTATAACTATTGTTCACATTTTGTGTATTTCACAACACTTAACATCGATTATACGGATTCAAATTTTGACATTGGTTGTTTCTATCCCTAACTCACATTTTAGAACTATTTTAAAGCACTAATGCTGGGTTTTGTTTCATCTGCAAATCGTAAATTATGCCTTTAACCTGTCTAAGACTAGTCCGGAATATACTCGGGTGGATGTCGATGGAAAATATGTGTTATAGGAAAATCAGCTTGTCTTCAAGAGGTTAATGGGTGGTGTATATTACAAGTTTTAGGATTTGAAGACCACACAGTGTGTCCCCTTAGTGCCCATGACTTGATTTGTACAGAAGGATTGTTCCAGAGTGCTTGCAGAGAAAAAAAAATGCCAAAACAAAAAAAAAGTTTTGTGTAACTCTGCCTGGCGTAGATTGGTATGATTGGTAGAGTGGTATGAGTCCACTTTATAACATGCTATGCTTGTCTCATTCTCAAAGAAACAAGTTACAAGTGACAGCTTCATCACTTTATGTGGCGAATAGTATTGGGCCGACTTTTGCCACGATCAGATGGCAAGGGACAAGGTTTGTTTGTTTTTATATTATTTGTTAGAGGATAACGAATAGTTTTTATCTTACAGGTTCAAGCTGGCAGACCTCCCGGCAGCAAAGATGTGAGCTATGATGAAAGAGGGAATGTCATCTCGGTTATAAAACTCGACCCAGAGAAGCTGCCTGCACACAGGTAAAATTTTGTATATAGTAGTGCTAAGCTATCAAGATCTTCTTATAAAAGTGCTACTAAAAGCATAGGAATAGTGTTGATTGTTGATTGAAGTCCAACAGTAGAAAGTGATTGTTTGAAAAGGTACAGAATACCATTAACCCTTTTGTAGCTCAAATATGCAATACTGATGAAAATATGACATTAGTAAAGAATAAGTATAATCAAAATTCTAAATGAAATGCTGTAATGTAACTCGGAGTACCATGTTTTTGTGATTGTATCATTATAGCATTATTTGCTAAGTTACTTGTTGCAGAAGACAGCACTGGGTAATAGATGGAATTTTCTCAATGTTCAGTACAGATGTAGGACTGTGTTTTAAGCTCAAGGTCCTATCATTTGGACAAATGTCTAGAAAAATTCTTCTGGAGTAAATTATTCACCTAGCCAATTCCACTCTCTGATAATTAGATGCCTTTGTTTGCTTATGTTGCATTCGTCTTGCCCAGGGTGCGGACGCAGTTTGCCATAGTGGACCCGGCCGTGGAGGCAGCCCACGCCCGACTCGTGGCCATGCGGACTGGACGCTACATCTCACAGCAGAAGGCGGCGATGGCCAGGCAGCAGGCAGAGGTCAGGGCAATGACCAAGAGCCACCACGGGGCCCACACCGCTGACACCACCAACAAAAATGGTAGGGGGATATTCTTGACATGGTAGAGGTGGTAACCCTTAAACCCGCTGCACACTACTCAATCAGACCGGTTCTACGACTAGAGAGGCAAGCCGGGTCATACGACCAGTCACACAACTCGATACCGCACACTGTATGAACAGACTACACAGCTAGACTTACGACCATTCAGTGCATCATACCTAAGAGTATAGAGAGCACACGCTGTGTTAGTTCTGCGTGCGCTTACATTTACACTATATCATGATTGGCTAAAAGTCCATGACCAGTTGTGAAAATTTGACATGACAAAGCTCTACAACTGGCACTAAAACCCAGTCGCACGACTGGAGACTGGTAAATCAGTGCAAAGTCGTGTAGTGTGCGGTGGGCTTTACTGTAAAAACTTCTTAATTGAAGAAAAAAAAAATGAGCTGAAGCTGCCTTCTGGGTTAGTAAAGAATTTTCATTTATATTTCTTGGAACATTTTCAGTGGAAGGTGACTTGTACATAGTGTGTGGGCCATAATCACCAGATGTGGGTTGTGGGTTTCTCCACAAGTTTGGATATCAGTTTCATTGTTTCATTGTCTTCCTGCTGTACTAGCATTTTGTTTTCATTCATTCTTATGTGATATTCAGAAAATCTGTACACAGTTCCTTCCAACCCTAAGTCATTAATATTGTTTTCTTTCTTTTTTTTTTTTGCCATGTGCATTCTGTTAGAGTTTGCTCTTCTTTCTAGTTTCTTTATTAATACCACACAGCTTAACTGTGGTGTATCTTCTTCTTCTTCTTTTTTTTTTTTTTTGTCTTTGATTATATCTACATTGGAATAATAACTATGAGATACAACAATTGAATGCAATGAAAATTTGTGACTCAATAAGAGGCAATAGAGTGTAATTTTTCTTTTATTCATATCTTCATTTGATCTACACACAGTTGTGGCATTCCCTGCTACAGGTAGTATTTGGCATGTGAGATGTAGCTATTTTTAGGTGACTATTGCCTTTGGTGCCAGTACTGTACTTTCCATTCCGCGAACGAATACAATTTTAGCCCACTTTGTCATGTATTGTTTGTGCATTTATACGTATTGTGTTTGTGTGTGCCAGGTCTGCGTACAGTGAAGCCTGCCACCAGTGTGAATACCCTGGCCAGCAGCCACCACACGCAGGGTTCAAGGAGGTTACAACAGTCCACTCTTCCCGGCGGCGTCTCCCCACTTCCACCCCCACTGGTGAGCACCAAGTTGAAAAACTCACCCTTATGTACTGCTCTCTACTCATTCAAAAATCTATTTGATTTACATGTGCAAATAGGGATTTCACATCAAAGTGGACAGAATAAGTTTTGTCTGCCTCGAGTGAAACAAAAACTTGAAAGGTTGCAGTCTTCTTTGTACTTACTTCCAGTTGGTATTATTTTTTTTGTCAATATTTCAGATTCTCTCTCCCAGGCATGCATGACATAATGTACGTTACATACATTGAATTTATCGTCGCTGTGGTGACAAGACCTTGTATCTCAAATTTTGGTGAAAATGACTTTTTTGCATTAGTGGTCAAATAATCGGTGAAGTGATGTCCTGTCCAAATCCCAGCTGTCTTACCCCAAAAATGAAGCCACCACGGCATGTCAAAGGAACGGCTATCCCATTCAGTATAGTGCTTTGGCCGCCATGTTTTTTGGCTCTCCTGAACATTTGACATTTTTGAGATACGAGGTCTTGTCGCCCCAGCGACGTTATATATTTCTACATATCAAGACTTTCCCAATGATCTCGGACCAAAGACTTGAGGATATCTAGGGAATGTATATCTTTCAGACTATTTACATCCTGTACACATTCTGTACATTGACATGATGAACTATAAGATGTGTCAATTCTTTTCATTGATATTATCATCGTTGACAGAAAATTCTAAGTTTTTCTCCCTACCATGGACCATCAGTCTTGTGGACATGTATTACACGTATATGCCATGTTAGCAACTTGATACATGATAATTTAGATGGACATTGGTGTACAAACGGTACAAGGGAAATGAGGCAAGTCATGATTCATTGTGTTTCTATGATTCTGCGGTCGTAACTGGTTAGCATCACCACATGGGGAAACACACATGCACATTGAGAGAAGTTCACACTCATGCACACATTAGAAAAAACCCAACAACAAAAAATAAACTAAAAACTAAAAAAAAAAAAAAAAAAAAAAGCTGTGCATTTCCTGCTCACAAGCTGTGGTGCTAAAGGGGAAAGAGAGGGAGGATAAATCATTACCTGCTCTGAAAACATGCTCTTCTTTCCTTTATCAGCACAGTATATTTTCAGTTAAAGACACCCAGTCGCGAGGATACATGGACATATTTCAACCGCGGGCGGCAGCACGTAAACTCGCTTCCGAAGTTGCTACGAAGCGAAATGTGTTTGTGCGCAAGACATCCCTATTAAAGCAATGTATCGCGCTATAGTATCTCGATTGCTCGCTTGCTGAGCGCGGGACAGTACGTTTTGTGTAATGTGAGTTGAATGTATGGTATACTGTATGTACTGTGTGATGTTCGCATGAGCTAGTAGCTAGCTGCGTATACTTCGTACGACTACGCATTCTCTTCATCGCATCGTCGATCGTCGTCACTTGTCAACTATACTGTAATCTAATCGTCGGATCAGATCAGATAAGTGAGTGCAGACCACATTATAATAGGGTGGCCATCATGGACGATGACACATCGTCATGGGTAGCGGATATTACCGCCGAGTTCAACTTGTCTATTCTGAACGCGGACGATTGGGTCGGAGACCCTGCCTGTATCATACGTAGGCCTACTTGCCCTGGCGTGTGTAAATTCAGGACGGGGAAGCGACTGTGCCCGTGCAGGGCCAACGGCCAACGGCCACAGTTGCACTGCACATTTATGCAGTATTTTTGCACTCTTCATTGTTTTACTAACTAATATGAAGAAGGTGAGCGCTGTATCACCTGCCTGGAATAAACTATTTCAAGAAGCAATGCCGAAACCCTTTCATTTGACTAGGTAAACTCACAGTTATAGTTCTGTCAGCTTAGCCTGGTGTGAATAATCTTTAAAAAACACACACACACACACACACACAAAGTGAACATTAAAACTCATAGTTAAGTACATGACAAATAAGATGTAATGCCTTGTTCAGACAGGAGCATAAAGAAATTATTGTCTATCTCCCTCTTACACAAACAAACAGAACACTATTGTCTCAACAATACAGTGTGAAGGATAACCATTATAAATAAACCTATCACAAGTATCAGTATTTGAGGTTATGTGTGAAAAATGGCCTACAAATTAATGAAAATCGCGGACAGTAGACCTTTGTCCATAGTCAACTCAGTGTAACATCGCAAAGCCATTGTAATGGGTTAGCTTTACCAACTACCAAACACTGATAAATACCAATCAGAGGCGTACCTTTGATCAACAAATAAGGGATGTGTCCCATCCCCCCTCCCTTGTAGTTATGCCAGTACTTGAAGCTCATACCTGTACATGTTACAAACCGATAGGTTCATTGCCCCGCGCCTTGACCTATGACCAATATCTGTATTAGAATTCAAACAATGGATTCTTATGAACTGTTGTTCATCGACAACTTCCACACCAATCAACATCCCCATTAGACAATCCTATATGAAGATGTGAAGGTAAATAAAACTGTAACTTTCACGTAAAAGGGTATTGTACGTACACTACTGTAACTCTGTAGTACTTACTACCACTGACCTGACACTGTCAGTGTAACCAAACTTTAACGAATTTCAACTGTAAAGGATTATTTTTTTTTCTTCAGAATTTACATTTCAACATAGGCCTACTTGTAGAAATTCACATGAAAAGATGTACACTTCACTGGATCACTTGAATTTGGTTTCAAATTATTGGACCAAATGTATTGGAAGTTTGACTATAAATGCAATATAGATGCCTGAAACTTTTGCCAAGCTTATGAAAATTACAATTTTCATCAAAATTCCTTAACCAAACTTAAAATGTAGGTCCCCTAAATATGATGAAAGAGGAGACTTTGCTATACAGTTAAATCAATGGGGACAAACAGTATTTGAATCGCAGCCATGAAATCTGGCTATGCAAATTTAACCTGGATTGTTGACGCTAGCTGCTCAGGAAAGTGACCTCTCTGTATCTATGTAGATTCTGCTCCGCAGTCAAGACAAATTATACATTTGCACATGAAATACTTTAAATTCTCAATACTGTGAAGACAATTACTAAAACTTACCACTACTTGCGATTCCCTGACTAATGACATTTGCTGCCTACTGCTGGGTCAGTTTTTAAGAAGCGATAAACTGACCCAGCAAATGTCATTTCGATTACGGGGTTATCATAATTTGACATAAATGAGAACTTAGAGAAGTTTTTCACGGAATTATACATAGAAAAATAGGCCTACTTGTCAATGAAACGCAAAGGCCCTAGCAGTTAAAGATAGATTAGAAAAAGTCATTCCACTGGCTTCAATCATTGATTCATGTAATAGACTTCTAACGTTACTTACACATCATCTGGATCTGGATTCCTTGAAGTTGTTGACTTGGTCAGCTGGGGTTGCTTGATTGGCGTAAGCCGTGGCATTACAATTCCACCGTGCATGCCGTAACACGAATTTGCACATTCTAAATTCCTGCAAAACTGTCCATGCAACTCCAGCAAGTGGAAAGCAAATTTTTCATCGGCACGCTGACGCTGAAGCTTCGCCCTCTGCCACTGGTCTCTTACTTGTCCTAAGCAGGGAGGTGAGAGGAAACCTCCCTGTCCTAAGCATGCTAAGAACACATCTCTCTGCGTTCTCCACTCGTCGATAGCGTCAAACAAGTAGATACGTTTCCTCGAGTTGGACGGCTGTTTTGATCTCCATTGTGAGGTTTCATTACTAAACCAAAGCCAAGGCTAATCCGAAACAGTACACGCATACCACACACATTATTGATATTGACATACCGGTACCGACGACTTTGTATCAACTTTGTTATGTTCCGATCCGGCCCAACATACTGTACGTATAACACAGCTGACGCAGCAGACAATACTGCCAATGAGATCAAAACAACCCGCCATATGGCCATATGCATTGCAACTTGCTATACATGAAGTTTAGAGTTTTAATATTTCTTCATCAACGCATATTTATAAATACCAAATATTAAACAACGTAATATATGACTGATTTAAAATATTGTTATATAATATTTTCAGACATTTTAAAATATTATTGCTTAGATTGCTGAAATTGGCACCATAGTGCAAATAAACAGAGACTGGAGCCAGATACGTACGTACGTACACCACACAGCTCTACTGTTGTGTCGCGACCGTGGGACCCGTATAGAGGAGAGATTTTCATGCGCATGGCGCTGTTGTGCGGTTTTGTGCGTGCACCCATTCGGCCCCATTCGGTAGGTATTCGGGCGTCCATGTTGAAATTACAGTGGACTGCTCGCATGGCTCTCGTGCCCCACTGGTTTTTCGCTGGTGCGCTGCGTAGCGTCATGTTCGGCATTCGGTATACGTACGGGGGTACAATAACGGGGGAGCAGCTTGTCGTGCTTTTCTACTGAGCTGCGAATCGCCTGCGACGACTGTTTGCCTTTAAGCCCTATTCAGCAGTACAAGCAAGACCTTCTCTTTATATTTTCTTTATATTGTTGTCCACACATACATCATAACCTGTAGTAGTCTGCTCATCCAGCGGTTCCAACACCAAAACTTTAGAAATGCATAAGTTTTGCATCGATTGTCCGATTTTCCTCAAACTTTCACTGATGTGATAATATTGCTGCTTTCACTCGATCCACATTGCTCTTTGGGTTTGGGTTCCCTTTAAGGCCAGGTCATGTACAATGTAGGTCATAGGCCAGTTGGAAGATTTCCATCCCCTCAAAACAGAAAATAGAAAAATGAATGATAAAACTAAAAGGATATGAATTTCCAAAGAAATTTAACATGCCTACACCATGCAGTGGCACTACAGTGACACATTTCTGGGTTGTCAGTTTGTTTTGCTGGAACTTTGTTAAGGCTGACTGTAGGTGCATTATTTGATCTTGGTAGCATTGCATCTTGATATCTCAATCAGAATGTGGGGCAGGAGGTCAAAAGTCAATAACCAACTTTCCCAGTTCGAGCAATTATACAAGAAGCTCTTAAAGCAAATCTCCTAACTAGGGGAAGAGGGGGTGGCAATAGCGATTATATATACCTGTTTGATTTGAGGCTAGATGCATTACACCTCAGAGTTTCCAAAAGTAAAAAAAAAAAACAAACAAACAAACAAAAAACAAAACAAAAAAACACTTTTATTGAAAAAGAACAAAGCTATTAAAATACAGTGAAACACGATCCCATTTGTAACTTTTACAGGTCTTTACACTGGAATGTCGTCATGGAAAAGGCTAGGGAGCAAGTTTTGATTCATAAATGCTGAACTTGAACAGATAAGGCAAACAGAAAATGAGGAAAAATAATAAAACTTTGTGAATCTTCATGTACATTATGATGACCATGCATTCCAGTGACATTGTCTACAGTATCCAGAGTTTCAAGCTAACAGTCCACAGTGACAGTCATTTTCTAAGACTATTGTATTGTACAAATTGACAATTAAGATCGGGCTAGGCACAATAACACACAGGGATGAAAATTCATCACAGAAAAAAACTAGAGAAGCACTTTGAGAGTGCACACCTATGCCAAGCATGCAGCTCATTTCCACCACTGATCTTGTTCTTCCATAGAGAAATCAGTGATTTCCACCCTTACATAGTTATAGCATTGTGTGCTGAAAGTCGCCTGATTTCCCAATATGGAAGCCTTTGTTATGTCATAAACCCTCAGCTGCACGGCCCGCCTTGCCCTAGCAGAAACTAGAGCACGCACTTTAGTGCGCGCATGCAAACCTTAAATACGCGCGCAGCCTGAACTCCCAAGTTCATTGACCCTACCTGCCAAAATATCAAAAATCCTTCATAAATTCCCCCAAAATTCTCGGATCACTACCAAAATTTAATCATCTGTTATTTGTATCATTCTAAATCCTTCCTGCAAGTTTCATCTAAATCCGTTGACCACTTTTTGAGTTATTTTGCATACGGACAAACTAACTAACTAACTAACTAACTAACAAACAAATCAACGGTAACAAAAACATAACCTCCTCCCTTGGCGGAGGTAAAAAAGAAGAAAACTCATGTATGGGTCTTACACTAGAGAGAGCCACAACCTGCAGTGAATCAGATGGAATTCAAGCCATGTTTGATTGAAGATGGAAAAAATACATTAAAACAGATAACTGCCCTGTATTGAATAAAGTTGAAGGGTTACAGTTATGCAAAGTCCACTTTTTGTAACAAGGGCTAAAGGAAACTGAACACACAAATCATAGTCTAAACCATGAATATGGTACTGTGACAGTTCATGGTAAAAATAAAATAGAAAAATAGCCTAATAAGTAATTTTCATGACCTGTTTTTGTGTACCATTAAAAATCAATCACAAGTTAGCCTGCCACCTGTTTTTAAGCCCCCCCCCCCAAAAAAAAAAAAAAAAAAAAAAAAAAAAAAAAAAAAGAAGAGGCCCCATTTCCTATCGTCCAAGTGGGCACTCTTCCAGTTAAACTCACTTTTATTAATAAAATCATCAAATGAAAGGTATTTTTCTTTGCGTGGTTGATGTACTCTATGAGTGTGTCAAGGGTGAAATCTTTTCAGTACCACAAAGGGACTTATGTGACTTTCAGACAGAAATGTGAGGAGATTTCACCAGATTCTGGAGAGTTCCACAGCAGCTTACTCTAAGCATGTGGTCAACACATTGATTTATATGTCTGCTGAACTTTGGCCCAGTGGTTATTTAACAGCTGAGACACAGCTGAGGTGGAATGTGATAATAGCACAGGCACTATAAACAGGCGTTACATCACCATTCCCTTTTTTTTCCCCCGTATGAAAAATATGAAGGCTTTATGTGTTACACGGATTTCCACCGTTTGCAGCAGGCTGCATCCTGGAGTTGAAATATACCTTTCAGTTCCTGTAGTACTTCCTCTCCTTGCCCAATCTAAGAAAATGCATTATCAGATTTAACTTGGCACTTCCTCTTCGAGGAAAGATAAGAAGGAAAGGAAAAAGTGATGAAAGGAAATCTTGCTACCTTGCATCGTATACAGTGTATCGGTATGTATAATAAAGTTGTATCATATAGCTGTTTGTCTGCAAAAATTGTACATGACTAGTAATGTGATATATTAGGTAATATGTCAGGCATGAAAGCAAATAACAACTCACAAACTATGAATTTATCCCAAAAAAAGCAATAACAACAACAAACAAAGAAACATGGGATTCGTAAACCCCAGGTGGAGAGTGATGATAGGACTTATCCATGTATGTCCTCTAAAATTACGTTTTAATAGATATTCACTGATCTTCCTTAATGGCAGCTGTAAAGAAATTTCATTTATTTTCTGAATACACAACTGCAACAAGAGACTTCAAGGCATTATTAACCATGTCCAGATGAAACAAAAAAAACCAGCTTTAGTGCATCAAAATAGTTCTAAAATGTGAGTTAGGGATAGAAACGACAGATATAAAACCTTTAATCAATATAAGCAATGTTAAGTATTGTTAAATATACAAAATGTGAATAGTACTTATAATTGAATTGTTTCCAGAATAAAACCATCTACAGTTATGGTTTATGGTGAAAAATAGTGATATCTTCTTAAATTTTAGGCTTTACTGCAAAATTTTTATATGGTAGGATGTTTTGTGATACAACTGACCTACACATATGCATCAAATGTGATAACTCGAACATTTTTTTAAGTCACTGCTCCCAGTGGGAAACAATACCTTTAGGTGTGAATGGTAAGGATGTTGGATAGTAGGTGGGGCCACTTTTTGAACACTAACATGTTTTCTTCATTCCTGTTTGTAATATAAACACAGTTTACACCACACTCCACTCATCCATAACCAAATTTGGTCATGTAGCTGGTACAATCACCCAATAATGTGGAAGAGGTATGGAACGTCACAGAATGTTGGCACGGTAACATTGGAATGATAATGAAACCGCGACAACAAATAAATCTTGAGATTGTCGGCACGTGAGCCGGTACTGCCGACCGCGGCTGAGGCGTAACATCTTTAACGGTTTCCTGCACCCTGGTTTCGTCCCTTTGCCTGTTCTTCCTGTGCCATGAAGTTCAGTTTGCGACCTAGTACATCTTGTCACAACCATATTGATGGAAGATATCCACCCTTCGTGACCTGGAGCAGTACATGTTGTGCAAGAGATGATCATTATCAATGAGATGGTTGCATCATGTATCAAGGATTGAAGAGTACCAACGTGTGATGTCATAGCCATTCATCACTATGGAAACTGATTCTAAACAACCTCACATGGTCCAAGTTCTTATGTAATTACCTGGTTCCAACTCAAGCTATAACAAAAGACTGTGATGTCATCACTTCTGTACTATATAGGTGTATGTCCTCACTCACACCCCCCCCCCCCAGCTCACAGGATGATAGAGTGGCCATGCACATATTTTCCCATCTTGCTTCTAGTTTGTGAATGGAAAACTGAAGTTTCTCTCAAATTCCATAGACTTTTGAATGAGATCACCATAAGTCATAATATCGGTCCAAACAGGGTGTCTTATGTTCTTTGTTTTGTTTGTTTTGTTTTGTTTTGTGTTGTGTGTGTATGTTTATGAATATATCTCGTGCTTATACATGTGATCATGACCTAAAATGGAATATGGTGAGATTAGATAAGTCATCTTTTCAAGAACATTCAGCAGTGCATATTTCAAACCTCCACCCCATGCAAACTCTCACTTCCTCTGCAGTTAGGGGAACCACAAGAAAGAATGTTTTGCAAGGCCTTGCTTGTCTTCACAAAAAAAGAAAAAGAAAAAGGTTCATATATCTTCCAAGTCGAAAGGACACAAGATGCCATACAAGATTTGTCAGGTTTTCAACAACAACAACAAAAAAACACAATAACCCTCAAATCGATATGGTTTCTTCTTCATAATGATTCACTGGCGTTTTCAGCAATCCAAGGCAGATTCTCTCATCATTGTACTACAATAGTACCAAGAGCTTCACTCGGTCTGTTATGTATCAAAACTTTTTATCCACAAGCAACTGCAAGACTTATTTTACCCGTCAATTGTGTAACCGACTGTCAAATTGACATAGGTTTAGTCCTGTTATTCATGAACACAAATAAGCCTTAAATGACTGTGCCGTGTTTACATCCGTCTTCAAAATCCTGCTAGATTATTATGGGGCGGGACACGCAGATGTTGTCCTTTAATGTGTCTTGCCTTGCTCCCTTCCATCAATTGGCCATGTGCATCCTGGTTTGGTAGCAATGAGGTTTGACGCGTGAAGTTGCCAATCACAGTCACTTTCAGCATGTGGCAAAGCAGAGCCCAAAGTATCTGCTCGGAGCAGGAGGAAACTTGAATAGTTAGTGATGTTTGTCCCATCTGCTACCACAAATGGATGGAAAAGGGAGGCGTGTGTTCCTAAAGGCAACAGTCACTGTTGCTAAGGCCCTGCAAGTCCCTCCAGATCACAAACCTGTTGATTGCTTTTTATAATGGAATACACAGGCTGAATTTATTAGATCAGATCTTTAGTGCCATCCTGTTTTTGCAGTCAGACAAAGTGATTACATCCCCTCAATGTCGCATTAGTGATCGGTGCATTAAGGCCTGTACTCATAGCAACCTCTATTTGATGAACATTTAATACTGGAATGAGGGAGTCTTTTGCAGAAGTTGACCAGCCATCATAGAAGCTGACTGATTGTTCATACCTCCAAACAGTATCATGTATAATCAGTGTGGCACAACTTTCCATATGATATGTGCTCATTGTGTGATGAATGTCCAGATTTTCAGATGTGTACATGAAATATTAGATATTTAATATTTCTATGTGGAACTTACTGGGGAAACAACACAAATGGGGAAAGAGACTAATGGGAAATCCAGGAAATATTTCATCAGTTGCCGCCAAATCCATCCTTGGTGTGAGCTGATATCATTTGCAAATGCTGTTCTCCTAGTTAATGCCCTCTGCAGCTGAAATTGGGTTGAAATTTAGACTCTTGCGCCAGCCAAGGACAGCCACCGCCATTCAGATGTACAGTAACGATGTTCTCATTCTATACTGTGTGTTGTATACAGCAAGATTGTGTGTTGAATGTTTGGATATGTTTGAAGGCAAGTCACTACTAGTACATCCCTGTTAAATGAAGTCTGATGAAGGGATGTGTTGGAGTCGTTGTACTTCGGATAGCCAGCTGGTCAGCTGATCATCTTTAGTGATATTTTTAATTTGTGCTGTTCAAGGACATCTCCTCCCTGTTTAACCCCCCCCCCCCCCCCATACTCCCCAAAGGACTATAGCTATCAGCAGGCCTGAAAAATAGGATTCTGTGCAATTTTCTTAAAAGATTATTTCGGTCACTCCCTCAGAGAGATACAATTTAAGCCATTTCTCATAGTGTAGGAGACCTTCTTCTCGTATGGCACAATGTGCCCGGTAGATACCATTAATTTTTGCTGACTATTGCTAGTCAATGGGGTCAAACCAAGAGGGTCCTGCATCATTGCCCTTTTGCCTTGCGTGGGTAGATAGTTAGAGAAAATATTGTCTACCCATTTCATTGGTTCCAAGAGACAACATGTTTACTTTTTCACATTCTACACAAACTTCATGTGCCCTTTCATAAGCGAGATGTCCTATCGCCAATGTTATGTCATTTGTTTTGGCATAGGCACACCAGAAAAATGGCAGCCAGCTAGAGTGCTTAGTAAGGAAAATAAGAGTTGGATACTTTGCAAATGATGGTTGTATATCTGTGACTAGCTAGAGAACTGCTAGAGCCTAATTGCTGTGATATGTAAAGTAACCCTTTATGTGGAGAATATAAGTTGTTTATTGATATATTGATGGCTCTAGTTAGTCGGGGGGGGGGGGGACAAATTTTCAGTAGCTTCAAGTGGCACGAAAAGCAAGTTTTGAAGAAGAAGTGGATGTTGCAGAAGTATCATTCTTTTTACGATCTTTTTCTGTCCATATCCCAACTTTTACATACATGTACGTTATGTACACCAAGCAAATCATCCCTCACAAAAATGGAAAGTCAAGTCATTTGAATTTACTGAATGTTTGTTGTAGGTAGCAAAGGTAGAATTGCAGGCTGAGGCAAATTTGAGGGGTCCGGGAATCTCTGAATCATTCTACGAGAAAGGTTGTGAAACAGACCTCGTAGCCAGGCTACTTTAGCAATAGAGAGAAGTGGAGTATGCAGGAGTTTTGATTGGAAATTGATGGGACATTCGGTTTGTTAACGCAAGTGGTCAGTGGCTCTGTTGATCTCACTCTAGGGCTTGAACCAGGGACATCTAGCGTACGGAGCCAACAAACTGCTAAACCTAACCAGTTTGACCTTGAGATTGTGTGTATGAGTGTGTTTGTATGATTGGATGCTCCTTTATTTGTTGAGAGTTTTTATTAATGATAGCGTATTGTCAGTGTAATGTAATCTGTGTACATATGGAGAGAGAAAGACAGATCCATAGGTAGATAGACAGATAGATATGTGTTTTCCTCATTTCAGTTTTTAATAGGTCCAGTGCAGACAAACCATGGTCAAAGTTGTGAAATCATCTGTTTTCCACTTTGCTCTCATCAGCATTCTCAGTGCAGTTAGTTTCTTGTGAGTGGGTGTTCTGCCAGTGCAGTGGATATCTATCAGGAAGCCAGCTGTATTTTTCCCACGAAACATGACTAAATTATACAGACTTCAATGTTCTGGTATTTGTCCTCATCAATGTGCCCACTGCTGTGCTTTATAATGTATGTTTTTATCATTGTTTAGACTAACTCCATTCTCTCAAGTTTGTAATCTCTGGATATCATCTTTGTCTTGCTAGCATATGTTTGGTTAGATGCAAGCACTCTAAACTTGAACACAGCTGGAAGCAACCAGAATAACAAACAAGCAAAAGAAAACAAAAGACAAATGTAGTAGCCTTGATTTTGTTTCATCAAATGCATATACTTCTGAATTTTGGTTTTATGTCATAGAGTAATCCTTGAAATAAGGTGTGTGTGGTTTAAAAATCAAAACTCTTTGGGGGCGAGTCAATTAGGATGTGGATAAAAGCTGACTTTTTGTTTTGTTTCCATTCTTCTTTGTCAAAGCCACTTTGGCCACATGTCTTGTTACAGCATAAATGTACTTGTCTGTATTCTCAGTTATGTAACTCACCATCACCATCATTTCCTCTTTTCTCTCTTTAATCACCGCCCCAGATTGAGTCGATGGAGCTGTCACCGGGTGTGGTCGTCAAGGAGGGGAACCGCATCAAGCGAGGTCCCAAGCCCCAGGTGCGCTACCACGACTCCATCACCTCAGCCAAGCTCCGCTCCCTGCGGCCGGTCAACCAAGTGGATATGCGGGAGGCCCAGCTGGCGGTCTCCGACATCATCAACGCCAAGGGACCCCTGCTCCGCCCTTTGCCCCTCAACGACCCCATCCCGCCCATTGCGACTCGCCCCACCCCACCCGCCCAGAAGGCTGTAGAAACTGCATAGAAGCTTGAATTCACAGGCACCGTGTTCTGTTCCTTCCATGAGCAGATATGAGCACATTTGATGAAAAAAAAAAAACCATCAGTATACGTGTGAACGATTGATATGATATAGTTCCCTCAGACAGTTTCCAGGCGACGTGTGATACCTATTTCTTCATTAATTTTCGAATAAGAGGAAAGTTTGGGGTTTTGTTTTAGCGTGATAATGATGACATCTTTAATTATTTTGACATGGATTACTTATTGAGCCTTCAATAAAAATATATTTGCATTCCACTTTTCCCTCTGGGTTCAAATCTTCATGTCACCATGCTCAGTTCTCTTCTCTTTTTTTTTTTCTAGAATCTTCCCTTTAATTTTGCTCAGAGTTTGAGATATTGGGCTACTTTTAGCATACCTTTTGTTCTTTTGAAGTTGTTTTATATGGAGGACAGAAAATTGTTAATCTTTTTATCTGATTTATACGAGAGCACTAACAAGGGCGCAGTTGAAGGAATCTTAAGGTTACTTCACCATTCAAATCAGACTCAAGAAATAAAGAAGCTGCCTTCAAAAACAAACAAAAGAGCAAACAAATGACTAAGGTATGGCATCATTTTGGTGGGGACGTGAAGCAGGTAACGAACTCATGTGAACACCTGTAACCTTTGATTTTAACTACTAAGTGCTGGGGGGGGGGGGAGGGAGAGGGGGGTGTCTAACTGGTATCCCCACACCTGTACCATGAGTCAGGCGACAAAGTGCTATAGACATGCATGTGTAAACCATTTAACTGTAATATCATTATTGATGTATATAAAGCCTTATGTACTTTGATCAGGAATTGGTACTAATGTTTGTGTGTGTACATACCGGTATATATATTATGATATATTGTGATGTATATAATATAGTGATGTTTGCAATGCACCCATCCATCCATGTGTATACTGTGTAAAACTGTGTACAGTGTATTCACAAGAAAGGGTTGATATAACCTGTGGGTCACAAAAGAAAAAAAAAAAACAAGTGTCAAGTAAATTGTGTACAGAATTGTCAATTGAAAGCCATTGTACCTGTGCCTCTTGAAGTGTTGATGTAGTGATGAAATGAGGTCATGTGATTAGTCACCTGATTGGTCAGCTGACTGGTCAGCTGATTGTTTGCATGCATGAAGAGATATTGAGAGTCACCTACCTTGCTTTGTTCAGGAGACAATTTCCTTCATAAAATATTACATGGCTTTCACAGTTTTTTTTTTCTATGTAATGCCTTGGTTTGCACAGCATACATAACTAGTCAAGCTTACATCCACATCAACAAAATAGATTTGATTTCATATGCCACCGTATGTGGGCAGAACAATTCTGATAAGTACATGAACTTAAAAGATAATTGTTTTCAATGCTTTTTCTACCTGTGGTAAAGATAAGTTGTTTCTCCTTTCTCTCTCTCTCTCTCCCTCTCTCTTTCTTTTTCTTGCTGTCTCTTTGTCTCTTTTTCTGTTTCTCTGTATGTCCTGACTGATACTTCAGAAAATCAAGCTCAAAGTTATGTAGGTTTTGCCTTCCTTTGTGACAAAAAAATCAAAAGAAGATGAGGAAATAGTTCCAACAATGATGAATGAGTATTTGTATGCTTGAGGACAGGTGAAAGATGACCCAGAGTAAAGTGAAATTGATATCTAAATATTGTGATTAATATGAAAAGTTTGTTTGCAAAACCCAATATGTCCATTTTTGAAGATTTTGAAGTACGGTCTCTGTCATAAAGTAAAAAATAATACCTTTTAAATGATATATTGGTCACTACATATAAAGGTACATTGTTGAAGTTATGGTCAAAAGAAGGAAGAATTTTCTTATTATTCTCTTTATTTTTCTTGACCTTTAATCGCAAATATCTCCATTTGGCAAATATGGACTTATCGGTTTTTGCAAACAAACTCTTCATATCTTGATATGTAGCCAGAGTTAACCCAGAATAAAGAAACATACCAACAGATGAATCACAGAGCACACAATCAAGCAAGAAACAAAAGCACATAAACAAACAAATGGAATTTGAAAGAGAGAAAGCAAAAAGGGAGTGGAAGTAGAAAGAGAGGTGACATGTAAATTACTGAAGAAAAGTGTGGAAGATTGAGATGAAATGCATGAGAAGATGTACAACTGAATTTCTCATATTTCATCCTAAATTTTTTAGACAATTAGAAACAGAGTCGGATGACGAATATTTGATTTCATCATTATCATCGCAGCAACAGTGTATTTATTTGGGAATAAATCCTCTTCGATAACAACAACAAAAACTCACAGCTTGGAAAGTTCTTTTCTTTTTTTTACAGAACATATCATTTGCAGGCAAATCAAAATCTCAGAAATGTCTATATGAATACATCATGCTACAAGCACAACCACGTTTAAAACTCGGTTTATACATCTTTTAATCATGGCTTATTCATTTCTGAGAGCAACGCTCTTTGCATTACTATATTTCAGCCTACAGTTTCACGCAGTGTTGTCAGGCGAACTGGTTTATCACGAATAGTCGACAAGAAGTACACGTCTGTAATTTTAAGAGACTACCTCAAAAACCAGTTTGCACATGAACGCTCTTGCGTGAAGTTGTCCCTATATCGCAAAATATATGTACTGTACATCGTCGAATGCGTACATATTGTATTCATTCGTTGATAATCAACAAACCCGACCAATCTACACAATAATTGTGCATTTCACTTTCATAGAGTTCAATATGCATCTGTAGGATGTTATTCTTGTCTAAATAATAGACGACGGTGATAGTACTGTAAGCTTCATACCAGAATCTCATCCCATGGGATGTAACATGTTGTCTGCTTTAGAATGTGAATTGTCTGTAACAGGGCAATTAAATGTACCAATGCCTCTTTTAATCGGGACATAATGGATTATCCGCGTGACAAATGGGTTGATTGCATGTGATTGGTCACATTAATAATAATCTGCTGCCCTTTACGATGTCACAAGTGGGGGTCGAGATTGATAAATATTGGCTCCCTTGAGCCCGACATAATAAAAAAAAAGGGCACTGGAAATTACACGTCTTGCCGTAGATAATTATATAATTACGACCTTATATCTTTGTATAAATGAAAGAACATGTGTTCAGCCCACAAGAATGTTTGCATTTTTGAATCGAAAGTGGTCTAAGCAAGATGCTGAATGACTGGTAATAGTAGAGATTCGCTTCGCATTCAGTGTTATTGTACAGACCTGCGTTTAAAAAAAAATAAAATAAAAAAAAAATAATTGTACGCATCATTGCTAGTCCTATTTTTCATTTTCAGTATTTAGAGTAAGTACATATTGTTTTCTGTCATGCGTTAGCTTTGAATCAGAAACAAGTATCAAATGTCGTACTACAAGTGTTCTACATACGGCATAAGTTTGATTTGACATCAACTTAGTCACACGATAGCAACAGACAACGGAATAAGCTATTTCTTCCTTTTTTTCTCAGTAATATTCAGATTATATTCTTACCGAATGATGTTTCAATATGAAACCAACACGTTAGATGTATACGTAATGCTCACAAAAAGCAAACAGACAAGTATAGAAACCT